>NW_023503325.1:390260-1057895 GCF_014529535.1 Bradysia coprophila | reverse complement strand
ACGAGGAAGATGTCGGGATGTGGTGCCGTTATGCTTAAGATGGCCTGTTTTGGATATTTTAGCCAGTCTTTTGGCAAATTGAGGAGATCGTTAACGTCATCGTTCAGATAGGACGAACCATTTGTAAGTGGAAGAGATTTCGATGCACAGCCAAATGGAAACATTTCACGAATTTGCTCGGTGTTTATGTCGAAATAGAAATTTTCAGTCAATTTACGGCCCGCTTTCGAATCATACAACGCTAAACTGGTTATGTACGGCTCGATCTGGAGATCACTTTCGTTTTCCGCATCGTTAGGTGTCTGCAATCGAAATCTAAGGTTTTCGCATTTTAGCAGAAAGCGTTGGCCAAACTGTTCACTAAAATTGTAGAGAAAAAGTCTTAAGAATTGTGACCGAGCACGTCTAGCGCTAATTACTCACCGATATGGATCAATATTCTCGACATTTGTGATTTTATTGGGGATTTGGTATCCAGCAAATAACCTCTTTCGCTGTTCTCGTCTGGACTGTGCTATTGATACATCTGTTTCACGTCCATATCTACAAAAATGTGAGTGTTTCACAATCAAACGATACAACAGACAAGATTCGACATGAATACAAACTTCATTAACTGTGGATTCATACTCTGGTCTAAGCCCTTTAGAGTGCCAAACATTGTAGTACTTGGGCTCGGTGGGGGTGCTTTTGAAACAAGAAACAAATTGGTTGAAAATTCAAATTCAAATTAGACATACAAATTCCGCGACCAGACCTCTTTCCAAGGATGCGGCACGTTTCTCTTCTTGTAACTTGTTCTGTTGCAAGACCGAATGCAATTTGTTTAGCCAATCTTGTAGTTCTGTATCATTCTCAGCGGCTAATGTGAACGATTTATGTCCTTCGCACATGTGCAATTCGAAACAGTATTTCGCCCGTTTCGGATTCTGCACCACTTCAGTACAAAAGTCCATTACGATTGTTGCCTTCGCTTCGCCTTGCTTTTCATCTTTGTGCAGTTCGAGAATGTATGTGCCATCAACTTCTTGTCGCAAGTAGCAATACCTGATAATAATTGTGCATCAGTGTTAGAGTGAGCAACTCAGTTTTAAACATTGCATCAGGATCAAATTAGTCTAACAAAATTTTCTTCCTCATTAATTTAGAACATCCCAGGACTTGTTTAGGAATTAGGGAAAAAATCCTTGTCGTTACCTTCGCTTGAATGATTTGGATCCTATGTGGGCAAACATTCGTTCAGAGCTAGCATCGGGTCCTTTGAGCAGAAAACCTTGCTTCGTAATCGTATCCGCTTGTGATCTAGTCATATACTCGTCAATCCGATCTGGATCAGCATCAATTTCATAGACTTCTTCCTGAAATTCGTCGGCTGGAGATATTCTGAGAAACGGTGCAATCGTTAGCCATAATTCTGTATCGTAAACGTTAAAGAGCACAAAGGGAAAAAAGAAATTTATAAACACGAAGCTCCCCGCCACTGCAAGAACGCTCTTATAATGAAATTGTTTCGTCCACTAATTCATCTTAATAGTATCTAATTACTGTAACTTAATCATCATTTATATTATGCATCACGATGACGAACGAATAAATCACTATTGTGGAGAGACAAAGAAAGATCTAATCCAAATTACCTTGGTAATTCATGACACGATCCGCTGTATGCATTATACTTGTAATGTACTAAACTATTGTTTCGATTGTACGTATGGAGAGCTTGTCTGGTCAATAGAAGTCCGTGATTAGTTTGATGATTGTTGTTCAATTGTATTTGTGTCGCGTCTTCTGCTGGTGTTGTTGGTACTGATTCTGTGATGCCATTCGAAAATGATGGTATGTTATTGGTGACAGTGCGAAATTTGCGGGGTAGAATAACTTGCTGGAAATATTTTACAAAATTGCAATGTGGCTATTTATATGGAAAACGGTTCAACTGAATGAATTGATACGAAAAAAAGTAGTTGTTACGATATGCAATACGATTTTAGCGAGGATCTTAGTGAGTTTGCGAGTACTTTTATTGGCTGCAAATATGCATGAAATAAACAATTTGCATGTTTAGGATCGAATTTGATTGAAAGAAATTCATCTAGACGAAGTTTATGTTTTTTCTAAAATTCTGATCTAGAGCTCTAGAATATCTGATTGAAGCTAGAATCACGAACAGTCACAAAACAATGAATATCAGGATCCTGACGCGAAAAAACGATTCAAAGAGCCTCCATTTCAGGGCTTATTATTGGAAATTTTTTAAGAATTTTTGAGAATTTTAGGAATTTTTAAGAATTTTTAAGAATTTTTAGGAATTTTTGGTAATTTTTTAAGAATTTTTAGGAATTTTTAGGAATTTTTTAAGAATTTGGTTGATTTTTGCTGTAAAAAGATAAGTTCATGCAAATTTACGTATCTAAGTCAATTTTTATATTTCAATTACGATTATAAAATCGAACAATTCAAAATTCAATTTTATCGCACGAAGTTGTGTCTGATACGATTTCGACTGATGAAGTCGCCTCTGATTGTCAAAGCGACAAAAAACCATTAATTAATGTTAACCACCTCGCTTGTCTGACTAAGTTTTCCAATAATTGCAGTCCCAGTTTTCTTACCATTTTTGAATAAGCTGTGTTTTTAAGAACACAAAATTATATTCAGATGAAAAAGCGATACAATAAAAAGCGTCTATTTGCCACATCATTGATTGTGTATCTCTTTTACTTTCACTGGCCGTTTAGAAAACTCAAAATTAATTTAATTTTCTGAATAAACAAAGAGAGCTCTGAGTTGAAGGTTCAGCAAGCGATGTTTTACACCCAATAAATATGAGTCTACTAAAAAGCGCTGGAAAGGTGGCATATTTCTTACCTACCTCGGTGAATTACTGCCCTCGCTTCGCTCTGGTCGCAATATTTACATTCGTTCAAATGTTCCCTATCATAAGTTTATAAGCATGTGAAAAATTCTTTTAAGAATATAATTTCACGCAAAAATTGTCTTAGATTCCAGATTACTAGTCCAATAAAAATCCAATCTTCAAACTTCACTACCCACTGGTCGGAACCACCAGAAAATATTTAATGTCATGTAAATCCATGCTTAAACTTACTTTCAAAACTCACTTTTCTGAACTACGACCGAATGAAGTTTTATAAGACCCATGTACCTCCAAACCACAGACCCTAAACCCTTATCTCTATAAACAATATGGACAGCAATTCGTATCATACAATTAAATTTGTTCTTTCAGTGATTTCATGTGTATTTTATGTAAACTCAATTTCTAGAGCATAATGACTACTCAACCACCCAAAAAAAATTTCGTGAATAAAAAGAAAAAAGTTGTGTATAGAATTACTCCCATCTCACTACTTCAATATTGCCCATCTACGAACTTAACGTCATGATTTTCATTCTCCATCGATTAAAACCAAAATTTTGAAAATCGGTAAAGAATTATTTGAGTTATCGCGGAAGCAAGTGTACGGACGTTTTCTGTATTTAACGTTTTATGCCAATGTAGAACATTTTCAAAATATCATATTCAACTTAGCATTACGTACATTAAGGTTATTTTCTGTCATAAAACCCTGACTTTCGTATTAAATGCAAAATATTTTTGAATTTTTTTAAAGAATTTTAAAGAATTTTTAAGAATTTTAAGAATTTTTTAAAAAAATTTTAAGAATCTTAGAATTTTTTAAGAATTTTTAGAATTTTGAGAACTGAAATTCCCAATAATAAGCCCTGCCATTCAGCTCTAATCACTTTTTGATTCATTGTTTATCGCAGTAAATATCGAGTGATACACCGAACGAATTTTATTTTAAGTCGTAGATCGTACTGCATGCATACAACTTACAATATGTTAATAGTATGTTGTGTTACAAGTATTGTAATGTTGATTTTTTCAGCACTAGACCCAAGTTTTCCTTACGAGCGGAGCGAGTAAGGAAAATTGGGTCGTGTGCTGAAAAAATCTCATTACAATACGTGTAACACATCATGCTTTGTGCCAACCGAGAATTGAAATAGACAAATGCACAAAAATTCAGAATTTTCATTGTAAACAATCACTCTTCGAATTTGATCGATCACGTTGCTTTGCATTTTTTTAAAACGAATGCTGTAATAACTCATACGAATTTCATTTCAACACTGGTTTGAGTGTTGTAATAAGCCATGAAAACGGGTGTTGTAATTTTGGACATTTCAATCTAGTTATCGATATTGAAATCCGTCGTATTTCAATTCTCGGTGGCACAAATGTAATATGACTGTATTCGTATATATACATAAGTCGAGCAATAAATTACAAATTCTTTTCAATATTTTTCTTTCATTTTACGTATCAGCGCAAAAACACTATTTGCGAATTCAACAGAGCAAAAATGAAAAAACTTGAACATCATTGTATATAGCATGGTCAAAATGATAGATAAATATTTATAAAAAATATGAATTTCATACTCACCGACACATCGTCTGTAGGATATAATGATAACAGTAGCTCTCTTTGCGGGTCATTCTGTATCAATACTTTATTTTTCAGAATAAAATTCTCAAAATCGATTGGCTCCACGACCAGCGGTTTGTTCTATAAATAAAAGTAGGAAAAAAAAATGATTGATCATTTTGCTGATCAAGAGAATTGTTGATTTGTTAAAGCTTAAGATGATTAAATCATGCCATCATTCATTACACAACATATGGATTATATTCTTAATTTTATGCGATATTCAACTGCTGCACATATACGGTAGCGGGTCGGGAACTCTGAATTACGGTTTAATAGAAAATACGGCGGACAACTGTGAATCCTATATCGTTTACTGCAGGTTGGAAAAGCAATTTTCGACTTTAAAAATGTACATCACACAGGTACATGAAAACATAAAATTCTCTTCGATAACCAGCAGAATTCTTATTATTCAAAACAAACAACACTTCCGCAGAGTGTAGTGTAGATGTAGAGAATGAGTATCAAAACAAAAGGAAATATGTACAGTCCTGCTCTGACTCCGGGGATGAGTGTGGGATATTGGGGTAAATAAGTTTTTTGCTGATCCGGAAGGCTTAAATATTGGACCCTTAACTTTTTTTAGAATTTTTACAGGAAGTATATATCCTGAAGGTGTCCCCATTACTAGCTATCACCATATCGACGATATCACGTATAACGTAAGAATGGTTATGGTGTTTCTAGGATACCATAGAACGATAGGCAACCTAAGCAATTTTCTTTTCAGCTACACAAGAATCTGCGGCTGTAGAGTTAATGAAATTTGTTTGCATTTTATGTGACTAAAGTTCAATGAGAGCAGATTCTGAAATTTCATCACCGTGCCAATGTTGTAATCTACGTTTGAATTACACTTTTGTTGTAACCAAATCACATTACTCGCATGAATGATACCAAAATATTTGTTCAGAATATATTCTCAAGGTTATACAGAACACAAGTGGTCAATGTAACAAAAAAAAAATCAACCAAACATCTAAAACAGTTTCAGGCCAAGCATGAACACGATGTTTTACATTAAATGAAATAGGTAGCTCTAAATTAGACATATAGGTACGCTGAGTGTAAATACATACAGTTTGGGAAATAGGAAAAATAAAAAAGAATAATGCGAATGATAAACAAAATTACGCAACCGAAACCGGCCGCTTTTATGTTTTCGAATTGACACAGAATTATTTTGTAAAACAATATTCTTTTTAGCATGTCAAAAGCGTAATATTAATTGAGAGATGTATAGATGTAGATTAGCAGGTTATCAATGTGAAGTGCGGTATACAAAATATATATGAAAGCATGGCAAATTTGAAGCGAAACTTGTTTTTCGAATAGGTATAAATGTGTATTGATCAATCGTGTGAAACATTTAATTAATTTGTAATGAACATTAAAATTTTGAAAAGAATAACGAAAAAATTATGGAAAATTTCGCAAGAGAAATTAGAGCTTCTTCGAACGACATCAATAGCATTGTATTTTACACAGTCAAATATATAAGTGGTGAGGTCATGGTTAATGGTCAGACCAGAGAGCCGCCGATTTTCAGCCGGCCGAAAGCGGCGGCTGACGGCTAAAATGCCCGCCGCCGCCGCCGGTGTTTTTGGTCGGCTGAATGCGGCTAGCCGCCGACAGCCGCCGCCAGTGCCTTAGGTCGGCTGACTCGGCGGCTGATATATTTTATTTGACGATTAATTAAAATTTTTGAATTAAAATTTATAACAACTTTTTAAATGGATTCTATTTTAGGACAGAAAAAAAATGAAAAAAAAGGTATAAAATTAAAAAATTTCGTAAAGGGAAGAATATCTCAGTTTTTCAACTTTATAACTTTTTTTTAATTTTTTCTTGACCCTAAATAATATAATCCTTTTTCAGATTGGCCGGAAATTCGTCAAAGTGTAGAATAGAACACTACTTGAAGCGCTGCCGAATGTGATCCACGCAACCTAACACATCGACAGAGGACTGAAAATTAGCAGGAAAGATAGCCAATAGAATTTCACTTTAAATCTACTCCACTCAAAAGTATTTTCAAAGAACTATCCTTCCTGCGAATTTTCAGTCCTATGTCGATATGTGCGTGGCTTGGAGTAGTTTCATGTCGCGACTTGCGAATCTACGCTTCGACCAACTTCGGCAACCTTAAATCGACTCCAAGAGGGTTACCATAGAATAAAAAAAACTTATTTTTTCATCAAGGAGAACCACTTGAGAGGGTAACACCTGACAAATTCGAACTTTCGTGTTTGAGACCCACCCAAACAAAAAAACTTTCACACATGTGCTCTACATTGTAGTCTTTAATACTTCAGCTTTTGTTTAAAAAAAATTTAAGAAAATGTATACTACACTACTACAGCCGCCGCCAGCTGACTTTTTTACCGGCGGCTACGCCCAGTCGCCGCCACCTCTCTTAGAACGGCTAAGCCGACTCAGCCGCCGGCCGCCCGCTCTTTTGGGACGGCTAGCCGCCGCCAACGATTTTTCCTCGGCTCTCTGGTCTGTTAATGGTTACAACATGCGCATACAACATGATAAATTACATTCAATGCTTGTAATACTTTTTTTTCAGCCTAGAGACTTTTCGACTGTCGACGCATTAACGCAAGTAACGAGTTTTGACTTTGCATTTTACATTTTATATTAACTGTTCATCCGTTGTGATTCTAGCCTTTTTGCAATGCTAGCTGCTACAGTCGTTAAACTCGTAAAAATGTATGTTTTCAGTATATTTAGCTTATCCTTCTGTCACATCTTTTTACGTTTTCTCTCCCAGCAGCAAAAACCCTATCCCAGCAAAAAAAGAAACAGTATCGAATGTCGCAATTGCATTTAAAAACGAACATTCGATTTTCTTGTCTTCCTTTTCTATGCACAAAAAATGCACACAAATCGACGACATGTGTGCTGAAACGAAAGAAGTTGACGTACTAACACGTAAAAAGCTGTCAAAAGATGTGACAGAAGGATAAGCTAAATATACTGAAAACATACATTTTTACAAGTTTAACTACTGTAGCTCAAAAATATTTTTTTTTCTATTAAATCAAATTAAATGAAGAAATTTCCTCCATTGGTCGAGACTGCAATTGGTTGAAGTGGATTTACTATCATTCTGTATAAAAATTGCAAATGCTCATTCAGATTTTCAAAAATGGTTGCAAATTTAAAGCCCTCACTCATAATATACTTTGTGATCAAAGATCTTAGAGAGATCTCTTCCGTGATCCGTGAGTAAATACTTGATTAAATTACAACTCGTTGGAGAATCTTAAAGATTAAATTTGTTTTGATATCTATGCGAGATGGAAAGTCTTCGAAACGAAACGTAAATATTTACTGGTTTCCCGGAAGTGCAACACTTGAAAGCAATTCTTTTCTCTTCAAAAATCAAAAATATCTCACGTCAATTATTTCATAAAAACAAAACCATGTGCTGACAATGTGGTAATAACGAACATGAGATTAGTTATTCGCATCATTTTCCAATTATGTGTGGCTAACATCAGTTCGCACACATTGCTGAAACATTTCAATAAAATGGTTAAGAGACCAATTTTTAACACATAAGTTAATTTTCAACTACACTAAATGAAAAGCTTGAGGTACGGACAGACAAACATATTTGATGGAAATAGGAAAATCATTGAAAGATGCGTAGCAAACATGCTAATAAAAAGATGTTCGTTGATTAAGTAAATTATTGAAAGTATATTAACATTAGTGAACGAATGTTTATTTGAGTAAATTATGAGCATGTGTTTCAATTGATTTTCGTTTGAGTGGATCGCTTAAAAGATCCTTCGTTTTAATAATGATTGAAAGTAATTGTAAAGTGATATAAATGTTTCAATGTTTCCTCTTATTTTTTTTTAAATTATTTGTGGAATATAATCAACGACGAACATATCGTCGAGTCGTTAAAATTCCAGTTCGTTTAACAGACGCATCAAATAAAATCAATGCAACGCAAAATTTCAAAGATGTCTGGGAATGAACAGAGGTTTTGTATCGATATCTAATTTTATTTTCTCATACCGTCAAGGACACGAAATAAGTAGCGAGAGAGACAGCCAAATGTGCATCAATTGAATATGTAAATGGCTTTTTTTTCATCCAAAAGTTTATTAAAATTAATGATCACAGCTCGTTCAAATGTGTTTACTACCAAACTCTAGCGATGTGTGTTTTCGGAACAGAAATTGAAAACATCTGAGAGAGTGCTATTAAAAATTATTGTGTTAATAATAACACTACAAAAACATGTTCGCGTTCGTTCGTAAAACTACAAATGGCGATATATCTAAATTCGACTAATATTTAGTCTATAAGTAAATGTTTTGAAAGAGAGATGACTAAATGCCGTACGCATGGATTACAAAATTAATAACGGGCCATTTCACGTTTCAGTTTTAATTCCTTGTTTATTTTGAAAACGTTTTTTTTTCGTTGTTCTGAAGAGTTTAGATGGAAAAAGCCATTATTTGTTTCCATCTTAAATTAGGTTAGATTTTCAAAATAAACTCAAAATTAATTTAAGATTTCCGATTGCATTTCACCTATATACAATAACTACGTACTTAAGATCTTGAAGCGATGATGTCGGAAAATTGAAACTGTAAAAATGTTAGAACAGTAAAAGAAACGTCTGGCTACGGATGAAAATAGAAGCCATTTTCGTCGATTATCTAATATTTATTTAAAGTTTCATTTCATATGTGAACGTGAACAGTGGTCGTTATTGAAGTGTGATTCGGCCCATATGGTAACATTTCTATAAATTTTTCTGAGTACACATTGGTCCGCCGAAAGAACTCAGTAGCAACAAGCAGATTCATATTTCTTTATTGGCTTTAAACTGCTAAAACATGGTTAGAATTAAGACAGTGTCAACGATGAATGGCACAAAACCTTATCAATATGATCTTCAATTCAATGGTTGTAATCTTCAATGATTTTAGTCACTATTGAGAAAAATCGACAGTCGCATTGATGACAATACTTTCCGCATTTCGCATAGTAAGTCTAAGGTCGACACGCGATAAATAACATTTTATGCAGAGTTCTCCAGTCAGCCGATATAACTTGAAAACTCGAACCGCCGATTTTTAGAGACAATGGAAGGAATGGCGCACGGTCGCGACACCTCTGATTTTTTTTTTCATGTTCTGGTTGAGGGACTCGAGTACTACACGAAGCTACTGTATTCAGTTTCCGGATCTGTCCGGCCGTTTCGGAGAACCGACACACGTGGCCGTGAGGGACCCACGAGACAATTTAAATACAGATTGTTATAGCATATCCGTTGCTATAACAATCTGTATTCAGATCAGAGGGACGAATTGTAAGTTAATTCGTGTCAAAATTGCTTCTCTCAACAATCTGGCCACGGAGCAACATCGACCTAAAGTCGATATTTCGACATTTTTGAATGATGATATGTCTAAGACGAAAAATGTTTTAAACTCTTTGAATGGCGATATTGGTAGAGGATTCCACGTCGAGAATGTATTTTACAAAATTTGTCTGGATTGTACAATATTTAAAAAAAATTATTTTCACCATCATCGACGAAACCTCAAATCATCTGTAATGCACAGGTAGACCCTTCTTGTATCACAACAATAATGCCTGATCAACCTGCAGTCTCAGCTTTACAACGATACCAAACTTGCCATACCAGGCTCACAACAAGTATCCATTACGACATTTTGTTTGCAGCAGCAACGTCTCTCTACGACGAAATTTTCAATTTATCATCTATCTTCAAGTGCCCGTTCCTTTAGGATGACTGGAATTGTTATCCATTTTTAATAAATAAGTGGTTTGAGTTATTTGGAGCATTTTTTACAATGATTACGTGCATCTGGAGTCGGTTAAAGCTGATTTCCACATATTTTTGTGCTAAATTTCTTCTAACGGCTAGCGAAAAATGTCATTCAAAAATGTCGAAATTTCGACTTTAGCTGGCTGTTGCTCCGTGGCCAGGTTGTTGAGAGAAGCAATTTTGACACGAATTAACTTACAATTAGTGCCTCTATCCGTTGCTATAGCAATCTGAAAAATTCTCAACCTGAAATATTATTTGAAGCACCGGGTAAGTTTAGCTATCCAAAGAGTTAATGAAGCCTGTATTATGCGCATTGCGGATCATATTCATGGAAAAAAATATTTTATGCAGAAATAAATTTAAACTTTAAATGGTTTTAAAATAAAATTTGAAAAGAACGATGGGTGCAGTTGATAGGCGTACACTTGCGTACGATCAGGAAAAATCTTTAATTAAATATGATATTGCAAAATATCACGGTATTCTAGTTAGAAGAAAGAAATTCAATATGAGTCTGAGTACGCTGTACCACAACCACATTATCAGTTTCTTCTTTTTTTTTACTTAAATGAAAGACTGGAGAGTCGTTCGTCGCTGCAAACTCAGACATTTTTTTTTTGCTTTGTTTTATTAATCGGTTTATTAAACCAACAAGAATGGAAAAAGAAGATCGGCCAGGTTGGAATTTCTAATTATTTTATTTCATTCCAACACTGAGACACATTTCTGCGAAGAAAAACAACAACAATATCGTTAGCTATTCAAAAAAAAATACCACATACGTGTATCAAATATCTATCAACACTTAATTTACGAATATCATCTGAAAGAATTTAATGTTATGTTAATTGTGTGAGTATAGTTATAACAAAAATTCATAACTTATAAAGAAAGTGTACCAGTAAGATCGTTTTTTCTCTATGAATAAACAATCAAAGATTGCTTGCGGATCGAATTACTGAACTAAATTGTTTCTGCGACGAGATGTACCAGATAATGTCTTGTGAACGTGTTTAAAATAAACGATGCCATATTTATCTATGCCAATCGGTAATACCCTCACATGATCAAAAGGATCACAAATTGGCACAGTATAAAAACGTAAGAGAGTATAGCACCATTGGATACTATCCGATGGACAACATAATCTGGATCGACTACTTACTGTTCTAAAGACTGTGCTTTTCAACTATTACACGTTTTGTGCCGGTGGGTACTGATTGATATAACGAACTACTTGCCAATTTAATAAATCAATTTTCCACTCAATTGTAAAAAATTGCGTGTAGGATTCGGTATCGACTGAATAATAAGTAGCTACAGGATTTAGAAACGATAAATTTTCAATAAATTCTCTATATTCGATTCGTAAATGAGAAAAATCTCTTTCAGAAGCACAATTTAACGATATTCAATTCAATTCTATTGTAATGCATAGCTAACCAGAAATATCAGTAAAATTGCACGTAACATAACTAATTCCACTAATTCCGGAACAGATTCTCACGATGCAAAAAAATGTACATAATGCCGGGACAATTAACATATTGTTATACAAATGAAAAATAAAACCGAGGACAATCACTGCAATGTGTTGCAAAATGAACTACAGACTATATGCTATCAGTATTATGTGTTGTCGTTGTGTTATGTTTCATTTTGCCATTTTCTACTAGACTGGAACATTGATTTTTGAGGTCGTGACTCATCGTTATTTAGTGATGAAAGGGTATTTACCTGAATGAATTGAGCGGTAGGCAGGAGATGTGGATTTGTTTTTGTGCTTTTGTGAAGCGGTTGAGAGCTGAGTAGAATACGTTGCATAAAAACAATTGTACTTACAAATCGAATCATTACACATAGAAGCAACAAAAACGTTTCAGAAATGCTACGTGTTTCGGGGTTGTTTTATTCAAATGAATGTAGGACAGGTCTCAGCATCAGGATTATTTTTAATCGAATAAACCCATACCTCTGTTAGAGCATTGCATTCGTGGTGACCAAACTCGCCTCTTCTAATAATTTATTGCTAATGATGCAACGTATATCGACATACAGAATCTGCTACTTCTTCTATTCTGTTTCAAATCAGGGTTTGAATCTTTTACTTCAACTGGTCCCAGTTCATTGCTTATTTTTGTTATCTTTGCCGATAACAGAGATGACTGAAATGGATTCTTTCCATTCTTATCTCGATCTGTTGTAGCGTGTAGAATTATTTGAAATGTATTTTAGCCATTCGACGAAATTGGAAAGCTTGTTGCAAGACAATCCTTCGTTTCAAACTTTGACGAACCTATTTAACATTCCATTTTCAATTTACTTACGAACTACATGATGCTCAAACGAAATATTTCACTAAAAATGCTCATTGTGTTGAGTAAATAGTAAAACAAATTACGATAAGAGAAAACACAAAACTGATTTGTCAACATCATCGATCAGGTACATGATCACACAACATGGTGAATATAACTACAACATCATCTAGTGGGTTTGGAATGTAAGATTTATTTGAATGTACAGAAGAAGCATTGATTATGTACATATACATACTTCGTTGACATGTGAAAATGAAAAAGGTGTACAGAGGTTACAACTGTTTGGAAATAAAGCGAAAAATAACAAAATGTAAACAAATTCTGTTTTTTGTTCCTCGTTAATGAAGGACACTTTATAACACTCTCATTTTCTGTCAGTTCTATTAGATTTGCCGGTCTAAAGTTTGAACGAAACGTTTATTCATGACGAAATTTAACCTTTTTGAACCGACAAGCGCATAATCGCTCTTCTTTGTCATCGTTGTCGATAACATGGGGGCTTGCCAGTTCTGAAAGGTTAACAAACATTCCACAGTGAACTCATTTGATTCTCAAGTTTTTCTTCGATTTCGCACTAGGAAAACAAACTACGAACCTTCTGTACTTGAGTCTAAACAAAGATCTCATTAGGACAAGTAATGAAAGTTTTTGTTTGTAGTACGTGAAAATGTTGATTGGAGTGACATCGCTGACATCATCAATAAAACACACTTGAACAGACTTTAAATTTTGGATTGGAATCTGGGCTATTTTCCCACGCATATATTTGCCTTTTATCCATTCAAAAAGCGAACGATGCGAACAACCAAAATTTAAATATTGTCACCGAATTCTAAATTCTCGCCTACACCTGTAGTAAACAATAATTAAAAGATACACCAATGAGAGTTTCATTGTTCTATTCAAACTGCTCATTATTTTGATTTTTTTATTATAAAAAACAAGGTCTGCATCGCTCAATAAAGATTTCGGACTTTGTTGTGAGCCAGGGCCTATTTTAAGGAATTTAATTTCCAAAAATTTCCAAAATTTCACAAAATTCTTAAAATTTCCAAATTTTGTTTTCTGTTCGATATCATTCCGAAGTAATCAGTTAAGCATGAAATACATGAAAAACAACTAAAAAGGCGCTTTCGCTTTCGCCCCTTGAATTGACATTTCTTTACTTTCGGTCCTCTTAGCAAGCATACAATGGTTATTTGTGTACCTGTTTTGGACGATTGATTTTAGGCAATTTCGCGGATTGTAGGCCGTACGAAGTGAGGCTTACAAGCGAAAGTGCCTTAAATCAACCGTCCCAAACCCGAGAAAATTCGAAAAATTGCCCTCATTTTCGGCCCCGAAGCATGAAAAACTTAATACGTAACTCTTTCGGCCTACTCCATCGATACGTAAATAACTATTACGATGCAATCTGTTGTGTCCTTAGATGAAATGACGAAAAGTTATGGAAAAATTTGAGAATTTTTGGAAATTTAATTTCCTTAAAATAGGCCCTGTTGAGCCTTTTCTATAATTCATCATACCTCCTTATCTTTCTCAGATGGTGAGCATATCATAAAGACAAAATTATAGAATCTCGTACTTGCTATAAAGGACCATGTTAGATGTAGATCATTATTTACTTTTGTTGTTGTTGTCGACAACAGATGAAGAACTAAACAAATGAATTCGATCTTGTGACTTATCAGTAGCAGTCGACCTTGTAGTTTCGATTGTAAATAAAATTCCTAGAAACATATCTTACTCTAAACGTCAACTGTTAAAATGTCTGGTAGTCTGTATGTATTGTACATATATTGAAAGACTGTACTGCGGCTACCGCTTGTTGAATAAACGCAGAAAACACTCTATGTGTCTGTAGAATCCTCTAATCAAATGAAATTGGTATGGCAAATAGAAACAAACCAAACATTTCGTGTAGCAAATGTAAGTACAAGAGGACCACTTTTTACCAGAATGCCGAGATAATAGAGTGAAGCATAAAGAAACAAACCCGCAGCGAAATATTACGTCACTTCTTTTTGCGAAATCGAAATGTTTTTATATAAATAAACAACACACAACGAAGATAAAAATAGTTGAAAAAAAAACAAGGTGGAGTACGACCAGTATGGCATACGAACCTCTATAACTTTTATATTGCTTTGACAATGACTGATAAAAAAAAAGTGGAAATGAAATCGCTCTGATCCGAGATTAGCTGCTGATTGTTTGTTAATGAGACAATAATTGGCTTTAGATTAGATTGTAAAATTGCAATTTGATTTTCTATTATGGTGCTCCAATCATACTTCAACAATAAACATTAATGAACTTATCAAAAAAAAAGAGTAAACACAAAATCGGTAGTTTATAAGAATGAAAGCTAGCCAGTGATTTGATGGTCCCACCCTGGATTATCTACACCGATCCATTATGTCCTTTTCAGACATTAATTTAATAAAAATTTATAGACACTTACAAGAACACTGCTAGCTCGTATAGTTTGACTCACACAATCTCTCAATTTCTGATTGGATACTTTGCTGATGCCCCTTGTAAATTTTCGTTCCGTCATATTTTGGCCGTTCTATAGCTGAGTGTTGTAATCCTTTCAGTTTCACACAATTAGCATATTCATTGTATTATTCGTATACACAAAATATTTGATTTTTTCCATTAAGAGAAGTACACATTTTTCATAATAATATCACTTTTTACCGACCGTCACTACTCATTTTTATGTATCGTGCCTAATGTCTACCGCACTCTTCGAAAGACTGAAGTCAGTTGAACGTTTCTCGGTATAGTGGAGAGAGGAATGTCTTGTTTTGACATATTCGAAAAAGCAATGTAATTTTGCTCTTTCGCGTACAGTAGATTATCACTTTGGTGTTGCAAGATGACGTGAATGTGATGTCAGATTCAAATTGTACTGATCATCGATGACGTTGAACGAAATTTAAAAATAATTTTATTTTTTTATTTTGAATAGATGTGCACCTAATTCTGCCAAAATGTAATTAAAAGTGCCAAGCATGATTTTAATAATCATAATGGTAAACATACTTAGCATTGTAAGTCGGTGTTGTTGTTGTTGTGGTTTTAATGTCTTTCGACATTATTTTCTTTAATCGTTTTTTTTCCTCTGTGGCAAATTAGAATTTCAATAATCTTCTGTTGCATTTTTAAGCACAACTTGTTTATAAATGTGTTATCAAGTGCACGCTAGTGTTTACGTTTTTAAGTGCTAAACTATGTTGTTCATCTTCTTCACATCCGAAAAAAATGGATAACTTTTTACGTGTGGTCGGTATGGGTATGATGGACAATGTGGAGAGTAAGTATGACACATCCCAAAGATCATTAAAGCGATTCGATTCCTTTGGAACACAGTTCATTGATTTACATAAATAAAAAGTTGTTCTGGTTCTAAAGAAACGTTCTCCTTTTCCGAATGTTGATCTACATTTTGTGTTTGTCATATAGAAAATGGTTCTTTGATTGATGATACTTTTAACAACCAATCTTATAGAAGTCTACGTCAGTAGGTTTATAATTCCAACCAGCGCCAAAAATTGACAAACAGAATCATTCTTAGTAATAGCAAAAATTTCAAAAGTTTCCCACCTTAAAACGTTACACATGCCAATGTACGTTTCTCGGCCAACTTCAAGTCACATAAATGAAAATATCAGAAAAAAAACAACTTTTGACAGATTGTTGCGTACATAGACTGAGAAGGAAAATTGAAGGAATCAGTCTGGTGTGAAATTTTGTGCAATTTTTTTTTTGCGATGGATGATCAATTAGAAGATAAAATATTTTCGCAAGTTTATATCAATTCAATGAAGATCCTTTCAAAGTTCGCGGTCACAATACCACCGCTAAGTTCCTGGGGACTTTTCCGTTTCTACCTGTGCGCTATTGTGTTGTTCATTGTTCTGTTCTATTTACAAGCTGCAGTAGTATGGCCGAGAGGACTTCTCCACCGGATAACCACATCGTTTGGTTATACCAGAAAAATGAATCGACTACAAATTATGACAACAAATTCGCCAGAAAAGAAACAAAGCTGGGAACAGACTAGAGATGCGAGTAGTGTTTTTGCTGTTCAGGGACGACGTCTGAAAATGGAAGATCGGTGAGTAAAACGCATTTTCATCGGAATGGAATGTTTCACTTTATCCGAAGCAATAATCCTTTTGAGCAACTTTATTGGGAAATTATTTTCTTATCGACGCGTTCAATCAGTACACAAATGTTGCGTAATTTTATTCTATTTTGATTTTTCGAATGCGAATTTTTGTTGTATATATACTTCTACCTACGATATATATTCAAATTATATACCGAATAGCGAAGCATTAAATTTAGACTCAATATGAACTTTGATGACACGACGCACACAACAATCTTGAATTTAGTAAATAAATTTTCGTTTTATTTTTATATGAAAGAAAGGAGGAAGGTTTGGAAATTCGGTATAAACAGAAAATTGATCAAGTACTTTTCACATGAATCGCATCATTTCAAACGAAACCGAAAGACACCATGACTATTTTAAGCTGTGACACATTTTTTTTTTACTTTTTGATTGCTAAATAATGCAGACGGAGAAAACTTACGATTTCTTCGACGAAAATCTAATTAAATTAATTCTTACAATGTGAAGTGGCTCATACATATTCCATAGTGAGTCACTTACTACTACTACTATTATTATAGTAAATCGGTTACTATATTAACTTGAAAAATGGTTTAAATAAGTAAGGAACTGTATCGGAATTCGAGATACTAGGCCCCATCTTTTGGATGGGTCAGATCCCTTGACTGACTGACTAATTTTCTCAAGAAGATTCTTGTAATCCGAGCAAAACAAAATCACTCTAAAAGTTATATAAAAGTACAAGGGGGGGATGCGTCCAGTAGCAAAGTTTAGCTTAGAGATTCTTGTTCCCTTTACTTAAATACCACAGATTCTCAATCCACATAAAAAACTTCGTTCATATCACGTACGTCAAAATGGCTCATACGTATTTTCAGTACTTAAGAGGCATCGATGCTTTGCTGAAAAGTATACATTTGGGTGATTTTTAAATACTGTCTTTTGATGATATCTTTCCACCAGAATCATTTTTCAAGTATGTACGACTGCAATAACGACCACGAATTGTTAGCTTTCAGCATAAAACAGATTAGGTTGTAGCAATACTCTCTCTAGCAACCAAACTCTCAATTCTCTGTGTCAAATTCACCCCTTATTTCTTTGTATTTTACAAACACTATTCTACATTTTGACTAACTACGCTGTAATTTACATGTAAAGGCTACTTGATTCTTTTACCACCTTAATAAAAGTAGTTTGTTTGCTAGAGAGGGTATTGGTTGTAGCAGTTTGACCAACCATGAGAAAACTAAGCAGTTTATGAAAATTTCGTTACACTGCTCACTTTTTTTAGAGCTGGTAAAGATTTTTTTTTATAAAAACATGGAAGAATGAGACCATGTCTTGACACCTTTTATTGGTATGCTATAGTACAATGGTAACTTATATGTTAATTTATTACTATTGATGACAATTTTTCCAACTGTCTCTCTGTGAGAGACACCCAGCCGAACGTGTGAGAGTTTTTCCATTATATTGATTAATACTACAATTTTAGCTAACCACCGATGCCTCTTAAGTTTTATTGTCTGCTAACAGACACTGGAAAGGGGCGAATTTCTCGCTTACCTCTTAAATAAAAATGGAGCTCGTTCACACTCGTCCAAACTTTAATTTTTTTCTTATCATCGATACCAAGATATTACACAATTTTTTTTTGGAATAAATCCTAGAATATTATTCCAGTATATTCTATTAACGACCTTAACCCAAAAATTTCTTTTTTAGTATTTACAATTTTCTTTTGTGGAAAACCATTAAAAATTATTCAACTTAAACACGATAATATCACGGGACGATACAAAAATTCTTTTGGGAATATCTCTCAAATCCCCCGACCGTTATGTTATAGCCCATCTTTGAACTTATCCTCGGGAATGGAATTCCCCGTCTAATAAAAAAAGTTTTTGGAAATACGTTGAGGATTACGTGAAGTTATCGTGTTATCTAGGAACGAGACAAAAATTCTTTTGTGAATATCTCTAAGATCACCCGTCCGTTATGACCGAAGATAGCGCAATTTAATTCGCTGTCTATTAAAAAAAAACATTTTGGAAATCTATCGAAAACTACCTACTCGAGTTATCGTGGAATCAAGCGACAAGACAAAAATTCTTTTGTGAGTATCTCTAAGATCATCCGTCCGTTACGACCCATCTTCGAACTTAACCTCAGCAATTTAATTCGCTGTCGATTAATAAAAAGTTTTTGGAAATCCATCGAACACTACTCGAGTTATCGTGGAATCAAGCGACAAGACAAAAATTCTTTTGTGAATATCTCTAAGATCACCCGTCCGTTACGACCCATCTTCGAACTTAACCTCAGCAATTTAATTCCCCGTGAAATAAAAAAAAGTTTTTGGAAATGCGTTGAAAACTACTCGAGTGTTATCGTGTTATCAAGGGACGAGACGAGAATTCTTTTGGGAATATCTCTAAGATCATCCGACCGTCATAGCCCATCTTCGAACTTAACCTCAGGAATTCAATTCCCCGTCGATTTAAAAAAAAGTTTTTGGAAATCCGTTGAGAATTAGTCGAGTTATCGTGTTATCGTGTTATCAAGGAATCATCAAAGTGTGACAAACATTTTCTATATTTAAGGTTTTTGGTCATACATTCATGCATTTTCAATCATAGTAGTAAACATTGTGTGACAAACATTTTAGGGTGTTTATCATCCATAAGACCCATGACTTTCAGTCAAGGGAATAAATAAGCGTCCTGATTAATTGAAGTGTAACCATTTGGGGAAATTCCATTCTTTTATCGACAGAAGGTGGGCCATCCGCCATCACCAATAGATTTTCAATTACTTCCTAATGTAACAGTTTCACTCGTTGAGGACATTACGCGTGTACCTACCGGTGTGAGATTCTCCCATCCTGTCTCTGTCTCAACTTTGACTAAATAATGATGGAATCGGAATATTCCAGGACTTCAATCGTAGAACTATAAATGAAAAGCAAAACCCGTCTGATTGATGGCACTGTTTAGTTGCATTTTGTGCAATGGCACTCATACTAAAAAGTTTTTTTTAACCAAAAATTGATACATTACCAACTGCACTAGAAAACGTACGTAACGCAACATCTTACGACCTATGACGTTATGCATCTACTTTTCGAAGTTTTATTTTGTTCAAAACGGTATAACAAATCTAAAACTCATGCAATCTAACGAAAATTGAATTTATCAAATGGCAGAGCGTCGTGCAATGACGTAATATTTATTTGCACCATGTGACATAATATCATCAGTCGTTTGTTTTAATTTTTTAATTTACTTTTCGATTAAATTTTCGTGTTCATTCGCCTGTTTCCGATATACACATTAGTCATTCATTACACAGACTTGACTAGTACAGATTAATTAACCGATTGAGCGTTAACTTTGAGAAAGTTACACGCGTTTCACTGATTGATTTGCTTGCTAGAATTCACTCAGTTTTGTTATGACAACATTGCACATTAGTTTTTCGGTAAATAAATTGTTTATTTGGAAAGTACAGAGTTGACGATAGGTTCAAAGTCATTACAAATTCATCGAAATAAACCGCTTAATGTGTAACAGACGCTTGCGTTATTTAATTGATGATTTATTGACAACAATAAACTATTTAATTTACAGATTTGTATTGGAAGAGAATGTTAATAACACAGGAGTTTCCTTTTTTGCAATATTTGATGGACATGGCGGAGTAAGTCCTTCCATTTTATAAGCCTCTCCACCTAAAATTCTCACTTTCTTTTGCCTTCTTTCAGGAATTCGCGGCAGATTATGCGAAAGATTTTCTCGTTCAAAATCTACTCAGTAAAATTACAGCAGCATCAAACTCACTAAGAGGAATTGTCACACCGTCACAATCAACCAAAACTGATTGCCCTGACGATGACAAGGAGAATACGTCAAATCAACCGAAACCGTCATCTACGTTAACACAACGTAGACCCAGTATTCGCAAGTCGCTCACAGATGATTGTGTGTCGAACGGAAACTGTAATCGAGAGCAAGAACTTTATCTGAACAAATTGGGTTCGAGCATTCGGAACAAGGAAAGTTTCCTGAATAACAACAACAATAACAATAACGTCAAGCCGCAAACATTTGACGGAAAATGTTACGTTGAAAATGGGAAAATTAATTTCGGAAAAATGTTAACCGATGAAGTTTTGGCAGCCGATTTTGAGCTGGTTAAGACAGCTAAGAAAACTGTAAGTGTCAGCCTATTAAGTGTCCAAAGTTTTTCTTTAAAGTTCTCTCTGTTTGTTGTAGTCAAACTTGGCCGGAACAACAGCTTTAATTGCGATCGTTGACGATTCTCGATTAATTGTGGCCAATGTTGGCGATTCAAGGGGCGTTATGTGTGATGCAAAAATGAATGCGATTCCGTTGTCATTCGACCACAAACCTAATCAGGTAACAACTTTTTATCCCAAATTTCAAACGATTTTACCAATAGGCCCAAAAGCTTTCTGTCGTGATCGATCAGTGTTGATGAGGTTCAAGGAGCGTAGACTCCAATTCTCTTTTCCTGTTTTCGGTGTTGTCCACATTGTGACTATATTGGTGATTGGTCTACGGCTGAAAAACCGTTATGAAAAACTCTTTCATTAATAGGGACTCACTAAGTTGCGTCGTCTTCGTACAGTCCTCACAGTTCCTCGAATTCTTAAGCTATGTAGGAAACTTTGAAAAATAGCGCTTTTGGTGGGTTGCCTGCAAAGCGTCAATTTGATTACTCTGGAATGCTACTGTACCAAGCACAACATCACATTTTACAATTTCATTTCAAACTAAACCAAAAACTCTCAATTGCAGAGTCGAGAGAAAAATCGCATCAAAGAAGCTGGTGGTTTCATAGCCTTTCACGGAGTTTGGCGTGTCGCTGGCATTCTGGCAACATCCAGAGCATTAGGTACGTGCACCAATTTAATATCCACAGACTGAAATTGAATTTGACCGAAAATTGTTTCCGCAGGAGATTATCCACTTAAAGACAAAAAGTTCGTAATTGCTGATCCTGACATTCTGTCATTCGACCTCAGCTACAACAAGTGAGCATCTACCTTTTACAATTTTCATTAATTATTATTTTAAATGAAAACTGACTATCTCTCGTCTACCATTAGGCCGAAATTTCTGATATTAGCTAGCGATGGTTTATGGGATACATTTTCGAACGAAGAAGCTGTAGCATTTATAAAAGACCGTTTACACGAACCGAATTTCGGTGCCAAAAGTTTAGTGCTTGAATCGTATTATAGGGGCTCGGTGGACAACATAACTGTACTAGTCATAGTATTCAAAGATGGAAAGTATACAGTGGGCTCGTCGGTAGCTTCTTAAAATAGGAAAGACAAAGGAACACAAAATTTCTTTTCTTTTATTTCTAGTTTGTTGTTTATTGATATTCGTTTGTTGTGTTTTACATCGATATTCTTATTGTATCTCGAAGTGGATGTAAGTGTTTAGAGACGTTAATTAGTTTAAGTTGGAAAACTCAGTTTCTTTTGACAAGAATTATGTGATTGAAGTGCCGTAGCACATAAATTAAGTTGTTGAAAAAGCTGAGCTGTTTGGTTATTGTTTCACGGATGTTTTTCCTTTTCGTTGTCGGTTCCTGCTTGCTTTGTTATTTTTTTATCGACGACAAATCGAATGTGAACATTTTTTTGGCTTAGATTTACATTATGTTGAGAACACGTCAGTGAACAATTGGATCCTTTGAGACAGCGAGATCATCATTTCCATTATTACCACCTTTCTATCCAATCGTAAAATACTGAATTCTCAAAAATGAACAACAATCTGGTCAGACTTTATACTGTAAAATCACAGCATGATGCGCAAGCACCAGAATCAGCAGATAATGAAGTAGAGGTACCATTAATATTTAAGCACACGACTTTACATCTTATAAGCAAAACGATGCTTTTGGCAATTATCTTTCAGTTCTAACTGTTCTGTACTGTGAACTTTGATGCAACAAATTTGAGAAAAAGTTTAAAGTGCAACCCACAAGTATCCATTGTCCATCACCATCGTGAAATATCTTTCAGATCAAATTGTAAATATCGACCTATTTATCCCACATTCGATTTGTCTGAAAAGAAATGTCCTTTTACACCACACTAAGCGTCAATTTTGTATTGCCGTTTGTAATTCGACAAGTTGTTTTTTAACTTACCATTACGGCAAAATGAACGAGAATTTTTTTTTTTTATATAAAACAGAAAACCCCATTTTACAGTGTCCAACCTAATCTAAGAATGAATGTGAAATTATATTTTTCTACAGATTGTGTGATAAGATAAATTGTCATCGGTTATTCGCCAAAAACGATAAAAATGAATATAAGCGATTGTCGCCGGTTAGGGACCCGCTAACTAGATAGCAAAATTTATATTCAATCAACTGAAGAGAGAGGTCAAACGTTAAGCGATACGTTAAGCAAAAGAATACACGGAATAAAACTATGAATATACGGCGACGGATAGCTGCAGTTTGTAAAAGATTTGAAGGAACCTACGAACTATTTTTATTAGATCCTTCAAAAGAGGTGCATAATATTCAGTCAATAATCACTTTCAGACGTTTGAATGGACGTTGCTAGATATTAATTTAATTTATTCAACAAATGTACAATTTCTAAATTAGACTACGCGTGAGGCGCATATTATCAATATTAAATTTAGTTTACTTTATCCACAATTTTGTTTTTAAGCAAATTTTTGGTGTTACAGAATTTTTGTTAGAATCAAACTTAATTTAAAGTTGAAATTAAAGAAGAAATAAAATTTGTTTTAAACACACCGTATGCGATAAAGTACTTTCCACTGGATGTCACAAATAACTATTATAACATCGTTTTAACCCCTCTCCTTCATTCCAAAAACGGTTGGTCTGAGAAGGGTCTTTAAAATATTTAAGGCAGAAACATCTAATCTGACACCAAAATGAAACAGTGGAAAATATGTGTTACAAATTCGATTAATCCTTCTGACTTTTTAAATAAAACGTAAATAAACAAAAATTTAGAGTTGAAATTCAACTGCTCGATCTTGATTCGTCAATATTTAGGCTTGCAGCACTGTTTCAAATTAAGCAAAAACTAAAACAAATATAAGAAAATAAGAAAATACTAATATTAACAACCACTTTTCAAACATTCAAGCTCACAATGTACACAATGATGAAATAGTAGTTTATGCAACCGAGTGATAAATGCTTTTTAGGCACTAGTGTAGATGGTATTTAGGAATTTCGCGCCGGCGTTATTCACATTATGAAATTTTCCTTTTACGAAAGGCATATTGTGAATCACGTCAGCGCGAAATTCCTACATTGTGAGAGTAATTTCGCACTGTAAATCATTTATGACCGAGTTCCAAAAACGTTTTTCTCAAAAAAAGCAACGAAAGTTTCACATTTCGTCACTGAGTTGAAAAAGTTACAGTTTGAAGACTCGAGCATTTGCTGATTTCTACAAATGTAGCACACAGGTAAATTCAGCATAAAGTGACTTCTTTTTGATCCATTTGTGAAATATTACTCCATCTCCGTATTTACGAGTCAAACGATTGTGATTTCACTAATTTCCAACACAATATAGTTGTCTGATTTTCCGTCCTAAACATATTGAGTCGAGATTTTGGACACCCTTGTTAAATCAACAGGCAACTATTGCGCAATAGTCTCAACGCAACGGTATGTACAAAAAGGGTCATTTTGTTTTGAGGTTTTCATTTGTGAAATGCAGAAAGGCAGAAAAAATGGATCCACAAAGAATGCTAAAAGCGGCGTTAATTTTAGAGCTGAGAAAATTGGGTCTGGATACCACTGGGACGAAGCAAATTCTACGTGCAAGGCTGGAATCACATTTGCGTAAGTTTGACATTTATTAAAAATGATTTTATTGATGATACGAGAAACGTTTATTGGACGTTTTTAAACAAAATGAAGGAACTAACGTGGGCTGCCATAGTTTTCAAACGACGAAATAAGATTTTTATTGAAAGACTTGTAAAAACTTTACAATCTGGCTGGCCAGCCCGGCAAGCCATTTCGTAGAAGTGCATTATTCTTTTGCCATTGATAACTAAATTATTAATAAAAATTTAATATTTTTGCGTTAAAGCGCTTCTATCGCTTTAAAAAAATTTGTGTTAAAGGGGCTGTACAAGCGCCAGCGCTACTGTATCCAGCAGCGCCACCCAAAGTAAAAGTAAAAGTCCAAAGTTTCATTAAGTTGGAGTTTCATCTCAGATCAGTGGTTAGCGGTAGGTATACTTTTATACACTGATCTATGCTTGACTGGTTCAAGTATATATCAGGTCCTTGATCTATTCTGAAAAAAACAGTGTACGAATGTACTGATTCTTAAACATTTTTTCGCTCGGGAACGTTGGAATAAAACACAAATTCGCTCTCCCCTTTCCCACCTCATTTCACGTTATTTATTTAACATTTTTCAGCACATTGAACAGGGTATAAGCAAAATTGATTATCTGTGAGGAAATATTCAACATTAGTCTATTACCATAATAAACGGTAAGTAATCCTATAATTGGCAAGAAAAACTCACCGATGTGAATGTGTCGAAAGTTAATGGAAACAATTTCCCAATGATTAACAATTGCGGTTTTTCGAAAAATATCATCAGCATATGCATATACTTCTTGCAGGCATGTGATTGATCAATCCAGTTGGATTCAAATAAGCTGTACAATAAACGCTCACTCGATAGCGTTATTTCGTTCCCTAGCCACAGGACCATGAAAATGTCGAAGAGATTGTACACCAAGACAACCATATAAAGTAGATAATTAAGAAGAATCTCCTCTGAATTCTGTAAATAAAGTGTTCCCATTTTAGAGAGATGGTAAAATCTAGATGGAAAGCTTTGTTAACTTTCAATTTTCTTACAAACACTAGCAGATAGATCGAAAAACAAATGCCAATTCCACTTGTGGTAATTTGAATAAAAAATAAATTAGCGAAACATTTCTTGAAGCTGTCTGTTGTTCTTGTTAGGATATTTACAAAAAATTAATATCATCTGGTGTGGCCTTTTAATAATAACTTACTGTTGCAGATCCTTATGTTGCTCTATCAGCGCACTTAATTCCTCCTCAAATCGTTCTGACGTTACATCATCAGTATTGAAGACTCCCATCGTTCGGAAATCGCCGCCTAATGCTTGGTATTTTATAGCCAACCACATCATAAGATACCAAATTATTGTATTCAGTAACGTGCATGTTGCGCACAAAATCATTTCATAAGTAACAAATGCATAAGCAGCCCAAAAATAGAGTTCACTCACTTCCCAATCGAATGGAAAATAAAGATTCACCGGCAATTGTCTCTTAGCCCCAAAAAACGGTAGCTTGAAAATAATAAGAGCGACGTTGGAACTGTAATTCATCACCAGCATTCCAGTAGCAAATTTCATGAACAGGTTCGTTCGTTCGTTGGCTCGATTGAACGTTTCTCGATTCTTGAAGAAACCAGCACCGATCCGGTTTGTTAATTCAATGATTTCTTTCTTCTTCCACAATATGTAGTACATCCGAATGGTTACATTTACGATTATGATCGAAGCGGCCAGAAAAAATCTCCTTTCGTCGGCGTTGTTACTTATGCGGGCCATAATCAATGTTGATGTGACATAATGGAGGAACAATGTTAATTGCAATATATTCCTTCCCAATTGATGAGCGTCTGACTCGTCATCTCTCCATAATCTCGTCCATCTGAACACCGACATCATTGAACGTAATCGGTTATGTACGTTGAGAACAAACATTTTTTTATTTTTAATCGTTGAAAGTGTGTCGTGGCAGTTTTATATGTTGGCTGTTCAACTGTTTGTTTCTGAATTTAATTTACAAAATGAAAAGTGTGACGGCCAGCCTGATAAAATGAAAATTGTTGGAAGCAATTGATTGTAATTTTCGTAATTCCAACCGCCAGCACTACAGGTAAATGAGTAAAAAACGAATACAAAACAATAGTCCCCCTCACATTCCTTGTATCACAAATGTTGTAAACGACGTAGGCCATCGAAAATTGGTTCAAAACAAACAATTTGATGAAATTATCTATCGAATTGTTATGATTACTGAATGTATTTTTGGCATCTGGCGTCTCCAAATTCTGAATGTGTCGATCCAACGCACTTCAATCAAAAGTGATCATAGTGGTCAGCTGCAGAAAGTACTCTATTTTACATGAAATTGAAATCATTTCCACCTGTATTTTATAGATTTAAATACTTTAAAAAAAGCAAATTCACCATGGATCTTGGAAAATTCACCTGTTGAAATTCGCATCTGCATCTGAAATAGTATTTTACATGCTACATGCGTTGAAAACCGTACTTTTCATGTTTTAGGCACTTCTTTCAACGCCCTCAACATGTAAAATCCATTACATAACTCGGGATAAAAAGATGAAAAGTCTCGTTTTCGTGTGTTTATTGACCTCAACTTCGCCTCGGATCAACAAAATTCACACGAAAACTCTACTTTTCATCTTTTTATCCCTAGTCATGTAATAGTACATTACTATGCAAGGGAAGTAAAGTGATATCTCGTATCCAGATGAGAAAAAGTATCCGAGGGCGGCAGCCCGAGGTACTTTTACTCATCGTGATACGAGATGTCACTTTATTTTCCGTGTGTAGTACGACGTTTTACTATGCGAGTGATGTAAAGGTTATTGCCTATACATGTAAAATGCACCAGCATAGTAAAATACTATTACATGCTGAGGGCGCCAGAAAAGTACTTGAAACATGAAAAGTACGGTTTTCGACGCATGTAGCATGTAAAAATATTTGTTTTATATTTGACCGCATGTTTTTATATTTAACCTGTTACAGACGGCAAGCATATGACAGTATTGTTATCGGATCTATTACTTTTATCGATCAAAGTACATATTTTTAATCTATTGATTTCAAATCTTGTACTTCAAATTTTTTAACATGCATTTTACTATATGAAGGACCATATTAAACAGAACTTGTCAATATTTTTGACGTCGTTATCGATAACAGGTTAAAATCTTTCAGATAGTTCCATTGCTGTTATCCTTTAGAATATTCCTGCATGCATGATTTAGGGAAAGGAAAGCTTTTTTTTGTAAATTAAATTGGTCCAATAAAAAAATGCATCAATGAATTTTTCATGTGTCGGGGCCGAAAATGAGGGAGTTTCGAGATTTTTCTCGGGTTTTCGACCCCTTACATGAAAATTTTTTTGAGTATCTGTTTTGGACGTTTGATTTTAGGCACTTTCGCATGTAGCCCTCACTTCGTTCGGGCTACAACTCGCGAAATTGCCTAAAATCAAACGTCCAAAACAGATACACAAATAACTATTTAGTGCCCTAAACTTTATCAAAATAGTATTTTTCGTACCAACACAGGAAATGACGATTTTTTTAGCACCAGTCCTAAGTTTTCCTTACGAGCGAAGCGAGTAAGGAAAATTAGGACGTGTGCTGAAAAAATCCATTTCCTGTCGAGGTACGAACAACGTTTTGTGCATCGGACAACTGAAATAGACAAAACACATCAATTTACTTGAAAACATACACACTTCACATTCACCATATTAAATTTAATCAATCGTATAGTCATAGAAAAATTCATGTAATTCTTTTCCCGCACTATAAATCGTAAAGAAATTTTCGCAATTCCGGTCCATAATCATCACCTTTCCATGCATCCATTTAATGTCGTTTTGAAGGTATTTATTTCACTGTATTCCCGGACACAGCGCAATATGAACTTTTTTTCGCACGCAGTGCGTTATCAACTTTTTTTTCGCACGCAGTGCGATATCAACTTTTTTTTCGCACGCTAAAGAACCTATTACCTTCAACGAAGGCTAATTTTTTATAAATAAAAATCTTGCATTGACCAGAAATCGAACCCTCCACACCAAAAGGTTTTTGAGCACAAAGCAGCGACTTTAGCCATTCGGCTATAGAGTCACACAATTATACCGAACGTATTGTTGAAGCGTATATACTAAGCATTGACTACTCGATTTCATTCAACGCGTCTCTTTACATCACATTGCAATGTGTATTATAAAGCAGCCATCTTGATCGTTCAAATGAATTTCTGTAAACACAAGAATTTTAGAACAAAATGTAGGACATGTTTTGCATTGGAAAGGTGATTATGGCCCGAAATTGTGAAAAACGTTGTATCTACCACGGTAGGTATGAAGGTATTTTTTCGCACACGACGTCTTGTCGACCTCGGCTTCGCCTCGGGTCGACAATCGACATCTAGTGCGAAAAAATACCTTCATACCTACCTTGGTAAATAAATAACTAGAAGTTTTTTCCCTCACGATATATAGTTCGGGAAAAACTGACATTTCTTAATGAAAAATCATGGCAAAATAGGTCGTATTTCAGTTGTCGGATGCACAAATTGTTTTTTTTTTAATGAGAAACGCTCAAAATTGGTAAAATGTTAGAAATAGTGGAGAAAATGATCAGAATGTGAGGCATTACGAAAGACACCAAAGGCACCTTAACTAATTCTTTATTTTATTGTTGGCAACAATTCGAAGTAATTTTAATTTTTTTCTTGTTGTGTAGTTTGTTTTAGTTAAGGTAAGCGAGGGTATAGCTGACCGAGCCTAAAGATTAATTTTTTCATGAAAATAATGCGATTATTATGTTTACTTATTTCATAAAACCATAAAATGAAACCAGTGCACCATCTCAGTACAAAGTTGCACATTTCTTAAGAAAATCGTAAGATCGGTGTGGTCTAATTTAAGAGTGATATCGCCAAAACTTGAACCAATTTCAAAACAACGGCTCAGCGATTCGGGCAAGCTATAGCTCGTTTGAATCGTCATTCAATTCTGAGAAATAGGGATCTTTTACTTTTTCTGTTAGTTTCCCATTTTCGGAGTGAACACGTGAAAGTAATAGCATGTCAATGGGTCGTGAAAACAGTTTTTCGGTGATAGCTCGAGATAGAAATCTTTCTAAAATGTGAAATGTTGTAGGAATATAGGCCTCTAGCAGACCTTCAAAACGAGTATAATCATCGGTAAGGACAGCTACCCGTTCTGGACTTATGACTCAAAATATGGTGAATGTTTGGACAGTGCTGCTGGCTTGCAACAGAACTTTTCCGCGGAACTGACTATAGGGTGTTGTAGCTGGACTTACCCTCTTTCGTTCCTCGTATAATACACCCCAGAAAAATTGTGTTGCAAGCCACAAAGTTAGTCGAAGTAAAATGTCGCTCCAATAGACCCATATTTTTCAGTGTTTTCAACTTGTTTTTGGTGTTCAAACAGGCTGGAGCGATAGGAATGAAATAAACTAAATCAAAATTACATGTTCAGCTCGAAATTGTGCTGAACCGTGCGATCATTGTCCTTGAAAATGTTGCTTTCCTCCTACTTCGTAGTAGGTGGAAAACATCATTTATTTGACTTCATAAAAATATCAGGAACTCAATTGCTTTCACCGAATATGGGCTTTTTGTAAAGCAGAGATGCGCATCGTTCATTTACAGTCAATAAATGGTCACCCAAGATTTAATTTGTACTTCACAAGAGGTCACGACCGTTCCCAGCTATAGAAAATGTGTCAAAATGGGAACAGATCAAATTAAATTCTGACGAAGGAAAAACTTAGCTTCATCGAAATCATCCTGAGATACTGATGACCAAAGTTGAAAAATTTCTTAGCCGGTCAGCTACTACCTCGCTTACCTTAGGGGATAGATTATTCTTTGAAAATTTGCTTGATCTACACCGACTCACAACATACTTTTCACCAAGAAGCTATGATGGCTCATTTTTGTGTAAAGAAAATTAGAAGACACAGCATGATCTATAGTTTTGTATTTAAGGTTCTTTCAGAACCTTGGTTTTGTACACTTTCACATAACCTTCATGGCTTCATGGTAGATTCAAATAGATTTGAAGAATTTCTCGGCCAAACATATTTCGCGTAGTTCTGTCCTACGGGTTTTTACAATTTTGTTTATTTTTGTTGTGACGCAACGTTTTCTTGAAGTAGTGTCTCGGCTGAATGGTAAATAAAAAAGCGAAAATAAATGTCAATTTTTGGTATAATATTTATTATTACAAATTCTTCTTTTTACAAGTTTTCCTATTGTTATTGGTGTGTAACACTTATAAAATTCTTATATACGCTGCCCGTATTCATTATACAAATCACTATTATATTGTTCATAAGCTAGGGACTATGTTTATTTCTATCAATAGTAATCAGCGAATATCATAAATAAACAAAACAAAAAATCTTCTGTCCAAAAACAAGTGTGCCAAACACTTAGACCAAACTTATAGTTGAGATTTTTAATACAACACGCTTGACTCATAAGTCCTTAAGTACCATGTACTCGATTCAATATATATACATTTTATCACATTAAACGACATGTAACATTCACATAATTTAGTATAGCAAACTTTTCCTTCTACGTTCAATTTACATATTCATCCACTACACCCTCTAATGCATCTTCGTATATATCCTAGAACAATCGATCTCTTTGAATGTCTAACTAAAATTCTAAACTTAAAATTAAATTTGTCTTTTTGACTTTGTGTCGCCTAAATTAAATGGAGGATCTCGATTTATTGAAATTGTAGGCGCTTCATGGAATAATATGGACTAATGGATATGTCAATAAAACGAAGAATTTTTTTTTTAAAGAAATAAATCCACCAAGAGTCGAGACATATACTTTATGCGGTTTAAACTCTACCAATACAACTGAGCACCTGTCAGTTTGTTCGATTCCGTGTGCGATTATTATAACGTCGATAGGTTTGTCTAAAAAACAATTAGCGAGGTAAAATCGACGTATCCGTTTAATATGGTTTCAGTGAATAAGAACGTGATACTATCGTCATATTACTGAAAGGCACGAAACTGAATCCACGCCATTAGTCGTATAAATTTATACGTCAGAGAGAGCTTTTTTCTCCTTTGTTACGATCTGTCAGTTTTTCTATTTTGCGATTTAGTATGGAAATGAAAACTAAAATTGAGATATCTTTGCTGTCTTAAGTGGTTTTTCATATTTTTTTGGACCAAAATGTTTTAAAGTGTGTTTGGAATCGATTGACATTAACAAAATAATAAAATATTTTCACACAATCTTTTAATGCCAATCGATTCCAAACACATTTCATTTCCATACTAAATCGCAAAATAGAAAAACTGACAGATCGTAACAATAGAGAAAAAAGCTCTATCTGACGTATAAATTTATACGACTAATGGCGTGGATTTGCCGCATACGTTAAGCGCATCCATTTTAATTTATTTTACTTATGTACCAACCTGGAATCCATTATTATGCCTGATTGCAATTGAATTAACGGATTCTGAACGTATCGGGCTCTATTCAAAATACAAATTCGTCGCAATGTTTAATTCCCTGTTTGACTTACATCAGGAATTTTGTACGCGAAGGACGATCTTCGAGACGTTCTTCCTTACTTTAAAAGAAGAAGATTATTTGGAAGTGAACATGTCTAGAAGAAACAATGATTCACAACATGGTAGCAGAGCATGGTATGCTTTAAAATTGCTGACTGAACTAAATTCAATTTGGAAGCAACATCGGACAGTAAAACCGAAGAAGTGCAAGAAGAAGACGTGTGGTCAGAACTAGATCTATTGTTGGACTAGAGAGTGTAGAACGTGGGTTCCAAAGAAACAATAAAAAAGGACAGACATGAATAAGTAAACTAGAAGAGAATTAGCGGCGAAACAAAACGAGATTAGAGTGTGTAATAATTGAGTACATGTAAACATAATTTAGGTTTGCATACATTACAAATGGTTATGTTCCGTGTTATGGTTATAATCGAGGAAGCGTAAAAATGCTTCGCTCGACATTGCATATATCAATATGCGATTATTATATTTAAGAATGGTAAACATTTTATTTGCTATCAATGGTCAGTTATTGCGATGAGTGTTTCATAGCATAGCTGAAGTATATATACAGGTCATAGTTTGTACGAACATGAGTTAGGTGAAGTTCGTTCAACAAGTTCTGCTCAAATGCAGAATAATTATAGTAACAATAAGTAAATTGTGAATTACAACGAGTAATCAATGAAATAAAAACAGGATAATCGTACTATCAGCCTACCGTTGGCCGAACCGAATATCCCTCCCGTGGATGAACTCCATAGGTAACAGTAACATCCATAATGATTTTTCAGATAACATCAGGTCAGACGAAGTTATTGATCAGTGACAACTTATCACTAACTCATCAACGAGCTTGTATCTTGATTTCAGGGAAATCTACAGGTTGAGGAGCTTAACTTCTCTTAGCTCAGGGGAACATACACTACAAACATAAACGAGTTCATCAACAACATTCGTTACATTCGGTAAAGAAGTCGAAGGCAAATTCCAGAATTCTTTGGTGTTGTTCTTCTCAAATTCAAAAACGTTTTGTAAGTATAATAAAACAGATTCAAATGTATCTAAGCAAAGGATAATAAATGTACCAATAGGTAAAAAGAAATGTTCATAAACATTACGGCATCATCATATATGCAAGAGCAACTTTAGGCCATGCTCGAAATGTCATCTAAATGCTTTTACGGTGGGATCCCGTAGTCCTTTGGAATGCTCGGAGAAACTTTGCTAAAACAGCCCCGACCCCAACTTTTTCTACGAAGCCAGTTGCTGCAACGTTGCTACTACTTTATTCAGGAAAATCGTTCTGTTTGAAACGTCACAGCAACTACGTTCGTACAACGGTTTCACAACCTCTGAATAAGGATCATACCCACTATATCCTATCCTATCGACGAGTTATATTCATCATCACCTGACAAATCTTATGAAAATACAGCTACACTACATCTATTTAAAATATAATATAAATTCAACAGAAAGTTAAAAATTGTTTGTATTGTAGAATACATTGGGTGCGGCGGAAGTAACTCATTACATAAGGGGTCTATATGTGATGCGAGCGGAACTCACGAGTTTGAAGGTTGAAGTTGAAGGTTTGAAAACTGTTATTTTAACAAGTGCAGGCAAGTGTAGTTTGAGACCGAATTCAATTATGATTCACTAGGCTTATTCGTGTGCACATCGGTATAGTGTTCGATTGAGCACTGTATCGAGTACCACTGTCGCCATGGCCTGATGAGAAATGGTATTTTTGAGCTACATATTAATGCAAAACGTCGAAAGACGTATTTAATTTGGGGTAGGGTAATCTCGCACACCACACAAATTCATGGTGTGCGAGATTCACCTCTAAGTGGTGAATCTCGCACAGTCATGACGTTTCGTTACATGTCGTAAAAGGACGCATACTATGATCGCGAGTGCGAGATTCCCCGACACCTTTAATTTTCTCACAGATCGAAACAGTGGTCGAAAGGTCTTAAGTGTGGAGTTTGCATTTATCCGAGCCGATAAAAATAACAGTTTTCAAACCGAGCTGCTTAAGACTAAGCGATTGAGTTCACGAGATAACAAATTGACTCCGAGTTAATTAATTATTTTCAATGTACGCTGTTTTCTTTCCTGTCCAATAAGGAAACCTGTTGTTACACGTACATTTGCCCCACGAGGACTTCATATCGTTTAATATTGTGACGACGTCACTACTGTTGTATTGGTGCCATGTTTCCATCGTTTTGTAATTAGTAGGTGAAGATGTGCTGAATAAAATTTCGCGCCGTGTCATTCACAGTAATTGACTACGTTTTGTTTAAAGAAAATGTCACTTTGGGGGTTATTGTGAATGACGAGGCGCAAAATTCCTCAACTCCATTCACAGCCATATTTTTAAGTATGGTTTTCACTCAACAAAAAGTACTCAGTGATAGAGCCAGTGAAAGAACACTTTTTTTGGTAAGTGGAAAGCAAGCATTAGTTATAGACTTTGATAGCATGATAGCATCGCGAGGGAAAGTTATCTACTTCCCCTTACAAGTGAGAGAAGGTTCTTTACCTTGCGGACGCAAATGTGTTCTCACGGGAACACATACTTTCGATGGGAGCAAATGTGCTTGTAACAACATGTTTCCGTAGGGGATAGGCAACAAAATTAGTTTTATCGGCACGAGTAATTCTCGATAATGCCAACAAAAATCAGACACATTCTTCGTAGTTATATTCAGTTCAATTGTTCAATGAACAATTTGATTACATGTCCAACAATCTAATCTTGTTTTAAGTGCCGATCAGTTCGCGTGGTTTGCGTACATTTAAATTTAGCACTCACTGCTGACTATCGAGCAAACACACAATTTCGCAGAATTTGGAAAATCGGAGAGGATGTTGCAGCAAATATTTTTAGCGGTTCTGTTTGGTCTGGGGGCAGTTACGGGTAAACCTAAAAAAATGTATTCAAACAAAGTGAATAAACATTTTACAATAATCCGATAAGCTGCACCATTTGCGGATGATGAACTTGGATCTCTGGTAGTGAACGGTACAGACAGCAATATTGAAAACTATCCATATATGGTTTCCGTTAGAAGAATCACGGGTGCACACATGTGCGGTGGAACTCTTTTAAATCCGTACTGGGTTTTGACTGCGGCACATTGCCTAATGAACTCACCAGCAAGCTATTATAGAATTCAGCATAGTTCGACGGTCATTTCATCTGATGCAGTTGTAAATGTTACAATAGCGGCTGAAACTATAAGACATCCCAACTATGATCCAGAGGACTCACATCTGCACGATATCGGATTGATTCGAGTAAATATTTTCATTTTATTTTATGAAGAAAAAACGGTCTCTCGAAATGCCTGAATGAATTCGTACCGAATTAGTTAAGTGAGCCAGTCTATGTTAATCGATACGCCATCATACCACACCAATTTGCCGATGTAGCCCATGAAACGCCCAGTAGATTGCTCGGATGGGGGTTAGAGCAAACTGGTGGTACTGTACAGGAAACACTACAAGAAGTCGACTTAATTGTGTTTTCTGACGAAGAATGTAGACATCGTCATGATGACATGATTTACCCATCGTTTATATGTGGTGGTGTTCCAGAGGGTGGTCGTGGACAGTGCAGTGTAAGTGCCGTTCAAAATCAATTTTTTGTTATTTACCGACTCGGGTGGTCGAACATTTTTAACTTAAATTTATGCTTAAAATTCCGTAGGGTGACTCTGGCGGTATGTGAAATAGTTATCTGATCCAGTGATCAATAAGGACTCACAGTCGGCTTTGTTGTAACAGGTCCGCTTTTGGTGAATGGAATCGAAGTCGGAATAGTGTCATGGAGTGTCAAACCATGCACCGTTGCACCGTATCCTGGTGTTTATACCCAAGTTTCGTACTATCGTGAATGGATTAGACAATTCACTTCAGTTTAATTCAAAATCGCATATTTGGACACCGACGTTACAATAGTTCCACTTTTTTAGTTCCACTTCTTTAGTTCCACTTTTTTTCTTTTACTAAAAAAAAGTGGAACTATCTTCCTATTGCGTGTGTGCAGTGTGACAATAATTCCACTTTTCAGATGTAGTAAGCAAACATATTTAGAAATATCTTGCTTGTGGAACTAAAAAAAGTGGAACTATTGTCACACTGCACACACGCAATAGGAAGATAGTTCCGATTTTTTTAGGTAAAGAAAAAAAGTGGAACTAAAAAAGTGGAACTATTGTAACGTCGGTTATTTGGAATAAAGTGAAAATGCAGAGAGGAGAGAGAAATAATGTAACAAAACAGAACGAATATAATTACAGGCGTGTTACTAAGAACCACAATTAAGAGTACGTACAGTCCGGTGAAGTTCACTGTGAAAATTTTGATACGTCTACCCATACAATTTATATTGGTTGGATCAATGCTCTCTCTAGCAAGCAAACTCTCAGCTCTTTGTGTCAAATTCACATCTTATTTCTTTGTATGCTACGAACACTATTCAACATTTTGACTGATTGCAGCGTAAATTCTAAAGACAAATTGACACTTTCACCACCTTAAAAAGAGTAGTTTGATTGCTAGAGAAAGTATTGGTTGGGTAGACTTGTCAAAATTCACTGGTTAAAACGAAGAATTACTGAACGAGCTCTAATTAATTGTAAATAAATGAAATTTAATTTTATTTAAGTTCCACTCCACTTGTCGAAAAACAGTTACCGAAGCTTTTGTTGCTCAAAAACGGGAGTTTGCTTTTATCATAAAATTGTTCCAGTTGTGGTAATAGAAGCTTCGGGAAACTCCGAAGTCCCCCGATTGGGGGACAGTTCATCGATATTAACGATTTTTGTCAATAAATGCCAATTTTTGAGATTTCATTATACTTGAAATATCGATATCTGATAAGAAATGCACCTTTTAATTGAGAGCCAAGCGACATTAAGTTTGTCATTACAACCTTGTAGAAGCCAGATCGGAAAATATGGGTTCGGCATTTTTTTTAAACTTGGACATAGGCTGGACAATATTTTTTTTTTCAAAGCTTTTTGGTCTTTGGGCTGGGCGGGCACAAAAATTTGGTATGTCCACTCACCTCAAAACAATGAACGAAAAATTACCCCTATGAAACGGATAATTTTCGTAGGGACCAATTTTTTTTTGTAAAGAACTGATATCGGTGGGGATCACGCATACAGCTTCGACTCGCAAAGAAATGCAAAAATTTAACCGAAAAAATTCAAGAAAGAAAAAAATCAACAAAAAAATTTCTGTCACAAAGTGGCAGATGGGTGATTTTTGGGGAAAACCCTGATATACCCTCGGAAATACCTGTCGACTAGGATATGAAACTCTATAACTTTGTCTTTCAAACGAACTTTCTAAAACGGTCAAAGCTCCCAAATGGGCGATTTTTGGAGAAAACTCTGGAACACATGTCGACTAGATTGTAAAACTATATAAATTTGTCTTTTAAACGAACTTTCTATCTGCCATATTTTCTGAGTTATAGGTCCCATAGCTCAATAGCTTAAAACGCTCATAGCTCCGAATTGAGTTATAAGCTTTTACGAAAATCCCTTCAAATTAGTTTCTTAGAATTACGTCCTTGACATACTCTAAAAATTTCAGCCGATTTTCATACATTATGAAATTGATGAATTTTACCAACCTTTGTGAGTTTGTTACAGTGAAACTTTTGAATTATTGAGTGGATAATAGTTCAAAAGTTTCACTGTAGCAAGGTTGGTAAAATTCATCAATTTCAATATCTCGGCCAAATGTTAACCTGTTTTAACATGTGATAGCTCGTTGAACTTGTATAGACGCCTAGAGTACGAATAAAATACTTTGGGGGCAGCTGGAGCAAAGGAGGAAACGTCAAAGAGTTCCTGAATAATATGTTACTCGGTCCTACAGAAATTTTTTTTTTTAGTGTGACCGGACTTGCATCGCGGCCCTTCACTAACGAAGGGTCATGATAAACGTTAAAGCATTTATGATCAACCTCAAAACTTCCAAAATAGCTGATATTAGTAAAAAAAAACCTTAAAAGGTGAAAATGACGCAGGTGCAGGTCCTTCTGTCCTTTACAAAATAACTGATATCGCTGAGAGTGACGTATTTTGCGCCTGCACGCAAAAGTTTTATCAAAGAACAATCGACCCAAAAATTTTACAAATTTTAAACCAAAAAATATTTGCGTCACAAGTGGCAGACGTTGACGAAACTGTTAGGAAAATTGTTAAAATATGTCCCGATAACCCGCGAGTATATAACCAGCCAGTGAAATGCAATTTTCACACAAAATGGTATGGACCATCTGTCAAGCTGTTCAGCTGGTGGAGAAAAAGGTATGAGAAATTTGTTGGATATCACTTGATAATAACTTATGTTGAGTGAATGAACATAGTAATCTAATTGAATTAGTAAATCTAGTAACCTTAGTTAAGGACTAAAATCATATAAATACGGTGTATTTGCTATAATAAATTCAGTCTATTTCGAGACGACAAACTGGTCGTTTTATTTTAGATTCCGGATTGGAATCCGTGAAATTCCAACAGGTTATGGGCCCAGGCACATTAAACTGTGGCAATTAATCTACAGCGCCAGTTTGCACTGGAAGGGGTGTCAATAACACTCGCTGTACGATTGAATTGTGTTGTGTGGTCTGTGGAAAGTTGTGGGGCCGGTGGCGGAGTATTCCAAGTATGGCGATTGGTATGGCATCGTTTCGTCTGAGGAGGTGGTCACTGGCAGACAATGGTTGCATGAGGTCAATGACAGGTAGCCGATGGTCTCAACAGTGAATTCATTTGGTGGCAAGATGCGGTATTGACTGTGTATGGGCATAGCGGTAAAGCAAGCGGCAGTGTGGTCGTTGGCACATACAAGTCAATGGATTGCTTAATGATTGGAGGTTGTTGAAGACATACGGTAGCGAGAATATCATTGGTGGCAACAGCGAATTTGAGTAGGAGAACTGCGGGAAACATTAAGTGGATCCATAAATTATTATCAATTGAGGGGTAGTGTTGGATATCACTTGATAATAACTTATGTTGAGTGAATGAACATAGTAATCTAATTGAATTAGTAAATCTAGTAACCTTAGTTAAGGACTAAAATCATATAAATACGGTGTATTTGCTATAATAAATTCAGTCTATTTCGAGACGACAAACTGGTCGTTTTATTTTAGATTCCGGATTGGAATCCGTGAAATTCCAACAAAATTGATTTCACCGACTGGTTGTGTACTAGTGTAGAGAGGAAGGGAATTCAAACGTAAGAAATTCGAATCATCTGCAACTCGTTGTTGGAGTTATACTAGTAATATAACTCGTTCAAGTCGAACACTCGAGGAGACACACTAGAATAGTAGCCTAATGAAATGAATACCAACGTCCAGTTCTTTATTTAATTAATGAACTTTATTCCATAACAAAATAAAGACGTTTTTAAAGTTTGAAAAGCTGCATCCTAGCTGACCACTTGAGTTTGCTTCTAGATTGCACAAACACAATGCAATAACCTGAGTGATTTCAATAAATGTTTTATTTACCAAAAAAAAAACTTTCGTGTGAAGAGCGGTGAAGAGTTCATAATTTTAAATTTCAAAAGATGATGAAGAAATTTCAAAAGTTCAGTAATACTAAAGGTAAGGTATTAAACCGAGAGTTGGGGTAATCGAAGTACCTTTACTTTCGAAGCGTTATTGCTTGAAAACTTTTTAAAAAAAGGAGCAAATATCAGTTTTGTATTGAAGAATCATCCTTTGGCATCGTAAATTAATCAATAATTAACACATTAAAAAGGTTTTGGATTTAAATTCAATGTTTTCAGAAAAACAAGAGTAAGAGAGGAACCGATAGTTGGTTGTATTAGAACCATCGTAACACAATTTATAAGAAGCAACTCACGATCAGGTTTTCGCTACTCGACTGTGGCTCGCGAAGAGGCTACATACTTTCTGAAGTGGACTTTTCAATCATAATCTTGGAGAGGCTTTTTCAAAGCCTCGTAGTGGGATAAATGACGTCACGGAGAAAAAATTGGACTCCTTATTAAGGAATTAAGGAGGTTTTAGCACAAAAATAAGGAGAAATAAGGAAATTTTTAGTTGAAATTAAGGAAAAATGAGGAGAAATTTTTCGATAAAAATCGAAATTATTCTAAGATGCAGCAATTAACATCGGAAGTCCACCTCAACTTTAAAATAAAACGCATTATTGTTTATTTTGACGTATCGTTTTTGTAAAATTCACTTTTATCACGATAAAAATTTGAATATTTTGGGCGCGTTTAAGGCTTCAATTAGATTCTTAGCAAAGCTTTGCTTCAACAATTATCACTGTAAGTGCGCTTCAAAATTCAAAATAAAATGCATCACTGTTTATTTTGACTTTTATCTATCGTTTTTGTAGGGTGGACGTTAATCAGTTTTCGATGCGACAAAATTTTTGAAATTTAAGACTTACTTACGGCGTTAATTATTACTTGACCCCACCCTCAAGATTAAAAACTTGCTGGATTAGATTTTGAACTCGTTAACTGCAAAAGCGGTTGTTTTTTATCCCGTTCGAACTTCGAAAAAATAGTAAATTGGTGAAAGTATAAAAGTATAAATTTGAAAGAAGTAAGTGTAAATAAGGCTAAACTTTCTAAGGTTTTACTTTTTCAAAAATAGATTATGGGTCAAAAAACGAATATTTTTCAGCCTAAATGTAGGCAACACATTTGAGAAGGGTCCATTGCTCTTAAGCCTTTAAGTCACATATCGTAACGAAACTCTGTACATTCATTAAATAGCGTCTATTGTCGCACAAATTGCTATTTGTAGAAATTGACAAATATGTACGAATGCTGATAATAAATGAATTTTTGTCGAAGAAAAATCACTCTTACTGATTATTAGAATGTATTTATTTAATAAAATAAAATTTATAAATTAAATTAAGAATGTTGATTGTGAAAATGATGGAATAAAAAGATAATTCCTTTTAGCAGATCTTACTTATTTTGGAAGTAAAATAAATATTTTTTTACAAATAAAAAATTTAAGCAACTCGATGCAAACATAACAATGTTGCGTGAATGCACAAGAGTTCATATAAGTTGACAAAAAACTTGAAATTTTAGCGTTTTCAAGTGTTAAACGTTATTCGAATTGGACTGTAAGGGTGTTCGTGTTTTCATGCTGTTTGTTTCAACTTCTACAATGTCTCAGCCTTCACAAACAATAAATGTGTTTGCAACATTATTGAGGCTATTAACCCGCTTCAAAATGGAACGAACGTTTGAACGACCCCTAGCTCAAGACAAAACTGAAACTCATTGAACAATTTGTCTCCGTTAAAACATCCAATTTCTAAGTCGACTTATATGTTACAATACATTTACGAACATTCTTCATAACATTAACAATTGATATTGGATAACATAATACTTCTTTTAAAAATGGTCATAACAAACTATAATGCAACCAAAAATGGACTTTGTGGTAACTGTTTGAAATTGAAATGGCTAACTTTGTCTATAGGGGGTCATGCAAGAATGTTAGCCAATTTTTACTCAAACGAAGTGACTATTTGCATCCGAGTGCAAATAGTCAACATGAACACTATTCGCACGCGACATATTAAAACTCTTGAAAATAATTAAAAAGTCATTGTTCGCAAGCAGTATATTATCAAAAATGCTATTCGCACATTCCGCTACAAAACTGTGTGAGGAAGGAGTTTTGAGTGTTCCAACTGAATTCTACCTTCCACAAACTGTATGTAAGGAACGAATTTGGTTTGCATGGGTATATAAGGCTGGCATTAAAATAGCATACATTGGATGTGGTGGAAGTAGTTCATTACCTCGAAATCAATTTGTGAACTCGCCAACTACTCGTGTATTTTAACGCATTCCCTTGAAATGGGCTAAATCCTGACATATTGCTAAATCCAAAATGTCAGCTCTTCCAAGTGAATCCCGGTTTGGAGGCTGTTATTTCGACTAGGGTAGTTGCATGCTTCGCCTGCGGCTCGGATATGCAAACTCTACACTTGTCAAAATAACCGTTTCCAAAGCTTGTTACTTTAAACCTCACTTGTGAGTTCGGCTCATATCACAAATTGATCTCTCATGTAATTCATTACACCAAATCCAATGTAATTTACCATTTTTCCATTAAAACACTGATTATAAAGCAACCTACCATTATGTGAGGTTAAGCAAGCTTCTCAACTGCCAGGTAATTACAGGTGAGGTTCGGACTATTGTAGACATTTTTCAAAACTTGTAATAAATAAGAAAGAAAGTAAGAAGCAGTAGCAGACACACTTAGCCTCTCATGTTAAAATTTGAAAGCAGCTCGTTCCTAAAATTCTGTGACAATGTTTGCACATTGGACAACAATAATAGATAAGAGATTTGGGAGGTTGCTTCAATTGAGAAGCTCCTTTGTTCCCCACTCCCTAACTGCCCCAATTGGACAAACAATTATTTAAAAATTCACAAGCCGGTCATTTTCCGCACAGTTACCTTACAATAGCACATCCAAAAATGTTCAATTACAAATTATGTTTCTACTTAAAATTATTTCACAATAATTAACATCACACGGATTGAATCAATCATTCTCTACATCATCATCATATTGATCATTTGTTTTGGGATTTCGTTGTAAGCGTTGCGGTTGATTGACGGCCATTTGGGAGAAATCTCTCATCACATGATTGTATGTATCGCTTTCACCATTACCCTGCTCCTCTACTCCGATTTCTTCGTGCAATTTTGTTAAACGTAATCTATCAAGGAATCAATTTGCGTTATGTTTCACCACTCCACCGTTTCACCACCCCAAAATACTTACAGTGTTACTATATCAGCATTTGCTTTGTCTACTGCAATGTCAATGGGACGTTTGCTGTCATTGGCTTCGATGTCATGTTTTGCACGATGCTTTAAAAGCAGATATGCTTGCGAAGTGCACCCCTTTTCGGTAGCTAGATGTAAGGCTGTGTATCCATTATCGTCCACTGAGTCGATTGGAATGCCATTTAAAAGTAGATATTCGCAGGCCATTACCGAACCCTGTTGAAAAGGCAAATCGACGAATATTGCTTGAGAAGAGATTTTCATATAAAACAATAACTAAACCGCAGACCGGCAGTATCTATGTATTGAGTATGGCTTGCCAATGTCAAAGAGACCTAAATTCTGAGCAAGACTTTCCTTGGTCGCGTGGTCACGACCATCGAAAAATCCAATGGAAGTTAGAAAGTACCAATCATCTGTCATCCCAAAATTCAGGAACCAACCGTGGAACACCTCACTTATATCGAAAATAACACAAATCCATCAAAAAATCCGATGGAAGTTAGAAAGTGCCAGAGGAGTCATCTGTCATTCCATAATTTAGGAACCAACCTCGGAACACCTCACTTATATCGAAAATAACCAAAATCCATCGAAAATCCGATGGAAGTTAGGAAGTGCCAGATAAATCATCTCTCATCCCAAAATTTAGGAACTAACCTTGAAACACCTCACTTATATCGAAAATAACACAAATCCATTAAAAATCCGATGGAAGTTGGGAAGTGCCAGTGGAATCATCTGTCATCCCAAAATTTAGGAATCAACCTTGGAATATTTTAGTGCAATTTAAAATAAACAAAGAGTTTTAATTGGCTCTTGCACGGTGTACCGCGAACCACGTATAATGCGAAAATTTGAAGAATTAGATCTTGGGCAGCTGCTACGGACCACCATCAATTTTCCATCAAGTTACGTCCAAGGAAACTTTCGTGAGAGTTTCCAGATGAAAAATTATTTTTATTTTTTGTATTTTGGCATTGGTAAGCCAAAGTATGCTGAAAAACACGATTTTGGTGGGGGAGGAAGGGAAGCAAATATCTTGAGACTCGACCAAAATAGAGACTTTCACCCTCTCGATCATTTATCTGGAGAATATTCACAGTCGTTTAAAACTTTCAAACCCTTTCGACTTACTCGTCCCTACTGCTTCTACAGCGGTTTTACCATCCGCAAAACAAAAAGTTTATAAAAATCGGATGACCGACTCGTGAGTTAGGGCCCTTGGTGTGAACCAGGACGCACAGCATTTTTTTGCAAATAGGTCAACCAAATTTGAACAAATTTCGAACATTTTTTACTTAATGAATTTCGATTGACATTGGCTTGGTTGCGGCGACATCGTTCAGTGAAATAGTGAAATAGTTCTCTATTGGTAGAGTAGAAAAGAGAAGTGACGCCCTAATCTCTCTCCGGATCGTGAGCTGGGTACCTTGTTAAATTCTGACAATTCTTTCGTCTTAGTTTACGTGTTTCAGCAGTTCATTGTCTCTGATCAATGCATTGAACAATGGAACTTATAAGCCTTATATCAAAATTGAAATTTCTTTGTCTTCTCATATCAAAAACACTGCTAGACTTACCGAGAGTATAGCCTGATGTAATGCTGTTCGGTTTAGGTCATTTATATTAGTCCAAGATTTACTTGCACCTAAAGCAAATGCTTGACACATAACAGGAAGGTTATGTACGCCGGCCGACTTATATAGCAGTAAATTTGGGTTTAAGCTCGATATGTCTTCGTCCTCTGTTAATAAGTAGTTTCGTTAGGTTGTTATGAGAACGAGGTCAACAATCTATCAAACTCACCAAACAAATTATCTTCGCCTCCAGTTGATTCCTGATCCGAACTCAACGCAAAATCTTCCTTCAACGCCGAATTACATAGATCCTTTCCAATGACCAATACACTTCCACTTGAGTCACCACTTTTTCCACTCGCCGTACTAGCCGTTTCCTCGTCGCATGCTTTCATTTTCTCTTTCGATTTACTTTTCGGTCGTCTTCTCAATTTCCGAACACTCCATTTCCGAACCGTTGTCCGTGGAAGAGACAATTCATGACCGCCATCATTTCGTTTCGTCAATCCACTATCCATTGGCAAAACAAAACGTTTTTCCACATATTTGGCTTTGATCCAATTTTCTCGGATCGTACCGTCACAATTTTCTGTGGCCCTAACTACTGCTTCATCCACTTGAGCTTCGTAGACACGATTCACTATTTCGTTGCCCAGTTCCATCATAACTTTTACAATTTCCGGTTCCCAAGCATCTAGCGTTAACGACCTAACTTTGCTGTGATGAACGCCCAGACTGCGATGGACACCTGAGCAAGCAATGCACAACGTTATACCAAGATTAATGGAAGCCCAACGTGGCTCTGGATGACGGCAATCGCAACATTGAGAATTTCCGGGTATTTTCAGAAATTGCTCCCAGTTACTGTGAAACAAGGGGATTGGTGTGAGATTGGGTACTGGCTGGTTAGGAGACATTTCCTCACATTTTTTTGAAATTACTTGCACCCGGCAAAGAGCCTACCGGCGTTAGCTGATCTACTTTACTCAACTGACCACAGTTGATAGCAGCCCCGATACCTTTATGCAATGCAGATATCCATTGGTGCAGAATTTCAGCCGAATCAGCTTGAAGAATATGTGACCTGTAACATAGAAGGTGTGAATAGGCCGGTTAAGCATCTTAATTGTAGTCACACACTTTGTTGGAGATATGACTTCGAAACAGAACCGTCGATCAGAATCGTTAACTGGTCGAACGGTACATATGCGTAAATCTTCCTCCATTACCGTTGGGACGTCTCCGTCACCCCTTTTTCTATAAAAAAATGAAATTCAAATTATCGACGATCCAAGCGGGTGCTCTTATCTAAGCGGTTAGTCCAGGGTATTATGTCGTCTCGCTCGCTCACGAGTCTACTGGATATCGTAAAGTGGTCAAACATTTCGGACTAAATTTTTTCTTGTTCTTCTTCTAAAACAGAACGCCCGGGTTGTCGTTGTCGTTGTCAGTAGTCAAAATTCATTAAAACTAGTGAGCGAGCGCGACGACTTTGTATGACATGGCAGCCCAGACTAGTTTATCGTTTTTTACTTACTTGTAAACTAATTGATTGTCAAACAGATAAAACCATCGTCGATTCCACGTTTTAAATCCTTTCGACGTACGTTTGAATAGGTAACCCTCGATTTGTTTTGGGATTTGAGTATTATCGCTCTGATTTTCCAATTTATCATCGACAAAACTGCTAACGCACATATGACGATTTTGCATCGTTTTCTCCAAAGCTTTCGATTCGGCGCGCATGTCGTTAATCTGAAGAACATTAACGTAAATGCTGTTTTAATGCGGCGAAAATGAAATTCAAAAAATTACATCATCGGCGAGTCCTTTGAAAAATTGTTCAAAATCGTTGCACAAATCAGATCCCTGGTGGTAGAAAGTATTGCACGCTTGATAGTAGCTTAGGAGCTGAAAATATTTTGCTAATTTAGAAACTTCATCAATACGCATACACGACGTACAGGAAGAAGAATTATATTAAAAAGCTTATAGCCTTTTATTCGGGTCTATTACTTCCATCGTTCAAAGACTTTTAATCGGTTGATTTCAAATCTTGTACTTCAACTTACTTAAACATGAACAGCTGTACGTGTCCAATCCTAGTTTTACACAATACAATACAGTCGGCGAAATATAAATTTTGCAGCGGTCTTATAGTTTCATACGCATCTGTTGTGGACGGTAAGTTTTAGGCAATTTCGCGAGTTGTAGACCGAACGAAGTAAGGCCACAGTCCATTTGTAACATGTCGAGTTCGACTCACTGAGTAAGTGGAAAACAATTGTGGTTGTTTAGAGATGCTCACTCAGCGAAAAAAAAGGTGAGGAGGGAGAGGGACCCAAGTGTGTACGCAATTTTTGATTTATAAAAGTGCAATGTTACAAGTCAGAGACACTTTTAACTCACAAACTCGGGGGACGGCGGGCAAAAAGGTGTTGATTGGTTCAGTGAATTAAGAATCCTACAAATTTTCAGATAAATCGGTTCTCAAATGTAGAGTGTACCTGGAAAACTCATCGGATAAGAATTGAGTTTCTCTGGTATCGGTAACGAATCGAGGTATCGTGGAATTAGCAAGAACAGTGAAGTTGGCTGTGCAGGCTCGGAGCTGACGTTAGGATTAACCGTTAGTACGGTAGTGCCCCTTCTGAAGAAGACGGAAGAGAGATATCAGAGGAGCTGCAAAGTTGAAAGCAAGCGAAGGAGCTTTTGGTGAGACGCAATAAGCAAACCAGGCAAATGACATAGTAGTGTTGACGAGTCGTGTTAAGTTGAGATACCACCTGAACAAGATTTGACCCAGTGAAGATCCGAACTGTGAAAGAAGTGGTGACCGTGACACACACGAAACGTCGAATCATTGTATATGTCATTGTCCAGTGTTGAGACAGCAAAGAGTAGATTTCTATATGACACTAATTTCTTTGTACCGTTGACTTATGTCACAGAAGTCAATTTTAAAATTGTGATACCACTGAATTCATCTGATGGCGATCCCACTGATTAACAAGTTTCATTGAGTTTGTACGATATCTCCACCACAAAAGAGTTTTTTTTTTGTAGCACAAAATAGATTTCCTGTCTACCTAAAATCTACGTTCATTTGTTTATCATTAGATCCGCTCATAGAATCGTATTTTTTCGGACCAATTCGAGAAGTCGAAATATGTTTTCGAAACATAGAAACATAACGCGAAAATGACGGGTGTTACGAGTGTCGGGTCCCGAGTGGAAATGGTTTTGCAGATGAAACGTTTCAAATTTTTCAATAAAAATTCACGTCGGGTAGAGTATCCCTTCCAGTCACCAATGTTGAGTAGAAAGTAGCAATGCCTAAACTGTGTCAAAAACTTAAAAAACTGAACACGGAAATAAAAAAAAGCTTTTGTGCTGAGTGTGAGTGGTGCAAGTGGTGTAAGTGAAGCAAGTGGTGCAAGTGTTGTGTGTGGTGCAAGTGGTGTGAGTGGTGTAGATTTTTGACTAATATCAATCGATGTGTGAAAGTCTATGTTTAGTACGAGCAAGGTTTCACGCGGGTCCGAAAATGCATATTTATCTCAAAATATGACAAAAAAGGTAAGGCGTCCCGTCTCACACCTCTATCTATAGTATCAGGACCCCACCTCTGTACGCCTACCAATTAATATTTTGATTCACATGATTTTGAATTTGACTTACCGTCCAAAGAATCTCCGGTCTCTTTTTCGATTGCAGCATCACCAACAAATTCACGTAGTCCAGTGCGGTATGGCGGAAACAAGAAGTTGTGGCAGATAGGATATTTGCCGATTCAGTCACTTCAGCAATACGATTCTTATTGGCTTGGGCGTTTCTTGTTAAGGCAGTGTCCAAACTTTCCGAAACTTTGGAAAATAAATGTTTAAAATCTTTCACCTCTTTAATGTCTTGCTTGACGTAGGAAGTTAAATTTTTCAGCACAGTTCGACTGGCTTGATCCAGCAAAATTGTGTGAAACTTGTTCATTTCTTGAAGACAATGAATTATTTTGCCCAGTGCATTGTGTGCAGATGTATCCTCTTGGAAATGTGTTCGTAAATCCCATAGAGACGTGGCAAAGGCGCTAAAAACAACAATGGACCAATGTTACAGCAGACCTCCTTAAATGTAAGAAATTCCAATCTTTTACCTTTGATTTTTGACATACTCTTTTCCACTATCTACAGCGATCGTACACATTTTAATTGCTTTATCCAATTTCTGTTCTAAATGATCGATCACTGTTTCCTCTTCTTCAAGGAATGCTCTAAAAATCGTGAACGAATTGTATGAATATTTAAAGGGAGTAAATGGAACAACAACAACAACAACAATGTTCTCCGCTGTGATGAAATGTTGAACAAAGTGTTAGTTTCGAATTAATTACCTGAATTTCGGCGAGTCTTTCAAGCATTCATCGAACTCTATTTTTGACAGCATTTTCGAGCTAATTTCATGTAAATGTTCTGTAAGTAGCTCTGGGCGACGATACGAAAATTGGTTTTAGATATGGAATTAATTGAAAACAAAACTCCCGAATGTCGATGTCAAACTGGTATACATATAGTTTTTGCATCGGTAAGGTTAATGGTATCATATAAATATAAACCATATCAACGTTATGACGAATACTTTACAATACCGATGACATTATACCAGTGGGAGCTGCGGGATATTGACATAACAAGTATGACTGTATGAGTCATCTGCCATAGTATATTTCATAGGCCAATACACACAAGGTGTGTAAGTATACCGCCGAGAGCACGAGGAAAGTACACTTCGAGTGTATTTCGAAACCTATTTTTCCGAAGGGTAGCTCACTTCTTTTGATTAACATGATTACGTAGTGATTACCGTGATTAACCAGTGATTAACATGGTGAAACATCGCCATTCAGCTACAAATCGTGATTTTTTAATGTATAACAGTCTTTTATCCCAAGTAATCACGGTTAATCACTGTTTTAAATTGCGTAATCAAAGTTAGGCACGCGGGAGACCGTCAAAAATGTCTGCAACTGTTTTCATGCATTTTGCACCGTCCTCCGAAATTTGTTTTGACAATCTGCAAAATGAATAGAAATAGAAAAGCGACATTTACATTGCTGTCATTACGTCAACATGAAAGTTGAGGTGGAGGGCCTTCTGTGGATGAAATTTGTCACTTCGAAATAACGTTGGAATCACATCTTATTGTCTAGATTAGCAAATCAATTTTAATTGACATCGTAGGTCCGCTGAAAATTCAAAATTAAAACATGTGTGGGTAAAGTTGAATTCACAGTCGTCCGTTTTGCCTATTTTACCTGACGTTTCTATTGTTTAGATGACTTTTGCATAGTTTTAATTCCAACTGTCAAGGCAAAAAACGGAACTCAAACGGCGTGAATACAGTCATGGCGGCAATTCCCGCCGTAAAAGAGGATATGACACTGGGGTCGTTATTGGAAAAATCCACTGAACTTCGCTGTAATTTTCAAATAAAATTATGGCGCAATTTCAGTTCAGTTGAAATTTCGGACTGAAATACTGATAAGGGGTCGAAAATCGTCAAAAACAATTTACGGGATCTGTGGATATGTAAAACGATAATATCGACCAGAAGACGAAAATGTTCAGTTCTGGACAATATTATCGCTCAGAGCCTCAATTCTCATACGTTCGTAACTTTAAGAATTCGTAACTTGACAGTTCTGAGTTTTATCCACTCAACTGTCAAGTTACGAATATTTGAACTTACGAAAATCGGCGCCCAGAAATGATATTATTGATCGAAAAAACTATCATTATACCACAGAAAGCGATATCATCATCTTCTGGGCGATATTATTGCATCGCATATGTATGTTTAATAGCAGTGTGATTTTTCATTTATTCATTGATTGCTGGACTTTCAAACGTTTTCACAACGCAGGGGAGGAAATGGTCATTTTATCACCTCAGCTGAAACTTCAGGAATCTTGGTTGTGAAACCTGGGGAATTAGCTAGGAATTTTCATTTTCTCGAGTGACTTGCGACCCTTTCCGACTTAGTTTTCCAATTTTTCTTCCCAAGGTGAACAAATAACTATTGAAACATACCATAATCGACCACAAACATTTTTCTATTATCAACCACAGGTACAACCGAGTAATAAATGCAGACCTAAAGCAGACCCAGAAGGTGACATTATCGCCAAGAAGACGATATTATCGCTTAGAAGACGATATATTCGCTTAAAAGACGATATTATCGCTTAGGAAACGATATTATCGCTCAGAAGACGATATTATCGCTTAGAAGACGATATTATCGCTTAGAAGACGATATTATCGCTTAGAAGACGATATTATCGCTTAAAAGACGATATTATCGCTTAGAAGACGATATTATCGCTTAGAAGACGATATTATCGCTTAAAAGACGATATTATCGCTCAGAAGACGATATTATCGCTTAGAAGGCGATATTATCGCTTAGAAGACGATATTATCGCTTAAAAGACGATATTATCGCTTAGAAGACGATATTATCGCTTAGAAGACGATATTATCGCTTAGAAGACTATATTATCGCTTAGAAGACGATATTATCGCTTAGAAGACGATATTATCGCTTAGAAGACGATATTATCGCTTAGGAAACGATATTATCGTCCAGAAGACGATATTATCGCTTAGGAAACGATATTATCGTCCAGAAGACGATATTATCGTCCAGAAGACGATATTATCGCCCAGAAGACGATATTATCATCAAGAAGACGATATTATCATCAAGAAGACGATATTATCATCCAGAAGACGATATTATCATCCAGAAGACGATATTATCGTCCAGAAGACGATATTATCGCTCAGCAGACGATATTATCGCTCAGCAGACGATATTATCGCAAAGAAGTCAGCAGACGATATTATCACAAAGAAGACTATTTCATCCCTACTATGCTGACACAGAGGCTTATGTCTTATCAATGTTTACAATCTCTGATAACTTAGCGACAGTTTATGTTAACATTTAACATCATCAACAACGCCTACCAACGTTTAAGCATTTTCACCAAAATTCGTTTCTCAATATTTTGTGTATTTAATAGCAAACGTGAGATCGGCCCCTATGAAACACGATTTTTTTGTTGTCTTAATCACATTTTCATTAATTAATCTTCTGCCTCTTTCGCGTCTCTCGGTTTACTCGGCGTCTGTCGGCATTCTGGATATTTGTCTGTGTAAAAACTGCGCACTTCGCCGTAACGTACGCTCAAGTCGATTTTCACCTTGTCCTGGTTTCGAATCTTCTCCTGCTTGCGACAGTATATATCCCACGACCGATGCTTGGTGAAGAATGGTGGAAATTTCTTTTTTTTGTGAATGATCTTGCCGTTCATCATGTATTGGGTAAAGTCCAGATTTTCGTTGCTAGGAATCTCATCGGCTTTGCGACATTCCGTTGGACTGGCTATAATTTTCGGAAAATAATCGTTTTCCGAACGCATTTCAACGAGATGCAAGCCCGACTCTTCGGCGATTTCTTCGTGGGTGCGCTGTTGCAGTAATCCCATAAAAAAGGCTTTTGTCACATGCTGGACGCCTGTCGCACCCTCAATTTTGGCATGGATGTCTTTAATGCCGACCATTTCGCATATGGTTTTTATTGCACGATGGCACACTAGTCCATATCCCGGCGGTTTCATGGATACGTAAATTTTAGTTAATCCGAATTGGCAGAAGAACGGGTGCATGACGGTGTGTCCGTTGTGTATTTTGATATTCATGAGCTTCTGGGCAGCTCGATTCTTAGCCTTTCGTAAAGCGTTTCTACCTTCCACCGATTTAGCAGAGGCAAATCCAGCCAATCCGTTTCCATTGCCCACTACAACGAACGCGGATTGACGTCGCTTCCGTCCAAGGTTACCCTTCATGATGAAGACCAGCTTTAATTCCAAGATCCGAGAATCGAATTCATCAAATTTATAACCACCAATTGGATCCGGCGGACCCATACTTCGACCGTTCGCTTTCCCTCCTGCCCATCCACGCTCTAAAGGACTCAGTTTGAATCTTTTCTTTCCGGACATTTTGTCTCTGACATTTCGAAGATTTCCTTCCCTGAAAGCAAAGGTTTTGGGGTCAACTCTAGTTCAAATCTCCCACACTAATCTGCATGTTTGTTCAACATACCAATCGGGATTTTCCGGTAACTTTCGTTGTTTAATTAATTCCCGTCCCTGGACAACCGGAGCATTCAGTCCCGGCCACACCATATTGGTTTTTCCCACACCGATCACTTGACCCTTGTTTAAGTCTTTCTTTTTACCGAGTCGGTTCGCACGACCTCTCTTCCTACCAGGATTACTGACAGATAGACAGCCGGTCCATAGTCGATCAGCAGATACTGTGGAGGATGACAACAAATTACATAACGTTAAAATGAGCGAAAATAGGAAAGTTTTTTAGGTTAACTGTACGTTTGTTAAAGAAGCTAGTATGCCGCATCGATGTTATAGTCGGTGGTTGGATTTCCAACAACGACCTATTTGACGGTTCACATTTGGTATGGAAATTCGTAGCAATTTGTCGGGTTAAACTGAGTCTATTCAACGATTTTATTAATTCTTTCGACGAAATTAGCAGCCTGGAGGCCATATCTATGAACTGCAGTGAAACAGTTTCTCATATTATGACATATTTACATTATATGACATTTCTTCTATGACATTCAGATAGTGTTGAAATCGTTGAAATGTTTACGATACACAGTGTTGACGGACTATGTGGCGTTAGACTTTCTTTCTTGTTTTACTTTAAAAAAAAAATAAGGCTCGTACAAATCAAGGTTCTGAAAGAACAGGTTAAAACACTCACGAAGGTGAAATCAAATTTTCTCAAACATTTTGTTGTCATTACATGTTGTGTGAAAAGTCAACATGAAAACAACTTTTTTAAGGTGAAATCGTCATTATCGTTTCTCGAACCTAATTAACGCAACAGGCAAAATTTTGATTCCACCGGATTCGTGATCAACTCGAAAGTGTCTTAACCTGTTCTTTCAGAACCTTGGAACAAATTACTGAGAGCATTTTTATGGGTTCAGCTTCAAATTTCAGTTTTAAAATTTCATATTAAACAAAGTTAAGCTCATTTATATGATGTTGGACACAATTGTAATTCACTTTGTTATGTTGTAGGACATGCAAAACTCAATACTAAACAACGCAGTTCCAACATTATTATGTTAAATGTCACTGTTGCAACATAAGTAGCAACATAACAAATCTCATATTCACCCGAAACTTGGGGTCTCTATTTCTTGTTTCCCGTTACCTTCAGTATGTTTTCTTCGCAAAAATTGACAATCTGCAAAAATATTGAAAAATGATGGAGCAAAGTTTGAAATGTAAAGTTTCTGTTTTATGTAATTCATTGAGTATATTAGATGAAATTATTTCCTTTTCGTTTTGGGATGCGATATAATGAACTTCAACAAATAAATTATCAATTAATCACATAAAACAAAAAAATTAATTCGCTCATTTCAAACTTCGCGCCGTCATTTTTCCACAATTTTGCAGAGTTGATTTTTCAACCATTTTTCACGAACTTTGCATGCATCTAAGATGATTACACAGTTCGAAAAGACACGAAAAATGCTTGCAAAATCAGAGTTTACATCAAGTGTGTAAAATATTTGGCGTTTGTCTCATACATTATCTGTCAATATTTTACACGCTTGATGGATATTGCAAATATTTTTCATGCACTTTTCACGATCTGTGTACTCGCCCTTAAGATGAGTACACAGTTCTTGAAAAATACATGCAAAATGGACCACTGCAAAAAGCTTGCAAAATGCGAAAAGTCAAATATTTCAAAGTCAGAGTGTAAACATTAGGTGCTTACAAATTATTTGACAGATAACTCATACATTTTATGTCATATTTTGCATGGGTCCATTTTTCCAATGAAACTATAGCGATTTCATATAAAGTTTGACATTAGGCCATACCTTGTTTTGACGTTCATTGCATTTTTGACGCATTTTTCTCGATCTGTGTACTAGCCTTTACGGCCATTATTTTTGAAAAATGTGATGACGTTGTTCCGAAGATATGAACAATAAATTGGGTTATATCTACTGAAGGTAACGCAAATCCACAGGGAAAAGCAAGAAATACGTATCCAAAGTTTCGGGTGAATATAAGATTTGACATGTTCTATCCGTGACGTTTGACGTGATAATGTTGTTGGAACTGCGTTGTTAAGTATTGAGTTTTGGCATGTGTTGCAACTTAACAAAGTGAATTTGACTTGTGTTCAACATTATAAAAACTGTATTCACCCGAAACATTGGATCCGTGTGTTCTTGCGGATTTGCATTACCTTCAGTGTTTATATACTTGGGTTATACGGCCGCCGGGAACGAATTTTCGAGTGTAGTTCCTACGAATGCAAGTTTTTCGAAAGTTTACTTGTTTAACGCTCAAGTGTTGACTGGGGTTTTAGTCAGTAATACTCGAAATAATACTTTTCGGAGGATATCGTTCGAATAAATTTGGATTGTAACAAATGCATTGCGAGTTTGGTAACGTTGGAAAGGAGAACATAATTGCGTTCAGATCTTAACAAATTCAAAATAATTGCGGCTTGTCAACTTTCGGCACCATGGACTTTACTTAAATAGTCGTGGAATACATCCAAATCTAAAAATCTAGAATTCAGTTTTGGATTTTTAGAAATTTATTTGGAGGCATTCCTCGACTATTTAAGTAAAGTCCAGGGTGCCGAAAGTTGGCAAGCCGCAATTAATTTCAGTATCACAGTACTCAGTACTAACGACGAACTCGAAAAAGGCCAATTAACAAAATAAAGTTGAAAAACGTCAGTTACGCTCAGGTAGAACCCAACGTCTTTTTCACATTTGAGCTAAAATTTTGGTTCAATTTTGGAATTTTTATGAGAAAAATAAAATTTTGGCAGAGAATCAAATGAAAAATAAGGAAAATTGAGGAAATATTGAAAAATAAGGAGGAATTCGGAGGATTTATCAAAAATAAGGAAATTATGAGGAGTGGGAGGCCTGCAATAGAAACGTCATGTAAACGGAGGTAAAACGGACGACTGTGAGGTCACCTTATAGTTAGTTTGAATTCAGAGTCATCCGTTTTTGTATGACAGTTAGCAGTTCATACATTGTTTGAAATGACAACTGTCACGTACACGGAGGCCACACCTATTTAGCTTATTTAGCTCACTTCGTTCGGGCAACAACTTGCGAAATTTACCGTCCACAACGGATACCGGTCGAAAACCAGAGAAAAATCTCAAAACTCCCTCATTTTCGGCCCGACACATTAATGAAAATAACTATTTTATGCCAAATACTGCAAAAATTCAGGCCTTTGGCCGAAAGTAAATGTCACTGTCATCATTTTACTTTCGCCCCATGCGGGCCGAAAGTAAATGTCACTGTCATCATTTTACTTTCGGTCCTCATATGTCACGAAAGCACATATTCACTTGATTGAAAGTACGCATTGAGGCGAAATTGCCTAAAAACAATCGTCCAAAACGGATACACAAACAGAATTTATTGATTGCATTTCGTCGATCGGAATGCAAAAATCGGATAATGATTTTCACTGATTTTTCGAAGTTTTTTGTTTGAAAGCGTAATGGGTCGGTTCAAATTGTTAAGCAAATAAGTGAACCTAGTGTAACCCCTGTAACGCCTGTAACCCCCATACACAAAAGTCATGTGTCAAAATGTCAACATATGGATCTCGCTTTTTGACAGATCACATCGAAATATAGATTGTAACAAAATGAATTTCGGCTTATTTTTAAATAAAAACGCTGTGTTTACGCCCGCCTTTGGTAGGTTTATTGACAAAGATATTTTTTGGGAAATAGTGAAAAGAACACATGTTACTATTTCACGGAAAATATCTGCTTGCTGTCAAAGTAACCACTAAATGATTCCTACTAATTTGATGTTGAATAGCAATCATACGCAATGCCAGCAAAAAAGCTGGCGGCAGTACAAGGAATACCAAAAATCAAGGACGTCCGAAACATCGTGGATGGAGAGTCCAGGATGGTCACTACGTTTCGAACAGTACAATTCTGGCAACGCAGAGAACGCCAAGATTTCATCCCGGTTTAAATGTAAGTTGTTGGCGTATAGGCTTTCTGCATAATCGATTGCACTGAAAATTCATGGGTATAGACGACTGAAGAAACGGTGAGTGTCTGGTGAAATGACGAGTAAGTCGAAGAGTATACTTGAGAAGATTGTTGAATATTCTTTCTACAAAATGTAAAAAGGGGAAGAAATGACAACTTGTTGAGGAAATGGTGAGTTCATCAATCCGACAGGCTTGTCAGAAACTCATCTCTTCTTCTGAAACTTGTCGAATTTTCAGTGCAATCATGACGAAACGATGTGAAACAAATAAAACTGCAAAACACCAATCACAAAGCTTATTTGAGCCTCTCATATCGTACGTTACGTTTAGTCCTTATTGGTATTCTCACAATAATATTTTGCAGGTCGGTCTCGGTAGAAACGGTACACTTTTTGCAATGGACCATGGAAGAGTGTATGTAACGTGCGAACAAATCGATCCGAATTGGGATCACAACTGGGTTCAACGGCATTATGCGGGCCGTGAAGGTCAGACTATTTATAAAAAATATTTTAACGTTGTGCCGGAAGAACAACATCAGAGATTCAAGTTGGTGGATGAAGTTTAATTTAGCTTAGAATTATTAGTTGCAAATAAAGCGGATAGAGTTCGAACGAATTGTTGTGTAAAATCTATGATGCCAGCCAATCTAAGATTTTCTCTTTACCAGTATCCAGAATGGCACTCGTCTCGACGACTGTAACTTCTTGGCGAATCTGTTTTTTCAATTTTTCCAGTTGCAGCATTAACAGAGCCTCGTTCCGCATTTGTCTGTATGCCAAATCCATTTTTGTCAACACTATAATGACTTTAGCATGCTGTAACCGGGGATCAGCCAAAAGCGAATACAAGAGAACACCTGAAACGTTTCTGAACTGAGTGGGACGAAAAGCATAATTATCGAAATGAGATACCCGCAGCTGATATCTGGCATAGATTTGAAGTATCCACAACGTACATCAATTTCCTCACATCGTTCAAGTAATTCTTCCACATTGGTGCCATTGTACCGCCAACTTCTCGCACTTGGGCATAAACACTTGACTTTTGTTTGGTTGTAGTTTTCTGTTTCGCGGGCAGTTTTATCGAAAATATGTTTGTTCCGATTGTGGGCACTATGTGCGGTGATGTTGCATTTTCACCCAACTGCGATTTCGTCAATTTTGTGAGTAAATGCGTTTTGCCCGAATATTTTGGCCCTAGACACAAAACGGACATTGTTAAAGGTTTTGTTTTTTTCTGATTCGATGGAATCGTCATAGAAACGGCTATTAGCTGCACGAAACGGTGCTTCGAGTGTACAATGTACGTACATGCACCTTCATTCATACAATACGCGAATGGCATACATAACACTGAATATTCTAATATCATGTCCACACGTTAGTAAGCGGGCGTGACGCAAGTCCTAGACAACAAATTATTTAGTGACTAAGGATCATATTTGCAGTAAATTTTTTACTTCCCCTCTCCTTCCTTTGCTCTAATGACCCCAAACTTGGTAATTTGTCTAGGCATCCAACGAATTATCACACGTCAAAATCGGTAACGATTATATTGAGATGTTGAGATGTTGAAATTCAAAATTTTGATTTTTAAATGAAAAAATGCAAAATTTCGTGTACACCCGATGAAGTTAGCTTCGAAATTTTTTTATGTTTTAAACGTTATTCAACCTTCAAATACAATCCATATGAAATCAAATTCAAAACATAGCTCGATTACACATACATTTATACGCGAGATACAGCAGTATGAATGGGCGTGTAACATAGAATTCCCATTTGTCAATTTAGAAAAAGAGGATATCTCGACGTCAAAAACGAGGTCGAAAAGTGAATTTTTAAGTATAGTTTCCACTTACAAAGAGCACTCCGTTTAGCCTCCGTTTACATGACAGTTATAAAATAGAACAAAGTAACTGTCACGTAAACGGAGTAAAAAATTGAAATAAATTCAATTTCCGCTCCGTTTGCGTGACAGTTCTTTTGTTTTATTTTACAACTGTCATGTAGACGGAGGCTAAACGGAGTGTTCTTTTTAAGTGGAAACTATACTTTAGCGAGAAATTATAACCAGTGTACATGCACTTTGTGCTGCTATTGTGTAATTAACACCAACACCAAAGTAAAGAATTCCAAATCCGTTGTACAATATGTCCCATTGTCAGTGATAACATTCACCGAATATTACTCGATTCGGACTTCTTTTTGGCTTTTCAAAATTTCTTAAAAAATATGATTTGGTATCTGACACAACTCTACTCTCCCACTTGTAAAATTACTAACTTTTACGTTCATGTGTAAAAGAATATTTTAAAAAGATTAAGATGATGAAGAAGACGAGCGGATAGAGTGAAAATTTCTGAGACAAGAAATTACTTGTATTTTTGAGATTGCTAGCTAACGCCGCGCAGCGAAAATTTTGCACTCTGTGAGTATCGAATTTACTCAAAAAAAGAGGACATTTTTACGAAGTCTTTTATGTGGATTGAGAAACTGTGGGTGGGTAAGTAAAGGGAACAAAACTTTCAAAGTTAAAATTTTCTGGTGTATAGACAACTGAAATTTTCTACGTTCGTTAGTCACTTAGTTCCTATGAAAAAAGAACATTTCGTAACCCCTAAACGTTTTTATAGATTTTCCTAAAATGTTGGTAATAGGTCAATCTCAAGCCTTAGATCAAGATAAGATTTTACGTGTTCCGGCAACGTAAATCACGCTTTGTTCAAATGAAATATCCATTTACATTGCCTTATCGCTTAAAACACAGTATGTACATTAGTCCAAATTTTTATTTTGACGTGTGGGAATACCACTCTTCCCTTCCATCTATGGGATCTTTAACGTCCCAACTCGCCAAAATAAAAATTTGGACCCACGGACGTAATGTACTATTTACATGCTTTTGAAACCTAAACCTGTTTTCTTATTTTCCCTCAATGTTTTTAATAATCCACTTGGGAGCACAAAAGCATGTAAAAAATAGTTTTTTTTTTTAATCTTCAGTAAATAATTAAGATTGAATCAGAACCTGAGTTTCTTTTTAAACTTTCTGTGCCCATCAGTATTTCTATTGGTAAGTTATATAACAATTCCGTATGGTATGGTGTTCTTACCAATACGTTACCAAATCCTTTAAAAATAATAACATTGACAGCACTGCGACAGCCGGTGTTGTTAGCGTTTTGCTGATACGATAATTTAGGGTTTTTATTTAATTTTCTGTTAAACGAGAAAAAACACCGCTCTAGTTTAAAGGGCCAATGAAACAAGAAGAGGTGTAGCCGACCTACTTAAAATAGTACTTAAAAGGAGTCTACAAAACATCTATGTCCTTTAGGTTGACATTAAACAACACCAGGTTTACATCCAATAGTTATTTGTGTATCTGTTTTGGACGATTGTTTGCCCGAACGAAACGAGAGAAAATTCTCAAAACTCCATCATTTTCGGCCCCGACACATGAAAAGTATATTAAACACTTAGTGTTTTTATACTTTGATTTATACTTTATTAGATTGAATCAGGAATCATACATAAAGTATTTCACGCGTGACGACTACATGCGTCTCTTTCTAGCACATTTTCAAATGTAGAACACCCCTTCCAAAAACAGTTTGCTTAATTTTGATTAATTTATCCTCGCCGGTCGCCGGTATTATTGTGAAATGTCAATGACACTGTTCAAAGCACCTAGCAGGGTAATAGAGGTTTTTACACGTCAAATAGAGTAGTATTTTGATACCAATAATGGCATTAGCAGCTTTAATGGTAATTTTGCAATGACATTAAGAAAAAAAGGTATGGAAATATTCGCATACTTCGATTAAAGTACTACTTTATTTTTTTCTATTACCCTGCTAGGTGCTTTGCACTGTTCCTCTAAAAGCAAACAACTTTTCGGCACGAAAATTATGTAAAAACATCTTCATTTTGCATTATTTTTTCAATTAAAATTACTGCGAAGAATTGTCAAAGTCAAATCGCCAAGGAAACTCGGCAAAGTAAGTGTGAAGAAACGCCCAGAAACATTAATAAAATAGAAAATTTGCCGTTTCGCCGAATCTTCACACTTTGGCGTTTCTTCACACTCTGGCGATTTTTTTGTGGTATGGAACAATCAACAAAAAATGATGATGATCTCGTTCGATCCTAGTGAATTTATTCTTTTACGAAAGATAACGCAAAGGCGTTATGTTCGATGTAATGCTAGTGATTCCATCCTTTCACAAAAAGTGAAGAAAAGTTGTTTGATCCTAAGGAAACTATACTTTTACAAATAGTGACGGAAATGTGTTTTGTTTGACCCTATGGAAACTATCCTTTTACGTAAGGGGAAAACAACAACGGAAAAACCTGTCCCTATATTCGCTTCATTTTCCCGTCGTTCGCTCCATTTATTTGCTTGTATTTTCCATTCATTCGCTCATATTTACTGTTCATTCGCCCAGATTTTCCTCCATTCGACCACATTTTCTCGTCATTCGTTCATAATTTGCGCTCGTTCGTTCCACTCATTCGATTCGCTCCAATGACGAATGCAGCCTGTCCCACCATTCGCCCTTGTTGTTTCCCTCTCGCTTTCACGAAAGATAACGTAGAAACTCCAAGAAAGATAAAGAATTGAAAATCCGACTTTACGCACACTTTGGCGATTTTTCTTGGCGTTTCTTCACATTACGTTCATTTTTCTGGATAATTTAACAAATCAACCGAAAATGATGAATTGCCATGAAAAACTGCCAAATTGTGAAGAAACGCCAAGATGTGACGAATCGCCAAACAAAAAATCGTGGCGATATTTAATAGCAATTTTCATAGAAAAGCGCCATCTTGTCAACTCTCGAGTGTAACCAAGGCTGTATACTTTGGGGAGGTCACGCAGATCGCTGTTTTATTAGATACGCGGGAACACACCTTTTCCATACAAACAAATTCACCAAAATTTAATTTGTATGGCGTGGTGAATTTGCTGTGTGAAACGTGGTGTGTCTGCATCTGCGTGACCTTTTCCAAAGTATACAGCCTTGGAGTGTAACTACATGTTTCTTCCAAAGCCATTCAGAATGTCAATCGTCATCCACAGAAGAGCCAACACAACCTCACTTTGAAGTTTTAACGAACAAATTTGTTTAAGTTGCGGTTATGTTTGCTTCTGTGGATGACGGTCGGTTGTTTTCGGCATGTCAAAATTCGTTTTTACCGTACGATGGAAGAAACCTATTATGAGTCAAAATGAAAATTGGCGTAGAACACTGTTTTTGCAACACGACTGACCATATGTTCATTTGACATAGTCGGCATTGTGTGACGGCCTTGGAAGAATCTAATGGCAGTTGTTGATCTTTTATTTAGAATACAGACGTCTGATCCATTCAATTTTATTTTTTTTGATTTATTTAATATTTTGGACATCATTGGATCAAAAAAAAAACTTAAAATTGATCGTAGACGATAACCGGTCAACTAAAACTCTGACCATCGCATTGACAGTAATTTCCTAAGGTTTGCAATTTGCTTTGTGTTCAAATGAAATGCTCTTTCCAATTTACAGTTATTTTTGCATTATTTGACTTACCTTCAATTTTTCTGAATGTGAACAGGAGCGACCAGAAACATGGCTATACAATGTACAATATGCATGGCTAGTCTCAGTTTTACCGAGGCTGCTAATGCGGCTTCCTGTGGCCATGTATTTCACGAGCCGTGCTTAGTTCGATGGTTTCGTCAGTAAGTTCGTTTGTCCATACGTTACTGTTCTCACCGATTGGCATCAAATAAATCAAAAAAAAATTTAGATCAAAGACCTGCCCACAATGTCGAGCCCGATGCGATGAGAGACAAGTGCGTCGTTTGTACTTCAGCGCCGAATTAAACAGCTCATCGGTCGATGTGGATTCGCTTCAACTAGACTTGGATAACGCACAGTTGGAAGTGAACAATCTGCGATCCAATCTTGATGCCAAAAAGACTGAAATAACGAAGTTACGCGACAAGCATAAAGAAACGAAATCAACTATTTTGGGATTGGACGCTCAACTCGAATTGACCAGGGTACAATTGCAAAATGCCAACTCTCAGATTGCTAGTCAGAAGAGTGAGTTGAATCGGTTGCGTGCGGTGGAAGCAGGACTTAACGTAAAGATGCAAGAAGCGAAAGACTTAGAGTATATCAAAAGTATCATCGACTCGAGTGTTAGTCTTGAAGTTGAAGAAATTCTACAAGGTCAATCGGACGTTAAAGTCCTGGCAACTTTAGTTTCAACATGTAAAAGGTACGACTCTTTTTTTCAACTTAACTTTGCATTTTCTTGACCGTCTGTGCTCTTTCCAGGGAGCTCGTAAAAGTTAAGCGAAGCAGAGATGAGGCACAAAACAACCGACGAAATTGCCAAGAAGAAAATGCTAAACTCGTCAACGTCATCAGGTACGTCTGTCTTTCTTCAAATATTTCGTTAAAAATTGAGCGACTAAAGTCATGCTCGGTTACTTTAAAATTGCTCGACCTCACCGATCGTTCACAGAACGATTCCACCAGTTAGAGATGAACGGGTTGTGTCGGGTTTTGGGCGGGTGGATTGTGAATACTTCGGGTTGAGTCTAAGTCAAGTTTTAAAAAAATAAAATAATTTCGGGTTGGGCTGGGTTTTGAAATCAAAGCGTCATATTTGAAACTACTGTAGAAATGATTAGTTCAGGACAGTCACCTAATGTTATAAAACATATATTTCTACAGTCGAATCGAGTCTTGTCGTCCGTTACGTTCTTTGTCATTATTTATTTGAAAGTTACAAAGTCGGTCGTTCTTCTGTCAATATTTGACGACTCCGATAAATTTATCTCTGAAAGGTGCGGGAAAACAGGAAAAGTAGGAAAATTTCCAGTTTTCCTTGCTTTCTCACCAATAGCTACTGTTGTTTGTACAATCCCGATTTTCTTAAAAATTAAATTTTCTGATTTTTCTCGTCAATACCTTTCCTTTGACACATCGCACCGAGGGGTCACGCACTTCTTCAAATTTAATCCATTTAATACATTTAATCCAAGAAATACATGGGATTAAATGGATTTAAATCCATTTAATCCCGAGTGCGTCACCCCTCGCATCGCACACTATTTTTGAGCTAAAAAATTCAGACAAATGCTTGAAAAACCAGTGAAAAACAGCCAAAAGAAGCAAAACACGCTGAGCTAAACTCTGGATGTGTAGACTCAAAAATGGTATGCGATATGTCAAATGAAAGGTATTGACTAGACGAGACGAAATATTTAATTTTTAAGAAAATCGAGTTTATGCATACAACAGTAGCTATTGGTGAGAAAGCAAGAAAAACTGCAAAATTTCCTACTTTTCCTGTTTTCCCGCACCTCCCTGATACATTAGCTCCAAAGCAGACTAGCAAATACGTTCAGCGATTTACAACTCCAAAAATCACCTAAAACTATTAAAATGAGACTTCAATAATCTCACCAGACTACTACAAGTCAGGATCAAGATCAAGACAATCAGTTGACCAGCTGATTTAAATAACATAAAAAAGTTCGCCTGAGGCGCTTCTCCTCGATAAATCTATTGTTTTTTGTAATTAATTTGAAATAACATTCTGGAAGATGTGAGTGTTGCTGCATTATGGATGCAGATGCAGCCAATCCACATGATTTTTGTGAAATAATTTTCTTAGAAAAACAATTTCCAACAGGCTAGGGTTCCCAGACGTACTCTTTTTGAAATTTTCGATCGGGAAACCCTACAACAGACTCACCATTTTTGAACTTTGTCATAGCTCGATCAAATTGTAAAATTTGCTGGAAAACATTCCGGCCTCGAATTCCATTTTTAATTATCTGTCGCAATCTATCCTATGCTATGGACCATCAATGCATTTTACTGTTACTCGAAAACTTCAACCCCATTAACGTTCATTCACATTTTAATGCTCTCATGCTCTCTATACCAACAATATCCGCAACCGATTCGTCTAAACTGATCATATATCGACAAAGCGATTGGACCAACTTTCGTGCCACGTATCCTATCAGCTCCACAATTCCAAGATTCTCCCATGTAAGATTATGAGCAGACAAGCACACAACTCATACGTGCCGCACAGTAAATTCGTTAGTATGAATCCAATTGCTTAAAACTGGTGAAATGCGAGTAACGCTAAGTCGCGGGTACATCCAACAATTGCACCCACAATCCGTTTTGTCAATAACAAGACAACATTCCGTCTTGTTCACAATATTCACGCATGACCCGACATAAGAGACACCAATTCTGCTGCTAAGCATTTTGATAATCGAACTGCTGTTCGAACTGCTGTTGTTTCGTCAACGTCGTGATCGCTGCATGTCTGAGCGATGGCGACGAAAATTACGTTACTGACGGGTCCATCAATGTCGATCAAGCCGTCCAGAGAGCGATTTCAGAGTATTCATAAGCTTTGTCCACTAAACCTTAGCACAAGATACGGGCCTGCTGCCCACGCCAGATATTACGGTCTGGACTTACGGTTGATTGTACGTTTCGTTTTTTTTCCAGGCAACTAACTGAGAAAATTAACACATTGGAAAGCGATAACTATAAATTACAAGACGATGTACGTATTTTCACATAAATTTTCTTTACTGCATACGGTGAGAGTGTATTGATGTGAGATGTGAAGAAATAAATCGGTTGCGACCTTTTCACCAACACACGCTCATCTATTACAGTAAAATGTAGTTCAAAATAGCCCAACCCACACAAGGTGTATAATCCCCTCTGGCTTCTCGCTCAGTGTACGTACGCACCTTGTGTGTATTGGGCTAAGTTGAAATATACTATTTTCTAACACAAATTCTGATTTTCGTTTTAGTTGTCTCAATTGAAACGGTCTAATGATCTAAATACTACTGCAAACGAGGTAAGTGAATTATGTCGTACTGAAATTTGTGAAAATTCTCAATATAACGTCAGTATAACATTGAATTCACTGTCGTCCGTTTTCCAGTTTGTTTGACAGTTGAAATTAAAACAATGCAAAAGTCATCTAAACAATAGAAACGTCACGTAAAACGGACGACTGCGAATTCAACTTAACGAACAGAGGTCGCTTTGCGCAGAATAAACCAAAAAAAAAAATGTGCCAAGCAATTGTGTACTTCATCCCGTATCAACGTAGCCTTAATAGACGTAGAAATAACGGTTTACGGTTAATGAGACACAGCTTTGTTGCTTTAGGAGAAAACAGCGCACGCATGTTATGATAGCTCAAGCTGCCAAAACTCTTTATGTTTCCCTACAATTATTTTCGTGCACAAACTACGTTTCTAAAAAAGTTGCAGGTTCTTTGTTCCCTACTTTATGACATTTCTATCAGGGAAACGTCCCTGTTTTCGATAAGAAATCGTTGAGGCACTTGCCATGTAATGATGGTAGACCGTCATCCTGGAGTTCATGATACCAGTACAGTCTCAAGTGCAAAACCACAAGAAGAGAGGATCGATCTATTCTGTGGAGGTAATCGTTAAGCTTGCAGTGATTCGTGATTGCACCAACTACTCGCCTTATTTCCAATCTCGTAAGTTTAATGCGTTCACAACTGGCCGGAAGAACTTTGTATGAGTTTCTCCTTGGCAGGCCGTCCATAGTTGTTGATGTTCTTGTTGCAGCCATTGTGCAACAAAAGTTTTCCTAGCTTCCTTAGACAGCCCTAGTTTTGGCTACGGTCCTATAAGGTCACTGTCCCATCCTAGATTCGCCAGCTCGACAGCTTTCGTCAGTCATTTCCATTTTCCTACACGGTTACGCTCGCCAAGTCCGTTCAGCATGTCTTTACATTCTTTGACGAAGCGTGAATCAACATACGGTGAGCTTAGATTGACGATTCACTATCAGTGCAGATGCATATTTCGGACTGGTTGAGGCTATTTACTTCGTCAGTGGAGCGACACTCAGGAATTGCCAAAACCATTTCAAGAATTTCTAGAGGACGTTGCCAATGGAAGTGGAGGTGGAAGGGTCAACTTTCAGGAAAAGCTGTGTAAAAAGTGACGCAAGTTCCTGTATATGCTTCCAAAACAACTGATATCGTTGCAGGTGACGCATTCTGCGGTTGTACGAAATAATTGTGAAAACAAAAATTTGAACCAAAAAATTGTACCAAAATTGTACGCTGTTCTGGAGGTATACACAGACTTGCGTCACTTTCTACTCTTTTGATAATTCAAACAAACTCGACGGGAACAATGAGAGAGCGTAAATGTATCAGTATCAATAGACGAAACTAGCCAACGAAATGGCTACGTAGATCTTCATTGGCTTTATTCTGCACAAAATGACAAAATTTGTTGTATTTACTAACAGAGAAAAGGGAACAGATCGTAGAACTTGTTTTCTTTTCTTTGTAGCAGGAGAATCTGTGTTTCATCCAAAACTTGTCGCTAATCTAGGCCGCCGCATCGGCTCCAGCAACAACGATTCATTCTTCGCAACCAGCATCACGCTCCATTCAATTGTCAACTTCCACGACCCCCAGAACTGGATCGCCGTATCTCAGCATAAGACAGAGCAACGTTGGATTAACACCTCTTTTACATAGGAAGCGAAAAGCTGAAGCAGAGGCTCCTCATGGCGCTTTTCGTAACGTAAGTGTAGTTGTAACCGATTCTTCCCTTTAAATGTCTGCAAATTCTCTTTTCTTTTACATGCAACAGTTAACCATATTTAATAATCCGCGAAAGTTGAGTAGACCCGTGTCTGGAGCTCAACCGTCCGGTACAATTTACAATGGATTCGGTGGTAGTGAGCGTAAAGAGAACTTTGCCGGTTTCCCAAATGGTACGACCAGAAAGAATTCTGCCGGCAGCGGTTAGATCTCGTTTCCGTGAAAAATGAAGAGCACAAGATAAAAGTAATTCGTTTCCGTGCCGTGTCATTTTGAAGTTTTATGATATTTCTCTTTGTATTAAATTTGTGACAATTTGGTTAATTAAATAATTTGATGCAATGAAAACATTGGACATTCTCATTGGTTCCAGTGATAAACATAGCTAACGCCGACCCGTACGAAACACCTATTCGTATCAAAAGCCTTTAATGTGAAACTCTTCATTTCTCTTACTTCATTTTCTTCTCTGCTGAAAAACTATTCGCGCTTTAAAATCACTTGAATTATCCACTCTTTGCCTTGCAAATAAATTGCCGGAGGCAATATAGACAGCCCCGTACGAAGTCAAATTTCATAAATTCCTATTTAAACAGCTATATACCGCTATATTTAACTATATTTCACTATAAATAAACATTTCACAGATAAATATATGCTATTATATAGCTCTATATGCCTGTATATAGCTCAATATAGCTGTATATAGGTATATATAGATGTCCGTATATGGAATCCCTGAAACCCCACACACATAACAAATTATTTCCATGTTAACAGAAACTCTCTAAGTATCATTTTTCCCAAGATATTTCTATTTTACTAAAATCCAATATGGTCGCCGGCAGCCATTTTGTTAGGAGACCGGAAATAGTACCGACGCTTTACATTCGTTAATACCTTTCAAACAAAAAAAAATTCATGAAATTCGGTCAAAATTTACTCGAGATATTGTCAAAATACACCACGTTCACTGTACTTCCGAGTAGCCAGATAAGAGCTCACTCCAAGAGACCTAGGTCACGCTCCGGAGAACATAATTTCATAATAAACATTTTCCCTGATTGGTACGGTCAATACCTATCTAATAAAGCTAAAACAGACGAAATATGTTCAAATGTGGCCGAACTACAAGCAAAAACTGCTTGCCGCCCTGTGCCTGTTCCACACCAAGGGGTCTAACTCACGAGTCGGTCATCCGATTTCCATATGATCGGTATTGTAAATACCTTTTATTTGACGTATCACTTACAAGTTTAACGTTTAAATGTCCGGAGATATCTTCGAAAAACCGTAAAGCACTTATTGGGCCACAGCTCGGGAGGGGTCGATCCAAAATCACTCATCTTCAAACTTAGCCTGTCTTTTGACATTACCAAACGGGAAAAAAAAGAATTTTCAAAATCGGATGCGTTTTACTCAAGTTATCGTGCAGACAGACAGACGGACATTTTTTCCCCCGCGGATTTGGCATCTCTAGACAACCACAATAGGTTTCCCCTTACTCAGGGAGTCCAATTCGACGTGTTACAAACGTATGCGTAAACCTATAAGACCCCAGTACTTCGTACGGGTCTAAAAACGGTAAGTCAGAGGCAGTGAAATTTCAAATGCAACAAAAATCAGATGAAAGTTGCTCGATTTATGTGCAACGAATACTTAGTACCCAGCAACGGCTCTATTGTATTTCTAATGTATTTTGACGATTGGATGTAATTGAGGGGTCGAAGTATCCACAATAAATGGTTTTTGGGTCTCATGAACCGGTAAAAACCGATTTTTTTTCTCTTAAACTTATGACTCAGATACCTATCTCCGTCAAATCTGAATATTTTTGGATGATCTCAACGGATTCTGAAAGATTGGTTCAACAACTAAAACTCGTAAAACAGACGGACACTTCTGTAAAAAGAGTCCCACAAAAAAAGCTCTAACTTTGAGACTGAATTCTCTGGCCATTTCTATCATACCAACAATAGCTGGCCGAGCTCTGACATGTCAAAGAATCGGGAGCCTCAGCTCTAGGAATCGTCCGTACTTTTTTCGATTTTTTTTTCTTCAAGAAAATGTCATAATTGACTAGCGCTTCGAAGCATCTGAGCTCCTTGATCTCTTGGAATGATCCGAAACTATGTGACTATTCCAGAGTGTTCCCTCAAGAATCCAGAAGCTAAAATTCATTGATAACAAACGTTTTCATCTGTTTTTTTTTGAACTCTCTTCCGAACTTGGGGGAAGATTAAGGTGTCTAAAGGTTAGTTCCCAGAACTCCATCACTCCAGATGGTCTAGAACTCAGTGATGACACGTATTTTTATCAGTTTTTTTTTAAACTCTCTTCTGGATTAAGGAAATTTTTGAGGTCTCTAGATGCTCGTTCCTAGAATTACATCATTCCGTAAGGTCACTCTTCTTCCTTATTCTAGATCTCAAGATGACAAACGCTTCCACCTGGTTTTAGCTCTTTTCTGGTTACAAGAAAGGCTTAAGGTCTCTAAAGATGAGATCCTACAATTCCATCTTTCTGTTTCACGAACGTTCAGGAGTGCATAGGCAAACCTCTTTCCCTTACGAATTCTACGCTCTACAAACGGTAATCTTAATAGATCCAGTACTTCATACGGGGATTTAAATCGAATGGCAGCGTTCATAACAATATTTATGATTGTCTGCCTAAATCCATTTTGTAATATTCCCAATTTCACTTGTAAAAATCTTATAGACCTACCACAAACGACACACACAATGGTAAAAAATAAACAATGAGAGCAGCAAAAAAGAACATTCCAAAATCCAAAACTGTTTTTCCTTTTCTTTTGCTTAAGCGCCGCGGTTCTACTGATTTTCAGCTATATTGACCAATAAAATTTGCAAGATAGAAGTAGAAATTTCGGCGAACCGTCATAATTTGAAATCTGGAGCTTTTGTACCAATTTTTGGTAAAAATACGTAGCTGAACTAATTATCAATTATTTTCAGATTACCTCTTTGTACACACCTAGAAAAACAAGAAAATTGGTTTAGGTTTCACAAGCATGTAAAATCTATTACTTTATAACTCAAGATAAAAGTTGAAAAGTCCCGTTTTCTCGTGTTTATTTACCTCGGCTTCGCCTCGGATCAACAAAGTTCACTCAATTTTTCACTTTTAATCTTTTTATCCCTTGTTAACTATTACAGAACTAGGGATAAAGAGATGAAAAGTAGAGTTTTCGTGTGAATTTTGTTGATCCGAGACGAATTTGAGATCAATAAACACACGGAAACTAGACTTTTCAACTTTTTATCCATTGTTATGTCATGGATTTTACATGCTACATGCGTCGAAATCCGTACTTTTCATGTTTCAAGCGCTACTTTCGACGCCCTCAGCATGTAAAATCCATTACATAACTCGGCTACGCCTCGGATCAACAGAATTCACACGAACAAACAAAACACTTAAATATCTCAGAAAAAAAGCAAAAATTTCTAATGTGGCTTGGTTTTGTTAAAGCCTGATTCATCGCCGACATTTTAAGGAAGAACTTTTTTCTGGGACTGGTACAATGTCCTAGCTATTTGGGACTACCAACAGTGACAAAGAAAAAAACTACTAAAAACACTGGGAGTAGCAAAAGCGTTTTTTATTTACAGATTTTGCATATTCTATAAACTATAAAATGGCTCTTTTGGACATTTCATGTAACTCGAACTTAATATTATATTTAATCCCTTATTCTCCACCCGTTCCCAATCATAGAACTAATGGATTAATTTCGCATCCATCAATTTTTTTTGGTTTTCTACTGAATGTGTACTACACATTGTGTAGTATTTTTGAGGTGAACAGAGGTGAGTTTCAATGATTGCACTGAATGCTCCATCCGACTACTAATCCGACTACTAATCCTACAACTCACGGATTACATTTGCATCCATCAATTTTTGTGGTTTTTTACTGGATGTGTACCATTTTTGAGGTAAACAGAGGTGAGTTCCTATGATTCCACTATTCCTGAATGCTTCATCCGACTCCTAATCCTAGAACTCACGGATTACATTCGCTTTTATCAAGTTTTTTTTGGTTTTTTACTGGATGTATACCAGTTTTGAGGTAAACAGAGGTGAGATCCTATGATTCCACTATTACTGAATGCTCCGACCGACTCCTTATCCTAGAACTCACGGATTACATTCGCTTCTATCACGTTTTTTTTTTGTTATCTACTGGATGTGTAGCATTTTTGAGGTGAACAGACGTAAGTTCCTAAGTTCCACTATTCCTGAATGCTTCATCCGACTCCTAATCCTAGAACTCACGGATTACATTTGCATCCATCAAGTTTTTTTTTGGTTTTCTACTGGATGTGCACCATTGTTGAGGTAAACAGAGGTGATTTCCTATGATTCCACTATTCCTGAATGATCCATCCGACCCCTAATCCTAGAACTCACGGATTACATTTGCATCCATCAAGTTTTTTTTGGTTTTTTACTGGATATGTACCATTTTTGAGGTAAACAGAGGCGAGTTCGTATGATTCCACTATTCCTGAATGCTTCATCCGACTTCTAATCCTAGAACTCACGGATTACATTTGCATCCATCAAGTTTTTTTTTGGTTTTCTACTGGATGTGCACCATTGTTGAGGTAAACAGAGGTGATTTCCTATGATTCCACTATTCCTGAATGATCCATCCGACCCCTAATCCTAGAACTCACGGATTACATTCGCTTCCATCAAGTTTTTTTGGTTTTCTACTGGATATGTACCATTTTTGAGGTGAACATACGTAAGGTCCTGAAATTCCACTATTCCTGGAATAGCAATCTGTGAGTTCTTGGATTGGGAATGAATATTCTGCGGCGCTCATCAGAAAATATTTCATTCACCACATCTCATTGACAACTTCCTACGGTAATGTTGGAATTACAGGAACTTAACTCTGCTCGTAAAATGCTGTAAATATAATAGAAAACCTAAAAAACCTTGTTTGAAGCGAATGTAATCCTTGAGTCCCAGGATTAAGAGTAAAAGCTCTTTCGTAAAAAAAATCAAAAATTATGGGCACTTCCACAACGGAATTTCATCATTTGCTTTACTCTGTTAATTTTGACACAATTTTATTGATGTTCAATTCACTATATTTTTTCAATTATTGTAAATTGAAACAGTTTGTCAAGTTGTACGAAAAATACATAAAATAATTTTTCTAATTAAATGTTTTAGACGAATATACTTTTCCGCTTTCCATAGTTTCTAAATATATCGTTGGGATAGATGTAACAAAAATAAATTAAGGATTCATGGCTGGTTTCTCTTCATCGGGACTGAAAAACAATGCACTCAGCGCAAACAGCAGGAAAACTACGCCGCCAACCAACGTAACTGAATGACGGAGAATTAATGAAGAATTAACATTTACAATCACAATCGGCTAGTCTCATCTCAAAGTTACCTGTCCGAACCGATATGCGCTGTGCAATCATTCGACCACCGATAACAGCTAAACCCGTACATATTGAATGTCCTAAGACACCGCCTACAATCACACCATATACGTCCTCACGAGCACCTAAAATATAATGCAATGACTTAGAAAATGAAATTAGAATAGTCCACAAAGCATGCTGGGCCCATAATCTGATAACAGAGCGAAAGTAACAACAACCGTTTTCTGGATGATTTTGGGTTTTCAATTTATTTGGGAGTACTATGTCGCCTGTGATTTATCGTAAAGCAACAATACTTCTATAGATTGCGAATAGTTATTTACGTATCGGTGGTGGACGGTATATTTTAGGCAATTTCTCGAGTTGTAGCCCGAACGAAGTGAGTGCGACAAGTGATACCGTCCACAACAGATGCGTATACAACTTTTCAGGCTGAGAGTCTAAATTACGAGAAAAATTCCGAAATGTATGTCCAAGGGACAAAAAGCCCAGTTGCACAGCACTGCTCCTAGCATGAAGACTAAATTGACAATTGTCAAATTTGGAGGATTTAGTGATAAGAGCTAATGCTTAGGATTGTTTATATTGAACGTTTTAACTCATACAACAAAAACAAGTCATCAATCTTTACAAAAGACACACAGTGCCTACGGTGCCTCCGAATTCTATGTTCATGCTAGAAGCAGTGCTGTGCCAGTTACCCTTTGCGCCCACAGACATTTAAAGCCTGAATACTGGCGACCGAGTCCACAAAATAAGGTGGTTTTGATTCGCCTTAACTTCAAGTTTTGACTAGCCCAATGTAACGGCAAATACTGCTTTGCTATAACAGGTGTCCAGACTTTAAACTACAGAAACACTTTCGATTATCTTACTCTTTAGATGATTGATAAATCAGTAGACAGACTCTAACAGACTCAAAACTTTGTGGGTGGGATGGAATAGTTCATCTGTCGATGTGCGGTATTCTTTACAATAATTATTATCGAATGATAAGATTACCCAATATTATTGTCGTCAACTGAGATCGATCACCCCATTCGGCTAAAAATGTCATTGTAAATGCCTGCATTAATATACGAGATGTCATGAAACCGAAGTTTCGATTTTTCGTTTTGTGAATACTGCCGGTTTCCGGATCATGAACCAATGTTGATGCTGATTCTTTTTCAAACTGAAATCATTTAAAGCTTTTTATTATTACGATGAATGAAAATGTAAAAATAAAAAATTAAAATGTCTGTGGTCTGTTGGTGGTGGTGTTATAATGAGGATTCGGGATGTGGTAAGTGTAAGAAGCTGGTGATTTAAGTTTGATCGGACTATTAAAAGGAACGAAACACATGGAGTTAAATGTTAAAGCTATGAATCAATACGTTTAATTCTATCGATGTGGTTGAGTTAGTCTGGGCCATTCACATTTTACGTATGCTCCTCAAAGAGGAAGATGGTGTCTGATAGCTTAAACTCAACTCAATTAATGTTTGTAATTGGTTAGCAGTCTACAGCTTTAATTGTTCCACATCGTTCGACATGTTGTCAACAAAAGAAGCGTAAAAAGTATCGTTTCACTCACACATACGTGTGGAATCGAAGAAACGTAAAGACAAACGCTACTTTTATGTGGTGGAATACGTGTGGAACAAATAAAACGAAAGAAACAAACGAAACCCACCAAAATTACATTCTTATGATGAGATCAGTTTAGAAATATCTAAAAGATGAATCAATTTCTTTTACATGCTACCTGCGTCGAAAGCCGTATTTTTCATGTTTCAAGCACTTCTTTCGAACTCAGCATGTAAAATCCATCTCATTTTCGTGTGTTTAATGACCTCGGCTTCGCCTCGGATCAAACAAACTCACACAAAAACTCTACTTTTCATCTTGTTATCCCTGGTCATGTAAAATACTATTTCTGTTTTTTGACCACAACCAACATATATCGGTCTCAAAGTACTAGATTTAGTAAATGCCGTGCGCGTTTTCTACGTTTTCTAAGTATTTTGCATTTCGACGCACGAAGGGGAATCTGAAATTCATCATTAATGAAAGCAATTGATTCTAAGTTTAATATAGAGATCTAGTCCATCACATCACTGCTCCTCACTAACATTTTACTGACAATTGTCAAATTTGGAGGCTTTAGTTATAAGAGCTAGGATGAACTCATACCACGAAAACAAGTCATCAATCTTTACAGAAGAAACACAGTGCCTACGGTGCCTACTGTGATCTCATGAGCCTCCGAATATTTTCGATGTTCATGCTAGAAGCAGTGCTGTGTCTACATACAAATTTTTTTTTTCACACAAATTAGACAGGGGACATTTAGTAAACATCATGGCGACAGTGAGGCGAACCTGTAATGCAATTCATTGAACATCTAAATACATAAAGAGGACATGTGCAATTATAGCGAATTATATGAGAAATGAAATTTCATTGACTTAGTTTCATTTCCAATTGGCTGACGATATTTTTCCTTCTGAAGTATCAAAAAACCTTTATTGACGACGTCAGACTGTTGGAAACAAAGTTAAATAAATGAAGTTTCATTTTTCTTATAATTCACTATGTTTGGACACATCTCCTTTCTGCAATTCGATATTCATATACCCGAGTATCCCGAAAACGGACGTCATTTGCGAGTGGCGATTAGCAAATTTGGACGGAATAAGACTAGTTGGAGAGGGTGTCAAGAATCACCCAAAATTATATGATGTCATTTATGATGGCCACTGATTATTGTCTCTACGAAAATGACATGATACGACTAAAGATAAAAACGTGTAAAGTAGAGTTTTAGTGTGAATTTTGTTGATCAGAGGCGAAGTCGATGTCACTAATCACACGTAAACTCTACTTTTCATGTTTTTATCCTTAATCGTGTCATGGATTTTACATACTACTTGCGTTGAAACCCGTACTTTTCATGTTTCAAGCACAATTTTCGACGCAATGAGCATGTAAAATCCATTACATAACTCGGGATAAAAGTGAAAAGTCTCGCTTTCATGTGATCAGCTACGCCTCGCTCGATCAACATAATTCACACGAAAATTCTACTTTTCATCCTTTTATCCCCAGTCATGTAATAGTCATCAGAAGGGATAAAAAGTTGAAAAGTTGAGTTTTTGTGTGAATTTTGTTGATCTGAGGCGAAGCCGAGGTCAAACAACACACGAAAACGAGACTTTTCATTTTTATCCCGAGTTTTGTAATGGATTTTACATGCATTTGAAACCTTAATCAATTTTCTTGTTTTTCCTAGGTGTGTAATAAGCCACTTTTGACCCTAGGGAAAACAAAAATATGTGAAAACAATTTGATTACCGTTCTACCGTCTAATCATATAACAGATATGGACAGAGGAAAACAATTAAGTGCATGAATTATGCTTGTACTTTAAAAGCGATGAAATGATACTACCAGTTTATATCCTAATGTAAATGCCAATAATGAAATGCTGATTCTATCAGACTAAGAAGCTAGCAAGATAAACATGATTTTGTTTTGTGATTATTTGAAATTAGCCACAGTTTAATGGTATTTTCTGTAGAAATTCACTGTGGTTATCTTCATATCTCTACATTATGTGTGTTTCTGTGTATAACAGTTTGTTTGCTGACAGATTTACACTTTTTTCGAACTTAAAACAAAGAAGCAAAACGTTCAAAACCATTAGTCCATTTTGTGTTTTTTTTTTTTTAAAGACTGATGTATGTCTAACCCGATTATTTGGCTTATTCAATTGTTTCAACTCAATTGAATTCAGATCACCATTCGAATTGGATTTATTTTCCAAATCATTTCCAGAATGTCTAACTTGTCTCAGTAATCCAATCGATGTAGATGGTTGTTGGTCAGTACGTCCATTCACATCAATTTCATCATCGAGTGGTTCAACTGTAACCGATGTGGACAGTGATTTTGGAGACGGTCCATCTTTCATTGTTTTAAGGAGCTAGACACGGGTTCGGGTTGAATTTTCGGAGGTTGAATTTGAAGTAAAAACCAATTATTTTAGGAATATTTAGAAAATAAATTTTTGTGTTGAATACGTTACGGTTTGACAAATTATGAGCAAAAGTTAAATTTTTGTGATTATCGTACTAAAAACGTTCCGAAAACAAAAGCTTTAAATCAACAATAATGCGTTAAAAATCTCTGTTCGCATCCATCAAACGTGAGCCGTGTTTTATGCAATAATTGCATTCCTGTAATCAGTGTATGCAGGTTTCATTTACGAAGCCTTATACAGCAGAATCAATCCAACTTCCGAGGCGGAGCCGAGTGGGACAAGCTTACGAAAAATTTCACTTTTCATCACTAGAAACCAACAACAAAGCATGCACACTTCGCGTGTGGAACTAGCGGAACTAGTTATTTTCCTAATGCATGCTAAAATGCTCGCCTCGCGATATTTCAACACTAGTTAGGAAAAAAGTTTTTTTCGGCTGCATATCTCTCTGAGAAGTTACGAAAAATTCAATTTTGTGATGAGTTTCACTTCCGCAGCATTTTTGTATGAAAGAGATGTCATTGACTAATCTAATATGGCGTGTGCAAATTACAAGACCTCGGCTTGAAAACTCTACTTTTTTCGTCATAAAATCACTAATGTCAGAGATCCTACGTTATTGTGAACTATCTTCACTGCAATGACGTTTCATGGCAATTTACAAGGGAGTGAAGTTAATTCACTTAAAAATAGAGCGCAAAGAATAAAGTACTGAAAAAAAATGTGGCGCCTCTACAGACCAACCGAAGTACCATATACGCGAGTTTGCTGTGTTGCAACGTGAAAGTGACAGTAGAAAGCTCAGTTGTTGTACATCGGCTCTGAGCTTTGAATTTTCCGTTAATTTTCATCGCTCTGTGTACCACCAGCAACAATTTCTGAGGCTGTTTATTCAGTTTGTCAAGTTATTTCCAAAATTTTGGAAGATGCGTCTTTTTATCGCCACAAATGATCTGATTTTTTATTGCTAATATTTTGACAGAACTTATCTTTTTTCACATTCTAACGGCAGATATACCAGAGATTTTTAACGGATCACCGATGATTTTTCGCTGTATCTTTTTATTCATTTAATGTTTTGCACGAAGACAATGGTGCAAAACAGTTAATGCAAATTTATATCAAATGAAAATATGATTTTCAAAATAAACGGTAAACTCAAACAAATTTTTCATTTCATGCCTTTTCAATCCAATTCATTCCACATTAATGTTAAACACACATGCACGGTAAGAATGCTTACATCGTCTGGGTCTGTTCCAAGGTTATTTGAGCTGTCAAAGCGTCATCCATAGAGCCATAACCAAAAAAAATTATTGTTGACAAATTGTTCGCAAAGGCGTTGAGGTTATGGCATCTACAGATCTCGTTCGTTTTCGGCTTGTCAAAAATAGTTTTTATCGTACGATGGAACAAACTTATTTATGATGTAAGTGGATGATGTTCCTACTAATAGCCGTTTTTGGCGGTATTCTAAAACCATTTTTCATCTAATACCATTGTTGGCAATTATTTGGAAATAAGAGCAATGTTGCAAATTTGTAGCCTACATTTAGGCGGGAAAATAATCGTTTTTTGATTATTTCTCTGAGGATTTTTCCCGCCTAAATGTAGGCTAAAAATCTGCAAAGGGTCCATTGCTCTTAATTAAAAATGACGAATAAATCGAACCAGTTTATTTGACATTAGTAACGATCCACTGTTTTAGTGACTTCAGAATTTAAGTTTTAAGTGAATTAGTGGATGAACAAATGAACTAAAAAATAAATTTCGACGCACGGTGTATGCGTCATTTGCAATGCAGCATTGTGACGCGAGATTTTCAAATTTTTCATTCATAAAATCTTACCGCCACACAGAACTCACGCTACATCACAAAAGTTACGCTACATCGATAGAGTTTACGTCAAATTCTTGTTGTAGAGAGAAATTCACCGGAAAGATACATTGGCAAAATTGAGAAAATTCAATTTTTCCGATGCAAAATTGTCAGTTCATCTGATTTTTTTTGAATACAATGAAGAGCTGCGATATCCGAAAATTTTGGCAGTCGTATTTTGTTGTATTTTCAAGTAAGTCGTTGTGTGCAGGCACAGTCAGAATGTCGTGTAGTTGAGAAATTCAGTTAGCCCGTGTCAATTTTCATTTTGAATTTTCAGCTCATTAACTGTGTCCTTACACAGCGACTTATGCGAGGTTTCCAGTGCTGTATTGCTACGCGAGATTTAAAAAATTTTCATTTTATTTAAAAATCTCACCGCTGAAATTACGCTACAACACAAAGTTTACACTACGTCGATAGTGTTTACATCAAATGTTTAATTTGCTGAATTGGAAAGTCACTGGAAAAATACGATGGCAAATTGAAAAAAAAAAACAATTTTGCCGATGCCAAAGTGACAGCTCATCTGATTTTATGAATGAAATTTACTGACCATTTGAGAGCGACGTATGGGCGACGTATAGTGTTAAAATTTACATTAGAACAAAGGAATTCTGTAAATTTTGACACTATACGTCACTCTCTAAATGGACAGCTAGAGTTGCCATACCAGAAAAAATTGGCGTTTGATGTTGTTGTGGCGACTATTGTCGCGTACGCCGATTTGTGTAGAGACACTTACGACATCTATGGCGTAAATATTTACTTCTGTTCGTTAGAAAAATTTCAGAAGCAGTCCACGAACTATCCACCACGAAGGTGCAATAGTCATTGTTGGTGGGAGACGTGGCCCCAGGTTGTTCTGGGAGACTATGAGGTGGTTACTTCAGAAATTGCTGCAATAGGACCTGGCGTTCCAGACAGGATCCTAGCGGCAACAGGAAGGCGACCATGATTTACATGATGAACGGAAATGGAAAAAAGGATTAACGTCCCAACCTGATATATCTATATCCACCAACTCTACAAGATACCGTTAAAGTAGTAAAGCTCTCCTGAACACAGCGATACTTTTTACCCAATAGAATTAGGCTTACGCGAGAGGTTTACTGCAAATTATTTTTGATGAAGTGAAAATTGGATTGAGGCGACATGACGAAATGAAACTACATTTGCGATCACTGTAGATAAGGTAAACATCGAAAAAGGATGTTTTCCTCATTCATTCCATTTTTTTTTAAATTGTACAATGTACATGCTCAAGGAAAAGAAAACCAACGCTCATTCTGCTAACAAGAATACAATTCGATTCCTTAAAGAAGATACTGACCTCATCTTCCCGTTTTTTCAAATCCGATTGTACTTCCTCCAACTCCTCCTGTGCATCAGTCGGCGACATATAGTAGCCGTCCTTTAACATTTTTAAACCGAAAATGGCAAAAAGTGCCGTTGAGATATAATACGTGTAAATTCTTGGAATAATTGTTGCAGCCATACCAAACACAGCTACAGTATTCAGAGAACAGAGAAACAATCGGATAAGTGTCAATTAAATCAAAAAAGAAAATGGAAAGATAAATCAATTAATTCTTACCCGACAACACAGTCATTAAACCTAATGCCGCTATTGCACCAGAAAACACCACTAATCTGGGATGTCGCATGGCCATAATAGCAGCAATGAAGAAAGTTTTATCGCCCAGTTCTGATACTAAAATCACCGATATTGATGCAACAAATGCATGAATGAAGCCAAGATCTGTGACGAATGACGAAGATTTGTTGTCGGTGGTAGACGCATGACTTTTATCCGGCACCTGGAAATTATCACAAATTATTCCAAAATCACAAAAAGGTATCTTGTGACCAGATAAATGATAACAGATGGCGTTGCTACCGCCTCGCCAGCAGCCCCATCTGTTATCATTTCTCTACTTGTAACACATCTGCTCAATCAACAATTTCTGATGCAAAATTGATTGTCAAAATGACTTAAAAAATATACAGATGAGCGGTTGTAGTCCGTTCTCTTTTTAAGGCCATAAGAAACAAAACAAAAAAATAATTCAAAATCAGCTGGGATATTCGTTGAGGTCGTTATCAGGTCAAGAAAGTTTTACCTGATAACGAACTCAATTCATTTCCTTGCAGATTATGAGCACTGTAATGACGAGAATTATATTTGTCTGATGTGCAAATAAGTCTACGGATTACGACCGCTCATTTGTATATTTCTGAACACATTTTTACACTCAAAACACTGATGAGTGATTCTTACTTCTATGATGCCCACCGTGAGCTTGCAAATTTTTTTAGTCGACCTGTCGTAGACAATAAATGTTTTTACTGGTTTTTGTAGATGACAGTTCCACGTGTAAGAATCACACAACAAGAAAATATTTCCCTTACAAGGGGACTCGTTTGATCACAAAAATATGGGTGCTGTTTAGCCTGAGGTCTAAGCTTTACAACAATACCAATCATGATATTCATGACGTCTTTTATAGCCACTTATTTTTGAAGCAGTCATTCTACTAGGTCGCTGTGAATTTGAAAGGCTGTTTCACAAGCAGATGATCTCTATTTTCTTTGAAAAAGTATTTTTTTTAGCTTATTTGTATAATTTCAGGGGTAAATGAAGGTCGGAAGAAGATTTCTGACTCGACATAGGTTTATGTATAAATCAATCCCACGAAAAAACTGCCCTATTTCGAGTGAAAAATTAGCAATTCCTGGCTGTATTTTCTTTTGTTTTGCATATTATCAAACCAGTAGTTTCTCCCATAGCCAATGGCTATTAGCCATTCTGTAACATTTCAGTTCACTAAAAAAAATACATTTAACGAAGAAAATTGAATGGTCGTTTAGGTCTACCAGCAAAAATTTCTATCAAAATGAAAGCCAAACGTATCTTTAGACCTTTATTCGCCACTTAAATTATGCAAAATAACTTATCCCAAAGAGTATTGTCATGAATATCATGATTGGTATAGCTATAAAGCAGACTTGGAAGCTTCCAAAAAAGATCACAAAAAATACGAAAAATCGACCTACAATTATTAAACGTAAAGCTTGTGCAGAATCAGCAACAGCTGAACATCTCCAGCAAAGATCGCAAGCAGCATCGAAAACAATTCAGAGGCATACATACGTAATGAACTCGTTATTAAGAATGTGTTTTGATTGTGTATTATACAAGTAGAATATGTTTGCCGATCAGCTGGTGAAGTTATGCACAAGCTTTACGGTCAATAATTGTAATACAAAAATTTCCCATCGAAATATTTTCTTGTAATGTGATTCTGACTCGTGGTACTGCCCCTACAAGAATCACTAATTATAGTACATTATGCTACTAGGATCAAAAAGTTGCGTTTTTGACCCAGGTTGTCACCACCCGTGGTCAAGAACAAACATCTTTCTGTTCCGTGTGACGTATACTATTTTTTATTCAGGCTGACCAAAACGTCACATTCCGAACAAACCATAACAACAAACTTGAAATGAATATTTTGTTTACTTGGTTGTACACTGCGATCACAGTGATCACTGTGATATCACTCATTTTTTATGTCGTCAATCAAAGTATGTAATCTAATCTATATTTAGCTTATGTTACGTCAATTCTTTATAACAAATGAAATTCGAAATTGTTTCAAGGTTTAAAGTTCCTAAATAAAATTGACATAACTGGGAACGAAAAATTTGTTAAAAAAAAGTGAGAGAAAAAATTGTTGTTTCGGCTCTTTCTCTTGTGAGAGAATGTGACGTCTAAAGGAAAAAACTTTATTGTCCACGATGGGTCAAATAATTTTTTTTCAAGTTCACCGTGTTCCTGTATGATTGCATTTCCGTTCAATGTAGCGGCCAAAAAAAAAAAATCGAGCCGCATACGTGTTACATAGACTCAATGTCAAATCAACATTTGAGTTGCACTAACCGTCACAAAAAGACATTTTTCAAATAAAAAACTTTCGGTTCATGCATATCTATCATTTGCTAACTAGACTCCTAGACTGTTGCTCAAAATTATAAATATTTTGACTCTACAGTAGATAAAAATTATTTTTAGGATACACTCATACAATGACCGACTTTCAATTTTGTGCACTATTTGTGCACTAAACAAAGTTAATCAGGGGTGGTTTTAGGTATTGTTAACGATAATAAACAAACCACTATTGCCATTTTTATCTACTCCTGATTATAAAATTAATTGACTTTGTTTGTTTACGCGGACCAGCTGGTCAAACCGCTGAATCGAAATAATGCACAAAATTGAAAGGCGTCCGCTGTAATTACTATCGTTTCAAATACGTCAAGCGGTTAAATTCATTTCCTACTTCCTTTACATTAAACCGATAACAAATCGAATACATATCGGTAACAAACCGAACTAAATTGATTGATCGATGAAGGTTGGTTGGTTTTTTTTTCTTCAAATTTTACTTACCGTCGGAATCGTCGCGTCATCATAGTTCAAGTTCGGCTGCGGTTCTATGTCAGCATAGGCCCCATGATATAGTTGATTAAGTAAGATCAGCGCAAAGACTGAATATTGGTGCTTAATCATCAACATATATGCTGATGTCATGAATTTTAGTAATACTCGTTTCGCACACATTATGTTGATATAAAACTAATATTGTTGTTGGTTGAGTTATTGGTTTACAGCTAAAACAACAATTTTTTTTTTTAAATTATTAGTATCTTCATCAGCAACAACAACAATAAGAAAGAGTTTTTAATAAATACTATTAGTGCTACACGGGTATATTATAACTTTTTAAGATCAATAATAATTATATTTGAAGATCTATAAATAGGAACACCGATTCAATAGATATAAGAAACATGGAATTCATTTTCTCAAAGTTCATTCCGGTTATTTAACAGTTCGTTTCGGACATTTCCACAAAATAAGGACTTTTTGAATGTAAATAAATTCCCCGTTTTTTTTGTACAATTGATAGCAGAGAAAGTAGTATGCGCAACCAATAATGTATACCTTTCTGACGATTTCCCGTTTTTTTTTGTACGATTGATAGGAAAAATAATAATATGTGTCACGTACAAATAATGACAGTTCGAACGCTGAATATAAATGGTACGATACCAATCGCTGGTAATTTAATTTTATTTTGTCAAGTTGTTCTTCTTGTTGCTACGCTGTCTGTCACCAGAAATGGTAGCGCTTTTATGTTTCGAAAAAATGGCACAGCCATAATGTTACGCAAACATTTCTGCAATATAACCTATTTCTTAATTGTTGACATTGGGTTTAGTGTTTTATTGCATTGAGGTGAATATATCGACATTAAACACCGTTTTTTGGATTATTATACCGAATATTAATTCTGCCACAGTGTGCGCTATGCGTGACGTCGTTATTATAGACCAACTTATCGACATAATAATGTAGGCCTATCAACTATAGGTAAATCATAACAACGCCACGCATAGCGCAAATTAAGGCAGAGTTAATGTTCGATAAAATAATCCGAAAAACAGTGTTTAATGTCGATATATTCATGCATAAATAATGAAACCTATATTCCAAGATGAAATTAAATGTCAAACTGTCTTCCACAGAGCCATAACCTCAACACTATTAACAATACAATTGTCAAAATACAAAATAACAAAGAAAAATATATTGTGGTTCTGGTTCTATTGATGACATCGGTGCGTTTTCGGTGCTTGGAAGAAACCTATGATACTGGAGAATATTGCATGCGTAATATTCTCTTGTATATTACGCAGACACTCGTTGCACTTGTGTTTAACGCTGGTAATATTCTCAGGAATCATAATATACTATTATCTGCAAGTGCGAAAACAGATATCGACATTATATATGTTTTTAGGGAGGTAAAGTGGGTCCTCGCACACGAAGATAACAGCTACATGAAGTGCATAACGAGATATGTACGTACACGAGAGCTTGCCCGAGTGGTAGTACGTTTCGAGTTATATACTTCATGTAGATTCATTATATCAAGACAGTTTAACAGTTTAACAGTACAATCGTACTAGTCGTGCCTTATTTTTTAAGGCTACTTCGATCGAAAAGATTACGGAATACTTACAAAATAACAAATATCTCCCAAAACTACTTTCAGTGGAAGTGTGACGCAAGTCCCTTTATCCTCTTATAAAAGAACTGATAAGTAACCATTTCTTTAAAAGGAAGGAGCGTCGCAAGTGGCAGATGTTGAGGAAATGACTGTTAATAAAATTGAAGGACACAGAAAACATGTCCTGGAAGAAATATATTCATAGAGCCGATTCATACAGCCATATGATGCGCCACTGTGTGCCGCACTTTCCTTATAATGAAATAGTACTTTATTTTTAAAAACCAATTTTTTGAATGAGTTGTTTACACTAATAGTGTAACTATCCTCAAATACTGTCATTTGTGGCGCATTTCTTTTTGCGTCTCGAAGCGTCACCCCCACCGAATCAGTTCTTTTGTAAGAGAATAAGGGACTTGCGTCGCACTTCCACTCAGTGCCTTTTATAAGGATTTTTCACTGGGGTGCACAACTTTCCGAAGGGCCCAATTTTTTTCTCGAAAGGGCCCTCACAAAAAAGCCGACGTTTATCATAAAATTTACATTTTTTGTTTTCTGTTTCCGGCACCTCTTCAGCGCCCTGGGCTTCGTATTACAGCTACCATTTCCAGCACCCCATTTCTTATTCCCAGCGCCCTTGGCTTAGCACATAGGCTAAGCCGGCACTGTCGTTAACAGCTGTGAAGGTAGGTCAGACCTCCCACTGAATTTTTCGGACAATTTTCATTAAAATTTCAGACATTTTCTACGAAGATTTCGGACAAATAGTGCGCTTGGGTATGGGTAAGTGGTGGGCATAATTTGATAATCGATAGCAAATTCAATCGGACGCGATGATTTTTATTTGAGTCGTTGTTTCTAACGTGATTTGAAGGGTCGCATCATTGGTCGATGAAACTTTTGGATTACAGCGAATGAAAATTTTGAATCGCAGCGCAAAGTTTTAAGAAACGATGTGGCAATTAAGTTCACTGGACGGATTTATAAAAAGTGGGGTGCACTGGGGTGCACTGGGGTGCATTTATCAAAAGTGTGGTGCACTGATAGGGGACTGGGGTGCACTTTTCCTCCGACTTTGTATGTTAAAAAAGGCTCTGCTTCCACTGCAAGTGGTTTTGGGCGATTTTACTATACATGCGAGAATGTGTTGGTGCAAACGACAAGTACTTATGTGATGTATATGCATGTATATCGTCATTCCATTCACACCAAAACACTAGCACGTATAGTAAAGTACAAAAATACTTCCAAATTTTATTTTGGAACGTGGGATTATAGCCCGAGCCGAAGGCAAGCTTCTTCCTGGCAAGTTTCTATTGCTGTTACACAGTTAATGCAACCTTTCCATTGAACATCCATTTTCCATACATATAACATTACCTTATCGCAGAGGTAGAATTATTTTGTGTGAAACGATCGGTGTCACCGCACATCTAATAAAATGATTTAATTCTGTTGACAACACTAAACAACACGTTTAAAACGTCACTTTGACAGATGGAATAAACCTACTTTTGATCCCAACGGACTCATATATGGATTGAAGGCATCCAAACGAGTTCAACGAGTCAAGCTGCGATTTGGCTGAGAATTGCGTGTTAAAGTTGTATGAAATGAAGAAAATGCAAAATTTCGTATTCCCAAACAACTTGATATCAGTCAAAAAACGCTAAGAGGTGAAAGTGACGCAAGTCCTTGTGAATTAAATTACAAAATAACTGATATCGTTGTAGGTGACGCATTCTGCGCCTGTACACGAAAATTTGATCCAAAAAATTTTAGAAAGAAAATTTTACAAAAAAAAGTTGCGCACAAAGTAGCAGATGATTCGGATTTCTTCCGTCTGAACTCCATTCTTTCCATAGGGCATATTTTTCCCTATTTTAACAGATTTCGTTGCAGTACTTTCCTCAACATGTGCATAAAGCTGTAATTGCATTTCGTCGTTAAGCAATCCGTTGACTTGACTGTTTGTTTAAAACAAGTTGCGCCTCTTTTCTACTGTTTGAACGAACTGTCATTTGAATGGAGAACCATAAATGTATCCTCCGTACCATGATCTCAGAACTTCAACAAAGCAATTAGTTTTTCAATTAGACCAATATCTACTGAGCGATAAGATTTTAAAATCATGACGTGATCAATGTCATTGACATTGATCACGTCATGGTTTTAAAGTCTTATCGCTTGGCATGAATTAGTCCGACTCGAAAACTAATTAGTTTTCACGAGCTGTACACTGACATTTTGTTTGATCAGAATCCGTCTAGTCAAAATTTATTTATTTTTACATTTGCCTTTATCGTTTGACATTTGCCTTTATTGTTAGGATTTAGTGTTAGTGTTATTGTTCGGCATTTATAGGCGAAAAATCTGACGTTACCTAATGCTGTGCAATGGGACTAGGGCATTTCCAATCAATTGATTCAAACGCACTCATAATAAATGTCGAACTAACTACGAATTGAGGCCGTTGGCAAAACACCTTTTGTGATTTACTAGTCACATGCACTTCATAACAATAATGTGGAAATATGAAACGTCCAGTCTTTTCTCACTATTCCTAATTTAGTAATTTGTAGTAAACATATCACAAATTATTATCACAAAACATGCAAAACTTACTTTCGCAATCGCTTATCCCAGCTACTAAATATAACAAATAAATTATTTAACTTTAAATTGATTTCGTTCTGCAAGTATATTAAACTCGCGCTAATTTTTTTAATATACTGATAATATAGACTGACACTACAAGTTTTTATATGACTTTGTTTAAATGTTGATAATCGTAAGCAATAATTTATCTTGAATTGATATTGGTGAATGAAAATATAACATTTTTATTGATTGGATTTTTTTTTGTGGAAACATGTACTTAAATATGCCAGTTATGAGATGCTCTGAAACGGAAAACCAACAATCTCAATAGCATTAGAAAATTTATTTTTTCGTCGCCCAGTCGCTGAGTTAATGAAACTAATTGTTGACAATTACCACGGCGATACGAACTAAATTTATTTAATTTTATTTAGTAATGAAACCGAATGGTTTTTAAGCTTCACTTAGCTTCACTCGGGTTCACCTACCTTCACTTGGGTTCACTTGAGTTCGCCTATCTTTACCTGGATTCACCTACCTTCCAATTCGCCAGTAATTACGATTCAAAAGGAATTTCATTCTAAAGAAATTACGATTCAATAGGATTCCGATTCGGCAGAAATTTCGATGTTCTAGGAATTCCGATATCCTGGTAATTCCGATGCCACAGAGATTATTCTCTGGAATTGCGATTCCATTCGAATAATTATTATCATTCCTCAGAAATTACTATTCTCTGGGAATTACGATTCCCTTGGAACTACAATTACCTATGAATTACGATTCTAGGATCTACGATTGCTTTGGAACCACGATTCACTAAAATGAAATACAAGAGAAAAAACATTGTGTCAGTTTGGTTAAGAGTGTCAGCATGGTTAAGAGTGTCAGCGTGGTTAGGAGTGTCAGCGTGGTTAAGAGTGTCAGCGTGGTTAGGAGTGTCAGCGTGGTTAGGAGTGTCAGCGTGGTTAGGAGTGTCAGCGTGGTTAGGAGTGTCAACGTGATTAGGAATGTGAGAGTGGCTGGAAGGTCAGTGTGGTTAGAAGTGCCAGTATATAACTAAGAGAGTCAGTGGCACTAAAACCAAAAATTTTAATGACAACTTTCGCTGAAAGGTCTTTTCGAACCAAAATCGGTTGTGAAAAATATAACCTCACAGTTATCTTTGAGAGCATTAACTGAGCGACAAAACTTAACGTCAGTGAATGAAATAAAATTCTTGTACGCGCTCCACCTTCTCTTATCTACGAATTCAATCAGTGTCATTTTCCATGTAAACATCCCAGAATTTTCTAAAATCAACTTGTGATAGTACCAAAACCAATTCAAGATATGCCAACACTTTCCTCGTGTAGTCTTTACGTTGGCTAATCTGGTAAAAATAGATATATTATAATACATTGGGTGAACAGTTTTTATAGTTGCCTCTCATAGCTGCACAGGGTTTCGTGTATCAATGTCGTTTTCGTGCGATAGTGTTTTGCACGTAGTCCACTATGTTCCATTATCATTTATTAATCACATATTTTGTTAGATTGTCGTACTTACTATGCGTAAATTAGTCAACTGGTTGCTCTGTATATTTTTAGATTTTTGTGTGAACAAGGTCCCACCTCTTGGGTGGGTCAGGTCCTACTGACTTATTAATGTTTTCAATAATTCCAGTATTCGTTTTCTTACTATTTTTAAATGAGTTGGGGTTTTAAGATCACAAAATGATAGTCAGGTGTAAGTAAGTGCGATGTCTATTTGATACTCCATGAATTTTACATCTCTTTTATTTTCATTGGTGAACCACCCTGATAATGATAGTATTCACCTAGCACAAATGTATCCTCCGCACAAAAATATGGAAACAAACCAAAATATAGCAATAACTGCTTTACTCCTAATTCGCACCATAAGTGCGCCAAAAATGTAAATATTTTCAACTGACAGCTGATAAAATAACGCGGAGACCGAATAAAAAATGTAAAAAACTAAGCGTTAACATGACCCGTTATGCGGTATGTATTCAAATAGAAGGCGCACTTACGGCGTGAATATTAGTCTACAATATTATATGCGATGAAAAGGTGGCGTTTCTTGCCTACTTCTCGCTTCGCTCTGGCCGCAAAGTTCACACTCGTTCAAATACTCTCTTTCATAAGTCTTCTCTTAAGAATACAATTTCAGGCAAAAATTGTCTTAGGTTCTAGATTCTTAGTCCAATCTTAGTCCTCGAGTTGTTATCAATAAAGCAAATCAAACTCTTTGAGGTAAGTACGTCTAGATTGTTAGACAAGAAATCCAGAATTTCATTACTCGTTGGAAAAGAATTTTTTTTTTTTTTTTTTTTGATGTTTACAAACCAGGCATTCATTTTTTTATTTATTTATGCAATTGTTACATTTGGTTTTACAATGTTTAGATTCAATGGATAGTGCTCAGCTAGTTTGTGGTTTAAGCTTTTCATACTGATGATGTTTCAATTGGTTTTGAATTACTATTGGCGAAATTATTTGATTTAATTTGGGCAGAAGAAAATTTTCAAAAAACTTCCAATGAATTTTGTATTTATTATTTCCTAATTTTTCGTGTTATTACTTCTATTCATATTTACATGGCTATTTACACAGGATTCAGTTGTTCAGTGAGATTTCTGATAATTGGATTTTCAGAGAAGATTAGTTTGTTTAGAAATTTTTGGGAAATTTTCGCAATTTGTTCGGTAATGGTTGGGATAGAGGCGAGTCTATGCAAGTCTGTAGTTTCATGATGATGTGGTAGATTCAGAATTATCTTTAGGCATTTGTTTTGTATAGTTTGAAGTTTTTGAATATGGCTTATGGCGCAACGTCCCCACACTGGGCATGCTGATAGTAGGCAACTTTTTTATGATTGCTCTAAAGACACGAATTTTGTTGGTCGTATTTAATTTGGATCTTTTGTTCAAAATGGGGTACAATGCCCCGAGAAGTTTCAACGATTTGACCTGTACATTGTCAATGTGTGACCTGAACGTGAGTGTTTTGTCCAGGGTGACTCCCAGATATTTGAGAGAGTTTTTCCATGCAATCTCAGTATTCCGGACCGTAATACCAGTGGAAGGGAGCCACTTTTGAGCTCTTCTTCTAGTGAAGAAGATGGCATTTGTTTTGGAGTCATTCAGTTTAATTTTCCACTTGGTGGTGAATTCGGTGAGTTGTTTACTGGCCGTGTTCAGGCTTTTAACGATTTTTGCTGGAGATTTCGCGGACTTGTATAGGGCAGTGTCGTCTGCAAAGAATGCTTTTTCGCTTTTGGTGATTTTCAGGTCCGAAGTAAAGATATTGTAAAGAGTGGGGCTGAGAACGCTACCTTGGGGAACTCCAGCAAGAATTAGGAAAACATTGGATTTATGATCATTGATTGATACGTAAAACGACCGCTTGTGTAGGAATGATTCAATGATCTTTATCAGATACAATGGAAATTTGAGAACAAACAATTTATGTATAAGACCTTTGTGCCATACACTATCGAATGCTTTTTCAATGTCGAAGGTCACCATGCCGGTCGAGTGTTTCTTCCTAAGTGCTTCTTTGATATGATTACAAACTTTGACAAGTTGGTGATTGGTCGATTGACCGGAGCGAAAGCCGAATTGCTCATTTGCGAGCAAGTTATTGGCTGATATATGTGATTTCAGCCTGCTAAGTATAGTCTTCTCTAATACTTTACTAAGAGAGTTCAGTAAGGAAATTGGTCTGTAATTACAGGCTTGGGCATGGTCTTTTCCAGGCTTTGGAATTGGAACAACTTTTGCACATTTCCAGGAAGTAGAAAAATATGATAGCCTGAGGCAAGAACGAAATATGTGCATTATCATAATGATAGCCTTTTTTGGTAATTGTTTCAGCAAAGTGTTGGTAATTGAATCGTCACCAGGACTTTTCCTATTTTTGAGTCCACGTATCAATTTAGAGATTTCCCGTGGGGTTGGTAGATTCACTTCTTTGATTTCTGGGAGCAAGAATTTGACATTATTGCAAGACATACCAACTGCCATTTCTGTGGCGGGGTCACTCTTGTCGTTAAACGTAGTACTATGAGCCTTACAGAAGACACTACCGATTTCATTTGCCTTTTCTAGGTCTGTGGCTAGTAATTTGGAAGGGGTCTTGATTGGTGGAATTTTATTGATGGGGCTGCTTAGCATTTTTGTGACTTTCCATAATTGGCTCGAATGGCTTTTGATTTTGGATAGCTTAGCGCTCCATGTTTCATTACTGTGAGTTTTAATTCTGAATTTGATTTCCCTATTAAGAAAATTTACTTCTTTTTTCAGATTGCTTGAACCACTTCTTTGCCATTGTCTTCGTTTACAGTTTCTGAGAGAAATCAGACTTTTGGTTTCGTTGTCAAGATTTGATTTAAGATTCCGATGTTCGAAGAATGGAACGGAAATATCTTCAGCCTTCTTGATCAGTGTTGAGAGGCTTGAGAGGCTTGAGATACCATCGTCAACTTTGTCCATAGAGTCAAGTTTGGACGCTGCCTGAAGATCGAGATTATTGCTTATAAAGTTTTTATACAGCTTCCAGTTAGCTTTTTCATAACATCGTCTAGAAGGGGCAGGAGCTTTGAGCTTAGAGAAAAATTCAAGCCTGAAACCGACGGGCAAATGGTCGGAAGAGAGGTCATTTGTTGTTGCTATATTGGAGATGTCATTCAACCCGCTAGTCAAAAAGATGTCCACTGTGGATGGTGTGGTTCTATTTGCTTGGGGTGGGAAGAATGTGTGAGCATCCGGAAAGTGGACGGTGAAATTTCGTTTGGACATTTCTTCAAAGAGAATTTGTCCAGCTTGGTTTCTCTTTGAGCAATTCCAGAGTCTATGTTTGGAGTTCAGGTCCCCACCGATAAGGAATTTTTTGCGCAATGAAGCGATCTTAATAATGTCGGATTTGAATGATTTCAACTTTTGTGGATTCAATTTGGACCCGGGAAAATATGCGGCGTAGATCAGTACACCTTGGATTTCCACGCCTATAGTTTCGATAATATCCAGTCCCAGATCGGGTAAAGGATTGTGTTGGATATCATTTTTTATCGCAATAGCTACTCCACCCCCTACATTTCGTTTGTTAACGTTAGTGGGAGCGCGATCCTTGCGGTAAATAGTATAGTTTGGCACTGAACAACTGTCACCTGGCTTAAGCCATGTTTCTGAAATGAGAGTTATGTCAATATTTTGAGTGTGCAAAAAATTAGTTAATTCGACAATTTTATGACGGACGCTCTGGGCATTCCATAACATGATACTTGCGTTTTTAGGGTTGGACATTATACACGTATTTGGTGGCAATTTCGAACATAACGATTAATTGTTGCTCTTTATTTTGGCAGTGCCTTAGACCGGCTAGTAGCTCTGACATGATTGGACCAATTTCTTCCGGCTTGAATTTGTCGTTGCTGGGAGTTGGTTGGACGGTTGGGGCTGTGTTCTGTTTGAACAAACTGGACCAAGTTGTTGTGTAGGGCTTGTCGGTACTTGAAGATGTTGGTTGGGATTGCGTTGTGTAGAATCTCATTTGGAAATTACTGTTGGCTTTTCTTTGCTCGGGTGGTGGCTTATTTGTTGATGGTTTCCTGTTGGAGGAGGCCAATCTTTTTCTCATTTCCAAAAACTCTTGACGTTTGGGGCAGTTGAGGTCAGTTGCTAGATGATCCCCTTTGCAGTTGGCGCATTTTTGTACTGGGCTGTTGCACTGATTTGGGTAATGGTCAAGCCCGCAGTTTAAGCATTTCGGTTTTAGATTACAGTTTTGCATTCCGTGTCCATAACGCTGGCAACGTCTGCACTGGGTCACTTTATTTTTAGATGCTTGGTATATTCGCCACTTCGGAATGGTGTAATTGATTCTCGTTTTGTTCAAGCTCGGCAGTTTTACGGTGCCATGTGCAAATGAGACGATGTAGACACCTTCATCATTAAAACGTTTGTTTTTCAGTGTGATCTCTCTGATATCCACCACTTCAAGCTGGTAGGTCTTGAGTGATTCAGCGATTTCATCTGTATCCAATTTAGCGATGCCAGACAGGACGAATTTGTCATATTTTTCCGTTCTCAAGTCGTTTGCTTGTTTGCTTGTTTGTTTATTTCGATCAATACACAGGCACTGCCCTAATTACATATTAATCGTTTATCATTTTGTACAAATCGTCATTAAGTTATTGAATTCAATAGAAAATTAAGAATAAAAAATAAAAATCAAATGAAAAAAACAAGAAAGAAAAAATTACATAATCGAGCCAGTTACAAGCGCTAAACTTCATAAAGAGATTTTACTCGGCTTTTAAACACAAAGAAATTCGGTTCCAACACGTCAACCGAAGAAAAATATTCGTTGTGGTTATTCTGAAGTCTGTACATAGGAGAATTACGTTGGATGTTTGATTTCTTGTTGAATGGCAGGTAAAACGTGGGCTGGTTGCGCGTCACACGAATTGGGTGGTTGAATTTAAGTTCAGAGCCTAGAGTTGATTCGATATTGCCGTGAACCAGTCTATGAAGAAGGAATTCATCGAACTGTAGCCGACGCGTTTCGAGTGACTGCAAATTCAGATACTTTAATCGTGTGTGATAGTCCGGCTTTTGCCAATGGAATTTGTGATAGAGCATGCGGGTGAATTTTCGCTGGACTCGTTCAATGCTGTCACTGTACATGTTGTAGATGGGACTCCAGATGGAACAACAGTACTCCAATCTGCTTCGCACGTATGCATTGTATAAGATGATGAGGCTCTTTGGTGATCTAAAGGACTTGGTCGATCGGAAAATGAATCCTAGCATTTTGTACGCCTTCCGGATGATACCATCGATGTGATTCTTAAAACTGAGCTTTTCGTCGAAAATTACGCCCAAGTCAGATTTCATGGTTAAAGGTGTTAAAACCAATCCATCGATATTGTAGGCGAAATTGGTTTTGTTTCTTTTGTTCGATGTAGTAAAGCTGAAGCATTTTTCGACATTCAGGTGCAAGTTACGCGTGATACACCAATCTTTTAGTGAGTTGATGTCTTCTTGAAGCAATTTGCAGTCGTTTTCGTTCTCGATTTTCCGGTAGAGTTTCAGGTCGTCAGCAAAGAGCGATGCGTTCGCTGATTCGAAAACCGACGGCACACTGTTGATAAAGATCAGGAACAGGAGTGGACCAAGTATTGATCCTTGAGGAATTCCGGAAGTAGGAGAGATGTTTGTTGATTTAGTGTCACCTATAACCACGAATTGTAACCGGTTAATCAGGTAAGATTCAAACCACGGCAGAAAGCTGATTCCAACTGCACAATTCCTAAGCTCCTGGAGGAGTAAGTTGTGCGACACCTTGTCGAACGCTTTGGAAAAGTCAGTGAATATCGTATCGATTTGACCACCATCGGCAATTCCTACCACAACATTGTGTACATATTCGAGAAGGTTAGTAACGGTCGATCTTCCTGCGACAAAACCATGCTGAAATAGACTAATCTGTGATTTAAATTTTTTGTATAAATGACTGAAGATTATTCTCTCAAATATTTGGGATGCTGCACACAGCACGCTTATGGGTCTATAGTTCTCAACCTTTGTCTTGCTTCCACTTTTAAACACCGGAGTCACAAAACCAACCTTCCATTGAGATGGATATTCCTTTTCTTGTAAAGACTTATTGAACAGCAGACTCAACGGAACGCTAATCGTAGAGAAGGTTTTTTTGTAAAAAATGGCTGGAATAAGGTCAGGACTTGATGCTTTGTTCTGATCTAGCTTCCGCAGAATCGGGATCACTTCTTCGGGCGTAATGGTGGGAGCTAGGAGGAGGTTCCGAGGGGTTTTCGTCGCGATCACTTTCGAGTCAGGTTTCTGGTACACGGTAGCAAAGTATTTAGCAAACAAGTTACAAGCAGACTGCTTGTCGGTTGATAAAACACCACCGAACTGAACGTTTACGGGAAAAGAATTAGAAGTCTTCAAGGATTTAGTATACGAAAAGAAGCATTTGGTGTTACTACTCAACTTTCCCTCTATATCAGCCACGTAATCGCTGTGGCACACTTCAGTGAGGCTTTTGGCGCGTCGCCTCAACGTCGAGAAATTTTCCTTCAGTTCGTTATGCCGTAGTTGCTCTTCCAGACTCATATGACCCCTACAGCGTTTCTCGAACGTACGTAATTCGGCGTGAGCAACCAGTTTAGCCCTAATCAAACCGATAAGTTCGTTGCTGAACCAACGTGGATACTTGGATTTGTCAACCTTCACCTTCGGCACGTGGCTGAACAAAGTTAGCAAAATGTCATAAAATCTCTGGGTGGCGTCATCAACACTCAATTGATCAAGCTCTTTCGACCAGTCAATCCGCCTTATCAACGAGTCAAGAGCTACATAGTCGGCACGAAAAAAATTAAACTTGGGAGGCCTGTTCTCAATCACCGTCGACAACGGCTCTGTGTCAATGTCGATTAATAGCGGGGGGTGGTGTCTGTCAACAACAGAAATCGGATCCAGGTCTTCACAGAGCGTTAACTTAACGGGATCAACGTTAGACAGAACAAGGTCGAGAGACCGGTCATTAACGTTCTTTACATGATTGAATTGGGCAAGGTCAGTCAATTCGAGTAAATCAACAAAAGCTTCAGCGATACCTCCATTCACAACGTCCGGGTAACAGATTCGATCATCATTCGTAATCCAAGTTATCGAATCTGCGAAGTTATAGTCGCCCAGTAATATAAATTGGCCGTTTGGTTCACTCACATTGATCACTTCATTGATTTCCTTGTAATGGACTTCATAACGGTCGAGGGTACTGCGAATCGGTATGTACCTCACGTTGATATAAAAATTGCTGCCGTTCTTTTGCTTCAATGACACCCAAATGCCATCATCACTAGATGTTTCCCAATTCTCCATACGAGAAGAGAGAAACTTCGATTTCACTGCAATACAGCAACCACCACCGTCCTGTTTGCCTGTTAAGCTAAAATCTCTGTCTTGCCTGTATACCACGTAGTCGGAGCTAAACAGTTCTTCGCTGAAAAACTTTTGATTGAGCCAGGTTTCATTTAGAACGATAACATCTAAGTCCTTCGTTAACAAAATCCGTCTTACATTACCGACTTTGGTTTTCAATCCGTTTACGTTTTGGTAGTAAATTTTCAATCTCATCTTGGCGAATGAAATTATTACAGTTGTGGGAGAAAATAATAATTTTAAATTAGGACTTACAGTTTGATCTTACAAGTAAATTTTATATTCGATACTTGATTAACACGATCAAAGAGCTAAATTTCAGTTATTCGGTCTTACGTTTGTTTGGTCTTACTAAGTAGAGCTCTATTGATCGGTAATCTTGTACGGAAGGTTTGACGTGTTGGTTTTTCGTTTTGGTATTCACTTGAAAATAAAGAAAGTAGAAGAAAATTAAGTAAAACTGAATGTGGAAATTCAAATTAAAATTGATATAATAGATCAATATACTTAACGAAAGTGTTGATGGTTGATTGTTCTTTACGACTTTGAGGTTAGATTTGCAGGTGTCTTCTTTTTCACTTCGTGCACAGTTATTGTGATTGAAAACCTAAAACCTCCATCAGACCGATAAGCAGTCCGTACTAAACTATCAGTAAAACGTTTTTGCACTAAGAAAACTGTTAATTTGAATAAAAATCGTGAGAAAAGAATTCCACATTTGCAGACTTCAACTGAGATTTAAGTTTGTTGTAGTCTTCAATATCATTCAGCAGAATTTTTGTTCCAATAGAACAGTATTTGATTGCAAAATTCACGTTTGCAATTTAATTTTTTCTGGAAAAGTAATGCACTACAAACATGACTGGTACTGAGTGGTACTCTGCTGAAAGAGTGCTGAAACGGGACAGCGTATCCAACAGATTTTGCCACTGTAAAAAAATCTGGAAGAAATTTTCATACAAAATAGTACTCTACTTGGCAGCTGTCACACGAAGCACTTTTGCTTGAAGTGCGTTGACTCAAGGAATTTACCTACCAACCTCATGAATTTTGAAAATCGGGTAAAAATTACTTAAGTTATCAAGGTAACAAGGAAAAAAATTCTTTCGAAAATTACTCCAATCTCACTACGCCCAATTATTGTCCATCTACAAACGAATCCTGATGATTTTCATTGTCTATCGATTAAAACCAAAATTTTCAAAATCGGCTGGGCCGAGAATACACAAGCAATTTAGCATTGATAGGATCGACTATGCTGTGCTTTCAATTGTTTTTCCTGTGGTGAATATCTGAATACAATGGAAAACGCCGCACAATTGTCGATCGCACCAATGCTAAATTGCTGGTGTATTTTCGGTCTTAAAAATTACTCGAGTTATCGCGGTAACAACGGACGTTTTCTCTATTTAACGTTTTCTGTCAATGTAGAACCTTTTCAAAATATCATAAAGAACTTATTGCTACGGACGTTTCAGGCTATTTTCCGTGATAAGACCCTGACTTTCAGTCAAGGGAATAATTTATTGGTTTGCTGAAAGGTGTGAGGTAAAGTTGAGTTTACGTGACGTTGGTGAAACTAAACCTCAAATTCGGCTCCACCTTGGTTCGTTCAGATACAGACTGGTCATACTGGTCGATCGCCGCTGGCTGCCGGCCGTGTGTGCAAATAATGTATAACACGAACCGAGTTTAATTGAAAAGTTTTTCTTCGTAATTTGCTGTTTTGTATAATTGTAAACCACTTTTGTTCCAAGGGTAGGGTGGCGCAGCGGGCGCTTTTCGAAATAATTGGAAAAGTGAATTTAATGTGAAACTCTTTATCTCTCTTACTTGATTCTTTTCTCTGCTGAAAAGCTATCAGCCCTTCAAAATCACTTACATTACCCCCTTTTTTCCTTGTTATGATATACAAAGAAATTTCGCTTTTTAGAGAATGTTGCTAGGCTACACAGTATATCCATCTATCAATAATTCCATTACAAAATGTTTACAACAAATGTGACATTCAACCTATGTTTTCGTCAATGACTAAGTACCATATAGGTGGTTCTTTATAATCTGAATTGTACGTAGAAATATACGAACCGTTATAGGAATCAAATCGAAATATATTTTTCGTCGTAAAGGGAAGTATTGTATTTGAACAATACAATGTATTTCTTATAAACGAACTGCACATATATACTTATTGTGCGTTTTGTCTCGCTCAGGCTGGTTCACACCAAGAGCTCTAACTCACAAGACGGTCATCTGATTTCTATAAACCTTTTTTTATTGCCTATCCACCCGGAATATTGTTGTTACACGTACATTTCCCACTCGCGGAAAGCGGTCGTTACATGTGGGAACTTTTGGAAGTAGTTTGACAACATGACATTGTGGGAATTAAAGAAAAGCCTATTGGTTGGTTTTGGGACTTTACGTCCACTTTATTCAACTGCTTAAAATTAACTCTCTATACATAGTACAAATCGCTTATTTATATAATCAGTCTTACACATTCATTCAATATCGGTGACATAAACATTACGCAAAATGGTTATGTCACCGATATTGAATGAATGTGTAAGACTGATTATATAAATAAGCGATTTGTACTATGTATAGAGAGTTAATTTTAAGCAGTTGAATAAAGTGGACGTAAAGTCCCAAAACCAACCAATAGGCTTTTCTTTAATTCCCACATGGGGGCTCATACCGGTCAGACTCTACGCAATGGGTCTGATTGGGCCAAAAAATTGTTTCAAAGATTAAAGTAAAGTGAATGTAGTGTTATGAATTTCGGTGAAATTTACTGTGCAATATCAAGTTGGTTGCTTTGTAATATTGTATGATTTAATGGTCGAATTGATACAAAGACGGTATTCAATTTTCGAGTTGATGTGGCGATAGAATTCAATGGTCGAGTTGGTGCAATGGTCGAATTGGTGTTCAAATATGACGTTGGTTACAAGTAACGGTGGTGCACAGGGGATGGAAATTCATACACAAAATACGGAGATCTAAGAGGAGACAACACTTGGTTGGTACAGACAACATTTGGTTGGTACAGAGACAACATTTGGTTGGTGCAGAGACAACAGTTAGTTGGGGCAGAGACGAGATTTTTATGGCTTGATATACGATGGAAAATCCTGGCAGATGGCTTGGTATACGATGGAAAATCCTGGCAGATGGCTTGGTACTCGATGGAAAATCCTTGCAGATGGCTTGGTATACGATGGAAAATCCTGGCAGAGGGCTTGGTACACGATGGAAAATCCTGGCAGATGGCTTGGTACACGATGAACTGGTGCACGAAGAACGGTGAAAACTAGTGAAAATTCGATGAGACATTGGATGGACAAATGGTCAGGTATGAATGTGAATTAATTTTTGATAAAAGTGAATCTTCACGGGTTAATTAAAATCCCACTTCTGACACCAATGTGAGTTATATAAGAGGAATGATTCTAGAAGAATTTGGTGTTTGTAAAATTTTGTAGAGAAATATTGAAAGAGAGTAATAATCACGAAATATCGAGGTCACGAAAGAATTTTTTTTTCTTCCGATTGTGTAAAATTTAATTTTGATTTCGAGGTTGGTCAGTTATTTAATTTACGATGTATATAGAGTAATGTGAAAATATGTACAATGAAGAAATGATGCGATATTATTGTTTTGATGACGCGATCTGATTTTGCTGACTTTATTTTTTGATATTTTGAATGCTGAAATAAAAATGCGAAAATGCGGAATTTGAATGTTTTGGAAAGTAACTTAAGTTGACGTGAATTAAAAGTTTAGTAATTTGATAATATGAATGACCTTATGATTTATAAAATGTTTTGTTGACGATGAATAATTTTTTTTAATGAAATTATGATGTACGATGATGTTGAACTTAAAGTTTTTATGAGAAGTTTACATTATTGAAAGTGAATTAATGTTGATCGAAGAAAAAAATTGATTTTTTCGAAATGTTTGGTTAAAGTTTGAAATACTAATTTTGAAATTTTTAGATGTATTTTTTTTTGGAAGATTATCATTATGAAGAATGAGTTTTGATGTGAATTTGAGTTTAATTTAAATTTGATGGAGGAAGCATGTAATGAAGTTTATGGTTACAAAATTGAGTGAATTATGATGATGTATGTAATTGAGTATCAATAAGCATGACCAACGAATACGGATATATTTTTGAATATTACGAGGTATAATTTAAATTTTGATTTTTGCTTCTATGACGATGAGTTCGAATCTAAATCTTTGACTTTTGTGAGAATTTTTATTTGAATTTTTGTTTTTTTATAAAATTGATTTTTTTTGTTGTTTTGTGTCCGTCGAGGGCGACTGGACAGTCGAATGGCCGAGTGTGGGTATTAGGGCATTTGACATTGATTATATTTACCTTACTATGCGGAAATGAGCTTGGTCATGAATATTGTAATCGGCGTGTAATGAGAACGACATAGTTTTGTATAACTAGGTCGATCTACTTACACGAAAACGATGAGTGCACATAACCATTTTGCGTAATGTTTATGTCACCGATATTGAATGAATGTGTAAGACTGATTATATAAATAAGCGATTTGTACTATGTATAGAGAGTTAATTTTAAGCAGTTGAATAAAGTGGACGTAAAGTCCCAAAACCAACCAATAGGCTTTTCTTTAATTCCCACAACATCAAAACAGTAAGTGATGCTTTCGGGATTAATGTTACGAAGAAGTGTGAGCCGATTTCATGAGCAGACTAGATTCACTTATAACGTTCCAATGCAACAACAGATTGTTTTGCTGGTTTTGTTGTATCGGTATTTTTTATATTTAGTATTAGTCTGGCAGTGAATGAAATAGCGCGACATAAATGTTGTGAAATTGTACAATAATTTAGAATAATCTTTTGATATTCTAGAGTCTGCCAGTTGTCTACTGGAACAGTGTTCTAGGAACACTTTTAGTTTTGAACTCTCAGGTCCTTGGGTGGGAAAATGTACTCGTACAACAATGTTTCGGGTGGATATTCAATAAAACGGCATACATTGGACGCTGCTTGGTAGTTCATTACACTCGGAATCAATTTTGTGAACTCGCGAACTCACTTGTGTGGTTTTAAGCAACTCGCTTTGGAACCGGTTATTTTGACTCGTGTAGTTGCATACCTCGCCTTCGGCTCGGATATGCAAACTCTACACTTGTCAAAATAACCGTTTCTAAAGATTGTTGCTTATAACCACACTTGTGAGTTCGGCTCGTATCACAAAATTGATCCCTCATGTAATGAACTACCTCCGCAGCATCCAATGTAATCTACTATTTCGCGGATCGGTATTCACTGTTGTGGCACGACTTCCACAAATTGATTTTCGTCATCAATTAAACACGTTTTGTTTAACTCAACTATGACAAAACCATTTACATTTCATGTAATAACGACGGTGTTATCGCGCTGTTTTGGCCATCTTCGTATTCAAAAGTTGTAGCTAAGTTTTTCGCAACCATAAATTTACTACAAAAATATGCAGAAATTATTCTATTATTATCTTAAACACAGCTTTGCTCATTTTCCTCTTGAAGAAAAACATCAACATAGCATCACGAGCACTCAAACGAAATACCCTCAAGCACAACCCGAATTTTATACCATTTTTATCTTGAGCTTTGTGTATTTAAAAATGTAAATTTGTTATCTTGTACATTTTCTAAACAATCGTTTTGAAGGGCAGGACGACCGAGTTAACGTAAACACGTAAACTCTAATATATAGCAGAGAAAATGATGAAAACATTACCTCTAATAGAATAAAACAGAATTTGTCCATGTTACAACTCGCACGCCTTATTTTGTAAATGCATCAGGTGCGACGACTTCCACGGGTAGGCGAGGGGAATGCAAATAACCAGTTTCGTTTAAGCTGTCGTTGAGGACCAATTATTTTTTGGATGTCTGCACCTTCGCGTGACATTATCTCCCAATCAATCAATTCGAGCGTATTGTTTTTTTTTCACATTTGTTTATGAATCGAAGCAGCGCGTTTGGGCTTACCCTTCGTTTGAAAATCAAAGAGATAAAATTTTAATTTTTTCAGTTTTGAAGCAACATATTTGTGTGAAAAGTACCGATTAATTTCGGATGTTTCCACCTTCCCGTTACATTGTCTCCTATTCATTGTTAATAATTGGATGCGTGGTTATATTTTGAAATATTTTTTAGTTTTTTTTTTCGAGCTTTCGTAAAACAAACAGTTTTCGTCTTCAGGGAATAAAATGTGAATGATATTGATAGGATTTCTAAGTGAAATCAGTGAAGTCTGATATCTTTGGAGTTATTGGAGCCCATGTTCGACTTAAAACTAAACCTTTCATTTTAAATGGAAACGGCGAAATAAGTGAATAAAAAGTGAGAAATGTCGAAAAATGGTTGAAAAGCACCCCACTATCGTCGTCTTCAAAGTTAGTTGCTAAAAGTGACAATAGTGAGTTACATGCATCCCTGTTAATAATTCCTCACGTTAGTCCCTGAATTGAATATCAATCCACTTTTTTGAACAACTTTTTTTTGGCGAACATCAGCCGTTTTAAAAATCAAATCATAATTTTTTGAACCCTGGTTAAACACGCAATTGCAAAAATAAAGAAAATCTTAATATTAAAATAATTTATTTGGACCTATTTCTTCATACAATGAAAATGTTGAATTTTTAAACTAAAATACAAAATAATACCTTAAAAAGAGAAGTTAATCGAATATGATTTTTTAAGGTAATTTATTCGTAAATTCTTATCACAAAATTAACTGCGATTGGCAATTAAAAATATTATTCGATTTATTGAGTATTTTCGGATTCGTTTATGTTTATATGGCGAACAAATTAAAATTAATTTTCTATATATTTAAGTTCCATGTCGTATTGAATAAAAGTGATAAATTTTTTAATTCTCAATACACTTTCCTACAGTGACAAAAAATGAGGAATTATCACATTTTTGTTTCTATGTAGAATCTGATATTTCTAGACCGACAGATTCTGCCAACTGTTATTTTGCATGAAATTTTTGACTGTCAAATTTGTGGTTCTATAAATTATGTAGAATCCATTGAAAACGAAAATGTGATAATTCCTTTTTTTAATTGTAATGATACCTCTAAGAAAAAGTTCAGACATTTTTTTGCAATCCTTTTAATTCATTAAAAAACGGTTTAGCGCAAGCTGTAGGCCACTTTTAGTTGTTCATAGACGGAAATCTTTTAAAAAATATTGCGGTAAAATATAATTACAACTACCCAAACACCATTTTTGAACCCCATTTAATCTCAAATATGCAAAATGATTATCAAATCGAAAAAAATGAGATTATACCTTAAAATAATCTTAATTCTATTATGTCAGTGCGTATACGTTTAAAACTAGAAACACTTTCTGAATGCTCCAGCAGGCGTTCAATTCAACCTACTAAAATCGTAGCTGCCTCGCTTTCCCTAAATTAATCCATTCAATTGGAATGCTGTTCGAGCTATCTATCGACAACGTACGACAATTTGGTATTTTTTCGGTTCGTTCACAGCGTCGGCTGACACTCCAATAGGAAAATCCACGGGGACATCTGTACATGGTGCCTTCCATTACATTTGTTTCGAATGATCTGGTACATTTGACAAATGTTGACGAGCAGATTTCATCGCCAAACGGATAGTGACCTTCACTGGGACAAATTGAACGTTTGTGACGTACCTGAATCTGGAAATATGAATTCAATTTTGTTTTAGGTCAGGTTCCAAACTAACTATGTTAGTAAAGGTTTTTGTTTATAAAACGTACATTTCGTATCTGTAATACCGAATGTAACTTACCATATGTCGTTGATCAAAGGTTTCTTCAAGTGATCGTGTTTGAGCGACTTTGCAGGAGCTACTGTCTTCGCATTGACATTTCGCTTCATTGTAAACTGTTCCATTCGGACAACTGAAAACGACAATGTCCATGTTCATAGTTTCCGGTTTCTTTGTGCATTGATAGAACATGTTGCACTCAGTAGGATGTTTTTTGAAACCCGTCGGGCAAACAAAATGATTTTGCCCATTTTGCAATGGAGGGCAATTTCCATCCTTCGGTGTCTCAGTTGTTCCTATTTCTGTTGTTGGGTGCGCATCAGTTGTAGTTTCGGATGGTTCATTCGTAGTTTGCGATACTTCGGTGGTGGTTTGGGACGCTGGCTCTGTTGTTTGTGGAGTGTCGGTCGTTGGTTGAGGTGTATCCGTAGTTGTTTGCATTGTCGTTTGTGAACCTTCCGTTGTTGTCTGCGCTGTATCGGTTGTCGTCTGAGTAGCTTCTGTTGTCGTCTGAGCAGCTTCTGTTGTCGTCTGAGCAGCTTCTGTTGTCGTCTGAGCAGCTTCTGTTGTCGTCTGAGCAGCTTCTGTTGTCGTCTGAGCAGCTTCTGTTGTCGTCTGAGCAGCTTCTGTTGTCGTCTGAGCAGCTTCTGTTGTCGTCTGAGCAGCTTCTGTTGTCGTCTGAGCAGCTTCTGTTGTCGTCTGAGCAGCTTCTGTTGTCGTCTGAGCAGCTTCTGTAGTCGTCTGAGCAGCTTCTGTCGTCGTTTGCACAGCCTCGGTCGTCGTTTGAGCAGCTTCGGTCGTCGTCTGAGTAGCTTCTGTTGTCGTCTGAGCAGGTTCTGTTGTCGTCTGAGCAGCTTCTGTTGTTGTCTGAGCAGCTTCTGTTGTCGTCTGAGCAGCTTCTGTTGACGTCTGAGCAGCTTCTGTCGTTGTTTGTGTTGCTTCGGTTATTACTTGAGGTTGATTTGTAGATGATGCAACCTGTTCCGTTGTTGTCTGAGAGTTCGTCGTCGTCTCTTCATTTTTTGATGTTGTACCTTCTATAGTTGTCATTGTGTCTGTAGGATCTGCTGACAAGAAATAAATGATAACACTATTATGAATGAAAAATGTCAAAAGGATTACCCGATGTAGATTCAGCTGTTGTTGAGCTTTCTGTTGTGGCACATGGCTGCGGCGAGGGTTGTGATGATTTTGAACAGTTTCTTGGCGGAAAAACATTTTCGGCGTGATTGCAGGTGTTTATACTTTCGTCCCAAATAGTACCGTTGGGACAATTAAAATGATAAACCGAAAATTGAGACCCATCACCTTTGTAATCAACGCAACGATAATATTTCGAACAATCGTCTGGATGGGAGAAAAATCCAGCCGATGTGCAAGTTATAGATGATGCGGTTGCTGTCATGTTGCCCGTTGTGGTCGGTGCTATTTGTGTAGTACTTTCTGATCCGATTGACTGATTTGTAACTTTATCCGTAGAGCTAGAAGTTGAAGTATACTCTGTTTGTCCAGAATTGGTGGATTCTGTTACAGCCGTAGTTGTTGGTTTCTTCGAAGGTGAAGTTGTCTGACCTTCAACACTGTTACTAGATGAGTTGTTTTTCCCATTACATCTTTCGACCTGATTTTCATAATTACAGGTTTCATGTTTTTCATCCCAAGCTGTCCCTTCTCCACATGAGAACTCATGCTTTGTTAACCCACCATCGCCGTTGGTTACACATCTGTAAAACTTTTTACAATCATCAGGATCAGCCATAAATCCTTCATTTGAACAGTCTTTCCCTGCAGGGTTCACTGGTTTGTTTGACGAACTTTCTGATGATGACGCGTCAGTCGATGAAGTGTGGCCTAATGTATTTTCAGTTGACGAAGTTTGACTGAATGAACTTTCAGTTGACATTCTACTTGTAGTCATTTCTTGCGTGGGTAATGACGATAAATTCTGTGGATTTTCAGTTTGAGACGGATCCGGTTTGGATGATGACTGGTCTGGGCCTACTGGGGCAGATGTCGAACTTTCTTTGGGAGGACGTGAGCCATTACACGACGGTACGCTATTTTCATAATTGCACGTTTTTATTTCATCGTCCCACGCTGTTCCCTGGCCGCACGAAAACTCATGTTTTGAGTATCCACCTTTTCCATTGTCAACGCACCTGTAGAACTTTTTGCAATCATTTTTGTCAGCCATAAACCCCTCTCGATCACAAGCACTATTACCACCTGTTGTAATTGGAATTTGAGTTGAACTTCCGACGCTTCCAGGACTACCACCACTTCCAGGACTACCACCACTTCCAGGACTACCACCACTTCCAGGACTACCACCACTTCCAGGACTACCACCACTTCCAGGACTACCACCACTTCCAGGACTACCACCACTTCCAGGACTACCACCAGTTCCAGGACTACCATCAGTTCCAGGACTACCACCACTTCCAGAATTACCATCACTTCCAGGACTACCTCCACTTCCATGACTACCACCAGTTTCAGAACTACCGCCAGTTCCAGGACTACCACCAGTTCCAGGACTACCACCAGTTCCAGGACTACCACCGGTTCCAGGACTACCACCAGTTCCAGGACTGCCACCAGTTCCAGGACTACCACCAGTTCCAGGACTACCGCCAGTTCCAGGACTACCGCCAGTTCCAGGACTACCGCCAGTTCCAGGACTACCGCCAGTTCCAGGACTACCGCCAGTTCCAGGACTACCGCCAGTTCCAGGACTACCACCAGTTCCAGGACTACCGCCAGTTCCAGGACTACCACCAGTTCCAGGACTACCGCCAGTTCCAGGACTACCGCCAGTTCCAGGACTACCGCCAGTTCCAGGACTACCGCCAGTTCCAGGACTACCACCAGTTACAGGACTACCACCAGTTACAGGACTACCACCAGTTCCAGTACTACCATCACTTCCAGGAATACCACCAGTTCCAGTACTACCACTGCTGCTACTCGGACTACCATCACTGTTACTCTGACTGCTGCTTCCCGGACTACCACATTTATTGTCTTTTACATCTCTCGGGTGATTACATGCTTGAATATTATTGTCCCATACGGTACCAGGTCCGCAGCTAAAGTCATATTTAGTAAACACACCATTTCCATTATCAACACATCTATGAAACTTGGAACAGTCTTCAGAATTAGGTGTGTATCCCTCCTTGTTACAAAGATCACCTGACAACGACTGTGGCGATTGTGTGGATGACAGTTGTGTGGATGACGGTTGTGTGGATGACGGTTGTGTGGATGACGGTTGTGTGGATGACGGTTGTGTGAATGACGGTTGTGTGGATGACGGTTGTGTGGATGACGGTTGTGTGGATGACGGCTGTGTGGATGGCGATTGTGTGGGTGATGGTTGTATGGATGGCGATTGTGTTGATAATGCAGCAGAATTGGAACTACTTGTTTCAGTAGATGGTCGGTTATCTGTTTCTGTAGTCGATACGCTAGCATTTGTCCCGCTATTGGGGTTTTTGCTTTCTTCAAAATTACATTTAGAGTTACTAACAACATTCGGATAATTGCAAGTTTGAGCAGCTTGATCCCATACTGTTCCCTCCGCACATAAGAATTCATGTCTTGTGTAACCGCCTTCACCGTTATTAACGCATCTATAAAATTTCTTACAATCATGATCGTCTCCCATAAATCCGTCTCTCTCACAAATTCCTCCTGAACCAGCAGATTGGTTACTAAATGAAGTATTGCCTTGATTTTGATTACTTGTTGATGATGAACCAGCGGTGCTCGACTCAGTGGAAGAAATCGAAGAAGAACCTTGATTATTTGCCGTATTTTCGATTGTTGTCTGTCCTTGTTGGTTGTTCGCTGAATTTTCGTTGTTTGAATTACTTGTACTTTGGCTAGTTTCAGTCGAACCAGAACTCTCGTTGTTCGATTGACCTGAAGTTCCTTGACCATTCGAATTGCTTGAGCTTTGCGTAGTTGTTAAATAATTGGTGTTCGTGGTACTTTGCAATTGTTGATTTGGAAGCTCACTTGTATTTTGACCGGATTGGTTATTTTCTGACGTTTGAGTTGTAGAGGAACTTTCATTGCTGCTAGGTTGTGTTGAATTGGAATTCTGGTTGTTGTTAGAATTTCCACTTTGTCCGCATTTTTCATTCTTAACATCTCTAGGATGATTGCAAGCCTGAATTTCATCATCCCAAACTGTTCCAGGGCCACAAGAAAAATCGTGTTTCGTAAAACCTGCTTTACCATTGTCGACACATCTGTGAAACTTACTACAGTCACTAGGATTACCAATGTACCCCTCCTTATTACATATGGTCTCTGTTGGAAAAGTAGATGAAGACATTTCAGTGGATACGGTCGTTTCCGGTCTAAATGTGGTTGACTGATTTTCAGGAGGAGAAATTGAACTCGATTCTGCAATAGATGAAGTAGCTTGTGTGGGATTATTATTATCTGGTTTGTTGGAATCAGTCTGTTGTTCGGGATGAATTGATGTTCCTTGATTGGGCTGATTTGATATTGCTGAGTTGCATTTCGTATTTTTAACAGCATGAGGATAATTACATGTTTGAGCATCTTGATCCCACACTGTTGAATCTGAACATGTGAATTCATGTCTTACGTATCCACCCTTGCCATTATTTACACATCTATAGAACTTTCTGCAATCGTCATTGTCACCCATAAAGCCATCCCTTTCGCAAATACCATTACTGCCAGCTGGAGCGCTAGAAGATCCTTGATTTGAGGACGAACCTTGATTTGAGGACGAGCCTTGATTTGAGGACGAGCCTTGATTTGATGACGAGCCTTGATTTGATGACGAGCCTTGATTTGATGACGAGCCTTGACTGGAGGATGAGCCTTGATTTGAGGACGAGCCTTGATTTGAAGATGATCCTTGGTTTGAAGACGGGCCTTGGTTTGAAGACGAGCCTTGGTTTGAAGACGAGCCTTGATTTGAAGACGATCCTTGATTCGAAGACGATCCTTGATTCGAAGACGATCCTTGATTCGAAGACGAGCCTTGATTCGAAGACGATCCTTGATTCGAAGACGAGCCTTGATTCGGAGTAGGACCTTGATTCGAAGACGAGCCTTGATTCGAAGACGAGCCTTGATTCGAAGACGAGCCTTGATTCGAAGACGAGCCTTGATTCGAAGACGAGCCTTGATTCGAAGACGAGCCTTGATTCGAAGACGAGCCTTGATTTGAAGATGATCCTTGATTTGAAGATGATCCTTGGTTTGAAGATGATCCTTGGTTTGAAGATGACCCTTGATTAGAGGATGAGCCTTGATTTGAAGACGAGCCTTGATTTGAAGATGATCCTTGATTAGAAGATGATCCTTGATTTGAAGATGAACCTTGATTAGAGGATGATCCTTGATTTGAAGATGATCCTTGATTTGAAGATGAACCTTGATTAGAGGATGAACCTTGATTTGAAGACGAGCCCTGATTCGAAGACGAGCCTTGATTAGTTGATGAGCCTTGATTTGAAGATGAGCCTTGATTTGAAGATGATCCTTGATTAGACGATGTACCTTGATTTGAAGACGAGCCTTGATTCGAAGACGAGCCTTGATTAGTTGATGAGCCTTGATTTGAAGATGAGCCTTGATTTGAAGATGATCCTTGATTAGATGATGAGCCTTGATTTGAAGACGAGCCTTGATTCGAAGACGAGCCTTGATTAGTTGATGAGCCTTGATTTGAAGATGAGCCTTGATTTGAAGATGATCCTTGATTAGACGATGTACCTTGATTTGAAGATGATCCTTGATTCGAAGATGATCCTTGATTTGAGGACGAACCTTGATTTGAGGACGAGCCTTGATTCGAAGACGAGCCTTGATTCGAAGACGAGCCTTGATTCGAAGACGATCCTTGATTAGAGGATGAGCCTTGGTTTGAACTTTGACTGTTATATGATCCGTTACCTGAGGATTGAGACGAAGCGTTATGATTGTTGGAACTAGTTTGACTATTTGCCGACGAAGAAGTAGACTGGCTATTTGAGTTGGAATTGCTAGATGAGCTCGAACTTGTGGAGGAACTTTGATTCCAAGAACTTGTTGAGCTACTTGTAGAACTACTAGAAGAGCTAGCCTGACTGCTAGTACTAGAAGTAGAAGATGCATGACTACTTGACATTGACGACTGTGAGCTCGATTCATAATCATTGGAAACTGCTTTCCTACAGTCTTCAACTGCCCAGGCATGGTTACATCCTTGTATTTTATTATCCCAAACAGTTCCGTTTCCACATCTGAATTCGTATTTCATATAGCTTCCCTTTCCATTCGACACACAGCGATAAAATTTGCTGCAATCATCTGAATCCCCAATGAAACCATCTTCAGTGCAAGTTGTCTGACTTCCCGATGTAGTTGTTTGAGTCGACGACATTGCCGTAGAAGTAGATTGTGAGCTCGGAGTTTGTACTGTTGTTGTACCAGTTGTTGTAGAAACAGCAGGTGTAGCGACTCCATCGTTATTCGGATTCCGATTATCGCTATCGATTTCATTGAAATTTGCTCCACAGTCTTCTCTTCCTGAATCTTCTGGATGTACGCACACGTTCAGGTCAGTGGAGAACACTGTACCGGGTCCACATGAGAATTCGAAAGCCGTCAACTTGCTGTTGCCTTGGTCGACACAACGATAGAAAATGGCACAATTTTGTTCGTCGGCGTGAAATCCTTCGGATTGGCAAGGGTAAGACGATAGTTTTCCTTCATAGTCTGAAATGAAAAATAGTATGCGTTTAGTGACTTTAAATGGAGCTACCATCAATAATTTCAGATCGAATTTAAAAAAAGAAAAAGTTTTATGGACAAGCAACAGGGGAAATAATTTTCGGACGCTAAGCTTGTGACTTTGAAGGGAAATAAAAGTGCACAGTGAAGTCGAAGCGTAGAACGATGGAGCTCGTTTGAAAGCTACGGCAATTACCTTTTGACACTAAACAATACCTGCTTAAAAATTTGACTGACAAATGGAGACGTTTTTCGTATTTTCTAAAAAATTTTTGACTTTGAGCCAGTGCCGGCGCCGTGACGTATTTGTACTCTATCTTATACCCCCATCTATTCCTTACACAACAAAAAAAGAATCACGAAAATCGGTTGATTTTTCCCTGACGCCATTTTTTCGGATTTTTGAAACACTGCTACACCTGCCTCATGTCACCATATTCTCTCAGCTCACAAATACACCCCACGTTTTTGATAATGGTTTTTCTTATATATATTCACATGAATAACAAATGCCATTACACTAATGGTTGCCAAAAGGACACATTATACTCTACATTTGCTGTAATGCTTTCGCTATCAACATTTTTTAACGGGCGTAAACAGTTTCCACAGTTTTTTCATCCCCGAAAGTTTTGGTTGTCCTTCATAATTCGGTGGTTCACTCATGGTAAATTTTGAAAATCTGAAAAATCATTCAGGAGTGTGTAAAACTGTGAAAAATAAAAAATCCGTTTCCACCCGTTTAAAAATGTTGATAGCGGAGATCGTCGTTCAAAATGTGTTTAAAAATGCAGGACTGCCTCTTGCAGTAGTGTTACATGACCAGTTAAATACAATAAAACTTTCAACAATTTGAGACAATAGATAAAGGGTCAATCTAACGCCTAGAACTATACGATTCTTTCTTGAATCTAGAGATTCGATTTTTAAATATTTTTCGGCAACATTCGCAACAATAGTAATTAGCGAAAAATACCCATAAGTGAAATTAGGGACATGATTTCTGTCACTGAACGACAGTAAAATACAATTTCATAATAATTCAAAAGTTTTAAAGAATTATTTTTAGGCCTTTGCGACAGTGACAAGTAAACAACACAAGCGGCTAGTAATACCCTGTTGCATGTACAAGTCTAGCGAATCATTGGCAAAATGAAATTAAACTTTCATTTCGCTTCATCACAGTCACATAGCCGTGCGAACATGAACATAAATGATTCGGTATAAATAACATTTGTCTTGGTTCCATTATGCATAGAACGACTTGAAGGAAAGGATAAATGTTGTCCATTTTTAATACAATAGATGATTGTTGACTTTATTCAATTCAGTTCAAAATACCCTCCTTTGATCCTTTAGAAAATTTTGTGAATATTAATGACACAGCGCCTGTAACAATTATTATCGAAAACAACCATTTTATGCGGAAGAATTAATCTTTCTTCCATCGCTGTTGATATTATTTTGTAGCATTCATCTATTTACGATTATAAGAAGGTATAGTCTCAAGTCTTATTACATTCTGGGTATTTAAGTTGCAGTACCTAGTGGAAAATAAACTTTTTTGTTACGAACCCATTAAAGTCCCTTAATAGTTTTCCGGCAAAATAAATTTTGTCTTATTCTATAAAGTGATTAATGAATGAATACGAGAATTAACATTATTCATTTGGACTAGAAACAATTAATCACAGACCATTCAGAGTGCGATAATAGAGGAATTATACATGAGAAATACAAGTAATGTTTGGGGTTTTTTTAAAACTAACATCCTGAAGGCTATTAAATGGATATAACACTGAGTAATTTTATATTAAGTGAAGAGAAAAATATTTATTCTTCCTTTCAAAACGAAATTAGCGTTGAATTTAATTACGGTTATTTCTGTGCACTTTTATAGGCTTCTGACAGTTTCGTATGTAACTATAATGTAATGTGTGGATCATTGTTATACGGTTTTTCTTGTGTGAAGTCTGCCGTAATTATTCACATCGAATCTAGACAGTGTTTTCCAGAAGTTGGATTGGAGTAAGGTGGGAATTAACAAAAACGGAAAATGCCTGAGTCACCTTCGATTCGCAGATGACATTGTTTTGACAACAGGCGACATTTCTACACGGTCAATATCGCCAGTAACGACAATATCGTCTGAAAAACTGTTTTATCGTTCAAAATACGATATTATCGTTTACTGCACGATGTTATGGATAACATGGATGTGGATAACATAAAGGTTGGAAAAGAAGAAGAAGAAGAAAAGTCTGCCATTCCAAGGTAAAGCTGAAGTGGGTAGACAAATGAGAAACCATTTTCCCCATTGCCAATTGAGAAATTTTACTCAAAGTGACGGGATAAAAATAATATTTTCTTCCCGGTAACCAAGTCAAAACTTCTCGGTATCCGAAAATTATGACCAAAATTTGCCGTTGATTTGCAACCAACTTCCCGGTGGCGTCAATATTATTTCTCCGGTCTTTTCGTTACTTTTGGTGAAGACTTTAGTATGAATGTAGTTAATTCAATGTTCTAATCTTTTCGGGACTTTCTAACTTTGAATTTGCACTCTTCAATTTGTAGAGAAGAAACTTTGTTAAGCAGCTAATTGCAAGTCGTCTACCAGACATATGGGCATAAAAAATACAAGTTGTTCCCGCTGATAAACTGCTCTACAAGTTCTTCCCTTCCCTATCATAAAGACCTCCCGATGAGTTTTTCCACCTGATATAGAATTCCACATCAGTTCTTCCCGCTAATAAAACCCTCCATATAAGTTCTTCCCACTGATAAAGCGTTCCCTACAAGTTGTTTAGCATTTGTAGTGGCTTAACCACAGACCGCCACAAGTCTGCAAGGATAGTGATGAATTGTAATTTCATTTCGATTATGATTCGCTATACTTGTTCGTGTGCAAATTGATATAGTGTTCCGAGAGCCACTGTCGCCATGGCCTGATGAGAAATGGTATTTTTGAACAGCATATTAATGCAATATGTCTAAAGACATATTTAATTTTCTCACAGATCAAAACAGTTGTCAAACGTACCTTAAGCTCTTCCAGCTTACAAAGACTTCCCGATGAGTTCCTTTTCCTTCTCAATCATAAAGACTTCCCAATAAGTTCTTCCCGCTTATAACGATTTCCCGAGAGTAAAAAAATGAAATTTCCAATTTCTTACATTAGCAAAGAAAAAAAAAGTCCCGACGAAGGTAAAATTATGCAGGTATCCAGGATACCAGGATGCCTCGTGAACAGAATCTCAATTAAAATCACGTTGTTGAGTAAAACAATTTGAAAATTCAGCAGTGAATGCAAAATTAGGTTTATTTTTGAATTACTGTAACAGTAAGACCAACTGCAAATAAGAACAGCTCCAGTACTTCGAAACCAAACAATTCAACTTAATTGTTAAATTTAACATTCAGCGATATTTTACGTTGCGAAAAATATCTGTGAAGTCTACATTTATCTTATTTTATAAGACGTAACATAGCACCTGCACTCCCTTTCATATAGTGTATTCTTTGTGTTGTCTTGGTGTTCTTAGTGTTGTGTAGCCATGTATTGTTTTTGTGTGAAAGCACATATATTTACCGTTTCCGTATAGAACTTGTGTTACAACACAAATTTGTTGGAAATGCGCCTAGGGGTTATCTTAATTGAAACAACTTTCCAGAACTGATGATAACATTACTAAGCTCAATTCAAAGAAAACGAACGAAGAATTCGTAAACATGTTTTTGGGTAGAACGTTTTGTTATGGGATTTGTGCATAAATTGCAGTTATGCCGGTAGTTGTGACGAAAGTTTATTTTGGGCAATTACGTACGAGTTATGACGAACAGTGTTTCAATATCTGTTTTAATGATTAACATTAAATCGCCATTCCCTCGAGAGTTTAACTCATATAAGATTCTTCTTTCCAGTGTGCTTCATGGGGAATGTATTTCCTGGCAGATATAAGATTGACAGAGTGCAAAAATTCAGGCATGACTTTGCTTCAGCCGTTTTTCAGCTGGTCCACTCCATTTATGCAAGCATACACGAACTTATGCTGGTTTATATGGGTCAGTGTGCCAAGACTTTTCTCCCATCGTTTGCACATTTTCAATCATTGTCCATAAATTGACCATTTTAATGATTTGTCCATACATCAAACTATATATAGACTATCATCCTGTCCATTCATTATCCAATTTTAGATGTTGTCCATACATCGGCCATTTCTTGTCAACACTTTGACGAGTCTCAGAAATTGATCCATACATCGACCAATTCTTTTCTTTTTGCTCCCACCATTGTTGTTGTTGTTGTCTCGTAGGGCAAAGCCCTAACCTTGTGGCGTGGATCTACTGATCCGTTATCAGCCAGGTCAATTTACAAAAAGTCTAAGATATCGTATGCGCTAATGTCGATCATGCGTACAAATGTTCACAAAATTTTAGATGGCGTCACCGCCATTTTGTAAAACAAGTCTAAATTATTTGTCTTTCACGCATTTCCCTTTTAGATGGTAGGATAACCAAAGTATAATTCACAAAACACGTTCACTTCACGGCCCATTAAGGTGGCGAGCTAACCATGACTACATCACAATTTGAGCTCACTCCTGTTTCAAGACTGGCTCAAACATACGACACTCCACTGAGGAAACCTGGGAACCCGAAGTATTTACCAAGGGCCGCAAGTCCTCACCGGCCGACGGCTGAAACGAGACTGTGCTCCCACCATTGCTACCAAGAAAATCCGTTCGCGTCACATTTACAACTCTCTCACATTCGTCGGTCACATTGACTCGATCAATGTTAGTTGAGCAATTGACGATTTTGAAGTGTCCACTCCACTCAACAAAAAGTACTCCGTGAGAGAGCAAGCTGTCAAATAAACAAAGAAAAAATTGAAAAAAATCTATTTTGTCTCTCACACGGAGTACTTTTTTGGTAAGAGTAAACTAACGTTAACTCTCCCATTGACAACCTTCTTCATGCGTCCCATTGACAATTTATTTGTGTCGCATAGAATTACGACATTATCCATGACAATTGTCCCCTTGACTAAGACCACTCTTTCATCCCAATGCCGACATTTTACCAAAGAATTTTCTTTCTTTTATCAATAATCTGACCCCAAAAGTTCACCCGGAGCGCGCAACAATTGCTAGTTACCAGCTAGCTTTCGATTCGTGGATTTTGTAGCTTTTTAATACAAACACCATGATTCGGGCGCATCGCTCTTCAACTTGTGTGTTTATTTCTCGACTGTTTTTTTTTTCTCTTGAGTTTTCCACAGAAAACTTGATTTCATTTCAAATTTTATGTGACCATTCATTGACACATCTATGCTTTACAAAAAGCCCAAATTCGTCGCAAGCAATTCTGTTTCAGTTCATTTTGTGAAGTCTTATAAATGAGGTATTCCACCTACCACGAAGTTTTCAAGGCCAATGATTGCACGGTTCATCAGGACAATTTTGTTTGACGACCAAAAATAAGTTGAAAACACTGGAGAATATGCGTCTACTGGACAGAGATTTTATTTGGCTTCTAACACAAAATATCTGGGGTGTGCTATACGTGGAAAGAAAAGTCCAGCTACAGAACCCTATTGTTATTTCCGCAAATACACGCTGTTGCAAGCCAACAGTAATGTCCACACATTTACCATATTTTGAGTCATAAGTCCGGAACGGGTGGCGACCCTTACCGATGATTATACTCTTTATGAAGGTCTGCCAAAGGGCTATAATACTGCAACAGTTCAACTTTTAGAAACATTTGTATCTCGAGCTATCACAGAAAAACGACACCTTGACATGCTACAGCTTTTAATGTGTTAACTCTAAATTTCTGTGAAAATGGGAAACTACAGTCTGTAACATCTAAGTACCAGCCAATGACAAGATTTTAAAATTACTCACATTCCACTGATTGAGGTAGTTGTCAAAACGAATTGAATTGGCTGAATACTTTAGTTTGGCTTCTATTAAATTCAAATTAATTCGATTCAAGTAAAATTAGCAAACATATTGATCAAACGATTTTGATGTTTCCTTCAGTAATTATTGCGCGCAAAACGAAACTAGAGTTGAGTTAATTTATATTTTTCACACACCCATTTGTTCTGTGTTATTCAATGTACGAAATTTATTCAACGAGTCCACTCATTAAACATACATTTTTTAACAAGTATACGGCACGGCACCTCAAAATTTCAGGTTATGGATGAAATCGTCGTGGTTCGGGTTGTCAAAGTTTGCGTTTACAGTTATTTGGAACAAACCTATAGAAAGGACAATTGTCAAAATCATATCGAAGCCATAGACGTCTGCAAACTAGAAGGTAAAGTCATCGGTACATCACTTTACTTTTTCATTTCCTTTCTTGTTTTACTGAATTTCTTGTGTCTTCACAGAGCATCTTGTTATTATCTTGATATATCGATGTTAATACAAAGACATAAGAAATTAACCAAAATAAAAAATTAAATGACAAAAATTGGTTGTTGAACAGATGACTTTACCCTCTAGTCTTGCCCAAATTGTCTGAGTGTACCGGTTTTGTGGCATAAATTTCGTACAATAAATAACACAAAGAACAAATGTGTAAAATAGAAACGAACTCAACTCTCTTCTCGCGTATCGGGCCATAATTACTAAAGTAAATATAAAAATGATCAATGAGTTAACTGAATTTCACTTGAATCGGATTATTTTTGAATTCAATAGAAGCCACGCTGAAGTATTCAGCCAATTCGTTTTGACAACTACCTCAATCAGTGGAAAACTCGGAACATCGAAAAAAAAAACTTACACTTTACCTTATTTTTTTTCGGTTTTTCTCGATTTTTTTTTCAATTCCCTGACATTTTTTCGAAAGCGACTTTTGGGAGGTTACAGAGGACCGCAAGGCCTATAGAAAACCGTCGAGTCCGCTTGTGTGCCAATTTTTTGCGATCTTAAAATCTGATTGCTAAAAACTAAAACGTTGCGTCAGGGGCGGATTACCCTATGGGAAATTCGGTACCGTGACCATGGCGCTGGAAAAATTTGGCGCTGAGCTCAGTCACTGAATGGACAATTACTGTCTGAAGAGAAATTGTTTATTAGTTTCAAACTGAAATTTAAAAAAAATTTGCCTGCGGCGCTCGTAATCTGTCACAAACCTATAGAGAGTTTGCGAATGAACTATACACATTGTATAATCTCGTAAAGCACAGCACGCAAGTAGCTCCCAATTTTTATTTTGACAAGCGCATGAGTCCATGAATGGTCATTCCATTTTATTTATTTCAGTTTTAAAGGTGAAACTACAAAATCAAAACTCTAGAATAATTCTAATTTCCCTAAAATTTATGTCGGATTCGAAATTCATAATTTTTCACTAAAAAAGTTCAGTAGTTTCTGAGATATCGGGGATATGCCCTTCTTTATAAATATTGCCCTCGATTGTTTGAGGAGGAATGCTGACTACTCGAAAATAATACCAGAGCGCAATAAGAAGTGAAAAAACGAATAAGAAAAAGCTCGAACTAAAATTTTTTAACTTTTCACTCATACCAGTACCAGTGCTATACCACAATAATCAAAACAACATTTTCTTTTCAGATGTATCAGAATTTTTGTAGTGATATATTACTCGCTGAGCTCGCAATTACATTTATTCCACTTCTATCTTAACACTATCATCCATTTCAATACTCTCCGTAACGTAACGTTCGTCTTGAACAAGCAGTAATGTTCGTTTATTTATATACGAATTTCGAATAGAAAAATTGGCGCTTAGATTCCGTTTGCCAGTGGCGCTGGAAACCTTAATCCGCCCCTGGTTGTGGTAAACCTATAAGACCACAGTCCGTCGTACGGGTCTAAACAATACTGCAGTATTACGCCAAAATAGCGTGCTTTGAGCTTCTTTTAGATTCCATAGGAATTTCATTAGAATACAAACGAAGCTCAAAGCTCTCGAAATCTATGTCTTAGCAAAAACATAATGACGATACGTTGCTTAGGTATAACACAGCAGAATATTATTCTGTCTCTACGAACAGTCATCACATGTGTGGGTAATAAACTCCTTTACAATAAATTAAACTCATCAAAATAGAAAGAATTTGCATACCAATAGAATGTAAATTACTTTCAATTAATTGCTTTAAATCGAAAATGAAGCTCAAATGAATGTAAATCGCGATTTTCTATTCATAATTTCATATAGTCACTTCGTGGTGATGCGAATGCGAAGTTCTATTCAAATGCATAACGTTAAGAAAACGCTGTAAAATGTAAATCGCGGATGGGTATATTAGGATTATTATTATTATTATATGACGGCACTTACGATTTATTAACACTTTTGCCTTGATGATTCAATGACCCCTAATGTAATTGAAAATCTTATCATTAAATTATGAATCAAAATCGTTTCAGGATAAGAGTTCAATGTTATGAAGTAATAACCAATAAATTTGTGGATGCACCAACAATATCCAGCCTTTAAAATAATGTTCTCCAACTAATACATTTTCGCTATTAGTTCGGTTATTTGTAAAATTAGGAACATAACGTTGGGTGTATGGGTAGCTTTACATTGAACAATGAAAGGATGATGTTTGTACAGGAAACAGTAAATGTTTACTATGACCCAACTTTAGACTAATAGCACATAGACTAGCATTTCGTACAATGAAATGTGGTCCCGACACCAGTTTGTATACGATACACATTTCGTACAATTTTACGTAGAGCTTTTCACTAACCCTAGGCGTTGAAAATTTTGATCATTCTAGTAGGCACATTTAAATTGTTTGCGCTAATTTGTCCACTAATTTAGTAGAGAAAACTCGCACCATCAAACATTACGTATTTCACGTCGGGACCACAATTTTTACGTAATTCTGTTCGTAATTTCCTGTCTATGTATGATTAGTCTAAGGACCCAACTGCATTGCTTTTCCGAACACTAATTAATGATCGTATTCTCGTACATTTGCGGTAAAAGACAAAAGGGTTGGTATTATTAATAACGAACTTTCGAGAAATTTAATTTGACTTGAATGTATATTATGTGTTCTCAGTATTAATTTTCGTTATAATTTTACATAGTTTTGCATTTAACATCTATCTATACTGTAGTTGCGTATATAGTTGAGCTTAAATGGTGATTTTATGATGAAGTGTAAATAGGTCAACCTTGACGATATAATCGAATTCGTTGAAGCTGCAAATTCATATCAAATTTAGATAGACACATTAAAGAATGGTCACTGATTATAAATCAGACAAAAACCCTTTAAAGAGTAAAAAGTGACGCAAGGTCCTGCGTATACTTCCAAAATAACTGATATCGTTATAGGTGACGCATTCTGACAGATGATTTGGCTTTGTACCGTTTGAATTCCGTTCTTACAGGCAGTACTACCTCATCATCTGTCACTTTGTGAGGCAAAAGATTTTTTTTCGTGAAATTTTGTTTCATAAGTTTTTTGAGTCAATTTTTTTTTTTTTTCAGCGTAACAGCGCGGAATGCGTCACCTACAAGTCACCTACAGTTTGAAGTATGCTCAGGGACTTGCGTTACTTTTTGCAAAAATTCGGAAAGATGTTTTCTCTACATTGCAGAAGGTCCTCATCCGAATCTGCAATCAAAAAAAATTTGACCGCGAAATTTTTCCCTTACTTTTATTGACAAAAGGGATCCGTACTATACACCGTTGAGTGAAAAAGATAACTTTTTGGCCCGCTCGAATCGACAAATTTTATTCTAGCATTGACAAGCCCATACCGTCAAACACAAAGGTGTTCTTATATGGGACTTATATGGGAACCTCAAGGAGTCCCAGCTCCCAAGCGAGCATGGGTACACCCATTGTTTTTTTTCTAGAATGTCTTAGAATGTACCTACTCCAAAAATTTGAAGAAATTCTAATGAATCGTTAAGGAGACAGGTCTCGAATTGGAAACATGGACGAACGGACTAACAAAGTAACGGAGGATTCGACCAATTTGTATAGAAATTGACCTTCTTGAAAGATTGATAACCCTGCCCAATCTCCACCGATTTGAACTTGCGAGAACTCGTTGAACCACGGCAGAGTGAAGTAAACCAGGCAGTAGCGATTCATTTTCGAAACTTCAAATAAGGAACCTAATACAATGTTAATACAATTTTACTTGCAAAAAATAGGTCTACTAGATTACTCAGGTCCCTAGTCAAATCAAGCGCTCCTGTCTGGTTTACTTTATCATGCCGTGGTTGAACTCGTACGGACTTGCTTATAAAATTTATATCTTTCTTTAATGCAGAAAATTTCGGTTTTGTTATTTGTCCCACGTTTGCTTCAAATTCAAGCTACAATTAGAATCAACGAAATTTCAGCATGAATTTGTTTCAGCTGTTTTTCGGCTGATCCACACAAATAATGAAAGCGTCTTTATACAATTTTACCACTACCACACGCGTGCGTATCGGAGCTTCAACCGAATAAGCAAGTATAAAATGTTTTGATTGTATGTGTGGATCAGCTGCAAAACAGCTGGATCAAATTCATGGTGAAATTTCATTACCTCTGACTGTAAACAAAATTTGAATAACTTTCCACAAAATACATAGATAAATTTGCACCAAACTAAAGTTCAAACGCCGAAATCAAATATATTCTACGATCAATTCCTCAGCTAACAACCTTCATTGTGTTACATCGTATCCACATTTGTGCCAGACAAACTTTCATAAATTTAATTATTTTCGCTATTTCATATCAGAAATGTATCAAGACTTGATTTTGGCTTTTCTACCAACTTTCAAAGTAAAAATCTAATTTTATGGTTTGGCCAGGACTTTGTATCAGCTTTATATCGTTTTATTTGCGAATTGTTGAGATACTTCAATTAAAGTTTGTGCATTTTTTGATATAACATAAAATACACATCTAAGTAGTTTTCTTTCTCGTTCTCTAAACACGTAGGGAAAAGTGAAAATGGTTTCAAAATAAATACGTACACACGCTGGATGGTTAAAATTGTAGGGCGAAGAAAAGCTTAAGAAAATGGAAGAATTTTCAGAATTTGGAGAAAAAAAAAAACAAACGGAACGTTTGAAACTTCTTTTTACATTGTTTGGAAAATAGATAGTGCTTTCAAAAGTTCTTGTTTTCATATTTATACCGCGGGTTAGTATGTGGAAAATGGCAAAAATGCTGTTGCAAAAGTTTTCTCAAACAATTTGAAGTATTAATTATTTGTTTGTTTTTCAATTGAGACATTGATGGGTATGGTATTGACATTAATAATTTTTATAAAATGTCTTGGTCTCAATTTGAAAAGAATAACTTTAGTTTTGTGATAGTATCCAGCGTATTATTTTTTAGCCCCGTGCGAAGCACAAAGGGGCTCATAGGATTACGATGCCGTGTGTAATATCACTCTCACACAATAGGAGACACACCATATTAAAATCGCCATACGATTTGACAGATAAACTGTCAAATATATATTGCGAATGTTGAAATGTATGAAATATTGGATAAATTGGTATTGAAGCACGGGCGTAAGTGAAAAATGATATTGTCGTTTAAAACACGATGTTACCGTTTCTATATACGTTCTCTATTATCGTTAAAAAAAACTTTATTATCGTTTTTTGAACGATAATAGAGAACGTCAGATTTTTTAACGCTTAATCCCACCAACACTAATGGTGACGCCGAATCCGTAAGGTAATGACAACTGTCAACGATAACGGCAAATTCACAAATTGACGCAAAATAATTAAGTATTCACTCGACAGATTTTGATCGATCAACATGCCGGTGTGTGTAGTGCATGATCTTAGGACTCCGGTAAAGCAATTAGTGTTCGAAACGGACTTTTTTACACAAATATCGCCTCATGATTTTGAAAGTCTTATCGCTGATCAAATCTTAGTCTGATTGGAAAACTAATTACGCTCCTTTGATCAAGCGCTACCCACTGCCATTTAGTTTGATTAAAATCCGTAGAGTGAAAATTTAATTATTTTCGATCCATATATTAGACATTTGCCATTACCTTATGGATTCGACGTTACCAATTATCGTCAAAAAAACGATATTATCGTTCGTAAATTTTTCACCCAGGCCGATAATTATAGTTCATCAAATTTTCGCATTATACGTGGTTCGCGGTACACCGTGCAATTGAATCAAACTTAAAGGGGCTGAGCCAATTAAAACTCTTTAGGTAAGATAATTATAGGGTTCCCAGGTGTCCTCTTTTTAGAGTATACAATGTATACTATACATGTTCCCTTTTTTCGTCGAATTCTTTGTTTTTGCAAAAATTCACTTTTTTCATAAAATGCCCTTTTTTGTCCTCTTTTTTCATGTAACTAATTACTTTTTAGCAAATCTTTGTAGATTCGGAAACATTTTAAATAAAATGAGCGGCCATTTCTTTAGACAGTTTATGAAACATTGGTAACTGTTAATTTTTAAGGCTCGAATACCTGAAGGAAAAATATCAATTTTTCGCTGCTTTCTTTATGTGCAAAAAAAAACTTGCTTCGCTCGCATTTTTCTTCACAATTAGACATGACAAATCTTTTGCAATTCAAGGAGGTAACAAACTAAATTACGTTCAATTTCGACTTCACAAATGTTTTGCGTATGGATTCGAAAGTGGCATTATCACCTAGTACCCTAAGTTGTGAAAATAATTCGCTCATTTCGCTTTCTTCTCTATGTAATTTGCCTGTTATATTAGGCAAGCTATCATCTTTTCCAAATAAAACAGCGTCCTCTTTTCGTTCTCTTTTTTCATAGGAACCCTAGATAATATCGTCTAAAATGTAAAATTTTAAGATATTGTCTGGACGATATTAACATTTTCTGGATGAGCTACTAAATATGGGTATCGCTGTAAAGCTGAGGTCCTCCAAATTCAGATTAAATAATAATTTAATCATGTAATTGCATCAGGGAGGTCACAGCCCTTGTTATAGTTCACCGAAGTTTCATCGATTCTGAGAAATTTTCCAGAGTTCATATTTTCAGCCGTTTATCATCAAATTTTTTTACATTAATATTTGCCCCGGTAGTACACGACCTCAGCTTTCCAGCGAACCTGAACTTTTTTGGAACGATAATATCGTACAGAAGACGATATTGTCGTTTTTTGGACGACAATGTCGTCTTTGATGAAAATATCAGCTGGACGATACTATCGTTAGTATCATTTTCTGTACGACTTTATCTTTTGTTTGGACGATAATTTTTGGAACGATAAGTTATTGATAATATCATCCTGGGCGATAATATCGTCCAGTTATTTAAAAAAAAAAAAATTAAAACGATATTATCAGCCTGGACGATATCATCATCCATATCGATATTATCGTCCAGTACAGTAGACGATGTCAAACTTCGCATTTATACTGCTATTTGCCCACCAAAGACAAATCCCACAGTGAGAACGAGACCAGCGCAACAAAAACACTGACCAAAACAAGAACAATGATCAGACCGACGACACGGAGATAACTAGAATCGTAACGCTAGTTGATGTTAAGCCACATCTAACCGGACATCAGAGATCAGAACTGTTTCGGCCTCGAGGCACTGAGTTATGGCGGCCACTGACCGTTTACAACGGTGCTCTTCAGCTGTTTCCATAACTCACCTCTTCACAATACAGGCTATGATTGCTACGTGAACTGGTATTAGCGTCATAGAGAAACAGGAAATTTTAACCAATCGGTCAGTTTATAGAACCACAAAGAAGCAGGATCATTGTTTTCATGTGAATATGAGTGAAATAAAGCCATTAGAAAACAATTCCAAAAATGAATGTCCGCAGTGCAACGTACAAAAACTACAAGAACACTTATTCTTTCAATTAAACTTTCATTCACTTTCCGACAAAGAAAAGTTGTCAACAGAAATCGCACTATCATTCAATACGCCGCATTTCATACAGAAACGCAACCTCAATCATAATCAAAGTCAACGCATAAAAAAAAAACATTTCTTTAGCGGAACAAGTGCATGGAAATGATACCTATTCTAAAGTCAATGTCTTGTTTACGTCATTTTGCAAATAACTGACCATACTCAATACGAGGATTCTTGAAACTCGTTAATTTATTTTATATTTTAAAAATAAACATACAACTTGTTTGCTTGTTGTGTGTGTGTATACACGTTTTTATAATAAAATCTTCTTCGTATTTAATAGCCCGTTCTATGGTCACTTTTCGCAGTTTGCAGATTGCGCGATAAAGAAATATATTATATTATAACATACACTGCATTAAAGCATGAATTCAAAAACGAAATGATTATGTTTTTCATATCCATACCATACGTAAATAATCTAGTTTTACGTTTACATAATCTCGCGTTTTTAATGGATTCTTTTTGTACGTTTTTACTGTATTGCTGCGGAAATTTAATTAAACGTGATATTTTAAATGATTTGCATTGCAAAAGTGAGAAACAGACAAATAAACAAAGTAACTTTACTTACTGAGCAATATTTGATGCACACACTTCATACTAATCGTGAAGCGAAGAAAGTCTATTCGAATTATAGATAATATTGTTTAAGCAAGCAAAAGGAATAAGTGCTTACGCCAAGGTAAATTGGCCATATTTTTCTTATATCTTCTTTGCACTTATTCTATATGAACATAAATTCATACGAGTTCTTGTGAAATATCGATATTGTGAAGAAACACCAACAAATTATTTCCTCCGCACACTCAAAAGGAACCTCGTCGTTTTGCCTCCTCATACTTGACCGACGTGTTTTAACAAAAGAGCATGCCAAGAAAAGCATTACGAAATGGCAAGGAAAAGGTAGAATTTCAATCGAAAATCGTATCGGTATTACGCATTTTGTTGACTTCTACTGTTGTAACTTCACCGGGGGAAGTGCGGGAAATCACAGTTTCGGATAGGTTGAATGAAATACATTTTGAAATAAAATTCTACGTAACTTTAGACTCATCCCGAAAAATTCAAGGTTCTGAAAGAACAGGTTAGGACACTTACGAAGGCTGGTGAAATACAAATTTTGACAATTTAGACATATTTCCTTAAGAGTTCCTTTTTCATAGTACAAAACCGAAAAAAAGGGCCTGAAAGTTGAAGTGATATCTCTAAGGCTACAACACAAGACGGCTTGTGGTTTATTTACACGCTTATTTACACGTTCTTGGATGCAATAATGGTTTCTGATTTTTGGAAAAGTAATTCGGTTTATTGTTTTTTCATCTTTTGAAATTCCTGTTTTCAACCGAATTTTTCCATAAATTGCACAAATCTCTCGTCACACATCAAATTTCACAGATTCCTACCAATGATTTTGTTGCTTTAATGGTTTCACTTTTGCTAATTTTATTTATTAGTTCACACAAAACAAAACAAATAAAATAATTAGGCTCTCGCATATGAATTTATTTCAATTCCATATACAAGGATCAACTAAAAATTATTCTACACTATGCCAAAAAAAATGTGTTGTTTTTTTTATAAAATTGATTGAAAGTGACGAATTTAAATAACAAAATTTAAAGGGTCAAATTCTAAAATTTAAAGGAGATTTGGTTTGAGCCTTTGCTAAAAATACCAATACTTTTAAAACACAAAAATTTTTAGGAGAGAACCTAATTGAAACTTAAACCAACAGACAAAATGGCGGCAGCCACTTTTATCAGCTGATCTGAAATTTCTATGGAGTTATTGACTATCTCACCTATAAAACGTTAGGTGGCCCAGTGGCGGATTAACGTTTGTAGCGCCCCTGGCAAATAAAAATCTAGCGCCAATTTTGTTCTGTTTTTTGGTGTTTTGTTTCCTGTTTTGTTAGACAGTTTCTTCGCATGAGTGAAAGGAGGTAGTACGGACTAGAGTCACAGAATCTGCACTGATGATAACAAGAAAAAAAGAAAAGTCCAGCATAACTACCGATCTACATCAGAATTATTGTCGAAACCTTGGTTCGAAATATCAGTAAAATATGTTTGAGACAAGTGGGAAAATCAACATTGTGTAAACGACAAAAAAAGAGACTTATTTAGTTATTATTAATCAATCTTAAATATAAAAAAATGAGTTTCTATCTCAGAAGTATTGATTTTTCAACTTGCTTCAAAAAACTCTAGTTTTACCAAATTTCGGGTCACTGTAAAGATTTTAAGTCGAACAAAGTTACATTTTTTTCCTGATTCACAAGACAATATTTAAGGTCACATGTTTTTAGAGCTCACTTTGAATTTCACAATGATCATGCAAAACGAAATTCGGAAATATTTTTCAACTTTTTTCATACTTTCATCGGACTTGTAATGGCTTAATAGCTATTTTGCTAACTATTGCGTAAATGGAAATTTTGCGCAATAGATGTGAAAATTGTCAATCCGAGGCGAAGCCGAGGTTGACAACACATCGTATGCGCAAAATAGGCACGAGTTAGCAACAAGATTTTATGTATGGAAGCAATAAAATACGCACTGAAGTGCATAAAGTATTTTTTGGTGACCTTCGACACATATATATACTTTCAGAAACTCGTAGATTTTCACCTGAATTTGCAGGACAAGCTTATATCAACTCAGAATAAAAAATTGATGGGTGATAGTATTAAAATATTAGGGTATGTGTTCATGATAAAAAAATCGACAGATCTTCTGCTTTTGTTGAAAAAAGTTTGTATTTTTATGGTTTTAGCCAAAACACCTTTAAAGTGAATTTTTTGGGCTCAAGTTTTGCGCCAGGCTTTTTAAAACCCGACTTTGTCAATATTACTTGAGAGTATATGAATACAAAATATACAACATAAAAATGAGACTTGGAAGAATTTGTAAACATTTAGGTGACATACTGCCCATACTGCCATGGCTATAAAAAGTTTAAATTTCATTAAAATATTGATAACGAAATCACTCTAGAGTGATCTAAATTTGGCGCGATATTTTCGATTTCAAATTTTCCTATGTAATTTTAGAGTCATTTTTTTGCTCATAATTTTTTCCAGCGCCCCAATTTTTCCAGCGCCCAGGACAAAGTCCCGAATTGCCCATGGCATAATCCGCCACTGGGTGGCACCATGAATTGGTTGTTTACACAAACTCACTAGGGAATGTATAAAACGAAAACTTGAAGAAGAAAAATGATTTTTTATCAAGTTCACACAATCTGTGATGAATGTGCTTAACAAGACCTGTCTAAATTATCAAAATATGTCTTTCACCGACTTCGTAATCAAGAAGTGTCTTAAGCTGTTCTATCAGAACCTTGCAAAATTCAAACGTTGCAACGTCAAAAATCAAAACTTGAACCAATTGTAATGAAGAATTGAACATACCCATTTTTGACGTTTTACCGAGGGGCAAACCCCTCGATTTGCAACTCATTTGCAACTCCGATGCAACTCTTTTTTTCGCGTGCAACTCTTTGCAACTCTTTTGAGTGGTTTGCCCCTCGCGTTTTACGGAGATTCGTCGTATTATAGGTTTGTTGCAAGTAACTGTAAACACGAATTTTGACTGCCCAAACGAACACGATTTCAGATTACAGCTGCCTGTTTCAAATTGAATTTTAGACAACAAATGTTCGTTGATCGATAAAAGAATCAACGAAATCAATGTAAGGTAGCTTCTTTTTGTCGTTTTTCATGTCATTTCATCCCATACTTGTTGGAAAAATTGAAAAACATTGTTTGAAACGAGTCGTTTCCGTAGATTTTACGGCGGGTCTGTTTTAAATGATATTTTTGATTTTTTTTCCAACGAATCTCCAGAGCTTCTAGCCGCTGATACTCTTAGCCGATGGTTTCGGAAAATTAGTAAGAATTTCGTTCAGATTGGGACTGAAGTGAATTTTGTTTGCAATTTCTTTAAGTAGCTTGTAAAGATGTGTACGTCTTTGTTGCGGTACCTATATTCGCGAAAATATTTCAAGAAAATTGTGAAAATTAAAGAAAATGTGTGAAATTTCATGAAACTTGAGAAAATTTGAAAAAAATTATGAAAATTCACGAAAATTTATGAAAATTCAAGAAATTTGAGAAATTTGTGAAAATTCAAGAAAATTTGTAAAATTCAAGAAATTTGTGAAGATTCACGAAATTTGTGAAATTTTGAGAAAATTAGGATTTTTTTTTGCAAATAGGCCTAACCGAACTTCCTGACTGGGTCAAAATTCCTCTAGGTTACTTCTATGTTCCTGACTTCTGATATTTCTTGAGATATAATTCGATTGGTGTCAACAGTATCAATGCAAAAAGCACAACACACACGGCTAATTCGAAATTTCAGTTCCGTTGCCATTTGCCCACTATGATTTGGTCTATTTTGACTCTGCCGTTATTATCCGTCATAAATCAGTTGCGTAAACAAACAAAATTCCCTGCCCACTCCAATCCGTTATTATTACATCCTACTTTAATTGATGTCTTTATAGTGAGGTATATTCGATTCGAAGACATACTTATTGAGTATTGAAATTTTAAACGTGTTCAAAGGTCCGAAAGAATCTACCACTAGCTGCAATATCTCAAGTACTTATTGCTATACTACAAATTATAGTCATACTTCAAGTCACGTCAATTGAAAATTTCAGGAAAAAACCCACACAATAGTCCACAACAAATCATTTTCCAGCCATTAAAAAACGAGTCTTGTTTAAAATAAAATTGATCTAATCATTTTCTATAAATTAAACGCCTTGTTACACGTTGAAAATGTATACGCGAACATTCCAATAAAAGTGTATCCGCTGTTTAAAAAGCACTGCAGCACAAAATGTTAATAAATCGGATGAAACTGGAAATTCTCAGAACATTGAAAAACGAAAACACATTGCTGGGTATCCCGTGTCTTGATAAATGTATAATTAAAAGACATGATATTGGGTTTGAAGAAGCCGCAAAAGAACTTATCAAAAATGGACATATGTTGCGTAGAGAGTGGCTGTGCATGTAATCACAGGAGACTACTACAAACATGTTTGCCTCTTTTTTTGCACGCAGGTTTGATTGTAACTTTTTTTTTAATAATATTAAATTACTCGGTACACAACATAGGCATAAAAAACTATAAAACGAGGAATGCGAATAAATTCTCAAACGATTAAACAGTAATTGTTAGAATTATTCAAAAAAACGTGCAATTTGACTGTTAATTTCTTTGTCCTGCGACTATTTGCCGGAAACGTGTTTTTAGAATTGTACCAGTTTTTCTACTTTTCTCGGACAGTGCAAATAGAAACATAGCAAACAAATCTTCGTGAGATGGGCCCGTACGAGATTACTTCAAAAGCCTTTTCTTTCCTCACCTGGTCTTTTATTCATCTGTTTTTACTAGTTTCTCTCATAGAAATATTAAGTTGGTAAGCATGTGATAGAAGAAACATTTGAATGACATCTGGCACCTATGAGAGAGAATTTAACCAATTTTGTATGAAATTCTCTCACATGCCTCTCGCATTCTCTCCAGATCAATCTCCATCAAGTGAAAGTTTGCTGAGTTTTTTGTCTTTATTGTTTTCTAGCCATGATTATGGTTCGTCAATGAACCGAATGCAACGGGTAAACAATAAACTAGTCAAACTGAACTGAAAAGTTTTTTTTTCATTATTGGGTGGAAGCGATACATGAATAAGCTATTCGTTACCAAAACCCAGCGATACAAAAACCTAGCAAAGCATCTTTGAATCTCTCCATTTACACTTATACCTATGCTTTTTCTCATTAAAATTGCTTGGAACAACAGCTGCGCTTATTTTCATGTGAACCAACTTTTATGGTGACATTTGTTCTGTAATGACCAATGTGAAGTTGGTTCACATGAAAATAAGCCGTAGAGAATAAAGTACTATGAAAAAAATGTGGCGCCTCTACAGGCCAACTCACTTGTCCCATAACTACAAATAAACATTTTACAGCTAAATATGCTAGTATACAGCTCAAAATAGGTCTATATGTAGATCAATATAACTGTATATAGTTATGTATAGATCTCCATAAATGGATGCCTGAAACATGTCCAATATATAACAAATCGTTTCCCTCTTATATTTCACTTTTACTAAAATCCAATATGGCGGCCGGCGGGTATTTTGTTAGCACTGCTACTTTACAGTCATCCATACCTTTCAAACAAAAGCAGTAAAGAAGTAATACTATTACCACTGGAAATTTTCAAGTCTCCAAACAAAATATTCGCTGGCTGCCATATTGCATTTCAGTAAAAATAAAATATCTTGGTGAAAATGATGCTTACTTGCTGTCACGAAAGAAACGATTGGCTATGTGAGCTGTTTATAGGAATTTATTAAATTTGACTTCGTACGGTGTCAACAATACTGCAAGCAATTTAAGGATGCTGTACTATTCACGCCGTAAGTGCAGTCGAAATTAAAAATGGAAAGTGTGATAGTCATTTGTGTTCCTGTTTTGGACGATTGATTTTAGGCAATTTCGCGGATTGTAGGCCGAACGAAGTGAGGCTTACAAGCGAAAGTGCCTTAAATCAACCGTCCCAAACAGGTGCACATGTGAGTTTTCATGCAGAGGGCCGGAAACCCGAGAAAATTCGAAAAATTGCCCTCATTTTCGGCCCCGACGCATGAAAAATTCTTTTTTTGATACCAACATCGAAAGTGGATACTTTCGCCCTCGAAATTCGGCGAAAGTCAATATATATAATGCGAAAGTCGACTACATAATGTAGTAGTCAACTCCTGTCAATAAGTGTACTGCGATCAAAATTGAAATAAAGCGTGCGCCAGTGCTCTTATTGAAATTAACATACGAAGTTGATACTTTTTCATGCCTTACGCATAAATTACAGAAATTTTCTCGTAATTTAGGCTCTCGGCATGAAAATTTGTATACGGACCTGTTTTGGACGGTTGATCTTAGGCACTTTCGCTTGTCGCCCTCACTTCGTTCGGGCTACAACTCGCGAAATTGCCTAAAATCAACCGTCCAAAACAGGCACGTAAATCACTATTTGTTGCTGAATGATTTGTTAGTTATTTGTAAATTTTTGTGTGTGTTATTGTTGTGATTGCTAAATAATTAAATTTTTGATATGCCAGGGGCCTGCCGCCCCCTGGACCCCCGCATTTTCTGGCTAAATGCCTTCATATTTCAACATTTTGCTGTATTCTGCTGTTTGCGATACGTATCAACTTTCGATGTTGATATCAAAAAAAATAGTATGAACGACTCGGGGCAAAAGTAAAAAAAATTCAACCTGTGCGATTGAGGCCCTTGCCTTCGGCGCGGGCATCAACTCTCGCACACGGTTGAATTTTTTTACTTTCGCCCCTTGTCATTCAATGTACTATTCATTTTCATACAAGGAAGCGTTGAATGGTTATTTGGATCACAAGGGACGAAAGTAAAAAAATTCAACCGTGTGCGAAGTTTGCAGCCCGTGGCCGAAGACGACACCAGACGGAACACATGTTGTTGCTGTCATTTACTTTCGCATCCTCGTTTGGGGGGCGAAAGTACTTTTGCACCTCTTGTGATGTTGTGGCTTACTGAGAGTTGAATTTTTAAACTTTCGCATCTCATTCGGGAAGCGAAAATTACAATTTTCGTAGTTAGTGTAATGAAAATTTCTTTTTCATGCTTCGGGCCCGAAAATGAGGGCAATTTTTCGAATTTTCTCGGGTTTCCGGCCCTCTGCATGAAAACTCACATGTGCACCTGTTTGGGACGGTTGATTTAAGGCACTTTCGCTTGTAAGCCTCACTTCGTTCGGCCTACAATCCGCGAAATTGCCTAAAATCAATCGTCCAAAACAGGTACACAAATGACTATATCGGTTCACTGTTTCATCGACTTGTTCACTTGAAATTCAAATAGGCACACTTACGGCGTGAATTCCATTAAGAGAAATTATAGGAAAAAAGGAGATGAATAAAAAACGTAGTTCGCGAAAATTGTCGGCAATCAGCTTCCACACAGTCTTTTTGCCAATCCACCCTCAATGAGAATGGATAGATGCAATAACAACAGTTTTGCAGCAAATTTAAAGTTTATGTTGCCTGAGTTGCAAGAACCATTTACATCAATTATAAGAAAGTAGAAATTACAATAAAACAGATCATGAAACGAAATAACAAGTTTTGCTCTTTTCCGCAACTACTCTTGATTAAACGATCAAAAACCATTAACGTAGAAATATTTTCACAAACTTCAGCAGTAAATGCTATAGGATTATCAAGGCACAAGTTTTATTAATTTATGCACCACACAAAGCGTTTCATTAATTTTTGTTTTTTATTTTTTTCATCCCACAGTTTCCACTCTTGTCGTTGAAAAGTAAAATACCTAAACTCGTCCTACATACATACATATAATCTGATTATGCATTTTAGCATTTTCCAAGAGTCGATATTTCATAACAAAAATATAATAGAGCTTGTAGTCCGGGCTGCTGGTATCATCTCGCTCGCTAGGGAGTTTTAATGCAGTTTTACGATTGGATATGATTGAGGAGTCAACGTTTTCGAACTCTTTTTTTATATCTGCATCACATCTGAATATTTTTTGATGATCTCAACCAGGGCTTACTTTAGAGAATTTTAATTCTGAAAATTCCGAAAATTCTGAAAAAATTCCGAAAAGGTTCTGAAAAATTCCGAAAAATTATTTCAGAATTTTTCGGAACTTTTTCGGAATTTTTTCAGAATTTTCGGAATTTTCAGAATTAAAATTCTCTAAAGTAAGCCCTGATCTCAACGGATTCTGAAAGGTTAGTTCAATAACTAAAACTTGTAGAACCACTTCTTGTCAAGGGTCTGGATGCTAACTTTGAGACTGATTTCTTTGGCCATTCTTTAATTCATTTAGACTATGATTTACACTTTGATTGAAGGAGTTTTGGAAAGCTGATCTCAAACTCTATCCCGGATAGCTGGCCGAGCTCTGACATGTCAACGGATCGGGAGCCTCAGTATTTTTATCTGTTCACTGTTCTGGATTTAGGAAATTTTTGAGAACTCAAGGACGACAAACATTTCAATCTGTATTTTTAGCACTTTTTTGGATATAATAACTGCAAAAGGTCTCTACAGTTTCATCTTTGAGTTTCAGGAATTTTCGTTCAGGAGTGATGAAATCGTATGAACGTAGAGACTTTCTGCCTTTCTTGTATAAAAAACTAGCTCAAAAAACTGATAAAAATACATGTCATCACCGAGTTCTAGAACTAAAAAAGTTGTAGAGTTGTAGAGCAGGGAAGTAGGTGGACCTTCTGGAGTGATAGAATTCTAGGAACTGACTTCTAGCCACCTAAATATTTTTCCAAATTCAGAGGAAACTGCAAAAAAGTGATGTAAATGCTTGTTATCCTTGAGTTCAAGCTTCGGGATGGGCGTGGGAAGAATCAAGAATGCTCAGTTGCAGATCATAAAAAGACATCATGGTCCTGCGATTTTTTAGAGTTAAAACAGTTGAAATCCTTCGAAGCATTAATCGATTCTGACATTTTCCTAGAGGAAACTATAGATGCTTCCTACAGGTGACCGTTTTTTTGGGAGACTTTTTCGGGACTCCTCCATAGCTCGATGTGTCCTGGACTCTTGACAAATAAGTTTCAGTTATTGAATCAACTTTTCAGAATCCGTTGCACTCATCAAAAAATATTCGGATTTGACGGAGACTTCTAAGTTTTAGGTTTTCGAGAAAAAGCGGTGGTTACTACTTCATGAGAAACAGAAAAAAAAATATTCAGAAACATTGACCCCTCAATCTTATTCAATCGTAAAAATACATTAAAACTCCCTAGCGAGCGATATGACTTTTCCAGACATAGCAGCCCAGACTATTGGATTATATGTCTGCCTACACATACAACTGAGATATATGCAATACAGATTTGATTTTTATTTGAAGTCCTTACTCACCAACAAATAGTATGCAGAATAGAGTTTATATTTGTATTTATAGTCATTTCCATAATGTTGAAACTTTGCAAACTCTTTTTGCATTTAAAACATTTTATATTTTATTATCAACAATAATAATTCCGTCGCAGCTTCTCTTCATCTACTTGTATAAATAGGGATATGGGCTAGTAGCTCCGAAGCTATCAAGATTGGAAACTGGTCCGTGTATGAAGACTAAAACCTGGAAAGGAAATGAATGACCGAGGAAACTGTATTATACTGTATACAGGCTACAGGCTTTCAAAGGAATTTTCTACTTCGTCATTTTGCATTAAACTAAAGAAAATCCCATTTTGATACAAATATTCAACAATACAAATACAAATATTTTGATATAAAGAGGAATTTCTCTTTTGGAATGATTGAGGTGTTGGCTCCTCAAGCTGCACAACTCCTCATTCTAGAACTTTGAGATTCCAAAGGTTTTTTTTATTTTTTTTTCTCTTCTCGGTCATGCGAGCGGCACATTAGTGTCGCGGGTCAAAGTCGGTGAAAAACCCTTAAAGAAAATAAAGTGACGCAAGTACATGTGTTTACTAGCAAAACAACGACGCATTCTACGCTTGTACGCAAAAAATGTAAAAACGAAAATTTGACCGAAAAAATTCTAGAAAGAAAATGAGTCACAAGTGGCAGATGTTGAGGAAACTACTGTGAGGAAAATGTGCCCTCAAAGAATGGAATTCAAACAGAAGAAAGCACTTTGTGACGCAAACTTTTTTTGGTAACATTTTCTCCACCTACACCGATATCAGTTGTTTTTAAAAGACATCACACACCGTCAACGGGCTTTTGGCCTAACTATGACATTACCAACGAACAATTTACATGTAACACAAAGAGACGTTATCGGTACTAAATGCAAGACGCAATAACCGATTCAATCAGATGTCATTATTGTGGACAACAACCTGAAGAAACGAATTAGTGTTGCGGTTGAGTTTCGAACCCACAACTGGCAATTCAATAATTCAATGTGAAGTCTCGACTTACACACTGCGGTATCCACGCCATTAGTCGTATAAATTTATACGTCAGAGAGAGCTTTTTTCTACTTTGTTACGATCTGTCAGTTTTTCTATTTTGCGATTTAGTATGGAAATGAAAACTAAAGTTGAGATATCTTTGCTGTTTTAAGTGGTTTTTCATACTTTTTTGGACCAAAATGTTTTAAAGTGTGTTTGGAATCGATTGACATTAACAAAATAATAAAATAGAAAAAAAAATTGTAACACAATCTGTTAATGCCAATCGATTCCAAACACATTTTAAAACATTTTGGTCCAAAAAAATATGAAAAACCACTTACAACAGCAAAGATATCTCAATTTTAGTATTCATTTCCATACTACAGTGAACGACATCTCAAATGTCTCACTGTCAAATTTTTCTGAGAATTTTATTGTGTCATTGCAAATTCACAATGACATTCTCTGAAAAAAATGACAGTGAGACATTTGAGATGTCGTTCACTGTAAATCGCAAAATAGAAAAACTGACAGATCGTAACAAAGGAGAAAAAAGCTCTCTCTGACGTATAAATTTATACGACTAATGGCGTTGATTGAGTTGTTGCTGTTTTGGAAGTACACACAGGAACTTGCGTAAGTTTTTACTCTTTTCAGGGTTTTTGACTGATACCGATCAATTCAGAGAGACTCTCTTTGAAGAAGAATAAAATCGATTTTCATTCATTGGGTCTGCAAAAGGTTTTAAATCATCACCAAACAATTCACCGGATGGTTGATGGTACGATTATACCACCAGCTTTGAAGTTTGAGCAGAGCTTTTATTTATAATTTATTGGCCGACTTACACATTTTCGATATAAATGCAAACTAACATTTTATTCTTTTACATAGAATACGAGCAGCATCCATACATGGTATATTTTCATTATAAGAACTAACAACACATTCATTCAAACACTTTTCCACAAGGATGTAAATTGGCAATTTAAATCCTCTTTTACATGCTGTACAAACACACATTAAAGGTTTTCGTTTTGCTTGCGTTCACATTATACCTTGTAGAATAACACTCTATACAAATACATAGTGTGGATGTCATAATATCCAGATTTTGCCCTCAAAATATAATATGTTAGTTGGAATTATGGTTGTTTAAGGAAGGTTTATATGTATTATGCGGTGTGGAAGCTCACACTACACACCGAACACATAGTATAGCATTTTATTTAAGGATAACTTATCTAACTGCCCCAAAGGGATAATGTCTACATATGCAAAGTGTCATTTTGGCTCTTAATATTCATGGATTCGCAACCAAAGAATTACAATTGTTAATAATGAAATCTGTGGGAAAATACGAATCCCTGTTTTAGACAGTGTATAGACGTATATAAGACAAGGTGGTTAACTGATGAAGAAGGGGGTTCGGAAAAGACGTTTCATTGCACAATGTGATGTCAGTCGTAAAAAGGAAATTTGGAAAACTTAAATAACAAATTTAGTTGTTGCAAAGTTTTGGAATTAGTTTTGAAGTGTACTTGTAATTGTTGATTGGGGTGGAAGCCATAACATTGTTCAATAAATACTTTTTTAATTGTTGCTGTTATACGCACATTAAGTTTTATGCATGTGACCTTAGTTAGCACATCCTGACAGTCAGACGATGATATGTACAAGGAATAGTAGATTTGGATGCTGCAAAAGTAATTAATTTACATGAGGGATCAATTTTGTGATACAAATACAAGCGGAACTCACAAGTGAGGTGGAAAGCAACCAGCTTTGGACACTGTTATTTTAACAATTGTAGAGATTGCATATCCGAGCCGAAGGCGAAGTGTGCAGAGATAATCGAAAAACCCCGAATAAAACACTATTTCCGATATATTTGCGAAATATTATGTTTTTCACAATAATTCACGCCGTATGTGCGGTCGAAATTCAAAATGGAAAGTGCGGAGGTCTTTCTAACGTAGCGTCATTTTCATACAACGAAGCGTTGAAATGTACTTTTCGGTTCACATTTTCATCGAATCGTTCACACTTCAAATTTTAGTCACACTTGCGGCGTGAATTGTCCGGGTCAATCATGCCAAATTTCTATTTCTTATTGTGATGACATGTTTATGTTTGCAGGAACCATGTTATTATTACTGTTTAAACCATTGGTGGTGTCAAAAACAAATTTTCAGACCTATCACTCCACGAATTTGTCACAAGCATACCTGATGTTTGTGGTAAGCTTAGCTAACTCTGACGTATTGACTAACAAACGATGCTGGTAATTGTATCGGTACTTTCCCAACAAATGTCACGGAAAAAACTTTGTTGTGGACTAATAACTTGGCCAAATCTTGGTCAATTTTGATTAGTAAGTGATTTGGAAAGGTATAAATAACTCTTTCGAAATCGGCCCGGCGGAGCTTGAACCGTTTAGTGGTTCCCAAGATAAGAGCCAGGATTCCCACCTACCTCTAAATAAAAATTTTCCGTTAAATTTAGAACATTTTTCCTCTGTATTATCTGTAACAATTTTAAAACAAAAACTCGAAATTTTTAAAGAGCAACTACGTTGGCATCATTTCTCGGACTGGTAATTGTCGGTTGTTTTTAGTGTTCTTCTCACCAAATGCAATTATTGACATCGTCAAAGGTCAGTTCCTATGTGTTGGGCACTCTTTACATCAGAGAATTATACATAAATCTTCTTAGTTCTAGAACATAGGGATTCAACGAACTTCCATCCGTCTTTTTGCTCTTTTCCATGAAAAATCGTTATAATTGAGATCATCAAAGGTCAGTTCGTATGTGTTGGACACTCTTTACATCAGAAATTGATACCTAAATTTCCTAGTTCTAGAACATAGGGATTCAACGAACTTCCATCCGACTTTTTCCTCTATTCTATGAAAAATCGTCATAATTGAGATCATCAAAGGTCAGTTCGTATGTGTTGGACACTCTTTACATCAGAAATTGATACCTAAATCTTCCTAGTTCTAGAACATAGGGATTCAACGAACTTCCATCCGACTTTTTGCTCTATTCCATGAAAAATCGTCATAATTGTGATCGTCAAAGGTCAGTTCCGATGTGTTGGACACTCTTCACCTCAAAAATTGATACCTACATCTTCCAAGTTTTAGAACCTAAGAATTCAACGAACTTCCATCCGACTTTTTGCTCTAATGAAAATGTCACTTTGCGGGTTATTGTGAATGACACGGCGCGAAATTCCTCAACACCCACTGTATATGTCATATTTTGAATTAGACGGCGCAATTATGTAGCAAATTCTAAGTTTTGACTAAAACCTTTCAACATAACATTTTTCATTGTCGTCGTGAAAAATCTGTATTTTCTCCCTGCACTTGATTTTTTCAAATTTTCTAGTTGAGCGTAAAATACAGTTAATTCTAGCCGCAATATGCGTATTATAGCAAAGGTTGGAGAAAAACCAGATTAATTCACTCGGAAACAACAATAGCTCTAGCATATGTTCAAATTTACCTCACACAAATTTTAATGGAATTTTCAAGCAAAATCGTTACGGTTCAAAGTTAGTCTAATTTAATTTTTTTTTTGTGATGTTCCAAACATTTTTAAAATTGAGATGTTTGATCATATTCATGCGAGTATGATTAATTTGTGCACATATACGTTTGCTTTATGCTGAAATATGGTAAAAGGAAACAAAATGCTATACAATGACGAAAATCATTAACAGTGACTTCTAGTTCCAAAATGTTACAGGTTTGAAAATGAGTATATTTTCCCATAAAAAAAAACTCTCAAGATGAAAGAGTGGCCTTTGTGTTTCAACTTCTAAAATAAATGATTGCGTATCGGTTGAGCATGGAGGTGCGGGAAAACAGGAAAAGTAGGAAAATATGCAGTTTTTCTTGATTTCTCGCCAATAGCTACTGTTGTATATTCAAACCAGACTTTCTTAAAAAATTAATATCGCACATCATTTTTTAGGCTAAAATTCCGAAGAAATGCTTGAAAAACCAGTGAAAAACAGGCAAAACACGCTGTTTTGCTCGCCCTCTCGCTTATAACTACTGATAGACTCGATTTATTTCGATTTGTCTCATCAATACCTTTCATTTTATATGTCGCGAGCGAACACATCCCTAGATATGATTGAAAAACTAGTGAAAAACAGGGAAAACAAGCAAAACTAGCTGTTTTGTTTGCTTTCTGCAAATAGCTATCGACAAGCCTGACTTTCCTAGAAATTCGTTATTCTGATCGTCTCGTCAATACCTTTCATTAATGTATCGCATACGGTTTTTGAGTGAAAACATCCAGAGGTATGCTTAAAAAACAGGCAAAACAAATCAAAACGAAAACACTGTTCCGGGAGCTTGACTCCAAACTTCTGTCGCTGTTTTGGAGCACTTCCCGTTGAGCCGCGACAACGTTTTTACGCTAGAAAGTTAGGTGGGCAGGCAAAAGAGAGGTAAACGACGTAAAACTCATATTTTTCTTTATGTTTGGTCTCAAAACAGTCGGCGTGTTTGCCTGTTTCCCGAGGTTTTGACAGACAACAGGTTTGTCCCAACTGTAAACCCGAACCTTGACAACACGAACAACAACGATTTCATGGATAGAGATGAACAATGTTCATTGAACATAACCTAAATGTCAACAAATTTCTTTGTAAATTTTTCGTTAAAGTTTTCGTCAACCTGAAAGTTGAGGTTATATTGCCTTCTGTGGATGTAATTTGACATTTCGAAATGACCTTGTAACAAACCTACACCGTCGCATGCTTTTGCCCCCGAAATCATGTAATACAGAGACACATTATCGGTACTAAATCCTGGACGCAAACCAAATAACCGATTCAGTCACGGGTCAAACAGGGACTATTTTTGAGAAATTCTTTGAGAAATCTTTGAGAAATTTTTGAGAAATTTTTTATATTTTTGAGAAATTTGAGAATTTTGAGAAATTTGAGAATTTTGAGAAATTTGAGAATTTTGAGAAATTTGAGAATTTTGAGAAATTTGAGAATTTTGAGAAATTTGAGAAATTTTTGAGAAATTCTTTGAGAAATAATTGAGAAATTTTGAGAAATTCGATTTCTCAAAATAGTCCCTGGGGTCAAATAATTAAAAACCAATATCGCTTTATTTTAATTTTAAACCACCAAGAGAATATCCAAAAATTAAACAAAAAACATGAATCTTATAAGCTATGTTGTATTAGTATTCTGTGAAAATTTGTAATTTGCTTACCTTGACCATGAGTCGTTACCACACAACCGATTATGAGAATTGTCAATAAGTCAAACATTGAAAATGACATTTTGCAATTGCGGTGGAGAATTCCTAGAAAGTTAAAATAAGAATTAATTACTTGTGCAATCATACCAGCGAGACAAGCATACATGTGGAATGGACATAAATACTCATTTAATTGAGTTGAGCGTGGGCAATACCCTCTCTAGCAACCTAACTACATTTATTAAGGTGGTAAAAATGCAACGTAGCCTTTCCATTTTACATGTAAAACTAGGCCCCATCTTTTGGATGGGTCAGATCCCTTGACTGACTGACTACTTTTCTCAAGAAGATTTTTGTAATGCGAGCAAAAAAAAATCACTCTAAAAGTATATAAAAGTATACCAGGGTATGCGTACCCTACTTTCGATACAAAACACGTATATGAGAAATTCCAGCACTTGATCATATACTGGCTCATACGTATTTTCATTACTTAAGAGGCATCGATGATTTGCTGAAAAGTATACATTTGGGTGATTTTTAAATACTGTCTTTTGGTGATATATTTCCACCAAAATTATCATTTTTCAAGTATGTACGACCGCAATAACGACCACGAATGTGTTAGCTTTCAACATAAAATAGATTTGGTTGTAGCAGTTTGACCAACCCTGAGAAAACTGAGCAGTTTATGAAAATTTCGGTACACTGGTCACTTTTTTCAGAACTGGTCAAGTGACTACAACCAAATCTACTTTCTGTTGAAAGCTAATACATTCGTGGTCGTGTGTTTTGAAAAAAAGGTTCTGATGAAAAGATACCATCAAAAAGGCAGCACGAGATACAGACCCTGGAAAGAGGCGAATTTCTTGCTTACATATTGAATAAAAATGAAACTCGTGTGATTACGGCCCTCGCTTCGCTCTGGCCGCAAAGTTCACACTCGTCCAAACTTTAATTTTTTTCTTATCATCGATATAAAGATATTACACACACAAAATTTTGGAATGAATCCTAGAATATTACTCCAGTATATTCCATTAACGAGCTTAACCCAAAAATGTCTTTCTTAGTGGGGTAATTGTCTTTTGTGGACCATTAAGAATTACTCAACTAATAACACGATAATATCACGGGACGATACAAAAATTCTTTTAGGAATATCTCTGAGATCCCCCGACCGTCATAGCCCAACTTTGAACTTATCATCGGGAATGGAATTCCCCGTTGAATAAAAAAAGTTTTTGAAATCCGTTGAGGATTACGTCAAGCTATCGTGTTATCTAGGAACGAGACAAAAATTCTTTTGGGAATATCTCTAAGATCACCAGCCCGTTACGACCCATCTTCGAACGTAGCCTTCGTAATTTTATTCCCTGTCGATTAAAAAAAAGTTTTTGGAAATCCGTTGAGGATTACGTCAAGTTATCGTGTTATTAAGGAACGAGACAAAAATTCTTTTGGGAATATCTCTAAGATCACCAGCCCGTTACGACCCATCTTCAAACTTAGTCTAAGCAATTTAATTCCCCGTCGGTTAAAAAAAAGTTTTTGGAAATTCGTCGAAAACTACTCGAGTTATCGTGGAATCAAGCGACCAGACAAAAATTCTCTTGAGAATATCTCTAAGATCACCCGTCCGTTATAACCCATCTTCGAACTTAACCTGAGGAATTTAATTCCACGTCGATTAAAAAAAAGTTTTTGAAAATCCGTTGAAAATTAATCAAGTTATCGTGTTATCAACGAATCATCAAAGTGTGACAAACATTTTCTGTATTTAAGGTTTTTGGTCATACATTCATGCATTTTCAATCATAGTAGTGATCATTGTGGGACAAACATTTTAGGGTGTTTATCATCCGTAAGACCCATGACTTTCAGTCAAGGGAATTAGAAATTAGTCAGCAGTGTATGTTTCTGCAAACAAAGGAAAAAGGTGGTATTTTGACAGCGAGCGTCAATACGAAGTTTGTTAGAAAGGGTATTGGCTATGGCTATTTTCAAATCCAAAGACCCGAGGTGGTTTACACTTAGTCATTAGTCAATAGTCATTTTCTCTCTTCCGCTGTAAACGCAGGCGTAGGTGGACAAATGCTCCCTAGGTTAGTCCCTGTCTGTTGGCATGGACGATAATGATTTTTTTGTCTTGTGCCACAGAACTGCTACTAGCATGAACACTGAAATGACAAGTGTCGAATTTGGAGGCTTTAGTGATACGAGCGTTTAGGGTTGTTTGTATTGTATGTTTTAACTCATACAACGAAAACAAGTCATCTATCTGTACAACATAAACGCAGTGCCTACTGTGATTTCATCAGCCTCCGAATATTTTCTATGTTCGTGCTAGAAGCAGTGCTTTGCTTGTGCCCAGAAAACGACTCATTCCTGTCTCGCTCAAAACCAGTTTATTCGTACCGTCTTGTTGGGGAATACAACCTTCCCACACTCCTCAACAAAAAAGTCACATCAAGACAGTAATGTGCTATTCATATCGATAATTTTTTAGGTCAGAAACTCTGCTTCCACCTACGTAAATAGCACATATTTTGAACCCACAAAATCCACTGCCGCATAAGTATATTTATCTATGACTTTTTGGACATGGCACACGCATTCATTGTCTTGTGTAACATGTGAGACATAACAAACGGTACCCCAATTGTATAGTGTTTTAATCTAATATTAAATGGATTGTATTTGTGGGTCGTGAGTTACAACGTTGCTACAGTTGAAGACACAGAAATTTAAGCATTTTGCTTCAGCTGTTTTCAGCTGGTCCACACAAATAATCAACTCTATATTATACGTCAATTTTGATGTGTGGGGGCTTTTTTGAAAGGTCATTTCATACCCTACCAACGATAGCTGGCCGAGCTCTGACATATCAAAGAGTCGGGCGCTACTGATTTAAGAAGCACCAGTACTTTTCTCACAAGTTTATTTCACAGAAAAATGTGAATTGGTAAGCGTTTCGAATGTTTTGAACTACTTTTACTCAAAAAATTACAAGACTATGATAAATTTGAATGATATGTAACTATATGACTGGGTCTGAGTCTTCCCAAATGCAACCCAAAGCTAGAACTCAAGGAAAACTAGCATTTCCAGGTTTTTTTGTCTCTTCTTTATTTGAGGAAAGATTGATGTGTTTGGATGTTAGTTCCTAGAATGCCATCACTACGAAGAGTCAACCCACTTCCCAGTGCTAGAACTGTAGAATGGTGAGCATTTCCATCGGTTTTTTCGAACTTTCTTCTGGACTTGAGGGAAGTTTGAGATGTCTGGAGTTCAGTTCCTAGAATCACTGCGAAAGGTCTATCTTCTTCCCAAAGCTAGAACTCAAGGAAAACTAACATTTCCAGCAGTTGAAGAAGATTGAGGTGTCTGGAGGTCGTGAGTTCCTAGAACCACTGCGAAAGGTCTGTCTTCTTCCCAAAGCTAGAACCCAAGGAGAAGATTGAGATGTCTGGAGGTCAGTTGGTAGAATTCCATCACGCCGAATGGTCCACCTACTTTCCAATGCTAGAACTCAAGAATTACCAGTACTTCCATCAGTTTTATAATCTTTTTTCCTGATTTAATGAACGTTTGAGGTCTATAGTTGAACGTTTGAGGGTAGTTCCCAGAGGTCTATTATTCTATTCATTCGAAATTTATTATCGATAGCTTTGAACATGTCTAACTCAGCTGAAAGTTCGAAAGCCTTCGTTAAAGAACATTGTGTTTACGTCGGAAAAAAGTGTGTAAGAGGTTCGATGGTGTAGTTATTTGTTTACTCGCCACGCTCTGGACGCACATCCTTTCTTTTGCTGGAATTTCCTATTTTCTTTCAGAAGTGAACACGTTTCTTATATGTACGAGGTATGACTAACAGTTGTTCTCCACGAATCAAAAACGTCCTTCAATAGCAACAGGGTTACGTAAGGTACGGTATTAACGGTATTACCGACGCAGCGTCTGTCACGGTCTCACATGGTGTTTTTTTTTAAATAATAACAAGAAACGTATCGAATATATATTCATTATTTATGCTGATGGGATAATTAAATTGGATATAAAGTAAAAAAAAATCCATTTTGATTACAGTACATTAAGATGGTTGATTTTATTGATTAAATGATTTTCAATGCCTCAGATATTTACTTAGAATGAGTTATTGTTGTTAATCTGAGTGTATTAATCGATAGTTTCTATTGTTTGAATTGTATGTTTTGAATAAATGAATAGAGATGTTAGATAGTACAAGAAGAGTGGCAAAAAAAACACGATGAGTCATACGCACTGTAATTTTGATAACTAACACTGGGAAGATAATTTATCATTGTTTGGCAGATTCAATGATTAATCTCTACGTAATATCTCATTTAATTATTAATGTAAATTATGAGTACCCTTCATTCTAAGATAGTAGATTTTCATTATATCATATTATCATATTTAACATTGTTCCAAAAAAATTGGCTGCTTCAGGCATATGATATGCCAATAAAATCATATTTCGCCTTGTTAGTAACCCCAACCGAACTTTATCAACCTATTTTATATAAGCCTAGTGGCGTACCCGGCTTTGCCCGGGATTATTTTAATGACAAAATATTTTATTGGACACTTGAGAGAGATGTAAAATTTTTTACAAAATAAATTTTCTCAAAATTTCTGACAAAAATATTTTCACTCGTTGAAAATGTTTTCACGCGTCCACGACGTAAACAGACAAAAAACAAGCGACAAATAACGCATGAAGGTGAAAAAAAAATCTCGCATTCTTTCTGACTTTTTATCATTAGTTGGTATTCCAAGTTTCAAGTCTCTAGGACTTTCCGTCTGGGCTCCTATTGAGAGACAAACAAACAAACAAACATTAAAGTGTACACTGTACACTGTATGAGAGACAAACAAATAAACAAACAAACAGACAAACATTAAACTGTACACTGTACTAGTGGTGTATCTGACTTTGCCCGTGATTATTTTATTGACAAAACATTTAAATATTTTAACGCGTCCAATTTTCGTCAAAAATCTTCCAACGTCTAAGAAATGCATCCACAACAAAAAACAGGCAAAAAAATTGCTATTTCTCACGTTCCTAATTAGTCGGTATGCCAAGTTGCAAGTCTCTAGAACTTTCCGTCTGGGCTCCTATATAGAGTCAAACAAACCAACAAACAAACATTAAACTTTATATTATAGAATGATATTATACACGCAAATCATAAAATATCGTTGCACCGTTAAAGCAACACACTTTGTTGCTGTATCTTCAGGTTTCCGCTAAAAACAAATGTCAAATGTTTAATGCATCCTAGCTTCCTATTGTGTTAGTTTGTTGGTTTGACATAACTATACAGTGATACAATTTACTTGTTTTTCAAGTTGTAAGGAAGTTTGGTTGGCATGTAGAAAATGTAACAGTGATAGGTTTCTTGCAATAACTTTTTACAAATTCTGTTTTTAGGATAGCTGCCTTCATTCAGAGAAAAACATCGTATGCAACTCGGTGATAAATGGTACTTTAGACACATCATGTGTGTTTCATGTTACAGCTGGTGCCTAGAATAGTGTCTTTCAACATAGCCCAATGCACTGAAGGTGTGTACGTATACCGAGTATACACCGCGTCTGTATTGGTCTATTTTGAAATGTATTTTACACATACAGCGGGAGGGGAGTGACTTTTCCATCCCTAGTTATGCGATTGACCAAGGCTGTAAAAATAGTACATTGAGGAGTTTTGCGCAGACGATGTGTTGTCGAACTCGCTTCGCTCGTATCGGCAAAGTTTGCCGGACAAACTCACATATAGTGAGCAAAACAACACTATTTACTAACCCAATTGCTATTATTACTATAACTATTGCTAGCCCTATGCGAAAGTTGAGTTGAAAAAAATGGATCCGTGCGCTTTAAGTTCTTTAGGATATTTCTTTGTTTCATGTTGTTTGCCACGAAAAGTTGTGGAACTAAATTTTTTTCTGGAGTATGGAAAATCGTTTTTCCGGACGGAAAAGTCATTTATATGAAAACTTTCAAAGTCGAATATCTCCTCAACTACAAAGTCTTTTTGAGAAGAAAGTGCCAATGAAGCCTAATTGTAAATACCTTTCATGGTATATCAGTTACAAGTTCCACATAGCTGATTTCCACTTACCAATAAAGTACTGCATGTGAGAGACTAAATTGAATGATTTCAATTTTTGTTTAATTGACACGGCTCTCACACGAAGCACTTTTTGTTGAATGGAAACCTTACTTAAGTCTTAATTCACAGACATCGGTTTTCATTCCGTTTTGCCTCCGTATACATCACAGTTGGCATTTCATACAATAGATTCTATAGAGCATACGGACGACTCTGAGGCCACCTTAATGCTTGATTTCCATTTACCAAAAAAGTTCTATTTCTGAGAGACAAAATTGAATGTTTTCAATTTTCGAATTGTTTACTTGACAGCTCGTTCTCACGGCTCTCTCACGGAGTACTTTTTGTTGCGTAGAAAACATACTTAAGCCTACAAATCAACTTACTATGTTTACACTTCATTTGCTCTCCGTTTACTCTTCAAACAATTAAAAAGAGGCATGGTTAAACGGAGGCAAAACGGCGTAAGTGTAATTAAGCACAATACTCGATTACCAAAAAAGTACTTTGTGTGAGAGGCAAAGTTGATTTTTTTCAATTTTTGCTTTGTTTACTCGACAACTCGCTCTCTCACGGAGTACTTTTTGTTGAGTGGAAACCACATTTATTAGCGTTCAAATGTCAGGAAAGATCACTTGAAGACCGTGTGAAATGCCATCCACGTCAAGAAATGCCGTCCACGTTTAAGAACATATGTCATACAAATGAATGAATGAACGAAACATTTAACGAAACCGTTAAGTTTCGTAAAATGTTTCGTTCATTCACTTAGAAGTGATGTTACGTCTGAAAGTACCGTATCTTGAAGATGATCTATATTCGAAAACTCTTAAGCGCGTATGGAGCCCCAGCTTGGGAGTGGTCAACCTTAAATCGCTCATCTTCGAACTTACATTTCACATTTCCGGACGGGGTCGAAAAGAATTTTCGAAATCGGATGCGTTTAACTCAAGTTAGAGAACGAAAATACACGCACAAAATTATCCCGTTCCTCATTTACTTAGAATGATAGAATGTCGAATGTCGAAGATATTTATTGAAAAATCAACACAAATATTCACAATTCGTTATCATTCTGAAGTATATATTATGGACAACCAAATGCCTTGTTTATTCATGAATGCAGTGCGGCGTGATATTGATCGTTTTGAGGTGTACGTTTATTATCGGTAAGCATTAATAATATCGAAACAAGTCAAAAGCACTTTGATGTGAATGATGTTGTTGCGGTTAGGGACAATCTAATTGCATTGAATATTCATTACAAGTGTATATCGCATCCATATGCTGTCTCTTTATTTCATTCTGTACAATAAACATTACAAACCGTCAACGTTCTACATGTAGGTATTTAATATCCGATTAATTTTATCTTTCAAATTTATTGCTCATATATACCAGTTTCAGACCAATAATGGGTGTAGAGAAAATAAATTAATATGTTTGAAGTGACTCAATAAGAGTTTAACCATCGTTTTAGATTAAAACGTTTATTTTAGCAATTTATTATCTATCAGTAGTATTAATTGCAGGTTAATTGTACAGTAAGAAATTCAAATAGAGTTGGATTTCTTCAGTTCTGCGACTCGTACGACAGCGCTAATAAGTTTACCATTACGTTTACGCTTTTATGGTTGCTTAGAGTCAATCAAAAGAAATTGCCCGTCTCCAACGCTTTTTCCACATTACGTCGGTATTTAGCTAAAATTGTAGCCTGCATTTGTGTGCCTCGTTCATTCATTTTTGATGAGGTCTTTGCATCAGAATCCTTTTCGAAAAATGTACGACCGCAACGATCACGAATGTGTTAGCTTTAAATAAAAATTAGTTTTAGTTGTAATCGTTTGACCAGCTTTGAGAAACGTGAGCAGTTTAAGAGGCATCGATGCTTTGCTGAAAAGCACACATTTGGGCGTTTTTAAAATACCGGATTTTAGTTTACGTTTGATGATATCTTTCGACCAGAATTCATTCTCAATAATATACGACGTGCAAAAACGACTACGAATGTGTTAGCTTCAAATAAAAATTAGTTTTGGTTGTAGTCGCTTGAGCGGCACTGAGAAACGTGAGCAATTTCAGAGCTGGTCAAACTGCTACGACCAGATCTATTTTCTTTTGAAAGCTAACACATTCGTAAACGTACATTTTTGAAAATGAATTCTGGTGAAAAGGCCTTGTGCCAAGAAATGTTTGTGCCAGTAACCAATCGGATAAATCTGATAAATTTATCGGATGATGCGCCCTAACCTAAGATGTTCGGAAGCGTTCGGAAGTGTAAGTCTAATAAAATTGGATAAATTAATACAAAAGCCTCCAGAGCAGGCAACTGAAAATTTAGTAATGAAAAATCTCAGCCTCTTTTTACGTTAATAAAATTTTGTATTTCGTTCAAAGCAACATTTTTGCCACTCTTTACTTTTCAAATCCATCAAGGATTTACCATTGTATCGGGGAATAATCGGTCTGTTGACGGACGTAAGTAGAACAAAGATTAACATTTTGCAAAATGTCATAATTTTAAAACGGGGAAGGGACTAGCATGCTACAAGTTTGTCCTACTTATATGTCCTCCTCAATATGAAAGAACACATGTAGAATCAAGTGAAGTAAATTGTTGATTCGTGACGCATATTTAGCGACCAATTGTTTTAGCACCAACTCTTAAAGAAATCCGTCCAGCGGCTAAATTATGTGAACCCAACATTTTTGTTGTATACTACTCTCAGGTTACGGTCCCAGAGACAAATAGACCATAATATACACAGCCAGATAAATTTGACCCCGGCAATAGTATTCAACGGTAAGTTGCAGCTTGTGGAAAGCTGTCTTGAATAGTGTTTTTCGTATCGTAACATTCTTGATTAACAAATGGAAGATATTCAACAAAAGCTTGACGCTTCATCTGACAACAGTTTACGGTAGAAAATTTCTACTCTTTCACTGATTGTTTTCTCGCAGGGTGTATAATATGTGTATATATAAAGTGTTTCGTGCTGGTCGTCGTAGCGTCATGTTTTTGAAGATGCTATTGGGACAACTTATACAGCAGTCTTGCTGGTTGATTTATCAATAATTCCGAATTGGCCTTTTGTTTGCAACAAATCATATGAGCTTATTACCCAGCTCCCACCTCAAGGTGATATTCAGCTGGTGCTCATTCTGCACGTAGGAAACGTTTAACAATTGTAGCTATGAACCCGAAATCGTCTGCCATTTGTGGCACTTTGTACGGGTCTAAAAATTGAAACTTCTTTCGTTCGTTTTTCTTTCAAGTTTCTTCAAGTTCAAGAATGATACATTTTGGAAACATATAACTTTGTATTTATGAGTATCCTATCCTACACAATTCACCGTATGCTGATTCTGTGTGTATGTTCTTCTGTTGAAAATATCGCCCGGTAACACCAAAACAATATCAATGATGAGATGAAATGGCATACCTGTAAAACCGCTATGCCCATGCATGCCTACCTAACTTTATATAATATATCGAAAACAACATCAAAACATTTCTGCTAATAAAGTGCAAAAACATGTTCTGACCTAGTTTATTTTTGGGATATTTTTTTTCTGCTTATTTTATTACTACCATGTGGGTGCGGTGTTAAACTTTTGGACAGTATGTGACTGAGGACTATGAACTTGTTTTAACAGCATTGAAATCATTTCCATTTATATTCTTCTTGAATGGATGATTGCGACTGGTATGACTCATAATTGGTATGTGTAACATACTTAAACTGAATCGAATTCTTGAACTTGACTTCTTTGTTACATATTAATGGCATTGTGATGTATTACAAGTGATCTTATCTTGTAGTGAATTGAAAATTATATGCAAATTTTGTAATAGAAAATTGTTGATTCAATCTTCAATCAAATCATGTATTTAAATGTATAACAATAGCAGGTATGTATTACTTACTATACTCTCTAACTATAGCGCAGAATAAGCATTTCAGGATGTAAATGACAATACAAAATATTTTTAAATCTGAAACTGACGTAAAGTTGATAGTCTGGGCTGCTATGTCAGAAAAAGTCGTCTCCGCTCGGGAGTTTGACTATTGGATATGATTGAGGGATGAGGGGTCAAAGTTTCCAAACCATTTTTTTTTGGTTTCATGAGCCGTTAAAAATCGGTTTTTCTTAAAGGTTGATTATACAACTTAAACTTACAGAACAACTTTTTTGTCAAGGGTCTTTGACAGTCCGAGCTATGGAGGATTCCCGACAAAGTGTCCCAAAAAACCACTAACTTTGAGACTGATTTTACTGGCTAAATCCCTATCTATATTTGCCGAGCTCTGACATGTCAAAGGATTGGGAGCCTCAGCGCTGGGACTGGGAAGCATCGGTACTTTACTCAAACATTTTTTCTTTAGGACAATGTCAGAATTGAAACGCTACGAAGGATTTCATCTGACTCTTTCTCTTACTCCAAAAATAACGCTTCTCATAACTGAATAGCTTGTAACGCTGATAGCTCCGAAATTATTGAACTTAATAAAAAAAATCCTTCAAACTAATTTCGGAGAAGAAAGGAAAGTGGATAAAGCTCGTGTGTTTCTTAGTCCTACGGATTTTTTTCTCAAATTTTTTGGTTGTCGCAGGACTTGCGTCACGGGGCTGTGATGTTGCAGTAGTAACTAATAAGGACTGACGTAGTATTTGTTGCCCAAGGGAAGAAAAGTAATAAATTTCATTTTGAGGGTGGTGTTTATGGTCAGAGCGTAGCGAGAGCCGCAAGTCACCCGATAAACTGAAATTTCCTAATTTTCTTCTCTTGGGTAACAAATTATTGTTCACAACAACGGCCCCGAAGTTTCAGCGCAGGTGAGGAAATGACTATTTTCTCGCCCATGTTGTGAAAAAGTATTACCAGAACATGGTCCCGTCTGTCACTTTCACGTAGAATAGCCACAATTCGAGAATTGTACGCAAATTTTTGAAAAGTACATTCCAAGCCCACCATCAGAATGTTTACACTAAAACATTCAAGGTTCTGAAAGAACAGGTTAAGACACTTACGAAGGCGGGTGAAACACAAATCTTGACATTTCAGCCATGTATGTTGTTTGAAAAGTCAACTTGAAAACAAATTTTGTTTTGTTAAGTTGAAATCGTTATATAAAAATTTCCAAACCTAGTTGGCGCTACAGGAAAATTTTGATCACACCGCCTTCGTGATCAACTCGAAAGTGTCTTAACCTGTTCTTCCAGAACCTTGAAAACAATAACTCACATTGCTCACGACAAAATGGAATAGGGTTGTTCCACCGTACGATAAAAACCAACAATTAAACAAAAAACGAGCCGAAAACGAACGAAAGCCTTGCAGCAAATAGCCTTGGAACAGACCTATTATTATCGAAATCACTTCACATGACTACTAGATCTGAGAGAAGTTTTTTTTCTCGATGATATCGTGTAATGAACACGAATTCACGGGATATTTTCGCTGAAGTAATGAAGCATTCTATTAAGGCTAAGGAATATCATTTCTTTTTATCCGTAAGCGGACAGGCAGAGACTAAAACTCAATACAATAAAGCCTATTGTTTGAAATGACAACTGTCAAGTACACGGAGGCAAAACGGAATGAAGACGGATGACTGTGCGGCCAACTTAAAGGCATGAGCTGTCAATTCACAAAAAATACAAACAGATAAAGGAGAATGAGGAAGGACAAATGAGAAATTAGCAGGCAACAAGTGGCAATGGACCGTTCGAAGCCTTCATCCAGCAGTGGATACAAACAGGCTGAGAAAGAGGAAGAAGTACACAGACTAAATTTTGCTTAGTTACGTAAATTTTACATAGATTCTATTTAATATCTATTTCGTCCGTGTATTAACACAAACGTATCCTTAAAAACGAGATAATTCCTCTAGGTACGAATGTAATGACAGATTTACTGGCCGCAAGCGTGTAAAAAATAATATAATAAGCAACCCAATCACCACCTCATCCGCACATGCTATAAGAAATATAAACAACGATATGTAGCACCTAACAACACGTATATTACATTACACTGTGCCATCAATTTTACCTTTTCCAAGTCATATAATTACACAATTCAACCGTAAATTAATACAATAATTTAGCCGCCAGGTCCTTAGATAAATTTTCGGCAACTAAATTGATGACCAAATTTGTATTTTCATGTTTTTGTTTTGTCTTCAACGGGCAATGGAATATACGTGCTAATGTTGGTTTGGCATCAAGGACACCAGTAGAGTAACGTATGCGTTTATTTTTGGAGTTTGAGAGTTTATTTATACATAATATGCTTACACTTGCGTTACTGCTACATATACATTTGTAATAAAATATTATGTAACTGTCGAGATTTAGTCCAGGCGGTTGTACTGATAAAGCACGATTAGGATGTTCTCTTCATTAAATGTTGATGTTAAGTACGAACATTTATTTGATCTACAGTAGATATATTTGTGCCGCCGAGAATTGAAATACGACGGAGTTCTATACCGATAGCTAGATTGAACAGTCCGAAATTTCAAAACTAAAGGTTAGTACACAGATCGTGAAAAATTTGTGAAAAATTGACCCATGCAAAATATGACAGAAAATGTATGAGTCAAATGTCAAATATTTTGCAAGCTCGATGTAAACAAGATTTTGTAGCGGTCGATTTTGCATGCATTTTTCACACGCGGTGTACTCATCTTATATGTTGAGTTGACAACTCGTTGTAGTTTCAAACTAATTCAGAAAAATTGTACATAAAACTCGGTTTCAGGATGCTAGATTTTATCAATTCATAATATGATCTATACAGTAACACGCCAACCCTTCCGAAGCTATAAATGTGCTCATCAAAGTAATTCTGAAAAAGGTGAGTGGTTACAAAATAATTTCACGAAAAACAGAGTTCGCAAACAGTGGAATATACCACCAATACGGCTAGGTTTCGAAAATTATGTATACGGCTTCGATCGTAAGAAAATCAATGTGGAGGTTCTAATGATACCGTAAAGCGCATAGAAGCTGAATAAAATATGGAAATATGCCAAATCAACGACAAATAAGGTCATCACGAATGAAAAAAAAAGAATTTCCTTAAAGATCTAGGCAATCAGAGTCCGATCAGAAAAATTGTACATAAAGCTTGGGTTCGGAATACTAGCTTCTATCAATTCATTTGCATACTATGATCGACAGTAAACTCAAATTCTGTAGCGCACTTATGGCGTGAATCGCAACGACCAGGCATTTCTAGAGATGATGATAACCCGAACTTGCCCGCGTGTTGTTTCATGGCTAAATACCCCTTAACCTCTCTCAGCAGACCTTGAAAACATACCCAGGGATGGGAACGATGTTTTCCGTAATAATGGACATTCTCTGTGTTTGTATGTGTTATTGTCAACGAGAGAAATTTGACGAAGCGGAGATAACTCTTCGTATCAAAGATTAGTGTTTGTGTAGCACATCGAAACATCAACTCATTCGGCTTTGTATTGCGTATTTTCGGTCTCTCTTTTATTCTCATTCTCACCTTGAACGATGCGAAGCAATTTATTTGTGTGTACAAATGCGATAGAAATACTTTGTATTTGTTTTTGTTGTTTGTGTATTTGATGGTGTGGTAAGGGTAAAATTTTGTGCATCACCGACTTAAAACCACTCAATCACAGTATGTGCTTGAATTCATATACTGAGAGAATAATTTTTGCATAAGTATGTGTGTTTCGTCGAAACCAAGTGATGCAAATATTTATTCCCTTAGCTTTTGAAAGTTTGAAAGTGCATGGGGTCAGAAACAATGAATTTCGTTAAGAAATTAGGATCAATTATGAAGGATGCTTTAGTGGAACTGCGTTCAACGGACTATTTATTGCAGAAAATTTCAATTGCAAACCGAAGAGGCAACGCTGCATTCATTCTGTGGAACAATTAGCGTAGACGACTCTTATCAACGCACTTCAAGCATGAGTGGTACTCTAAATAGAGTACTGAAAAGGACAGTGAGTCAAACTGGCACTGTAAAAAAATCTGGAAAATTTTTTCATACAAAATAGTATTCCATTTGGCAGCTGTCACTCAAAGCACTTTTACTTGAATTGCGTTGCTTTTATCTATTGTAAAACTTATTTTTTGAAAAGATCGGTTTTTTACTGGCTGCTTCAGCAGTCTTTTTTTCACCTATCAATAAAAAAATAATTCCAACTAAAGCCCCTGAATTAACGCGTTTGAGAGACTTTATTAATATAAATTAGTTCTTATACCTTTTTTCCACTAAGAGTAGATGGAATATCGAAAAAAAAGTATCGAACTATATAATCGACCGACAAACCGAACGAGCGCTGTAAGTCAATAATATCGGGATGGCCTTGTTGCAAAGAAATTAGAATTTGTCTGATAAATTCAATGAACGTCAACACACTTTATACTTTCATTGGATAAATTGACTCTTAAGTCAATTGGGATACAAAATTATATTTCTCATTTCTTAAAACACACGCCAAATGACAACGAAATGTCAAGCATGAATCGGTGTGGATAACCTCAATTAAATGTGTTTGCTAAGTGTTCCTCGGATATTTATAAATATTCCTCGAATTTGCAAAATCCAAATTACTTTCACGTATCACGTTTGCATTTTGAATAATAAAAATACCTCGTTTTTACATAAAAAAAAGAAGATCTGGCATACTTTATCCGGTATGACCCTGTTAAAGAACCTCTAAGGAGCATAACATATTGACTGTCACAGTGAAAATAAAGTCAACTAATTGAGGTAATGGCAAACTTGAGGAAGTTGTGTCAGTAGTTTCTCTTTGGAACTAACGTAGCCATTATGTTGACATGGTCCACGTGCACAGGTTGTACTATTTAGAATGCCTCATTTGAACAAGTAAATCGTCAATTAAAACGAAAATTGAAACTCTCCATTATTACCGTTACGAATTGGATGGAATGATAATAATTTCATAAATTGTCAAGTTCAAGGTTCATATTCACTTCCTTTAACAGATTCATGGAAATATTTCGCATTGTATCAGATCTATACATACATTTTTCGTCATCTGGAAAGCACATATTCACATTTGCGCTATAATATCACAGAAAGCGTATAAAATATTCCGTGCAGGTACTTTCACCTTGGCCACGAATTGAAAACTAGTATTATTAAGTAATATTATGCTTGTTATATTATATTACATTTTGCGGTAATATGGTAAGGCTTACGCGATGGTATGCTATAAACTAAACTATATTATGTGACGAGGAAAATATGTTATTTTACCATGTCGTTTATATGACATGACAAATCGATGTTGTACGTGAGCGATATGCGAATAATCTTTAGTATGTTTTCGGGTGTTTTTGAACGGTTTAATTTGGTTTATTTGTAAATTGTTCGCAATTTAATAATATGGTAATTAGCAGTGCAAATTTTTTTTAAACGAAAGTGGATGTTATTAGTTATTTGTACAACACGAATTGTGTGAAGGTTTATTTTCGCACTAGGTGTGGATTGGTCAATCCGAGGCGAAGCCGAGGTCGCTAAGGCGTTGTGTGCGGGAAAATACCTTCACACCTGCCATGGTTGATAAAAGGTTTTACCTAATTTCGGGGCATAATCACCCTTCTATGCAAAACATGTCCTACATTTTGTACCAAAATTCACGTGTAAACAGAAATTCAATGGAACGATCAAGAAGGCGGCATTATAATACACATTGTGATGTAAAGCGACGCGTTGATTAAAGTCAATTAGTCAATTATTAGTATATATACACTTTAACCCTTTAACGACACGTTCGGTATAATTATATGACTGTATAGCCGAATGTTCAAAAAAGTGTTGGTGTCAGGGGTTCGAATTTTGGTCAATGCAAGATTTTTAATTATAAAAATTCAGTCTTCGTTGAAGGTAATAGGTTCTGTAGCGTACGAACGAAAAAAGTTCCTATTTCACTGTGTTCGAAAATAGTTATTTATGTAACAAGAATCGAATACGATTCGTGTTGCAAACAATGTTTTATGCAATTTCGGCACGGAATGAACTGTTAACTGATTTTGTTGCTGTTAACATTTGCATTGCACTAAAGTCTCTCAGGATAGTATTGGTTCAGTCCAAATACATTAGAGTTTTTTTGGCACTCTAAAACTACGTACAATAATCTTCTTCATTACGTTCTTAAAAACAGGCAAGAAACAGTTTGATTCCGTCCCAGAATTGCATAAAATCTGTTAAATCTGAAATAAAGATGGTTTTTCGAATATATACAGAAACTGGTTGATTTCTGAAGCCGTGGTCTTCAAGAATTCTTCTTGTTAAACCGTTTTGCAAAATTTTTTCAACCAATTTCTTATATGCTTCGAAACAATTTTAAACTTTGATTAAGATCTCCATTAAATGTGTTACTTGGCTGATGACAAACAAAAGATTAACGAAATATTGATGAAGTGGGACGCGTTGAACCCAGATGCTCAGATTCACGGAAGAACTTCTTCACGTGCATCATTATATGTTTCGCAATACGACAAAAAAATATTTAATTTTCTTTTTCTCGTATTCGACTTCTGTCAGGTCCCGTTAGTGACATGGGGCCGTGATAAATATTGGTTATTTTCAGATTAAAGCTAAAAATATGACATTATCGAAATGATCAATAAATTCAATAAATGAGATCATGGGCGTACGTTAGCCTCTTGTGACGCAAGTCCAACTACAAGAAAAAAAAATCAAAAAATATTTGGAGTAGGTTCTGGAAGTCATTCTAAGACATACTATTAAACATAGGGGGTGCTCGTTTAGGACCTTCAAGTTCCAATATAACCTCGATGAGTGTGTGTATGTGTATGTTACTACCATAATGGTAGAGCAAATTTTACAGTAAGTTGAAGGAGATTTTGTAACTGGGCTCACGAAATTTGCATTAAATTGGTTATTGCAGATTCGGATAGAGGACCTCATGAAACGTCGAAAAAGCACTCTGTTCAGAAAAAACTTTGTAAAAAGTGACGCAAGTGTATACTTCCAAACAACTGATATCCGTCATAAACCCTTAAAATAGTTAAAAATTACGCAAGTCCAAAACAAAAATTGCGTCACAAAGTAGCATAGGTTGGAGGAAAAGCCTCTGAGAAAAAGCCACTTTTTGACTCAAAATTTTTTTTTGGTAAAATTTTCTTTCTAAAGTTTTTTGCTTCAAGTTTTTGTTTTTACAATTTTTCTGTACAAACGACATCAGAAATTTTGTAAGTATTGCACAGTGTGTCACTTTTTCCTCTGTTTACGGTTTTTCACTGATACTTGTAATTTATTAGCCTGTTTGACAAATATATAAACGATCAATTTTAATACTTAACCTATTACAGACGGCAAGCAACGGGGCTATTACTTCCATCAATCAAAGTATTTTTAATCTGTTAATTTCAAATCTTGTACTTCAATTTTTTGAACATTCATTTTACTATGTAAAGGACCATATTATCCAGAGTTTGTCATTATTTTTGTCGTCGTTCTTCATATAACAGATCCATATGTGACAGGTAAATCCATTGACGACATTTCGAGGCTATTGGTAATAGACTTTGCATTTCTTTCATTCGGACAGGTGTCAAGCGTTCTTGGTGTGAGTTAAAACACACAACACATGCTTCTTGACATATGAGAAACCAGTGTTAATGCTAGTATCAGTGCTGTGCTGAAGCATATAAATTACCATTACTTTGCCGCACAGAACTTGTTGCATAAAAACATGATCATCCGCAACTTGAAATGCATTACAGATTGTCGGAGATCAGAATATTTTTTGACCATTATAAGGAAGGTAAATAAAAATTAAAAGTCAATTAGATATTGAGAAATTCCACAAAAATGAATTTTTCGACTTTATCAAAAATGTTAATTAAAGCAAAAATAAAACTTTTTTTCCCTTGTATAGGTAAATATTAATGAGTCCGCTTGTCAAATAACGAAAAGACAGTTTCTGTTAAAATATGTAACATCGTACGCATAAAATGTATACATTTTGTTGATAGGTCAACGAACTAAGGTTCGTTTTTTTCCTACATGGATAACATATAAAGATAATATGTCGTAAATTGCACTTTTGTTCGACTTTTATATTAAATATTGTAGGTATCAAAAGTTTATATTTGGCATTATCATACTCGATGTATGTGTACGGGGAATGTAGCCACAACTAGTTAATTCTCATGTTTGTATCGAGTGAAAACAAACAAAAAAATGCGAACATGGGATTTTATTAAAGTTTTGCGGAGGATGGTTTTTACTTTATTTGTTGACCAGTTCTACTGTGCCGTATAATATACAACAACATAGAACATAGAACATTGTCATCTTTTACATGCCTATTTTGATGATCGTAGACATCACAACATGTGTATACGTTTCGACGTTGATTTTTAGTAGCATAATGCTGGAATATGGGCGCTTTGTTGAATGGAAACATAATTAATAAATTCAATTCTAATAAGCTCAACTAATTGGGCAACTAATTGCACAAATTTCGAGACAAATTTAAGCTCAACCAAGAAACCAGTGGTTTGCATCGTAAACGTACAGTACTTTGAAATTGTGTCGGTTGCCTGCGGCTCAGACTACAAAATATTTACTATTAGAAGCAAAACATAGCAAACACCTCGTTACAGTCACAGTGAGGTGGACCCGTAGAAGATCGTTTCAAAATCATTTTCCTTCTTCAACTGTTTTACTGATTGTTAAGCATCTTTAAATATCTCCATTTGAAGATACACACCGCCATATTTAACTATTAATAACCATTTTACCTATAAATATGTTATTATACAGCTAAAATCCAAAATGGCGACTAGCGCCCATTTTGTTATGAAACCGGAAATAATACTGTCACTTTACAGTCGTCAAGACCTTTCAGACAAAAAAATAAATAATTTAAAAACGTGTAAAGTTTACTCTAGATATAGGTAAAAGCATCTTCCATGGACAGAGGAGCCGGATATGCGCTCACTCCAAAGGACCTAGTTCACGATCCGGTCAACCGAATTTCAAAATGATTAGTTTGATCAATACCTATCTAAAAAAGCAAAAACAGTCGAGATCCGTTCAAATTTGGCCAACCTATATGCAAAAACTATTCAGCGCCATGTACCTGGTTCACACCAAGGGCTCTAAACTCATCCGATTTCTATAAACTATTTTTTTGCTGATTGGTAAGTATTGTTACCTTTCATTTGCCGTATCATTTAGAAGTGAAGCGTCTAAATGTTCGGAGATATCTTCGAAATACCCTAAAGTGCTTATGAGGCCACGAAATCACCCATCTTCGAACTTAGCCTTTAGAAATGTTGGAGGAGTGGAAACTCGGAATCATTTCAAGTGTTCATGTATTCATGTATGTCACCTTCTATTATCCCTCATAAATTCACCTTTCCCATTTTTAAATGACACTACGGAGTAATTCCTGTTTCCATGACTAATTCACTTTGCCATTATTGGTTTCCAAATTCCGGCTTCCATTATTGATACTTAAATACCACGATTAATTCTAAAACCATAAACAATTCTAAACTCGCTCAATTCTGAAGAATTCACCAACGAATTCCAGACACCATAGTCAATTCTGCCAATCTACCCGTGCCGGTTTATTTTCATCTTATTCAACCTCGTATTCAACCGTTTTACAAATTTAATTTTAATTTCCTTTTTTTATTGAAATAAACATTCCGTGTTCCGTGCCCATAACCTGTTGTTTGTACAGTATCCGGGAGGAATTACAAATGCAGGTTTAACTAAATGACCAAGATAACTTATTGTGAAGTGACCGAAATGTATTAGTTATTTTTGATTGAACTGACGAACGTCTGCTAGATCATAAGATCCAACAAATATAAGATTAACATTACCCATCACAGCCAATAATGTATATTACTTGTAACACCTGTGTCAGCTAACTTTTCTCAACATTACCATCAGTAGGTAATCTTATTGGACATATTATCTGCCGCATGTAATGTGAAGAAATATTTTTTGTCAGTGTTGCTAACCATTATTTTACTCTGGAAAAGTACGTAGCGACTTCTGTTCTGGAAGAAATTATTGTGATCTTTACGTCACAGTTCCGCCTATTAATTTCTTAAAATGACAAGGTTTTTGTAATAAACGAATCCGCAAGTTTATAGTTCTAAATTCTATCTGAATATGAGGAGATTTTAATTAAACTTTTTCTCCACATTAACTTTTTCAATAAACTTTCTGATTGACTGCGCGAATTTCCTTTTCTATTTCGGTGTCATTGTTGGATTTTTTTTCCTTCTTCGTCTAAATTTTTACCAATCATAAAGTTTTTGTTCCAAAAGAAAACCTTTTGCGAACATAAACAAAAACTTTGTTTCACCTTTAATATTACGAATGAAAAGGACGAAGTCGAAGAAAATTTGTTTTCGATTTTTTTTATGTTTTTGTTACATTGAACGTGATTATTCAATTAAAGAAAATCTATTGAAATTGCAAATTTGAGGGAATTAATGAAATCGATTCACGGATTTATGGCCGGTTTTGTTATTTTTAGAGTTGGGCTATTTTATGAGTTTTCATTGGAAAAGTTTGTTAATTGGCAATTGGAAATGTAATTGAGTGATTGTAGATCATGTATTCTGTATGTTGTTGGTTTGGCGTTCATCAATTTAACGTTATTGGAAATATTATTCTACTAAGAAAACAACAGATTGGAGGTCTATTCACGTACCGAGATGCGATTAATTAAGCGATTTAGTCCTTGAGTTTTACGATAGTTTATTGTAGGTGCCCATAATAGGCCAATTTTGCCCGAAACTGTAGAATAAAGCTTTATTTACCCCTTAAATTATGCAAAATAACTAAAAATACTTTCTGAGAGAAAATAGAAATCATCCGCGTGTGATACAGCCTTTCAAAATCACAGCCACCTAGTAGAATGACTATGCTTCAAAAATACTTACAACAATGAATATCATGATTGGTATCGTTGTAAAGCTTAGACCTAAGATTAATTAACTTTTTGTGATCAAACTGGTCCTCCAGTAGAGTCCAAACAGTCTTCAAAGCTTCCCGAGAGTCCCAAAAAGCCCGAAAAATCGAAATATGTTTTTATGTTATTCTTACTCGTTGCACGGCCCCCACAAAAACTAATAAAACATTTATTGTTTACGAGAGGTCGAATAAAATGTTTCAAGCTCACCGTGTAAATGTATCAAATGTAAATTTGCTCTACTTTACTTGACTATAATCGAAATATAATACAGTTGTTTTGCGTGCCAGAATTAGCCTATAACAGGCGCCGAAACAATAAAAGAAATTATGAATCCTTCGAATCTTATGAAAGATTTTTAAACGTCACAAGAATCTTACTTGTCTGGAACAAATCGAAGATATTTTTTCCTTTATAATACTTTGGCTATTCGCACAATGTGCTAATAGTCACTTTGTAATACTTTTTACAAGAAGAGTCTATTCGCACATTGTCCGAATAGCCACAGTATTATAAGACACAATGTGCGAATAGCCTCTTCTTCGCTATTCGCACACTGTATGGTACGGAACGTGATCTTAATATTATTTTAAAGACAATATTCGTTCTCAAATGTCAAAATAATATCGAAACCATTGATTTATGACGACGAGATTCTCGTCACGAGAAGGTTCATTCATATCAATTTTTCATTTCTTTTATTGTTTTAGCAGCTATAGTACGTTTGACAACTGCCTAAAATTATGGAATGTAATGTGGGTGGATTGGATTTATTAAAAATTCTCGATAGTGGCTGGGTCTCAAAATTCCCATAGAGATTTTTTGGGTTCTTGCATGCTACCAAAGTGAGTACTTCCTGAAGTAATGTACTCTATTAATCAATGTGATTCCTTTATAAAATGTCATTTTCTTATAAATTCTGATATTTTCATTATTATGTCTATCGTTACTTTTCAAATCTGATGAGAATAAAATTATATTTTTTTGCATTATGAGGAAATCATTGAACATGAATTCGGTGATTCTTAATTCGTAAAAAAAATAATAATCTAAAACTAGGTCCCACCTGTTGGGTGGGTCAGATCCCTTGACTGTCTGAACTTGTCAATAGTTTTTGTGTTGGTAATGATTTATTGATTTATATCAATGAAATGTAATTTTGATGGCCTGGCCACGAAAACATAATTATAAGAAGAACTACTAGAAGAACGGTTTTAATCTCTCATTAATAATTTAATTCTGTTTAATTTCACTGAAAATTTTCGAAATGTTCTGAAACATTATAAATCGATACGTAGTTTTGGTTTCATTTTCTGACACATACATGCCTGGCTTTATGCTGACATTAGAGTGTTTTTGTTTATCAAATGGCGAGATTTTGTTCATTCTTGTTTGTTGATTCTTGACACTATCATCTTTCAAATGACTTGTAAACAAACTGTATAAACTTGATTTGATTAAACGAACAATTATAAAAAAAAAATCTTTCAAATGACGTCGAGCACGATTAATTTGAAAGATGAGAGCGGCAATAATTAAACAAAATCATTGGGAGCACAAGGCTGATCTCAGGAGTTGACAAAACCGTTCAAAATGATGGAAAAATTCGATTTTTTAAAGTTCGCAGTTTTTGGAATTTTTTTGAAATTTTGGAAAAAATTACAAAAATATGCCATGCAGCTAGATCGTTAGCCCAACATAATAAATCTTGGAATCTAACCTCAGGAATCGTACTCTACTCCTACTCCATTAATTTTTTTAAATTGGTTTAATATGCCTTTAGTTATCGTCCTAGCAAAGAGGAAAAAAGGCGAACTTGACCTGAAGATTTCAATACTTCATTGAGTAAAACAAAGAGGAGAAATGTTTCTCTTGAGAACTACTTCCAGATCGTCAGGTCGAACTTTCGAACTTGACCTGCAGAATTTTATTTCGTGTCGAATTTTTGAAATTCGATGAGATTTCCTCAAGTGTGAACAAAAAGCAGAATATTTTTAACGTTTTTTTATCACATTTCGTTACATTTTTAATCATAGTGAACGAACGTGTTACGTTGTTTTTGTAAGACCCATGACTTACAGTTAAGGGAATTAGAGGTTTTCACGTCATTTAAAACATTCACGTTACAAAATAGCCTCGCACAAAAACTATTAAGCGAAATTCCGCTTCGGAACGCAAATAAACTCCTTAAAAAGTTCCCTATTTTATTTTCAATTTCAAATTCAAATCGTTTACCGAACGTCGTCACATCATCACCGCACTTCAAAAACAGATTTTTTTCGAATAACCTATACGCTAAAACTCCCAATATTTTATTCAGATTCAATTTTATTAATAGTCTAATAATGTAGCATTCAAATATGGGTGTCACGTACCTTCAATAATATTATATATATATATCACTCGATGAATGTGTATATATCGTCGAAACGGTAAATTTCTATTGATGAAACTTTTGAAAATTCAGGAAAGCCGTCTCATCGAATCCAAACACTTTTGTTCGTTCAACACTTGACTTTAATTTTATTTCTTGCACTTAAGAAAGTCCTGTTTTGCGGTTTTGCTTGAAAGAACATTCGTATTTTGTCACTGTGCGAAAAAGACTCGGCGAATTGATTTTTTTTTTTTCGAAAAAAAAATTGTTTTGTTTTACGAAATTATATCTCGGTAATTTTATGAAACACAAAAATATTCCATTCAAGCCTTTTACTAATCCATCGGAGTGTATGAAACAAAAAGTCAACAAGCATAAACAACCACTTCACAGAAAAAAGTTAAAATCCAAAAAGTTTGCGTATAGAAATGTAGAAAGCACTCTCCTGGATTTTTTTTGTTTTTTTTTTTTTTAATTAATTTCTTTTTTTCCTTAGATTCGTATAATAAACAAAATCACTTTTTCTGTGCATCAAGAAAATGGTTTTTCTTTTTTTTTTTGCAATAATAAACAAATATCAAATGAACGTTCCTTTAGACTTTAATGTGAAACGAAAAAAAAGAAGAAGAACGAAACACTCATTATTAACGATTCAGACGTATAACAACACATTAAAAAAATATATTTATTTTATCTTTACTATACTCGAGTCTACTTGTAACTTTAATTTAAGAATAGAATTATGGGACTACCGCATCGCGGCACTGTCCGTAAAAGAGTATTGCTCAATCGATGATTGTGCAAGGTTCTTATATACCTTTTCAAACAAATAACATGTACCCATATGAAGTACCTCCTCATCTTTTATACTCTGCTACAAACTGTACTTAATAAAAATGCCATCATCAAAACGGACTTAATATGCGTTTTCGATTCGCAAGGTAGTATGTTTGTATAAATCTCTGTAGTTCACGCCGATGATGGTACGGTTTACTTACAAAAATGAATTATACTTCTCGAAATGTGCATTATTTCAGCTACTTGTGCATTTTGCGGTGCATGTAACTATACAGCCGGAAAAAATAAAGTAACATCTTTCTAAGCTTTTTTTTTGTTGATTTTTTAATGTTTGAAATTGGTAATATGAACTAGACAGAGATTATTCATGTTAAGCATTAGAGTGTACCGTTTTTTTTTCTTCAATTTTTTAAAAGTTGGGTGGTTGGTACAAAAAAGTTATTTATGTAACTCAGCTTCGCCTTGGATTAGCAATGTGACAACTACACTCAACAAAATTACCGAAGTATCACCTTTTCGTTTTCAACAGATTCTACATAATTTCAAGATCCACAAATTTGACAGTTTTGATATTAAATGGTTTTTTGGTTTTTATCCCAGTAAACTGGTTGTGTGACAAAAATTTCGACTGGGAAAAGATTCAAAAATTTCATTCAATATAACAGAGTCTGTTGGACTAGAAATATCAGATCCTATATAAAACAAAAATGTGATAATTCCTGATTTTTCATAATTGTATTGCGAAAATATACCCTGATACGATTAGTGTTGCATCCATCGTTTTATGCAATGAAGAAAATAGAATAAATATCGAAGACATTCGTAGTATGACCGTATGACGTCAGCAACACTTAACTTTTTTCGCACTAGTGAGATAAAGTTCCTTGCAAATACTTCATCGCACTAGTGCAGACAGTTAGAAAAGAACAAGTGAAGTCTTAAGTAAAATTTAGAATTTCAACAATAGAACATTGAATCTTCGAAGAAAAAAAAAAGAGAGAAAGTGAGGCGATCTCATGATGAATGCTAATTTTCCGAACAATTCTTTAAAGGAAAATAATTCTCATTCGGATGAAAAGCTTAAGTTTCTCCAAACAATTCGTAAAAGGAAAACTACTCTGATTCGGATGAAAGGTTTAATTTTCTAAAAAAAAAAATTAAAAGGAAAATAACTAGGATGAAAATATTATACCAGGACGATATTATTGTACAGAAAACGGAAATATCCATGAATTTTTTTTTAGAAAGATAATACAGTTTATCTCCTGTAATGTCATAATATTCACAATTTGAGTGTCACTCTTAGAATCAAAATGGGTTAGATTTAAACACGTCATTCACAGAACGTACGTTTATTAACTGAAAATTTCGATACATGGTCATTTGCGCACGGCTAACTTCGATAATTTCACATTTATTCACGGAAAACTTCGATAATTTCTCATTTATTCACTGAAAATTGACAAATTCTTGACAGTATACTAGATGTGTGTTTTATTTGTGGGGAATATGAATGAGTGACGGCGTCATGGCGTGTTTATGTTTCAGTTTGATTTTTGAAATTTGTTTTTTAAGGTGATTATGACATTACAGGAGATAAAACCTTGTTCCTAACACGGTAGTAAATGGGGGTTTTGCGCAAAACAATCCCATTTACTACCTTATTATGAAAATAGCTATTTTAACATTCAAAAGTATCGACCGACATATCATACATTCCTTATTTTGCTGAGAAATTTTGCTAAATGAGAGAAGTTGGAGAAATAAGAAATGTATAATATGTTGATACTTTTAAATGTTAAAAACTGTATCGTCGATATCGTCGTACATAAAGACAGTTGTTACAACAATATTACTACAATTGTTACAGCATTTGACTGTTTTGTTTAGTGAGACGTGAATGTGAATATATCATTATGATGCTGAGTGCTATAAAAAGCCTTGCAAATCCTTTGTCGCACTAGTGCGTTTATTTGACATTACACTTAGGTCGTGTAAGTAACGAATTTGATTATTGAATCGCATAATAGTTATTTATGTAACAAGAATCGTATGGAGGTATATTATCGCACTGGATGTCTGATTGTAAATCAGAGGTGTAGCCGAGGTTGGCAAGACATCGTGTGCCATACGATTCGTGTTGCATACAACGTTTTATGCAATGAAGAAAATCGAATAAATATAGAAGATAATCTTAGTATGACTTCAGTAACACGTGGCAACGTAACCCCCTGCAAATCTTTCATCGCACTAGTGCGATAAAATGCGTTCATACAACATTGCACCCAGGCGGCGTGAGTTACAAATATCATCACTGAATTCACTCGGTCGAAATTCAAAATGAAAAGTGCGGAGGTCTTTTTAAAAAAGTACTCCGTGTGGGAGACAAAATTGAATTTTTTCAATTTTTTCTTTGTTTTTTTTGACAGCTCGCTCTCTCACGGCTCTCTAACGGAGTACTTTTTGTTGAGTGGAGTGGACACTTAACATTCAATAACAAAATTCCTAGAAGAAATACCGTTCATATTGCAAAAACTGACATATTTACAGCAGTCCCCATCCGCTGCCTTATGAGGGATCGTCATCGAAGAGTTGGTCTATGATGTATTCGTGAGCGTTCGCTATTGCTACTGAGAAATCGGAGTCGCTATCGTTAAAGAGCATAATTTGAGGACATCTCAACTGATTTTGAAATTAATGAAATTTCCTGAAAGTTAATCATAACTGTGAGGTTAAGTTAGAAGATGGGAAGTTGTATTGATGGTCGACCGTTCGTAATATGCTACCAACTAGGAACTAGCTGTGGTTGATTTGTTGTATTGCTCAAGTTTGACTACCGAAAAACTTTTTAAATGGAAAAACTCATCATATCATTCCTTTTTTTCCAACATCCCTGACTTGAAATTAAAACATGCTTCATGCTTGCATTATTAATACAATCGTTTTGATGTCAGAATCTTTTGTTGTATTATTAAATCGTACACAGCACGTACAATCAAACCTATGAATAAAGAAAATCAAAGGAGAAAGGAATGCTTAAGTTAACATTGAATGGTAAGTTCAGTGAAGATTTAGTTTATTTCTGACTTATTGAAGAAACATTGTAAATTGATGCTATGCAAGCAGATACGATAATTATATTCTTGAGAAATTCATTCAAGTATCACACGCGAACTACTTTTGCGGCGTCATCGTATGTAATGAGGGTCTCATTTATAAAAACATAACTGAAGATGTCAATGTGAACGCACCTGGACTAGATCAGTGTCGCCTTCGACTTTTGGGGGAGTCAAAGGTAAAATCAGTATCAGTCAAAAAAATCTCTAAAGGGTGAAAGTGACGCAAGTCATTGTGTCTAATTTCAAAGTAACTTATATCACTGACGTATTCTGGTATAGTCAGGGAAATTAAGTTTTCGGATTTTCTAAAGTTACTTATCCTATTTAACACACACTTTATACCACAACTAATGGAATCCACAATTTAAATTTAGTTTACTCAGCGATCATAGTAGTGACGGCGCTACCATCATGCCTGCAAAATGTGAGGTAGGGTGGCTAAACACTATTCTGTTTGCTGCATTTTTGTTTATATTTTTGATTCAAAATTAGAAAACTGAAATAGCTCGTTTCATTATGGTGTATGTACACCGTCGGTCGGTTTAGTAGAATTTTTTTGTTTCAGTGAACAATATAAGTAGAAAAGCATTAATAGTAGATTTAGCCGCCTTACGTACGTCCAGACGTCCCACTAAATTTTGCCTTGTCCGAAATTCGGACATTTCGGACAATTCATAAAAATTTCGGACATTTTCTGCAAAAATTTCGGACATTTTTTTTCTAATTTTCACTAAAGTTACGCATTAGAAAAAGTCTGTAAGTCATTTAAGTCCATTCCACCAACAAATTCTAAGGCTTTATATGAGATGAGAGAGATGAGATTTTTTTAAAAGTATACTTTGACATGACCTGTAGCTGTACTGATCATAAACCTGAATAGAGGGCTTGAAACCTTCACGAAAAGATAGTGTTAAAGATGTAGGTTAACTAATGCATGTCGCGGAAGAATAATATCTGACATGTTTCTGAGGTAAGGGTTTGTAATAGATCCCATATAAATTTCGTCAAACAAACGAAAATCTAGATTTGGTATTTTAGTATAAAAATTCAGAAAACAGAAATCCAGATCTTCATTTGTCAAACGAAATTCTTGTGAATTCAATTACAAACCACAACTCCCGAATCAGAAACATGTCGTATTTCAACCTTGCTAGACCATAGCCTATTTTAGGAATTAAATTCCCGAAAATTCTTGAAATTCTTGAAATTCTCGAAAATTCCCGAAAACTCTAAAAATTCCCGAAAATTCTCGAAATTCCCGAAAATTCTCTAAAATTCTCGAAAATTCTTGAAAATTCCCGAAATTCTTAAAAATTGTTAAAACACTAGAAACTCGCTCCGTTTCGATTTTATTGTTCTTCAAAGTGTGGTAGTCTACCTCTATGGTGTGGCTTTACATATTTCAAGGGAGAAAGAGCTATTTTTAAGATTTTAGGGGGTAAAATTCTTTTGAAAAACAGCCTACCGAAATCGGACGCATTTTCCAGTCGACTTTTTTATATGAGCCTAGAAAGGTATTCGACCCTAGAAGCCAAAACCACTTTCAAAAAAATTCTTCGAAGTTTGTCTGGCTGGTGAAAGGTGATCAAAAACCGAAAACTTGCACTTTTCTTACAAAAAGTTCTCCAGTTACACGATTCGTACAGCCCCACACGACCCTGTACGGCTCGTGTAACTGGAGAAATTTTTGCAAGAAAAGTGCCAGTTTTCGGTTTTTGATCACCTTTCACCAGCCATAAAAGCTTCGAAGAATTTTTTTGAGAGTGGTTTTGGCTTCTAGGGTCGAATAGCTTACTGGGCACAGATAAAAAAAGTCCACTGGAAAATGCGTCCGATTTCGGTAGGCTGTTTTTAAAAAGAATCCCTCTAATTCAATGTTCGAGCTTTTTATTTTTCACTTCTTGCTGCGCTGTGGCATTATTTTCAAGTGATCAGCTTTCTTTTTCTACATGATTTACGTTATTGAAAGTAATAGGATAGCGCAAACAAATGAAGATCAGCTCAGCCCTCAAAGTAAGGTCTGTAGTTCTAAATGTTTCATTTTAGACTTCACCATTCATATTTCCTATCAAAACAATTTCTTTTTGTAAATGTTCGGTTTTAATACCCTGACGTGCGAATTGAAATTTTCCCTTTTAACTCATGGACTCTTGCACTCATCAAATTAAAAAATTTGGTACGTATTTTTTACGAGATTAGCCAATGTAAAGTTAATTCGCAAACTCTATATAGTTTTTATGATAGATTACAATTTCTCTTCAGACAATAATTGTCCATTCAGTGACCGAGCTCAGCGCCTATTTTTTCCAGCGCCATGGGCACGGTACCGAATTTCCCATAGGGTAATACGCCTCTGAGTGGTTTAAAGGTGTCTTCGAAGAAGCACCGGCAAAGAAAACTGTGGAACAAAGTCCGAAAATCAATTTTAATTTTTTTCACTTCCTAATGTCGATATCTTTTTTAGTTGCTTATTCTAGAATTGTTATCATTATACTTAAATCGGAAATTAAAATCAACGAATTGTTGAGCGAAGGTATATTTTACTTGCAATGAAATTCTCGAAATTCCCGAAAATTCTCTAAAATTCCCGAAAATTCTCGAAATTCCCGAAAATTCTCGAAATTCTCTAAAATTCCCGAAAATTCTTTAAGAAATTACCTAAAATAGGCTATGTGCTAGACTGTATGTTTAAATAAAACCAGGTTGAATACGGGTCAGGCTTCTTTCCGTTCCTCAAATTTTGGACAAATGCTGAGAAATGCATTTTCCTCGCATAGAATAATTTCCTCAAATATGTGGTTTTTAGTCAATACACTTCCTTCGTTGACCTACATCATTTGCATGTATTTCATCGAAGGATGGAAGAAATAATGATCACAAGCAATGTTAAAATTTCGTTAGAATTTGGAATTTTTGTCTACTGTTCCTACTATTACTGCAAAAATTCGATCATATTCTCCCTTCTATTCGAAATTTTTTAATGTCGACTATACTGAAAAAATGCTTAAAAAAGATATTGGAGTCAGCCAAGATGTGACGCAGGAAACTCTTAACGTGGCTGTCTTTTAGAGCTACAGCTATTTTCTAACATATTCATTCGCTGCGCTCACTCGTTATATTATTATCTTAATATTGATTTATTGATTTTCACTCGAAGGAAGAATTGTAACATTATGCCCGAGTACCATAATCAGAAAAACCGGATTTTTTTTTTGAGGAAATGCTTTTTTGAATGAAAACCAGGTCTAGAAAATTAGCTGAGTTAGTTATCGTGTTCCATAGGAAAATAAACAATGAGCATATCGGTTTTTCGAGAACTACTCCCAGACCATTGAGCTGATAACGCCCATTTAAAAACTTGACCTGAGGAATTCAGTTCTCCTTCGAACAAAACGTTTTTGAAAATCGATTTAGATTTACTTAAGTTAAAAAAATATTACACATTTAACGTTTCATATTTAACGTCATATTTCCACATAATTTTCAATTATAGTGATCGCGGTACCTATACACATTTTCCGGTATTTTCTGCCATAAAGACCCATATGACTTACAGTCAAGTGAATAAAAATTTAGGGACAAAGTATTGATAGACTGAAAGTTCAATTAAAAATTCTGTAAAGCGCGCCGCAGGCAATTTTTTTGAAAATGAGACTTTTATAAGTTTATATATTTAATTCTGGTCAGGTATTGAAGAATATTTCGGACATTTTGGACAATTTCGGACAAATGTGTAAAATTTCGGACATTTCGGACAAGTGGGTACGGTACGTCACCACATCTTTTGTCTTTAATAACATTGTCGTAACTGTGTAACTGTGACTCATGCATTGCAAGTTTATGTTTATCATTTGGAATACTTGTGAACAAAATGTTTTGACTAAATTGGTTAAAACTTCAAAAATTCTCACTTTATTTATTCTTCATTCAGGCTCCGCATTTGTAACCGTCTCGTTTTGTCGTCGAATCCTCATAAGGGAATTTGCAACTGTGCTGAAGTGGAATAAAAATTGTGTTGTCAAAGAATGATGAAAAGTTTCTGAACGCAGCCGCTGCTAACATTAAACCCAAATGAAGTTCAATCAAAGATTTTTGAAAGGACTGTTTGCTCTGTTAAAATTGCTCAATCTTACTCTTACACGTATTTACGAGGCCATGGAAATAATTTTTTCTTTCCGGTTACCGGTCAAATTTTTCCGGTAGCCAAAAATGTAAAACTAATTCCCGGTCATACAGTTCCCGGTGGGTTCATTCTGAAAGTCTCAATTTCCGTGTATCCTCATTGTATCCAAAATTCTTTCCCGGTATCCAGGATACCGCATGATTTTTGGAGTTAATTTTTGGGGATGAGTCAAAATTTACCTAGAATTTTATTTCAAAATTTCGTAAATTCAATCTGTCCGAAACTGTGATTTCCCACACGTCCCACTGCTTTAAGGTGGAAGTAGTTGACCATTTTTTGTTAACATTTTCCATGAACATTTTTCATAAACAAAAGTTGTCAACTACTTCTGCTTCAAGTATGGTTTCTAGTGGAAACTTTCCACTCAATAAAAAGTACTCCGTGTGAGAGCCGTGAGAGAGCAAGCTGTCAAATAAACAAATAAAAAATTGGAAAATTTAAAATTTGTCTCTCACACGGAGCAATTTTTTGGTAAGTGAAAATCAAGCAATAAGGATGAAGCAGCTGACAATTTTATGTTAACATTTTCTAAATATGAAACTAACCACATCAATATGAAACTCACAACTTTTTAGCAACAAAATTTTCGACTACTTCTGCTTAAGGCGGAAGTAGTTGCCCATTTTTGGTGACATTTTCTACATGTGAAACACACCACATCAATATGAGACTCACCACATCAATATGAAACTCACCACATCAATATGAAACTCACCACATCAATATGAAACTCACCACATCAATATGAAACTCACCACATCAATATGAAACTCACCACATCAATATGAAACTCGCCACATCAATATGAAACTCACCACATCAATATGAAACTCACCACATCAATATGAAACTCACCACATCAATATGAAACTCACCACATCAATATGAATAGCTCCTTTGAATTGTTAATTAGCATACTGAAGCTGTGCGGTTTTTATGTTCAGTTTGGATTTTTTGTTAAATAAAAAAGTCAAGAAGTAAAAAAAACTCACCACATCAATAGAAAACTTACCACTTTTTAGCAACTAAATTGTCGACTGCTTCTGCTTTAACGTGGAAGTAGTTGACAATTTTTTTGTAACATTTTCTACATATGAAACTCACCACATCAATTTAAAACTCACCAATTTTTATCGACGAACTTGTTAACTATTCTGCTTTAAGGTGGAAGTAGTTGACAATTTTTTCTGAACATTTCTTGTGTTAGGTGAGTTTGTTTAGATTTAGCCATTACATTTTTGTAAACTAATTCTAACAGGTCTAATTAGTCAGTAAAGACTCAATATTTTTATAATTTAATTGTATTCTTCATACAAAATAGAACGATTCTGCGTTCACAGAATTTATTTTCCGATAATTAAAATATTTTTAAAAACCATTTTAATGTTTTTGCATTACTTTCTATTAAATATTCAAAAAGGCTGACAAGAGACTGTCAGTTTTTTAGAACAGTTAGAACTTTCATTTATTAACACATGTAAACAATAACAAAGGCACATCGAAGCCATGTCATAACATAGCCGATTGTTGTTCTTGCTACGTTAAATTTGATGTGAGTTTTGTGGATTTTCATTTCTATTTAAAAAATATAAAATTGCATTTTTTCCATGGTTGTTGAAGGATCTTCGTAAAATAGGTTTATTTATCAAAATAAATTATATAAATTGGCTGTTTCCTGACTAATTGTGTATGTTACAACACCAATAGTTCCTTACTATCTTTCGATCTATATAATAACTATATAATCGCCAAAAAAAGAGGCGTGGGGAAACTACGCGGGTAAGTACTGGTACAGGTGCTATTTGATATTGGTAACCAATAGAAGGAAATAGTGCGCCGATGGAAGCAAATAATTTACGCCTATAGATGCGCCTACAGACGCCAATAGATGTGGGGGGGTCAGAGTTTGCTCGTGTAGTTTCCCCCTCGAAGAAAGCAACTGCTGAAATTAATCAATTAATTAGTTACTCAGTTTAATGTCAATTACTTTCAATCTGAACACGTTGAACCGCAAATAATGTGCAACAAATTAGACAAATATACATTACGCGCTCAAATACCTCATTAATTTGTGAAGATTGCTGATACAAATATGTTGATACATCAATATCGCGTCGAACAATTTAAACGTGTAATATTACATACACACTCCGTGCGGATAATAAGGCTTACAAGTAAAATTATTTGCATTTAACATTTGCACTATACACATACATGTTCTATACAGCCAGCTATATAATTTACTTCTCCACTAAATTAATGCATTATTTAATAAATTATGAGAAATATATTTTTCGAACGTGTTTGGTATAATTTGTCAATTAATGCCAACGATTTGACAAGTTTTTATAATCAATTTCAGTTTCATTGACTGTTAATACATTTTTTGTAATGTAATGCAACGAAGATCGGATCGCATTAAATATGAATGAAATTTTAGCAGAGCACGTTTATGTTGTGGAAGCAATGTACCAATGTAATTCATTCAAATGTTGCTTGAATAAATAATTTGTTTATTTCTTTAATATTTAATGAATTCAATTAAATGATGATACATGATTTTTGGATGACATTGTGTTGGGTCAACTGCCCGTTACACAAAATCTTTTTCTATTTGTGGTTAGAGTAATTGACAGATCATGCTTCCCTTTAACGTTTTTAAACAATTTTCGTTATATCGATTCATTATTTGCATGAGAATTGTTATAGAATCACAATTACTATGGAAACGTTGTTCCCGAGTGGCCCGGAAATAAACCCGGCCACCTTGGATCGGACTTCAAAAATGAGTTTCAGGTCTGTCGGATTTCAAAAGAACTTCGGCACGCACAGCTCTATTGTATACCACACCACACGGACCTAACGTTGCAAAACCTAAAGGAACAAAGAAATATTGGCCAATCAAAGAGTTGGATAGTTCGATCTTTCACTGACAAAAAATATTTTTTCGCGTGCCCCAAAACGTTCTGTAAGTAGGCAATTTGTCAAAAATTACCTGTGGGAGATAATGTGACCGGCCAATGTTATCTGTCACAGGTAAAGTGCATTATCTGTGGTAGGTAATCTACATTGGCTGTCATAGGTATTGTTTCAGCTTATAACGACAACAAGCCATGGAAAATGGTGTACTGAATGGCTCAGTGACAACGCGCTAGGCTGGTGATCTGTAGGTTGACGGATCGAACCTCGGCGCGTGCAACATTTTTTTAATTTCATTTGGTGCGATTTTACGTAGTTGAAAAATTTGTGGTTTTAGCACCGTGTGCCAAATTACCCCACGCCCTCTGTTCTTCGAATAAGTCTTTTTCTCGTCTTTGTTGACTCCTTCTTTTATTTGATGATCGATGCGGAGCCGTCTGCCTGCCTGTACCACGGTAGTTGGTAGTTCCCAGCTGGATTGACATTCGATATTTCAATGCCACTTTGAGCAGTTCAGGCAAACAATGATTATTTGTAGTCTGATAACCGATAGCTCACAGTTAACATTGCAATTCGAAAATTTGGTAGTTGGTAGCTGACTACCAAGATAATAATTGACTGCTGAACGAATCTCCGCAGAGACGTTTACTATTCGACAATAACGCACGACGAGATTATTCTGCCTATTTAAAACTTGAATTTTTGGGATTTGACTATACCAAGCTGATAGAGAGATGAAAGAGATGTTTACAGTTTGAGAGCTCTCACACCGACTGATGAAGTTATTTGGGCTACTTACCTATAAATAATTTGAAAATTTGGTAATTGACTGAACGATATTATCGTTTTTTAGACGATACTAGCGTCCAAAAAACGATGACGATAACTTTACCGTTGAATTTAGAGTTAGCGGCTGCTTGGCTAACAACCACTAATATAGTTTTTTGAACTATGATATCGTCTAAAAAACGATAATATCAACGAACTTGTCAGTTGCATGTATTAAATCCCATAAGAACTGTCAAGTTACGAATTTAAGTTTAAAGTAACGAATTCTTGAAGCTACGGATGCTTTGAGAATCAGCGCCCTGAGTGAAAAATTTACGAATGATAAATATTATAGTTCCTGACGAAAAGGAAGAAAGACATCGCCAGGCTTAAGTCGGTTCTTCTCTTGTTTACTCTAATAGGTTAATGTCGCATTCGCGTGCGAATAGACTTTAAGATGATATTTGCACGCTTCGCTTAATCGAAATTAGTTTGAAATTAGATTTTTTTCAATTTGAAATATTTGCCGAAAATTTCAGCAATTTTTGAGAGCCTTTATACTGGTCGTAAAATGCTTGAAATGACATCTTTATCAAAATAACCTATTTCTATTAATAATGTAATTTAAAAAACAAACGCGCCTTGCGCTTAACTGACTGCATGAAATTGCCAATGAACAGTTACATGTAACACAAAGAGACGATATCGGTACTAAATCCAAGACGCAGCCTAATAACAGATTCAATCAGATCATCTGATTCAGATGTCATTATTGTGGACAACAACTTGATGAAGCGAATTATTTGTGTTACTGTTGAGTTTCGAACCCACAACTGACAATTCAGTATTTCAATGTGAAGTCTCGACTTACACACTGCGCTATTGAGTTGTTGTGTCAACTGTTTTCAAGAACTTCAAGAGGCTTGGAATAGAGATGTTTTTAGTACCATGTTGAGTTTTTCTTGGTGACGTTGTATGGACCAAAGAAAACGAGGATTTTCGCAATATTTCAAGGCCTGTTCACCTCTTAATCAGGCTCTTAACTAAAATGAAAACAGAAAATTTACTAATTTATTGCACAATCATCACATCTGACTTCTATCTGTTGATAACACTACTAGTAGCCAGGTAGCCTGGGATAGGTTTTTGTTAAATGTGTCACCTACAATGATATATAGTTTTTTTTGGAAGGATACACAGCGACTGGCGTCACATAAATACATGGGGTTTTTGACTGATATTAAGTTTATATAAAAATTACTTTTGATTTAAGTCTTAAACTGACATGACTATAAATTTCTTATAATCGGTATGTAACACATGGAGAGCATCTCAGAATGAACGTTATAATTTATTGCTAATAGAAGGAGACTCTCCATATCATTAAAATGTCACTTTGCTTTAACGAAGAAGGAGGTTTCACCATACATTTTTTGTCTCCATTTTAATCGTTTGTATGTCCACATATTCAAAATGTAGGCATGAGTCATATTGCTGGCAATTTTCCGTTAAAATTTATTGTTCAAGTTCAGATTGTTCTCATGATGGAAGTACGTATTCCATGTTCGTTTCATGTTGTAAAAATAAATTATTAGACTTAACCAATTATGCACCACAGAGTTTATGCATATTTTACTAAACAAATTAATCTTTTCAGCATACAGTCAGTCGTTAATGATATACTTGTCTTTCACACACAAATTAAATCTGGTAAGTTCAATCTGTTCGAACATATGTCCTTAAGTTCATTTTCTGAAATATTCACAATGTTCATTAGGGTCAGTCAATTTTTCGAAGTCGTTGAGTTGGGCTTCTACACATTTCTATTGTCAATCAACTGACAGAATAATTATGTTTACTTTACCGATTACGCCTGATCCTACACTCCCTCGATTTGATAGATCATTTGTCCTCAAATGTTTCACTTCATCAAAATTCTCTTTTGATTTCATAAATTACAACCGTTCGATTACCGCACTTTGAAATAAATTCCTTTAACATTGTTATCAATAACTTGTAATCGATGACCGTCAAATCCGATTCCATTGTTTTCCTCGCAGCACCTCGTAGCAACTTTTTTCCGTATAAATACTTCTACATCTCGTCCCATCCACATGTCATCAAAATCATTTCATAATGTGAAATCCATTCGTTTACTTCCTTAGCATCTGCTCCAGTAAATTTTACGACAGCGTCTTCGACGTCCTTGAACACAAAAGTGGTCACCATATTGGTGGAATCCCACAAAAATACCGTTGTCTTCGTCGTATTCCAATTCTTTTCAATTCAATTAATTTATTGATTTTGTCCAGGTTTCGAGAGACTGTGTGGGACTTCCGACTCTTGAAAATCCCATTTCGAAAATCATAATTGAAATATATGTTAGTAGTTCTGAGTAACTACGAAAAGAAGTCTTGGTCCCTAATATTGAACGCTGAAACGATTTTCACATCATGTCCGGAGCGTTAGCGGAGGACTTGACGCAGTCTAACTTCCAAAAAAAGAACGAAGAAATTTTTTTGAGGCGCGGCAACTATATATAGGCGAGAATTTAAGTTTCTTTCCTTTGGTCTGTATCACCACAAATCCTATTCTATCTTATTCGTGCTTCAAATACGAGCAAAATGAGCTATCACTCGACTATGTAACTTTAAAATTGCCGGAGATACATCGTTTTGAAGTTGGTCATTTTGATAGAAAATGCACCAAATTAACGTTTTCCAAACAATCAAAATCTTTCAACTTACTCTGTATGTTTCTATCTATCTATCTGTCTGTCTATCTATCTATCGACGGTCGATCTCGGAAACTAGTCAGCCAATCTCCATGAAATTTTGCAGGAACCTCAGGGTGGGCATAAAAATGAAAATGTGATACGCCATTACCCCAGGAAAAACCAGAATTTTGTTTTATTGGCCTCGAAGTGGTTTCTGAGTGTGGTTTTCGAGGGTCGGGAACGCGTTTTCGGCTGTAGCTTAGCTGTATTGAAACCTACAGAGGCGTGCGACCCATCAAATGAAAGGTATTCGTAACACGATTCGAACAAAAAAATAATTTAAAAAATCGGGGCAGGTTCGTTTGAGCTAGAGTGATTAGAGTGACCAAAGGACTAATATTTTTTGGGTTATGAGAGATAGAGAATTACTTTCTTCGGCAAAGTCTCAGAGTTTTACGAGTAGAACAGAGGGACATATGTGAAAAATGTCGAAAGTTGGAAATGGGTGGGTCAATTATGTTTTTAGAGTTATTTTGTGAATGGTGGCAGATAGAGAGTTACTTTCTTCGGCAAAGTCTCAGAGTTTTACGAGTAGAAAAGAAGGGCATTTGTGAAAAATGTCGAAAGTTGAAAATGGGTGGGTAAATTGGGATTTTGGAGATATTTCTTGAATGCTGGCAGATAGAGAATTACTTTCTTCGTCAAATTTTCGAATTTCGTCAAATTTTCGAATTTCGTCAAATTTTCGAATCTCGTCAAATTTTCGAATTTCGTCAAATTTTCAAATTTCTTCAAATTTCGAATTTCGTCAAATTTTAGATTTTCGTCAAATTTCGTCAAATTTTCGAATTTCGTCAAATTTTCGAATTTCGTCAAATTTCGTCAAATTTTGTCAAATTTTCAAATTTCGTCAAATTTTCGAATTTCGTCAAATTTCGTCAAATTTCGTCAAATTTCGTCAAATTTTCGAATTTCGTCAAATTTTCGAATTTAGTCAAATTTTCGAATTTCGTTAAATTTCGTCAAATTTTCGAATTTTGTCAAATTTCGTCAAATTTTCGAATTTCGTCAAATTTCGTCAAATTTTCGATTTTCGTAAAATTTTTGAATTAAAACTGTAAACTGTTATAAAAAGTAGTGTTGACTACACTTCTAAAACACCTGATATCCCAACAAAAATCTCTTCGAGAAAAGTGTGACGCAGTCTTTGAAATACAATTTCTAAAATGAATGATATCGCTACAGTTGACGCTTTCAGCTTCGTTACGCAAAAATTAAATTTTACACCCAATTAGTTCAAACAAGCTGGCTTAGGTTTTCTCATCATCTGCCAAATAATTTTTACAAAAAAAAATTTGACTGGAAACAACCAAAATTTTACCAAAAAAATCTGCGTCGCAAAGTGGCAGATGTTCAGGAACAGACCTGCAAGAAAATTTATCTGCCACTTTGCGACGCAGATTTTTTTTGGTAAAATTTTGGTTGTTTCCAGTCAAATTTTTTTTTTGTAAAAATTATTTGGCAGATGATGAGAAAACCTAAGCCAGCTTGTTTGAACTAATTGGGTGTAAAATTTAATTTTTGCGTAACGAAGCTGAAAGCGTCAACTGTAGCGATATCATTCATTTTAGAAATTGTATTTCAAAGACTGCGTCACACTTTTCTCGAAGAGATTTTTGTTGGGATTAACTTTTATCTAAAATTATATTTTTGAATTGTTTATTCGCCAAGGTGTACACTTGGAACGTTTGAGCTTTTCGTTGGTCAAGTGGTTGTCATTTAGGCTGTGTTTAGACATATCCTAATAAAATAGGGAAATAAAATAAGTCCCCCGGATTTGCTATATAAAGCCTCATTGGTCAGAGCTTGTCGCTCATTATTGCTGTCGTGGTCGATAATTATCGCTTTCTATTTAACGCTTACTCGTAGATATTCTAATAGTCCGTTGTCAATTCGCAACGTTAAAAATATCGAAATTCAGATGACAGCCGTCTGTAACAAACAGTTTAATAGCTGACAATCACATTTGTTAGTCAACTATCAAGATGTCAGCAGTCACTAGCAAGAGATGTTTACCACTTAAAAGCTGGGCATCGACTGATGTTACTTTTCCTACTGTTTCATGCACATCAAGCACAAACTTATACGATTTACCCAGTTAACCCATCTTGGAACTTAGCCACGGGAATTACATTCCACACATTTAAAAAAAAATCATCCAAATTGGTTGAGAATTACTCGAGTTATGGTGTTGCTAACAAAAAATTGTTACCCATGTTTTTCATAGCATTTCATACATTTTTCAATCGCAACGAACTTTTTTCTGTTACCTACATTTTTCGGTATTTTCGGTGTAAGACCCTGACTTTTAGTCCAGGGAATTAGAGAGCATATTCAACAATTGAACCCCAAAAAATTAAATACAAACCACGAGAGATCAAATTGTAAATTCTCATTCACCTGATTAGGACCGTGAATCATTCTCTCGCGAATTCAAATAGCACCTTCCACTTCCACACATGTAGCCAAATTTGGCAAATTCAATGACTCAAACGACAATTTCTTTATAATTTCAGAAGACTTTTCCGACAAAGGAAAAACATTGTTTTCAGTGGTTCAGTGGCACTTAAATTCAACTGTACGCAAATTTCAATTCAACTGCATTCTTGTATTAAAACACATCTCTAGGCACATATTCGTCATTTCGTGGCCGGGATATTCTTTCACATGCGTTTGACATTTCCGATCCTGGATTCAGTTAAACGAAACACACCTGTTGGAATTTCCTATTTTCTCCCCTCTGTAAACAAATGGCTATTGTTAAACAATTAAGAGTCATTTCGCGAAAATTTCAACAAAATTTTATGTTTTTCGTGCGGATCTAGCTTAACGGCATCGCATGTTAAGTATAGTTTCCACTAAAAAAGACCACTCCGTTTAGCCTCCGTCTATATGACAGTTGTAAAATAGAACAAAAGAACTGTCACGCAAACGGAGTGGAAATTGAATTTATTTCAATTTTTTACTCCGTTTAAGTGACAGTTCCTTTGTTCTATTTTACAACTGTCATATAGACGGAGGCTAAACGGAGTGCTCTTTTTAAGTGGAAACTATACTTTAAATTCAACTTTATAATTCCAGTGAGAGAAATTATTAGAAAATAGAAGATGAATAAGTCTGAATTCACAGTTATCCATTTTGCCTCCATGACATTTCATGTATTAGAGCACATTGTTTGAAATGACAACTGTCACGTACACGTAAGCAAAACTGAATGAAAACAGATGACTCTGAGGCCACCTTAAATGTGAACTTAGGCCTGAATTCACAGTCACCCGTTTTGCCTTCGTTGGCATTTCATATAATAGAGCATATTGTTTCAAATGACAACTGTCACGTACACGGTGGCAAAGCGAAATGAAAACGGATGACTGTGAGGCCACCTTAATGCTGAAAACAAACGAGGCATTCAAAACGTGTTTTGGTCCTTGTTTTCATGACGAAATTGTCGCAACTGTCAAATAAAGTTAGAAATTTCTCTATCGAAAATTACGATTGCTGCATTTGTCAATGAAAACTAGGAGCAAAACACGTTTTCAATGTCTCGTTTGTTTTCAGCTTAAGAAAGGGGAGGCTTTTGAAATGATCGATATAAGCGCGCTAGCTTCAAATCCATTAGCGAAGTCTATTAGCGACGTTAATATTTTTCCAAATTAGCGTCAGCATTAGCCTGGTAAAGAGTTATTTTCAAAATAAAGACACAATGACTTGTGTCACCTTTTACCTTTAAGGGTTTATTGACTGATAACGTATATCTTCAAGTTATTCGAGAACGATCGCTATACGTTATAATCCCACACCCCGTAATGATTTGTTTGTTTGGCCCATTGCAAACTTTTAAAATTCTCAGAATGCTTAAAAGATTCGTAAAGTCAGAGACATATTTGATTTCTGCGTTCACTATACATGTTTAAACAACAAACTGAATCATTAAGAAGTTCGATAACTTGGATTTTTTTAAAAACAAAATGCATGATGTCATTTCATACGGTAAGTAATCACTTGTGTCTTAACTTGTGAAGCTTGTGCATAAAAAATCAAGTGCATTTGTCGCACAACGAAATTAACACATCGTTCAGCAACAATTAATCATGTTTCATTAGCAATGTAATTTTCCCAAAAAGCAGCTTGTATCGACAATCGCATCATTCACATCATTTGCATGTATTTATCCGAATTTATCTTCCAAGATTCTAAAAGATTACCGAAAATTCAGAAAAAAAATAATAATATTTGTGTCACTGTATAGCTGCATCTTTTTCGTACCGATAATTGACTTTACTTGTTTTCCGGTCAAGTAATAGTTTATGGCGAGAGCAGTACCCATGCGTAATTGACACCGTATTATAATATTGTGTATTGAAACCTGCATAATTTTCGTAATTTTCAAGAGAAACTGTTGTTGTCATTTCTGCGTAACCTAAAATTTTGGACCGTTATTTGAGATTTTAACATTATTTATTTTGACTTTGGACAGTAGGTATTACTATATTACTATATATCGAAAGAAAAGAAATCAAAGTAGCCTAATGTAAATTGGGTGTGTTCTATATTCCAGCTCATTTCACAAATATCTCGACAGTGACGCAACACACAGTTGTGTAGCATACATCTGCTGTCAAATTGATGTAGGAAATACCAATATGACCGTGCCCGGCAAAACCGACATTTTGCATTCTAGTGCAGTAGTCATGGAAGTGCCCGTGTCCATGAAAGGTGCAAGTAATGTCTTGGATGATTTGGATAGCTCTTGGTACCATATGAGAAAGAAAATTTTTTGGGTGCAAAGCTGAAATCCTGGAAAAGGGGAGAGGGATCTGTAGTGCAATATTTCTGCGAGTCGAAGTTGTTTTTGAACGTATAAGATGCGTAGAAACGGTACAAGCCGACTAGCCTTTGGGCTTTATAATTCAATGTTGACGACCACTTTGCGCACTGACGAGAACATTGACACTTTTCCAGCGGTATATCTGAAGAACAAATCGAGTGGGTACAAGCCTGTTAAGGTCATTAATACGACTGATGATTCGACCTGGCTGTATGTAAAAGTAAGTTAAATTTCGCCGAAATTTTTTTGTAATTTGCATTTTCATTTCAATTCGCTTTTATCGTAGGTCACATGTATCTTCGGAATATGCGGAGCATTCGGATAACCATGAATGACATTGAAAGACACTGTGATTTATTTCTGGTCAAAATTGGTAAAATCAGGACAAAGATCGCACTATCCTTTACGATCAATGGTGGGTTTGCTAGAATAGTTCAAAAATTCATCGATCTACGGCTGGCGCGGCTACAGTCGCGTCATAGGTTTTTCGTCAATTACCAGAGAGGTAAATGTACACATAAGTTTGTTGGAAAGAACAAATTTGCGTCTATGCCGCGGAAAATAGCTGAATTTCTGAAGCTGTCACAGCCGGAACGTTATTTCCGTAGGTTTAATATGCAATTGAGAACTTTTCCAGCGTTTTATATAAAACACCGTTCATCATAGGACACTCATTCAGGCGATCATCGGCGACTTTTTTTGGCAAATAGTGGAGTCGATATGGAGACAATAATGCGACATAGTGGGTGGCGGAGCGAAAGTTGCCCATAAGGGTTCATCGAGGACTCATTGGCCTACAAAGCGAAAACTGGTAAGATGATTTGAAGTTCCGTTCTGGGCGTTGTGTCCGATATTTTGCCACCAATTCCACAATCGTTCCTGTATCAAACAACATGGATGACGATGTTTTGATTGACATTGTCGAACAAGCAAGTTAGAAGCTGACGGTACAGCTGATGTGCATGGTTTGTTTGATTCTGAAATCGATGATACTGACTTCATTGATATTGTTGAACGCGCCAGTCAAAGTAATGAAGCACTGCATTATGACACGTCAGGCCACAAACGGAAACATCGTGATGATGGACATAAATCAGCAATGCACCGGTGGCAATGATAGCGTCGTTGAACGCCATTCTTTCGCATTCGTTCAAGTCGGTATATTTTGTGCAGTTGAGCAATTGCTCATTCAACTTTTATCTGAGTAAATAAAGACCGAGTTTACGTTTCTGTAGTTAAGAAACGATTTCTTTGATTGAAATGATTTAGTTGTAAAATTGCTTATTTTAAATTCGTCTTTAAGAACTCCAGTCTTCAATTCCTTTATTGCGCGTTATTTGGCCGAAGCTCCGGATAAGACTTACTTGGACATGTAGATAAATGCCGTGTTATCATTAATCATCGTCTATGGAGCGATGAGAGCTGACTAATGTTCGTATGGAGGACGTGAAGCAGCGCGACAACGTGTACCTCGTAAAGATTCCCAAAACAAGGACCAACTTGCCACGTTCTTTTACTGTCGAGGGAGATTGTGCAAATTGCGAAAATTATTAAGACTTACATTGCGCTGCGACCGAGACATACTGATTCAACTCGATTTTTCGTGAAATTTTCAAATGGAAAATGGTGCGAATCATGGAACGGAATAAGTTTCTGGGAACGCCCAAGAAAATTGCAGAATATCTCGGATTGGAAAACCTGATGAGTACACTGGACACAGCCTGAGACGAACAGCAGCATCATTTGCTGCTGAAGTTGGTGCTCTATTGCTGGGAGTGAAACAGCTCGGTGGGTGGCAATCGGACAAAAGCTCAGCACTACATTGAGAACATGTTGCATAACAAAAGACAGATCGCAAGCTATATCACCAAACGTATCGAATTAACTTCGTCATCAACTATTGTCAAATCAAAAACCGATACTGTTGAAAATGCACCGAAGAATCTGGTGAAAATACTACAGAGTTCCCACTCCTCCTAAAATTCATAAAATTCCTAAAATGGACTAAATCCTCCTAAAATCTCCTAAAATCTTCTAAAACTCCTAAAATTCCTAAAATGAGCTCACACTATCAAAGAAATTTTTTGATAAAATTGGAAAACAAGGAATTGTTTTTGTTAATTACGCTGCAATGAATTTAAAAACAGTCCTTTCTTTGAATCATGCAAACAGCGATCCTGAACATGGATTTAGCGAAAACAAATACATTCTCGAGGATCGCAGTTCGTTAGAAGATGCGACTATCGTCAGTCTTCGACCAATGTAATGGTGAATCTTGTTAACTTGAAAGAAGGGTCCACACTGAAAATAAAATCTACCAATTTTACCGTTGATTTGGAATTACCAGTAAAATACCAGTACCAATTAATTTGTGCAGCATACCAATACCAACGACTCACCAAATAAATTGGAATGCTCATTCCAAATCAACGGTAAAATTGGTACGTGGTACGAAAAAAGTTTTCAGTGCAGTCGACAAGAAACAACTGATAAAGGTTGCTGGTAAAAGTTTCAATTATTTATTGAACTACATAAGGAAAAAGATGTTTTGATAAAAAAAAAACGTTTTGTCAATTAGGGGTGTACGATGGATAAAGTATCGAGACTGGCGTAAATTTTAAAAATTCATTTACAACTTGCGAATAATCATAGAAGCTAAATTTTTTAGTTTTCGGTCTCCCATCTACTTCGACTTCTACCAAAAACATTCTTTGAGATCCTTATTAGCTGCTACTAAAGATTAATATTCTACTAATTGGAGTGCAACAGAAAAAAATAAAATCCAGGCGAAGTTTATCGAGAAAGTATTTTTGGTGAGTCGTCAAAGTTTGCCGACTATGAAAAATTGAGTGGATCTTAAACTTGAAAATTCGGAAATTCTATCAAGAAAATAATTCGATCTTTGCTCTAGTGGGCTTAAATTCTTGGGAATGTTGTAGAACAGAAAAGTTTTTGAAAATCATGTGAGAAATGTTTGTGTCGTGAGTGTTTGTTTGGTCTAAAATTAAGGCAAAATGGTTCAATTGAGAAAATCGAGTTTTTGACATCTAGGGATGCCAGTCTCGATCCTTTATCCATCGCACACCCCTAATAGAACATATTAATTTTCTGAAACATTTTTATTATTTTACGAAGTGTATGAGAAATAGAAAGATCTTGAGGCTGCAAAAATTCCTCCGGAAATTACTTATAAAAACTTTGTCAAATTTTTAAAAATTCCTTCTAAAATTACTTTCGAAATCTCCTGAAATTCTCCTAAAATTACCGTTAAAATTTACTAAAATTCCTAATTTTAGGAGCCTTCCTAAGTCGTGGGAACTCTGTATTTGGCGACAACAGAAAATAATTCGGAAATTACGCAGCACGCAACTTCATCATTCAGTTCTGCGAGTGCACTCACTTTACAAATCCATTCATAAACCCAGGTGAAGTCTCGAAAGATGGAGATGACGGTGGTCGTTTTTTGATGAATTTCACAATAAATTACAAGAAACGTTCTTCTAATGTCGTTTTTTGTCATTTACCGAAAATAATAGTTATTTGCATCACTTGGATTGAAACCACGAAATTACAGTATACGTGTGAATTCGTATACCGAGAGAATAATTTTTGCATGAGTATGTATGTGTCGTCGAGACGCAACATACATACGTATGCAAAAATAATTCACGTGGGATACGAATTCACACACATACTGTGATTGAGTGGTTTCAATCCAGTGATGCACAAAATTTTACACTCGTCACACCATGAAATACACAAACAACAAAACCAAATACAAAGCATTTTTATCACATTGTTACACATCGCTCAAGGTTAAACTTAAATGTATAGAAGAAGTATAAGAATAAAGACGAAACCGAAAATACGCGATACAAAGACGAACGAGTCGATCGTTCGATGTGCATCACACTACTCGTTGATACGGAGAGTAAGCTCCGCCTTCGTATCAAATTTCTCTCTTTGACGAATAACATAAACAAACTCCACCATTAAGCAAAACATCGTCTGAATCCCTAGACCTGTTTGCAAGGTCTCCTGAGAGAGAACTAAAAAAGTGTGGTTTCCGATAACTTTTGACGCGTGATATTCAGTGTTTTCATGGTTTGGCGAGTGTACAGAATTTTTTTTTGGAAAAACCAAATTTCATATTGAAGTTTGTGCATGCTTTATGCTCAAAACAAACGAGGCATTGAAAACGTGTTTTGGTTCTAGTTTTCATTGACAGATGCAGCAGTCGCGATTTTGAATAGAATTTTTGAATAGTTCTAACTTCATTTGACAGTTTCGAAAATTTCGTCATGAAAAATAGGACCAAAACACGTTTTCAATGCCTCGTTTGTTTTGAGCATACCAGTCGACCTGTAAATTCGTTGAATAAAACTCGACGAAAGTCTCATATAAAAGTTTCTTTTCTACGAGATTTTCTCTTCGGTAAATGTCGTTTTTGAGCGACATAGATATAAAAAATTTTAAACCCTAGATGTGCTGGATTAATGTATGAGTTATATACCGGAGTTATATACACACGCCGATGGGATAAATTATTATTACAAAACTTAATTGCAACTATAAATTCGAAACCATTAAACTACACACAATTACTTCAACAGCTCGTCAACGAGCCATAAAGCATTTCCTGACCAAACGTTTTATACGCAACAATCAATTATTGATACTAAAATAATTTTCATGAATTACATTAAATCATGACAGCTTCTTCACACAAAATTGAAAAAAAATAAATAATTGGCGCACACAAATTTAAATAATTGAATTCTTCTGCCAAGTTCTCTTACGTTATATGTTTTACATTATCAAAATTACATATTTTATGTTACTCGACCTATTACTCGGTATTACACATTTATCTAATCCAGATCGCGGAAATTAATACAAAATTATCCCGGAATTCATGTCCTTCAATCATAAAATAATTTACCATTAATTAATTTTATGCATAAACACCTCTAACACAATAGGCATACGCAATTTTAGATAATATTATAATCATACCTCCTAAAACGTAGCGTACACTACACAGCCGCTGTACGTGTAGTGATTAAGTCTTCAATCATAAAACCGACGAACCGAATCATCAGAGTCATCATTGCCTCTTTTCAACCTGGTATAATCATTTTTTGTTGTTGTTGTTACTAGACGATCGGTTTGAGACTCTTGAGTAAATTTAACTTCATCCGATGACCATAAGTAAAAGTAAAGAGACTGTTTGGACTAAAAGGTAGCTATTCGTTTTCACATGCATGCATAATATTTATTATAATTCAATATGTGTTCGTAATTGGTGGTATAAAGTGGCATTGAAATGACCGATTTTATTTTTTGTAAGTGTCATCGTCATACCAGAAAGTGATTAAATTGATGCGTATTATTTAGATCATGCCTGCACATTAGTAAGCGGGTGTGACGCAAGTGCTCAACGAGCTACCACACGTCGGATATCGGATATGATTTAGCTGAGATATTGCATTTTAGAGAAGCCACATTTGTATGAAAATAAGCCAAATCATGGCCCTAGGTCAGTGAAGGACCGTGACGCAAGTCTTCACATACTAAAAAATTTGAAAAAAGATTTTTCGTAGGGCTGAGGTCATGGTGAAAAAAAACCCTAGAACTGTGCATCATGGCCCAACGTGAGTGATGGAACGTAATGAACGTAATGGAATTCATAACTACAAAATTTGGGAATTAAAAGTCCGTAACACATAAGCACGAACTGTTGATATTGGTGTCGGGGAATCTCGCACACGCGATCATAGTATGCGTCCTTTTACGACATGTAACGAGAAGTCATGACTGTGCGAGATTCACCACTTAGATGTGAATCTCGCACACCATGAATTTGTGTGGTGTGCGAGATTACCCTACCCCCTTTCCGCCTTTACTCCTACTACCCATACTTATTTTATTCGCAACCTGGGCGCCCACACCAGTTCAACGAGCTATCACACATTAGGTTAAGATTTTGCCGAGATATTAAATTTAAAAACTTGGAATTTTGTATGAAGAAATGGATGAATTTTACCAACCTTTGCTACTTTGTGAGTTTGTTTGTGAATTAGTCGGTGAATTTGGCTGAAATTTTCAGTGTATGTCAATGACGTAAGAAGAAACTAATTTTCCTCAAAATAGTAACTTATGTTTAATAACCAATTTTTGAATCAGTTGATTACACTGTCCTCATAATCTGCCATTTGTGACGCATTTGTTTTTGCGTGTCGAAGTTGTAAGCGTCAACACCACTGATATCAGTTCTTTTGTAAGTGGATAAAGGGACTTGCGTCACGAGAAGGTGTTTGCTATGTTTTTTTTAATACTTTATAAAATCACTTCTAAATTTCGTATTTTCAGTTGACCTTCGTTAGTTAGTTCCTATGAAAAAGAACGATTTCGTAACTCCTGAACGTTAACTTAGATTTTCCTGCTATTTTGGTTATAGGTCAATCAAAATAAAAAAAATTTAAATGGGGGTACGCGAGCGTTTTTTGAAAGCTAGGGCTCCCGGAAGTTTCAATATAACAGCCGAATGCCAGTGTGTGCGTGAACATACAAAATGATGTGTGTTATTGTGATGATGGTTGCGACCGATGGATGTTGGTGTGTTGCCTTTATGAAAAATGTCGGTCAGTTGGAATTTGCTGTTTCAATTATGTTTTTAGAATTATGTTTGGAACTAAGAGACATGGAATATTGGTATCTTCGGCAAAGTCTCAGAGTTTTAAGTGTAGAATATGGACAAAATGACCAAAAATGGAAAAGCGTTTCAATTTTGGGGTTTTAGACAATCTTCGAAACGTATGGCAGAGGAAGTGTAGGTGTCTTCGGCAAAGTCTCAGAGTTTTGGGTTTAATATTAATCTTTTGTGCTATGGGAGACTTTGGCAAAGTCTCTAAATTTTTTTTATTACGGAAACTTTAACCTTAAAACATACAAAAGTACTGATATCAGTCCTTGTGTCGTTGTAGGTGACACATTCTGCGCCTGTACAATACAATTTTGACAACAAAATTTTGATACAAAAAATTTTAAAAAGAAAATTTTACAAAAAAAAGGTGCTTCACAAGTGCTAGATGTTGGGGATGCTACTGTTAACGAAATGATTAAATCAGGGAAAACATGTCCTGGAAGACATTTAAAAATGGGAAAAAAACGAATCATCTGCCATTTTGTGACGCAACTTTTTTTGTAATATTTTCTTTCTAAATTTTTTTTAGTCAAATATTTATGTACAGGCGCAGAATGCTTCACCTATAACTATATCAGTTATATTATATTTGTTATTTTGCAAGGACTTGCGTCACTTTCACCTTTTAAGGTTTTTTTTGGAGTGAGTCTCTTTATGTCCTGGGTAATTAGTCCTAGAACCTTTGAAATCTAACAATTATTGTTACAATTAAAACTTTTTCAGGATGTTAAATCTAATATTAGTTCTGTAATTGCGCCGGTTTTGCAATGTGCATAACTTCATTATTATTATTTTGATCCAAAGATATTTAAATGCAAATTAGGCGGTCGTTGCGTTAACTTTTTGATGAGAGATACTATAGGAAAAGGTTGTTTTGAAATTAATACTGAAAAGTAATAGGTTTTTCTCTGAGACTATTACATTTTAGAACGTTTTGTTTAGTCTCACTGAATTATTTTTTCATGAGCAAACTTCACTGCTGTGACACTTCATGGGAATGAATCAATGTGAAGTTGTTCAAAAAAAAAAATAGTCCAGTGATAATGAAGTACTATAAAAAAAATTGTGGCGCCTCTACAGGCCAACCGACTAGGCGAATAAATGGGCTTGGCCGTTAAGTTCCTTCATAAATTACATGTAACTAGGTGATAGCTGCAGAGCACACTCTTCTTGAATTAACTTCACTCATATTACAACAATTGACCTTAAAATTCCATTTCTTTTCAGTTTAATTTTCAATTACTGTAATTGCCGCATAATCTTCGAAATAAATTCCAGAAAACCACTTGTATCTCAAGAGTAAGGCCATCAATATGCATCACACAATTTTTTAATTGAACTTTCAATTCCAACCAAAAATGTGAACACGTTTTTTCTGAACCACCAACCAACTAACCTAATTATTCAACCAAAATATTGTACCAAGTACGATATTATCTCCTCGAATATATTATTTGTAAATATTTTATGCTCATCCGGATAACAAATCGCAATATTTTTTTCCGTTGTGAGTCGCAAAATGTGTACATTCATAATATCAAAAAAAATCTTTTCTGGTTCTTTTCTGCACAAAATTTTGTTGTTTCTTTATCTTGTCTCTGTTTCGAATATTTCCTTTTTGATTGTCTCCCGTGTTTATACGCACACAAGCCACAAAACACTTTATTTATCGCCGAAAATTTTTATAGCACATAACTGTAATCCACCTTAATGACGAAAAAAAAAGTCCAAGATGTAAGTAAATATTATCCCGAGGTCATTAAAGAAGAGTTTGTTGTGGCTCGTTTTTTAGTGTAATAAAGATGCCATGATTTTACCTGTGCCTTACAGCATCAACCACGATATTTACGGAGTGTTTGTGTATTCGTAAAACTCGCATTACGTCATTCTTGTAAAAGTTTTTTTCTTTTTTGATCTTTTTTTTTATTCTGTAAAGTTTTGTTCTGAATTACGTACGTATCGTACAAAAATATCAGATTTTGTATCAACGAAAACTGGGTTAAAACGAAGTTTATGGCCCTGTACTAAATGCTGCGATCCAGAAACGAAGAAATTCAATGACAAATTGGGTTCACTGGGCAGCCGGCAGCGGCTGAGGTGAAATCAAAAGATTACCTTAAACACTGTAAAATAATGGGCTGGGTGAGAAACTGGGAACTTTTTTAAGTGACGAAAATTATTGCACTACTCAAACCAGGGACTAAAATAAGGATTTTTTCGGTGTAGCTACATTTTGTCAGGGGCCCATGTTTTTGCTCTGAAAGGGCCAATTCTAATTTTTAAAAGAAAACTTGTGAAATAAGTGATCTTCAGCGAATAAAGGAGTTATTAATTAATTAGTCAGTTAGTTAGTTAGTTTATTTTAATTATGTTCCTTAACTGGAATCACTGATTTTAACATTTGACAAACGAATTTTCTGAATTTGATAGATCATTCCGCATCAGGCTCAAAGCGAAGTCATTTTAGGATTCATTTCGAATTTTTAAGATTCTCTCAAGTTTCAAAATTTTTCTTGATACATATGATACAAAAGAAATTGCGAGTGGAGCGAGATGATGTAAAAATAGGAAACTGCACAACTCTAAAAGTAAAAATGAATCTCTGATTCAAGCAAATAATTATTAAGGCATTTAAAAACATTTAAAGGAAAAATGCGGCGCAGGCGAAATTTTTGAATTCCTTGGTTTATGCAGACTATAGGGAATCTTCTGACCAGAAGTAGTTATAATTCATCGGGTTAAACTTTGTGGTGAAGACGTTTCTTTCAGCGCAGCGGGAAGAACTGACCGGGAAATATCTAGATAGATCTGTATATTATGTCTCCAAACTTGAAATTAGAATTTTGGCGTGGTAATTCAAACTTTCATGAGTTCGATGATATCGCTAATGATATTGCATTCTGAGTCTGAACTCAATAAATTTTACGAATGATTCGGTTTTTGTCTTTAAAGTTATTTTATTTTATCATAAATTTCCTCAACAATTGCCATTTGTGACGTAAAGTTTGTTGGTAATTTATTGGTTAAATTTGTTGAGTTCAGTCGAAGCATTAATTGCATGGTGATTGGAGCCATAGGGGGAAATCAAATGCTGTAAATAAGCTCCTCAGTTAGAAAAACCGTTTCGTCACTCCGACAGTGAAACTTCTGTGTTGGCAAATGTCGACGTCACTGTCGCCACTTTGAGGGGCACTGTCGCCAATTGCCTACACACTTGTTCCTTTCTTTAGTCGCTGACTCAAACTCGGCAAACCTGACGAGTTACTGTCCAATTGCACTGCTCTCGGTAACGTTTAAACTAATTAAACGCTTGCTGTATGGTCAAATCGTCTGGAAGATTGAATGGGTTCTTCCGGCGTAAAAAGATCCTAAAGAAAAGCAGATGTGAAGAACAGGACGAACCACATCAAAGCAGAATGTATTAGCTGATCACAAGTCGAGATCTAAAGAGTTCAGTCTTCCCCGTAAAATCTGGTGCAATCTGAATAGATTGAGAACTGGACATGCTTTTTTAAATCAATGTAAATTTATTTGTGGAGGAACGCTAGATTCCGCTACGAATTCTCTAAATTTTCAGACATTTAGAAATACTAGAATCAATTGGTTAGAGCATCAGCCCGGCAAGTTTAAGGTTATGAGTTCGTGTCTCAGCCGTGTACATCAAAATTTTATATTTCCAATCCAATTCGATTCTATTTCAAAATTTATGTAAATTTCTTAGCTTAGAATCAAAATCTCCGAAAAAATTTAGTTGAAAGTTGTGGTACAAAAAATTAGGAGAACTTTCAATTAGTTGGTTAATTGACTTTTATGGACAACTATCGATTCCGCACATCCTTCGTGCGAGTCCCCTTCGTGCGGGTCCCCTTTAATATGTGTGAGAAGCATGCAGTAATAACAACACAACAATGATAAGGTAATTGTACTTTAACAATGCTAATATGACAAGTAGCAATCAGTAGTTAATGAGCTGTCAAATTTAATTTGTTTATTTCATCAAAAATTAGTCTTGAAATTACTTATTTCATCAATGAATAACAATACTCAATGAATAACAGAAGTAATTGCTTAGCGTATTATGCAGCTTTCTCGTTCTGGACAATATCACGCGAACGCATTTTTATGATAACAAGAATGTATGTTTTGCTGCATGAGAACGACTTCATTTGCAATAATTTATAGTATATTACTTCCGAGGTTCCAAGTTGTGTATTTGATAAGTGGGGTGTTACAGCCCGACCCGAAGGGGAGGGCTGTATTCCCCACTTGTCAAATAACAACTTGGAACCTCGTAAGTACAATGCCTTACGTGATTAGGCAATGTAAATGAAAATGAAACATGCCGTAACACGTAAAATCTTTTAAAAATAACATCGCCGTGGAAGTGTGACGTTAGTTCGACACTCAAGAAGAAATACGTCATAAATGGTGGATGATGAGGATAGTGTAAACAACTGATTCGAAAAAATTGAGACCATCGTTTTGTGTCAAGAAGTGGTGGCTTTGAGTAACAAGATCACTCCAGTCGGCAAATGTTTCCCTCCTGGGAAACAACAATCCTGTCCCACCATTCGCATGCGAATGCCATTCGTTCATATTTTCCATTCATTCGCTCATATTTTCCATTCATTCGCTCATAATTTACGGTCGTTCGTTCCACTCATTCGCTCATCATATTTCCCTACATTTGCTCCAACGACGAATGCAGCCTGTCCCACCATTCGCTCTTTTTGTTTCCTCCTCGATATAATCTAAATTGTTCGCCAACGTTCTGACGTCGCTTATTTAATGGGAACATTTGAAGGCGATTTGAAGACGTTACATAGAAATCATAGCACTGCTTCTCTTCTAGCACGAACCCTCATTTTTCTAACGTCAAAAAACCTCTTAATTTTCAAATATGTATGCGCGTACGAATGCATGTGTTGTGTGTTTTCAATGCAAGGCCTATTTTCCTCCAAATATTTCTTATGTTCATGCTAGAAGCATGTGAGATTAATTAAGTTTAAGTTTAAAAGTTCATAAGGGGCTACCATCGCTACCAAAACATATTTTTAATATTTATGTGAGATTACTTTTATTTGTTTACAGAGGTTGGTGACTTTTGTACATAAACTAAACTTTACGTGGTTAACGTTACACATTTTTATCTGTTCCACATGTTGTCAACATCAGAAACGTTAAGATTTAAACGTAAATGGAAAGAGAGAGCTACTCTGATGGTGTGAACTACATGTGGAACGAACACAACGAATGAAGCAAACCATACCCACGTAGTAAAACCTATATTACATCGAGTTTATTTGGGTAAAAATTTAAATCAATTCCCACTTCTTGTTAATAAAATGAAATATCTGTCAAAATATAGTGAAAGATTGTGTGGCAAAGCCAAGCTTCACAATTAATTTCTCATAATTTGCGCGGGGACCGATATTAAAAATTCACTCAATTTGCTTTCGCACCTTAGAACTTTGGATTTTCTGAGACATAGTCAATAACATAGAGGGATTTTTTTGAAAGTGGACCAGGCACCGTCAGAGCTGTTTTTAGCGACGCTTTGTTTACATATCCAGAAAGCCCTTGGCCCCAATAGTCTAAAACCGCAGTCGTTTAATTTTAATATTCCTTTACTGGGTTAACTTACACCAAAAATTGAAAAGAGGTGTTTTTTGTCCGCCATTAACTGCCGCTACAGGCTTATACATGTATGAGGGTTCATTGGATAGGTATTGTCCACGACAATTGTTCGAACAATGGTTCAGAACATGTAAGATATCTGTGCTGGCCCCGCATCTTCTGGACAACACCTATCCAAAGAACCCTTACACATATATGTTAATAGCCTGTAGCGGCCAGATAGATGCAAATATTACGACTGGGACGTCGCTTCGACGGATATAGGAAATATGTCGAATGATAGCTGGTTTTTTCAAAATCATTCGACATGTTTTCTCTATCCGTCGAAACGGAAATCAACTTTATTTCAAACTGACTGAATATAAAAAACCGTTCTGCTGCTCGTCCGTCGCACTAGCGATTTATATTCATTAATGATTCCGATTAACCAAACAAATGGCTGCTTCGAAAGATACACGCTGGACATTCGCGGTTCAATTAGCAACTGCATCGTAGAATCTTTGACGCCATTAGCACTCGTATTGCGGACCAGTGATATTGTATCGTCCACAATATTCCCTTTGTATGTCGAAGGCAAGAACAGCGTCCACGATCGTCCGTCTAGTTTTTAAACTTTGCAGCTTCAACTGTTTACACTGATCGACCGATCGACGTACGTGCTAACCGATATGACGTCGCATTTCTTCGGCTCCCCAGCAAGTAAATGACAAATAGCTTTTGAATCTGTTGAATACATTCGATGTCGTCCTTGTAAATTTGTGCTGCCGGATTCCAAACGGTCGATTCTAGCCTTGACGACTGGGAAGTCGTTTCAATGGATAGAGGGAATATGTCGATAGATGGAATATGTCGAATGACAGCTGGTTTTTTTTTAGAGAGAATTCAATACATTTTCTCTCGACCAAATTCAAAATCATTCTCTCTATCCGTCGAAACGACCCAGTCGTCAAATTAGCATCAGTAATCACGGACACAAAACACCTTTTTTCGACTTTTGGTTAAAGTTTACTCGCCAATAATAGTAGATTACGTTGGATGCTGTGAAAGTAATTCATTACACAAGGACACAATTTTGTGATACGAGCAAACTCGCGAGTAAGTTTTTGAGCAACAAGCTTCGGTAACTGTTTTCGAGGCAAGTGTAGCGTTTGCATATCTGAGCCGAAGGCGAGGTACGCAACTACACTTGTCGAGAAAACAGTTACCGAAGCTTGTTGCTCGAAAACACGAGTGAGTTTGCGAGTTCTACAAAATTGTGTCCGAGAGCAATGAATTACGTCGCAGCACCCAACGTATTCTGGTTTATTGCCTGCTCATGCGAAAATTGACTATTACACGGCTGTTCTGCAGAAGTTCTACATAAATTCAGTATCTCAATAAACCAACACCAACAAAACAAAAACACTGACGAAATCGGCTCACACGCTACACGTCTCCTAAAAAATTGATCCCGAAAACAGCACTCATGTTACATTAGTATTGTCGCAACAGTAGTTAACAATTGCGTTGGTGACATGTTGACATTTAATAGTTTTTCGCAGTTAGTATCGATGAAGACGCATTGTTTGTGCAATTATTTTGTTAGTCCTTTTAAATGTTTTCAAAAAAATGTGCAACAAAGTGTAGTGTTTGTACTATAAGCAAAAGCAATTAGTGTTACAAGTGGAAAATACAACGAAATGTGTGGCCATAAAGTGTTACTTCGGAACATCAAAATTATTGTTACAATAAATATGGCCGACAATTCTGTGTTGCGAATTCTTCTAAAAGTATGTTGTAACCAGATTACTTGCGTAACAAGTTTTTCTGAAATAACTGTGTTCATCGATCAATATTTTTATCAAAAAAATGTTATTTTAGCGATATTTCTTACATTCTTTTTCGATCGATCGATTCATTCAACAAAAAAGATAAAATGAAAGCAAGGCAAATTTTACTTGAAAGAACTGTCAACTTGAAATAAACCCCAAATATCCCTAGTGTAATGGATCACTTTCGAAGGGGGTAAACAGCCGTGTAATAGTCAATTTTCGCATGGGGCAGGCAATAAAAGAATTTTAATATACGACTGCGGTGTAGTAGACTATTGAGGCCAAGGGCTATCTGGGCATGTAAACAAAGCGTTGCTAAAAATATCTTCGACGGTGCCTGATCCACTTTCAAAAAATCGCTCATCTGTTTTTATTATCACTATACAAGCAGAGAACGCAATAAAATTGCTAACTCTGATTACCTTTACACTCTACAACAACTAGAATACATTTCCCATATTTAGATCAATCTAATTTTTATGTCATGTCCGTATGGTGTACTGATTCTCGCCACAAAATTGTTTTTCTTACCTAATAACGTCAAAAACAAGTTCAAGCGAACATATTTTATTTATTTACCGAATTACAAATTCATAACTTGCGATCAAATTATGTCAAAACAATTCTTTTTGCAAATAAAAATAATCCAACCGCTGTTTTCTATTATGTTAGCGGAATATCAATTAACTAAAAAATAAAAAGTCAGACACACAAATATTTATGGTATTTTCGTTGTATGGACATTAATGAGAGAACAATTTAGGTCTAACGATCATCCCACTTAGATTTCCGCCAACTGAAGAAACAGTTCAATAAAATAGGTATGTAATTTCCAAATGAATCACAGAATCGCTTGAAACTCTGCTCTTAATTGTATTTTATATTGATATTTGAGAAAGCAAAACGTATACTTTGTCCATCAAGATTTCTATGTGTACATCCCGTGAATGCTAACCTGTTGAAAAATCACTATGTTATTGTTTATCAAAGAAGGAAATGAGGTAAAAAAAACGTCAAGACGATAGGCAAGATGCAATATTACCTATATGAAAGCAGAGAATACAAATTTTATTGAACTAAAAAATATTCTTGTACTGTTTTCGTTTTTTTTTATTCGCGTGCTGCAGGTTATGTTCATGTCGATGAGAGAAGCCATTGCACTATGATCGGCCTTGACGTTGCCAGAAAAATAAGATATATAAAATAGGTGCATATATAGAAAGCATAGTACTTACTTAGATGGACATAGACTTCGTCGATTAAATTACCTGCAGAAATTATTGATATAAAATGGTTCGCTGCATTCTATGAGAGTTGTTAACTTTTATGTGTTTGTATACAGCTATAATATTAATAGAAAAGAATCTTCGTGAATATAAATGATATTTTTGTTTCTTTGTAATGTTCTCGCTATTATTATCGAGCGTTGTTTAGAAAGAAATTGCATCATGGCCGGAGCGGTAATGAAGATTGTGACGAAAGTCCCATTCGCAACAAAATAATATTTTTCGTTACGAGTGATGAAAAGTTGAATTTTTCGGTACTAGGTGTAAGCTTGTCCTAACGAGGCGGAGCCGAGAAAAGCAGCTTTCATCACGAGTCACAAACGACGATTTTTTGTGCTTGAAAATTGAAATGAGACGGTAATGGTGATTAACATAGAAATCACTCTAAACCATTTCAACAACGAATCAAGCACACTTGAAAAAATAGTATTTTTTGTACTTGAAGACTGAAATTCGACGGATTTCGACACGCATTCTACGATCGAAAAGTTCAATTTTTCTGTACTTCTCAGACGCTCTCTCCGGCCGAAAATGGATTTTCATATATGGCCGCGATCAAGTGTGCGTGCATGCTTTGTTGTTGAAATGGCTATACAGTGATTTCTATGTTAATGGTGTTGTGGTTTTGTCTCATTTCAGTTTTCAAGCACAAAAATCGTCGTTTGTGACTCGTGATGAAAGCTGAATTTTTCGGTACACGTCGTAAGCTTGTTCTACTTGGCAATGTACTATTTCGTTACGGCTTGCGGCCTCGTGTTATAATTATACATCGAGAGTCTAATAAACTACTTCGCACTCGATGTCATAAATAACTATGACTCCATCTCAAAACCGGACCAAAATTGAACTTAGAGCTTTTTGTTAACTTTGGGTGACTACAGTTTTTCTGGATCCTGTAAAATCGTCCACCCCTCAATAGTATGGTACAACGTGAGTTTCATTTTTCTACATAGTTCATTTTCATTATACGGTACTTGTCAACGTAACCACACTTAATTTTTCGTCAAGTCGTCCTTAACCTCAATCAATTGACGTTAAGTGCGTTCAATTTACTGATTTTTATATGAAAATCGTTCGTTCAATTCATTCGATATTTTTCGACATTTCTGACAATTGGGATCGTGTCTGACGTTTACAAGGTCATGGAAATGATCTATACTGGAACTAACAAGACTTTGCACGTAGGAAATCAAGGATATTCTAAAAAATAGAGACTTGTAAAAGGAAAAATATGAGTTCTATACTAAAAATAAGGCCTTATCGGCACTCGTACAACGATAGTGGCTTTCCACATCGAGCTATTGTGGAATGAAAGGTTGTTAAAAAAATATTCTTCCCAGCTAACGAAAGCTCCTAAAACCTAAGTGTAAAAATCTTCTAAGGATTTTTAAATCGTGGGAGGCCTGGATATATGCAAACAAAAAGAATTGATTTTTCACTTTTTCGGTACACATTGTTCGTGGAATGACTGCGCACTAAATCGATGAAGTTCGAAGATTCCACTTCATTGAGTTCTTCCCAGCATTTCTAGGATGAGTGTGGATTTAGAGCTCACAAAAACAAGTGCTTTGATGGCTGCCTTTTTTTAATTTTAAAATTTATTTCATTTTGAGTGAAATTTACCTTCCAGTCCAGAATTCATTTTTATCTGAAACAGTCAACTTTGCAAAGATACCTCACATGAAGATGAGTACACAGTTCATGAAAAATCGTTGAAAAATGACTGAAAAATCGACACTGCAAAATGATTGAAAAATGATCGCGCGAAGTTTTAAATGTGCGAATTAAAGTTTTAATAAATTTAATAAATTATCAATTAATTATATAAAATAGAAACTTCAATTCGCACATTGAAAACTTAGCGCCGTAATTTTCCAATCATTTTGCAGAGTTTTGATTTTTCAGTCATTTTTCACAAACTGTGTACTCGCCTTGACATCTTTGGACAAGAATTGAATATTTGGCTGATCCTGAAACGCCCAGAGTCGTGCTACTCGAAAGAAGAAAGCACCTGAATGGTAATCCTCGCTAAAGACGCAATTACTGTTCACAAATTTGTAGTTTTTTTTGTCTTATAGGCGCCTGAAATTTGCCCATATTACCCAGTGTCCTGCATGTTTTTTTTCAAAGGTGATGAAATACAGTAAATTGAGTGCTTGGGCAAAGCACCTAGCAGGGTAATAGAGATTTTTTGGTGTCAAATAGAGTAGTTTTTAGTACGAGTTGCCATTTACATTATATTAGACAGCAGGAGTCGCCGTGAGATGCCGCATTGGAGGCAAATTTGAAAACGAAATAGTGGTTACTGCGAAGGGTTTTCATTTAACTTTTGTTAAAAAATTTACATTCAGTTACGTAATTTAGTATTTGTATGCAGACTGCTAACGTGATGTTAGATTATTTGTTAAAATAATGTACATTTCAGTGATATTTTCATTGAAAGAACGTTCAGTGCCGGACTGGCTCCAAAAAGCCCTTCGGGGAAAAGTTCAAAAAGCCCAACTTTTCGGGGACCATGGGACTCTTGAGTTTTATAAGCTATAGGAAATATTTTTTTAGTTCGATTTCATTTAAAAATTAAGTAATTACGAGGAAATTCGACATTGAAATACTGATTGATTCTTGAAAAAAAGTTTAAAATATCTATTCTATTACCAATATTTTTAATTATTTTGCCGTTCATGCAAATAATTTTACATTATCGCCAATGCTTAATTCAAGTGTTAATTCAATCTACGAACCGTAATGCCTGGAGGTGTTGTTGTACAGATATGAAAGAAGGATCGCTTTTCTTATTTTTGGTTAATAGAACTTAGAAGTTAACTTCTAATTACATTGAAAGCTCAAGTACTCAAGGTCGCAAAGCAATCTGAAACGACCAGATGGTCCATGGCCAATTTAAAAATCGACTCTTTTTATCTTCATTTTTTTGGAAAAACTAAGTTGTTGAAAAAGAAAATAAACTAAAAAATTCGGAAAACAGGAAATATTCTGGGTTGGGAAAAAATTGACAGATGATTTTATTTTGTAATGTTACCCACAGTTTGTAAATAAAAATTTAAAAAAAATTAATTAGTTAGTTTTCTGATACTGAGGTATTATTTTTTAATTGGAAAATATTTTTTGTCATCAACATTACAGTGAACGACATCTCAAATATCTCACTGTAATTTTTTTCAGAGAATGTCATTGTGAATTTGCAATGACACAATAAAAATCTCAGAAAAATTTGACAGTGAGACATTTGAGATGTCGTTCACTGTAACATTGCCAGTTTCAACAGCTTTAACTGTAGAATTCTTACATTATAGACCGGGATTCCCAGTTGCTTTATGTCTCAGCTTCCCGGTCTGTAATGTAAGGAATCCACAGTTAAGACTGTTGAAACTAGCGATGAAAACCCCAAAAAACCACACTAATATAATACTGAATTAAAAGTAACAACAAAAAAAAGAAACAATTGTTGTCGAATAGCAGATTATTCATTTGTAGAATTAGTTGATACATATCTTTCGCCTACGACATTTACGACTACAATAAACTAAGTACAATGTGTTTCAATATTTTCATACTGCAACCTTGCACCAGGGCAACATATTCCCTTTTATGACCTGTTCAATGTTAGGTACTTGCTTGACAATTCCAAAATTGTTTGAAAACAGACTGTAAACTAGTACATTTAAATGCTCCTCAGTATCCTAGTTACCAGAAAAATATTCAAACAAAATCCAGCAAATAAAGCCTCGAAAATAAACAATTTAAAAACGACCAAAAATATAAATAAACTACGAAAAGACACAGGAAATCACAACCAAAATAATAAAATTTCAAAATTTCAAATTTCGGCAAATCACTCATATAAGAAAATTTGAAAATTTGATTCACAGACTGCAATTTTCGATTTTCCCTACTTCGGCTATGTGCTTTTTTTCAAATTCCTTATTTGTCGGGGTGATTTCCGAAAACTAACAATTTTAAATTTTTTTAGTTACGGCTGTGATTTTCTTTATTACGAAACGTTTTTGTGGTATGACTCAGCTAACGACAAAGACTTCCAATATAGTGATTTAGAACTACAATTTATTTAATGTGTGATTTCCTAAAATTATAATTTTCAAATGTCGAAAAATGTGGAAAAAATACAGAATCTCTAAATTGTTGAAAAAACTAACAAAAAATTTATGTTTTTGAGTGACTTTAGCTAAGTTGAGACCAAGTCCTGAGAGATGTATTTCGGTAGAGGGCTTAGCCAAAAAAAAAGCGTAGAGCTGTGTTAAAAACTTTTTTCTCAAAGTTTTGTTTGTGTGGATTTTTGCCGGTAAATGAGATTAAAATTGAAATATAGTGAAAAAGTAGCTTTTCCCAAGGCTGTAAACTTTGGGGAGGTCACGCAGATCGCCATTTTATTAGATACGCGGGAACAGAAAAAACAGAATTCAGCTACTATGAAATCGTCAAATTTCAGAATCCATATTTTATGAAAATGTATGGAAATGTTAAATTTTGTGTGTGTCACCCGAGTATATGTATCTGCGTACCTCCCCAAAGCTTACGGCCTTGGCTTTTCCTCGTTAACACATCAAAACAAATTTATTTAGGTTCAACGAAACATTGTGAGCTTCATTGGAGTTGGTATGATAACGCAAATAAATATTTAATTTAAAACTACAATGTAAATTTTGAAACAGCGCTCTCACATTTTTCGAAACATAAGTAATCCAACTTCCACTATTGCGCCGAAATTAACGGATTTCACGACTATTGGGTAATAGTTTTCCAAACGAGGCGTTTGAAATTTCGCAATGTTAAGGGCGCGCTAGTCGGGTTATCACCCGAAGAACGCAAATGGTTTTTTAAACAAAACATTTTAAAATTTTGAATACGGCTATTGGGGTATTCACTCGAGCGCAATCAATTTTAAACGAAATTTTTCACACTTTTCAATCTAGTCGAGTTTTTCAAACGACATGTTTCAAACTTTTCAATTTTAGGTCCAGTTAAATAATCATTCTAGCGCAAATAGTTTTCCAAACGGAACGTTTCAAACTTTTTAATGTTACGTCCAGTCACCAACCAGTCGGGTAATCACCCGCAAATAGTATTTCAACCAGAATGTTTCAATTTCTTCGATGTTAGGCCTAGTCGGGTAATCACCCGAGCGCAAACAGTTTTTCAAACGAAATGTTACAAACTTATTTCTAAATAATAATTTTTCAAGATGTCGCTTCTTCATTCTTGATGTGAAAATTCTGAAACCGCCCATTCGGGACATGGCCCGAGAAAGGCAAAAAGCCCTTCGGGATCGCCCCGAATTCCCATAGGGCCAGTCCGGCACTGAGAACGTTCGTGTCTATTTTTCGAATATATCTTGGCTCTTACCGCATTTTTAAGAGTGTAAAAATCTTATAAAATAATAATGACATTTGACACTGCCAAAATTACCTACTTTATTTTTTTCTATTACTCTGCTTGGTGCTTTGGCTTGGGTGGTTCAAACTTCGCCAAAATATTTCGGTTTTTTACTATTTTGGGTACCTAAACCCTAAATTTATAGGATTTCAAGCGGTTTACTATCGCAATTTACCAATGCGATGTAAGGCGCTTTGACCTGGCCATAACCTAAAAAATTTACAATTTCTTTAACACTTTTGAAATGCCCTATCAAAAAGTGCATTCTAGGCAGGATATCTCAAGTTTTTGACTGATTTAAATTTTTCAAAAGCGTAAAGTATATGCATTTCAATAGGCTACAAACTTCCCGAAGAAAATTTTCGGGATTTTTTAGTATTTCGATCGGATTTCAAGCAGAAAAAAAACCTTCAAGTTCCTTCATTTTTTTCGGCCATTTTAAATTTTTTGTCAAAAAAAATATTCTAAATTTTTTTTTTGGACATTTAAGAATATTTTTCAGCTTTTATTCCACATCATGGACATCTCTTTTGAAACTGGATAAAATTCAGTGAAGCCAAAGTGACATAACGGCCGCACCCGGCGGAACGAGAGAGCTTTCGGAGTTGCCCCCGTTAATTTTGGAATCAGCATTCCATACAGTACAGATCATAATAAAATCATACAATCAATTTTACCTATCCTAGTGTCTTTCCCAACCTTAGCGGACGCACTAATTCTAAACTCACCAAATGAGTTTTACGACAAGAAAATTAACTACATTACAGGCAACTCCGTTTGCTTGAAAACGTCGTGCATATCGAGCTCGAGTAGCATTCAACCGTTAAAATTCGGTTGTACAACCGTCATTTGAACGTAGTTATAAGTTATAAAAACAAGATAACTAGTAACGTTTCTGCTGCAACTACTATACTGAGGACCATATAAAAAACAGAAATTTTAGAATCTTTTTATATTACTTACTCCGACCACAGGGTGTACATGACTCTTTCACATATTTAATTAAATATTTAAGTTGCATCATATCATCAACTAACAGCCTCGATGAAAAGAGGGTATTTGTCAAACGTCACATACCTACATCAAAACGTCAGAAATGCAAGGAAGGAAAAATTCAAACAAAATCAGCAGGGGTTCAATATACTATCAGAAGTAAAAGAAAGGAAAATTTAAATTTCAAACATATCACTAAAATGATCAAAAAAGCTTTTTGACATATACATGTTATTAAATAGCCTTATCACAGGCGTTTTTATTGAAGCTCAATAAACATTTGTAGGGTTTTCCTATATGCTCAATATAATACTTTCGATTTGACCGTTAATAATGAAGAAGAGTGTCCGAAAATCGTTATAATCGAGCTATACGCTTCAGTTTAGCACTGCGCCAATGGGAATCAATAATTATTATGTGTCGCTGGGTCCTCTTGTTTTATGAACAAGTTATTTAAACCAGGTACATCGTTGTATGGCAGTTACCTGTCGATGATCGCGACGGTTTAACGAACAGTTCTCATTAATAACGGCTAATCACGATTTTATTTTTGGTCCTTTTACAAAGATTAGAATCTTGAACTGAAAAATAAATCCAATAAATAAACGTTAAACGAATGAGTAAATAAATGGAACCTGTAAAGCGCAAAAATCCAACAACAAATAATTATATTCAAACTGGCTCTGAAATGTAAACAAAAATGTAATACCTTTATTTGCAAGGAAACAACCACAAGCAAACAATATGCTGTTAATGAATGGGAACATATAGTAAATGATGGTGACTGAAACTTAATGTGTCATGTAATTTGTGCCTTGTGTTTAAGGCAAACCGTACAATAGGAATCAATTTGTATATGGAATTAAATGTAAATATATTCTTCAACGATGAATGGTTATACAAATGGATCTCCAATAATATTATGTTTTTAAAGTCTTCCATCTTTAGGGAAACAATGTGAAGTGTCCCTAATGGAAACAATAGTACATTACTGTCGTGCTGGATCATTTTTGTTGTTTAGGCATGTGGGAAAGTTGTATTTGGAGCCGAAGGCGAGAAATATATCCCACACACCTCAACAAAAAATGTCCCATCGAGACAGGTACGGTGCTGTAATAGGTTTGTTCCAAGGTCATTTCGAAATGTCAAATTTCATCCACAGAAGGCACCTTAACCTCAACTTTCAGGTTGAAGAAAATTTAACGAAATTATCATTTTACCAACCTTTGTCTTTTTGTTACGGTGAAACTTTTCAATTACTTAGTGTATTTGGCTGACATTTTCAGTGTATGTCAAGGACGTAATTCTAAGAAACTATTTTGAAGGAATTTTAATAAAAGCTTATAATTTCGAAGCTATGAGCGTTTTAAGCTATTGAGCTATATGACCTATAACTTGGAAAATATGGCAGACAGAAAGTTCGTTTAAAAGACAAAGTTATAGAGTTTCACATTTTAGTCGATACGTCTTTCAGGGTTTTCCCCAAAAATCGCCCATTTGGGAGCTATTAGCGCTTTAATTGCTATCTATGTCAGCCATATAGGAAAATATGGCAGAGAGAGTTAGTTTTAACGACAAATTTATAGAGATTTGGATTTTAGGGGCGTGTTTCAGGGTATTGTGTTATACCAAATTCTCAAAAAAATCTTCTTACAAAAGAACAGATATCGCCCAAAACCACTTACAGTTAGGTGGGACGCAAGTCCTTTTATCCACTTACAAAGGAACTGATATAGGTGGGGGTGGCGCTTATAGCTTCGCTCGCAAAAAGAAAGGCGAAAATTGTACCGAAAAAATTCTAGAAAAATTCTGAAACAAAGGAAAAACGGAAAAAGCCAAGTCATTTGCCACTTTGTGACGCAATTTTTTTTGTTAATTTTTGTTCTAGAATTTTTGCTTTTCTTTTTGCGAGCGAAGCTGTAAGCGTCACCCCCACCGATATCAGTTCTATTTTAAGTGGATAAAAGGACTTGCGTCACACCTCCACTCTAAGTGATTTTGGGCGATAATTTGTATTCTGAAAAGATCCAAGTTTTTACAGGTTCGACTGACCACCTTCTTGACAGCGCCGTAATTCCTCTACTGAAGTGTAACAACGAATGTGAGTATGAGTCAATGAATATATGAAAATTTTATTTAAAATTCTCCGAAATGTATGCAAGATAAATAATACCGGAAAGTACGCAACTCACTAAATTGAATTCAAAACACATTTTTCAGAAGCTTACGGTTAAAATGCTCATATTTATTCAAAGCAGAATTTATCAATAAATTTAGCATCTTATTACATAAACTATAACATTCATGTAATATGAACGTTTCATTTTTGTTAAATATTAATATAACCAGGTGCTCTTGACGTTTTTGCGATAAATCAGTTAATTTTTATTGTAATAAGAACGTTTACGTGGTATATGAACCAGTTTTGGTATATGTTTATTGAATGAAGACAATTTGCATGAAGAGTGAACTTGATTGATATGATTTTTTAACAATAAGAAAACAATTATCGCAAAATGCGATAATAAAGTCGTTATTTACATTGATAAACACTTCCACTGTTTGTGTTTTTTCAATACATGTTCAATATATGACATGGTGTGTTCAGAGCTATAGAATGAATACGCCAAATCATAGGAGAAGTTCTGGAACAAGTTGCTTCTGAAAATACTTACGTTATCATGTTTCATCAACTAGGTCCAACCTTTTGGACGGGTCAGGTCCCTTGGCTGACAATTTTCTCATAGTATTTCTGATCTGATTGTGAAACTTCCGAAGCATCACTGATACAAAAGCCTTCACTTGATTCCAACTTGTTTAATAGGACATGCGAATTGGCAACGGACTATTAGAATATCATATCGCCTAAAGCCACTTACAGTAGAGGTGTGACGCAAGTCCTTTTATTCACTTACAAAAGAACTGATATCGGTGTTGGTGACGCTTACAGCTTCAACTTACAAAAAGAAAAGCGAAAAGCTATAATAACTCTTCCGTTTGGTGTGGGTCGGTGAAATTGAATTGTTTCATTAAAATCAGCATGAAATGCCCGATCTAGTGATACTCTGCTCATGTGTGACAGATGTAGTTAACAGTTCCATTTTGCAGCAGGAAAATGTTGAAAAATATTTTCTTTTCAACTTTTTCCTGCAATATCTGTGCGACTTGCGACTAGACGAAATGAAATTTTGACACAAAATATATGGCCCATCTGTCAAAATTTTCAAATCTTGTGGAAAAATGCATGAGAATTTGTATACTTAACTTTGAATGACTTAACTCCAAATGAAATGTTTGCCAAGCATCTGCCTATGGTTGTAGATGATGAATCCGTAACAAATTTAGTATACGGAATAAAATCACAGCTTTATTCTTATTGTTGTATATTTCATTTAGTAATTAATACACACCAACAGTTTATAAACATTAATCGTATGGTATTTTGTAAAATAAATCATTGTTTGGATAAAATTTCAATTAATGACTCATTATTTCTCAAATCAGTGACGAAGAGTAAAACTTTCGCAGCCTTCATTGAGAAAAATGCAACTCGATGATAAATGCTTTTTCAGGCACACGATGTATATTGTCAGGCAAATTTCGTATGAAAATTTGCGCATCAAGTGCTGGTCCAGCCCCTTGTGTCGGAAAAGTCGGTTCGCTCGCTTTATTCAAAAATTCTTGAAGTGTGTTTTCCACTCTACAAAAAGTACTACGTGAGAGAGTCAAGTAAACAATGCAAAAATTGTATCAATTCATTTTTGCATCTCTCACAGCGTACTTTTTTGGTAAGTGGAAATCAAGCATTATTTCCTTCAAAGACTGATTCAACACCAACATTTCATGGAACCAATCACTTTTTTTCGTGTGAAACAAAATGGCGTCGATGTAGAGATTTACACAAAAATTGTCCCGAAGCTTGGATCAGAGCCCTTCGAATGCTGCGTGGCGGACATAATGCCGTTTTGTGGATATCGATATATGAGCCAGGATTTCCGCGGGTCCTAGAACTGATATTTTCCAACCTTATTTAGTATGTCTTTCTGAGGAAAATCGTGACGCATAATTACAGTTTGTTCAAAAATGAAATGCACAGTTTTTAGTATTTCGAGACATTTCAAAATTTCAATCTGTCAGATAGTAAAGGATGCGTTTAATTAACCGGCGCATTAACAGATTTGAAATTTGAATGGTTTTTTCCACAGCTACAGATTTTTGCATGTTAAGTTTCTTACATTTTTTGCAAATAGCATTTTAATAGTAGGAAACTTAGATTTCGTCAGAAGAATTTGCGAACGGAAAAATGTAAATTTATTTTTAGTCTGAGTATTGTTCTATACATCTGTAATTTCTCTTAGATCGTGTCTTTATTCAAAGAAATCGATGGTGTTGTACAGCGGCTAACTGTTCAACTTCAATTAGCAGCAAAAAATCATCACGGAAAAAAATTCAATTATTCGAAGCAAATTTAATGTTGAAAATTTGGTTCGAATATTTAAATATTTGTCACAAATATTTCAAATATTTATGAGAAATAAATTCAAAATTATTTGTGACAAATATTTTAAATTATTTGTCACAATTTTTTTAAATATTTATGACAAATAATTTTGAATTTATTTCTAATAAATAATTTAAATATTTGTTGCAAATTTATAAAATATGTGTCACAAATAATTTAAATATTTGTCACAATAAATTTGGAATTTATTTGTCACAAATATTTAAAATATTTATAACAAATAATTTAAAATTATTTTATATTTTATATATTTGTCACAAATAAATTGCGAATTTATTTGTTACAAATATTTACATATTTGTGCCAGATATTTATATATTTGTAGAAAATAATTGTTGACAAATTTTTTTTTCCCTGATGCTTATTAGTGTTTCCAATATCGTCACTTCAAGTGCTGATAAAACTTCTTGTAAAAAATTTGCTAAATGTATGAAGCAGACGGTCTTTCTACAGATTTGAGTATTCAAAGACCATCGATTTGTTGGAATAGAAAAACGATCTAAGAGAAATCATAGATGTAGCACAATACTCAGACTCAAAATAAATTTACATTTTTCCGTCCGCGAATTCTTCCTACGAAATCTAAGTTTCCTACTATTAAAATGCTATCTGCAAAAAATGTAAGAAACTTAACATGCAAAAATCTGTAGCTGTGGAAAAAATCATTCAAATTTCAAATCTTTTAATGCGCCGGGTAATTAAACGCATCCTTTACTATCTGACAGATTGCAATTTTGAAATGTCTCGCAATACTAAAAACTGTGCATTTCATTTTTGAACAAACTGTAATAACTGCTGATGAATTTTGAAGAATAGCCTGTGAACAACGTTTTAGAAATGAATCCTAGTCACAAAACTAGCTCAAGATATTGTGGATGGCCTTCAATACTCAAACTTGTATAACCCGTCAATATGAACTCTATAATTGCTCTAAGATACTTTGAATTCGATTATTCAACGTCAAAGAGGTTTTAAATGGTGACAACTAACTGCAAAATAAACATAAGTTTTAAGTACCTTCATGACGTTCTATCGACTTCCCAAGAACCTTATAGCTTTTACGTATTTTTTCATGTGCTTTTTCTGGATTTATATCATTGTTAAGGTAATTAGAGATCAGTTCCCAACAATACTGATCATTACCTATTGGTTCTTCAACTTCCGGGTCCGATATTTCAACAATAGTTAGAAAAAAGCATTTATCACTCGATGGCGTAGATGATAATTTCTATATCTAAGTTTTGTGTCAACTTTTAGTTGATCGAGTTTTAGATCATAAATTTGTACAAAAATGTTGTCGCTTTTGTGTTGCGAACTTTAATAAATTTTCTTATTCCGGTTTGCTACGATTTTCGCGCAGCATCATCATATATCAAAATATTTCATAAACACCGCATTGCGAATTACATTCATTACTAAGTTTAACGAGCGTTACTGGGTAATATTGAATGGTCACCTCAGACAGGAATAACATCTGCATAAACGTTCAATTTAAAAAATATTTTCAATTTCACATGATTTACACTTAGGGCCGAGTAGCGTCTTACTCTTACGAGCCGAAATGATAATGTCAATTTAGTTTATTCAAAACCCTTCCTTCAATGACGAAGTGTTTAACTCGAGATGGGGACATTGCTCGAGGAAAAACTGGAACAGGTGCCATTTGCTATTGGTACCAGTGGATGCCAATTGACACCAACGACGCCAATAGACAATACCAATAGACAGAACTGTACGGTAGTCGACAATACATGCTAATAGCACGATAGAGTAAAGTAAAACAGGCAAGAGTGCTTGATTTGACTAGGGACCTGAATTATCTAGTAGTCTTGTGTTTTGCGAATAAAATTTTTCAATTTATGTCAGTGTTAGGTCCCTCATTTGACGTTTTGAAAATGCTCCTGCCTGGTTTGTTTTACTCTGTTGAATCACTGAACGGGCCATACTTAACATTTTCAAATTGTTTACCGTTGAAAAATTATGTAACGCAGCTAAATAAATAGTTTCTTCGATTACTGCTTATAAAAAACGAAGACTTGCGAGCGAAGCGAGCGATTTTTGTTTTTTCAAATTTTCACCTGCGAAAAACTTTTTTTTGCTAATATCTTTCCAAAAACTGACTCGAAATTGAACACGATTCAAAATCGAGACAACAAAAATTGTGGATAATAAACGGGTTAGATTTGGAGTCTTCTCGACTTTGACACTAATATTCGGTACGACTAATTGCCTATTAAAACTCTTTGTTTTACTCGTAGATCATTTTCGCTTCCTCTAGAAACTTTTGAAACAGGTTTTTAAAAGAACACACGGACCATATTGAAACATAGTGCCTCTATAGCCAATTTACTTCACTAAGCTTCACACCAATCGATATTAGGCAATTACAGAAATTTCACTCAACTCGGAATTTCAAAAAAAATGGAGACAAGGCTTTTCTCTTTAGAGGCTTTTGTCGGATATAGTCTTATCCTTTATTGTCAAAGCCACGTATTTCTCAAGTTATTTAGGATTTAATTTTGATGATTTCTAGATGGCTCATTACTGTAGCAAAAATTGTAAACAACTTCACCTGGCCTTAATTGAATTAATTGAACATTTTACGCACACAAATTTATATAATTTCTTTGGTTGTCACTAAATGTGGTTTTTATTAGATTTCGTGATAATAATATGAAGGAAGATTTATGTCAGAACTAATTTTTATTCGGACGGATCGCCGGCAGGGCAGGTGTATGAAATAAACTTCATTTAGTCCTTTACCTTGTTCCATGACTTAATTAACCACATCAATAGTTCTCCTGGGAGTTGCGGGAATCGTTAATAATTTTTATAGTGGCTCATCATTACAATTGGTTAAATCCCACATTTAAAAAAAGGTAAAAGTTGAACTTGCGAAGATTGTTCTGTTAAGTAAATGGACAATAAAGCCGACAGTGTGAAAGTGTTAAGTTAGCATTTTTAAAAAAGTCCAGTGCCAAGGAATTTAATGTTTGGCTCTTTTTCGGAGATATTTTACGTCAAACTTTCTTTACATCGGTTACATAAAGCTTGAGAGTGACACTATTGTCCATTTACTTAAGAGAACAATCTTTGCAAGTTCAACTTCTATCTTTTTTAAATGTGGGATTTAACCAATCGTAATGATGAGCGCCAGTACAAATAATTAACGACTCCCGCAACTCCCTGGAAAATTGCAATTGTACCATGTCTATATTTGCAAAACATAATTTTCGTTTAAGTTCTTTTTCATTGAACTTCAATCGAATAAAATCACGTACTAGCCAATGTAAATGCATATTTCGTATGAACGAAATGTAACGTCTCTGCCATTCTCTAAATCTTCAATCTTTTACAAAATCACTACGAAGACAGTATAGAAAAAGGAGAAAGTAAGACAGAAAAAGGGCGCATCCTGTCTCTAGCTCTGTCGTTCTTCGCTTGGAATTCCAATTTTGTGCAGTTATGGCTCCATATTCAAAAACCGGTAGACCGAAGTAAGTCAACGATGGACCAGATAACAACTACGTTTGAGATAAAATGTTGGCGGTCGCACTACCAAATTTTGTAGTGGGACGATCGTGAACACTTGATCAAGTCTTTGTTCCTGGGATAACTTTTTTAAATGAAGTCAGGAGACTCTTAACGTAATTCATATTCATGTTATAAATATTCGATTAATACTTAAATGTAACTATGATCGTTTATTTTACTAATTTTTATTTTACATGCTTAAATTTAGTTTTTAAACTTTAAATTAAAATTAAATCAATTTTGTCAATTATATAGTAGCGATGTTGCGTAAACATAATCTTAACTTAAATTTCAGTTTTGTTTAGTGATTTTATCAAGAATTAAGCACATTGCGGTCGCAGCATTTCGAAAAATGAACGTACAAATTGCATGAGACTCATCGTCGAGAAGACCTGTCTACTTAAGAGCAATGAACGCTTTGCAAATTTTTAGCCTATATTTAGGCAGATACATATTCGTTTTTTGATGATTGCTCTGAACTAAAATCTTTTTTTGAAAAAGTAAAACAATTAAAGCACGCAAAAATGACTTACATTTAGAGGAAAATTGGTCGGTGGGTGATAACTTATGCCACTTGGAGAAACCTTTGAAGATTGTGTAATCTGCACAGGTTTCACAAAGTGGGATAAGTTATCACCCACCGACCAATTTTTCCTCTAAATGTAAGTCATTTTTCTATGCTTTAATGGTTTTGATGTTTCAGAAAAAGGTTTTGGTTCAAAGAAATCATCAAAAACGGAATATTTTTCCGCCTAAATGCAGGCTACAAATTTGCAAAGGGTTCATTAATCTAAGAAAAACTGAGAAAATTCAGGAACTTGAGTGCACACAGCACAGAGAAAACATCAAGGTTGGACGATATCAAAACAGTGTTGGAAGATCGTAAATTTCTACAGACGATACATGATTAAAAGTCAAAAGTCGCACTGTATCAACCCGAAATAATTCTGGCATCAGACTGCAAGCGACCGATACGCTGTTACAATGGCCTATGGGATGCACTTCACATAACAACGACCATATGACGCAGCGTACTCATGAAATCTTAGCGCCACACTGGGCACATAACAATATCTACACTAAAATTGTTGCATACGGCATTGTGTGTGGGCACAGTCAATACAAAACAAAGTTTGTCGCTCGCTCCGCTCACGATTGAGAATTTATGTTTAAAGTGATGGTGACTCATTTGGTGCAAATAGCGTCTACCTTTACGTAAAGCTTCTAAATTATGAGCAGACGCAGTTGCCTTGAGCCGATGGATCTTATTAGAAAATGTTGTCCAAATATGTGGGGGCTTTTTTGAGCCAGTCCGGCAATGTCAGTCAACAATTTGTATCGAGTGAATCCCATGAGCAATGAGCATGTCACAAGATTGTAAGTTGAATGGTCTTGTTCTGGGAAGATGTTTATGCTGGAAGGTTAGGAACTTTTTTGTTGCGACTCCTGAAATGTCTCCATTGATTTTAGTTAAATCATTTTTTGCCACTTGAATTTTTAATTTAAGATTATGCTTAGCTATTTTATTGCATTCCCTCTCCGAAAAAATGATGTTGCATGTACGAACGCTGCATACAAACAAAACCAAATTTACTATCACTCGTTACGTTATTCACCCGTTGTAAATTTTGTTTTGTTTGTATTCTGTTCGTATTATGAATGCAACATAAGATAACAATGCTCATGACCAAGACCAACTTATGTGGTAATACACTATCTCGACTCCACATTATATTTGTTCATCGGAGAGGCAGGCACCAAAGCAGTATACATCGGGTGCTGCGAAAGTAATTCATTACATAAAGGCACAATTTTGTGAAATTGCGAACTGACAGAAATTGACAGAAATTGTCCCCGCATGTAATGAATTACTTTCGCAGCACTCAATGTAATTTGCGCTATTAACATTGTGTGGCGTCATTCACTATTTTCTTAACCACATTCTATTTATGGAAATGAACTGATTGCAATAGATAAACGTAATATATTCCGTTTTGAAAATTGTAAAAAAATAAATTAGTTAAACACTTCGATTTTTAATTAACCATATTTATTTGGAGAATAGCATAGCTGTCGTTTTAGGAACGCAGGTAAATCCTAATTTTACTATTCAGTAAATAAAATTTACAAAAAAGAAACAAAATTCAGGAACTATCTCACGGTGGCAATGGTTTGTGTCGAAATAAAATGATGGAAAAAAGCAATCACTATCAATTCAAGCGAAGTTGCCCAACTGTTCTTGACTGCTGAAGATGTGACTGAAACGAAAATAGATTATTTTTTTAATTATTAAGAGTCAAATCGCGAAAACTTCAGGTGACAGGGGAACAAGCGGTCTACGATTTTAATGAGTGACAGCTCGTTGGATTCGTCATTCGATTCCAGAGAACTCGTATCTTTAATTTTTTCGAATAATTTTTTATTTTCGGTGGAAAACGTTCAATAGTGAAGACATGAAAGAGGATCCAGAAAACAGTTTTTCTGCAATAATTCAAGAAATAATTATTTTAAATTATTGTAATCTTGTACCAATGTCAGCCTTGGAAAGACCTACAGGCAGAGTATACGCACGTGTTGATGCGAGTACATTCACGAGAGTTATGACTAAATTATAACAAATGTTCAGGGAGTCCGCCTTTTCTACAGCATGGATGTTCAGCGGAACTCACCCACTGTCGTTTCACATATAAATGAACCCAGTACTTTTGTATTGCAAGCCTACAGAAGTCAGCATCAAAAGATAAAACGACAATTAGAACGGGAAACGATACGGGAATAAAGGTAAGCAGATTGTCTAGTGAAAGGACACCTTTCAAAGTATTGTCCAAACAAATGATATCTTTACTTGTTGTGTCCGAAAAATGCCAAGATAAAAACGGAAAGAGCCAATGCAACGTTGAGTAATAGAATAGTTGAAGCACACTGACAAAAAAAGTTGAAAAACTTACATGTAGCAGTTAAAAAGTTACCTGTAGCAGGTAACTTTGTCTACAGGTAATCTAAAATAGCTTCCACAGCTGTAGCGCCCCATACAGAAAATGCAGCTGTAGCAGCTATTCTAGATTACCTGTAGACAAAGTTACCTGCTACAGATAAGTTTTTAACTCTTTTTTGTCAGTCCAACAAGACTTATTTGCTTAAAAGAACTCGGTCCAGAGGAAATAGGTAAAGAAACGCTGATCCATGAGTTATTTGGTGGTCATCAGCCGAAAGAAACGGTATCAGTCGTTTCATTTAAAATGCAGAAAATGCGACTATATCGACGCAAAAAATATTGCGGCCTTTTCACAGATGAGTAAAAGAGAGAGAGAGATAACAAAAGAAATGTATTGTATTTTGAGCATTTCGAACAAAATCCACAATACAGTGTTACAGAATTGTAGCTGAAAACTTGGATGGATCATGCGCTTGAAGATTCAAAGTGCTAGAACAAGAACGAATTTGTTTCGATGTTAAACCTATCATCAAAGGTAATTGGCTACAAAAATTGCAAGAAGAAAACATTACCTAAACAGATAATGGAGCTGAAATCGAATTGCTTATTGGCAATAATATAGCCGGACGCTTATTGCATAAAATACATCGGTTGAAAGATACGAAAATTTTGTGACAATAATGGGAACAACACTTCCAATGATCAAGGGCTCTAACTCATGAGTCCGATTTCAATAAACTTTCGCTGATCGGTATGTACTGTCAATACCGTTCTTTTGACGTATCATTTTGAAGTCTAGTGTTGAAATGTTCGGAGATATCTTCGAAATACCCTAAAGCGCTTATGGAGCTCCAGCTCGGAAGAGGTTGACCCACAATTGCACATCTTCGAATTTGACGTGTTACAAACCGAGACGTAAACGCTAACGCATAAGACCACAGTAATTCGTACGGGTCTAATTTTTTTTTTTGTGAGCTATGCTAACGCGCGGGCATGATTTCGAAAACAGTTTCAAATTCAAATTGCTACTATAAATCGATAGCTCAGATGACTAAACGTTTAAATGAATAATTTTTAAATATATTTTACGAGTTTAAAGTCCTTTTTGAAATGCAACTAGTCCCATTTTCATATGCGGTTAACCCTGTCGAAAAACAGAAATATAATCCCAGTTCCGATATAAGCATGAATTATGTGCACTGTGGGGACATTTTTATAGAATTTTACAACTATTGTTTTCAGTGAATATTTATTGTTTTCGGCTTTCATGTGGGGAGAAAAAAAAATTAAAGGTGTCGTGGAAAGGGATACTTTATGCTCGTTTGTGTTTAATGTATTTATTATATGTGTTTATGTGCGTATTTCTTTAGTTGCAATAGTATATTACATCAATAGGATCAAAAAGGTGTGTTTTAGACACAGGTGCTGAAAACATCCAAGGATGAATCCAGAGAAGAATAGAAAAAAAACTGCTGGACATGCTAGTTTTCCTTGAGTTCTAGCTTTGGGAAGAAGATAGACCTTTCGCAGTGATGGAATTCTGGGAACTGACCTCCAAACATCTCAGACTTCCCTTAAGTCTTCTTTTTCTTACGATCTAGACGATGCCGTTTGGCTATTATTGTGATATTTTTCTTTTAAATTCAGACGGTGACACCCTTGGCTTTTTTGTGATATCTTTGTGATACGTTTTCGTTCCTCCGCTAGCTTGCTGGAGGTTTGTGCCTTTGAGGTTACCGTTTTTTTACATTTAATTATTTTGTATTTGAATAATGTCGGCTAGAGAATAGTAGACATCAATAAAAGCTCCATTCATTCAAGTCCAGAAGAAAGCTGGATAAAACCTATGGAAATACTAACCATCCCAGAGTTCTAGCACTGGGAAGAAGGGTGACCCTTTGGAGTGATAGAATTGTAGGAACTGACATCCAAACACATCAATCTTTCCTCAAATCCAGAGGAGAATAGAAACAAACTGCTGGAAATGCTAGTTTTCCTTGAATTCTAGCTTTGGGATGGATTTGGAAACTCTCAGACCCAGTCATATAGTTGCATATCATTGAATGGTTTTGTAATTTCTTGAGTGAAAATCGTTCGAATTCACTTATTAATTCCCACAATCTTCTGTGCAAAAAACTTGTGAGAAAAATACTGGTGCTTCCTAGAGCTGTAGCACCCGATTCTTTAATATGTCATAGCTCGCGGCCAGTCATTGTTGGTAGGGTTTGCAATTACTTTTCTAAAAAGCCCCCACTCGTCAAAACTGAATAAGAAATGGCCAAGGACATGAGTTGGCGTTTTTTAGTGGCTCATTTTCTGGGAATCGTCCATAGACCGGACAGGTCTGATCCCTTCACATAAAATTGGTTCTACGAGTACCCTTGAAGTCCTTGCTTCATATCGAGTTCAACGAGGTATATTTTGCCTCTCTCGGAACTGTCATTTTCGTGGTTGAGCGGTTTAAAAAATCGGTGTTCCTCAGGTGGACATTTTATCCCCCTGCTTATCGTTGACTTCGTTCAAACTTTAGTGGATTGTAGTGCTAGACTAGGCCGATCACACAACACATCAAATATGTCAGACCATTTGCTGTACTAGCTCCAGGGACCATATTTAAAAAAAAATCTCTCTGCGCGCATCAATAAACCTGGAGAGTCTATTGGCTATAAGAGATAGGGCAATTTCTAAAATGTCACCTAGTACTCCTAGTACTGATAATTTTCTTGACTTTACTTCTTACATAAAATGCGAGTTTGTGGTTGGTTGGATGCGTGTGATAAATGCTCCTCGGACCTTGGCCTACATTATGGATTAAAATACCAAGCAAACTAAATTCACATGAGAGATGGTGATCAAAGCAAGATAATAATTTCGTGACAATGGAGTAGAACAGTACTCCACTGAACTGTAACTTGACATTTGAGCGGGCATCGGGGAATCTGGCGCAAGCGATCATAGTATGCGCCCTTTTACTAGGCATGGGTGAAAATGATAATGATTATCGATAATCGATAATTATTGATACTTTGATAATTATCAACATATCGATAATTCGATATATCGATATTTCGGTCCGAAAATCCGATATTTATCGATATATTCCTATATATCGGTATATTATAATGAATTTTCAGATAAATATCAAAATGTCGATATTTTGATAATTATCGAATTTCGTTATTTTGATAATTATCGAATTTCGTTATTTTTTATAATTATCGATAATTATTAAATTATCGATAATGATATGATTAATCGATTATCGATAATTTCTTTCGATTGATATTATCGATAATTTTGAACGTCTCCCATCCCTACTTTTTATGATATGTAACGAAGTCATGACTGTGCAAATTAATATGGTGTGCCAGATTACCCCACGCCTTTGATTATTAGTACTATTTTTGTTAGAGCCTTCTACCATTCATATATCAAAATTTGTATAATGCCCTACTTTCCCAGCGACCCTTTTATTCTCCCAGCTAAGCCGGGCCTGGCTCTGATGGATCTTGTAATCATTATTAACAACGATGAAAAAAAAAATTGCCAGTTGAATTTTACTCTCTATGTATTTTATTTTGAAGAGATTGGAAACCTGGAATTGGTTTACGTGGTCGTTCACCAATGAAGAATGTTAAGTCACATAGTATATTGGAAATGAAACCGGAATTATATGTTATTGATTTCTCCAGTGGTACAAAAACTATTTAACTTACCTCTTGCTGGTATCGGGTCCCTTTGCGGTACACCTAACTCAATTTCAGCATTTTCTTGATATAAATTATCAATTCGTGCTGTGCATCTTAATATCAATCCATTTCCTTGCGGTGAATGAACAGGATTACCGAAATGTGAACTCTGCAATTGTAATTTTAAACTCGTTCGCGAAGAAAACAAATTATCACTCGTTTGGATGTAGGTGAGGTCGGCTGAGTCCATCTGAAAACAAATGATTTATTTAAGTTAAGTTAAACTAAACCGAGAGCATAAAAATTTGAAAAAAAAAAACGTTTTCTTTGTTCAATAGGGAAAACTTCACAATTTTGTGGACGTCCACATTTTTATGAATTTAGCCTCACTCCCCCTGTCCACATTTTTATTCCTTATAACTAATGATATCAACTTGTTAAATTTGAGAAGAAGATTCGTATCAACCTTTTTCAATTTTTGTTGTCCTTATAATTGTTGGAAATCATAGTAATCATGCATTCAATCTAGTTAGTGTTACATCTATCAAAATTTGTTCATTCTGTTTCGAGCTCTTTTACAAAAAAAGCTCAAAATTACTTTCACAAAACAGCGGCGGCTTCGCTCTATTCACATTTTGGAAATTAATGTTCTCGAACACTTATCAAAACCATACTCGAAAACTCGTTCTCGAGCCTCAATATGACACTTTTTTCGAGACTAAACTGTACTGTTGGTACGCCTGTGGGGAGATAGAAGGAACATGTGAATGACAGTTAGAGAGAATAGAACCAATTTTGTTTGAAATTCTCTCACATTCGCTCCCATAGGAGCCAACCATCATTCACACGTTCCTTCTATCTCGCCACAGGCAGGCGTACTAACTACTAACTTATCATTTCTCTGTTTTAATCCAATGAAATTCAGTTTTAAAAAACTGTCAAATTGAACATCCGTATTGGGTATATGAAGACAAATAGCGCCACCACACGCACCTGACTACGAACTACGAATGTGTGAAAAAGATAAGTGGAGTCTAATAAATAACTGATTCTTATCGCTTTTCATGTTTGGACCAACTCTATATAGGAACTGTATGAGCACGTGGAATGCATGCAAATATAAGCTGAATCTTTGACTATAACTAAAACGTCGCAAACGCGTACTTACTTCACAAACAAAAAAATAAATCTCCCATTTCTATCACTAAATTAATATATGCAGATAGAAGGTTTCAATCAGATAAATGATTCCATTTTGAAGTTTTTCCTCTTCTTTTGCAACTGAAACTTTTCTCATGGAAGGAAAAAACAATTTTTAAATTTAAAAACTTTCCACATAAATATACTATGTTAGACGTGACGTGAGTTCGCCGTTAAGTGTTTTCTCAACCATACATACCAATCAATAGTTTAAACATACGATATAATCTATCATATTGATAAGATAATTTGGAGAATTTGTTTGTCAGTTTAGCAAATGAAATCGATATATGCGTTCTCCAAGGATCTGAATCGAATACCTGTCTCTTAATTATGTAACATAAATTGAGAAAAACGGCAAAAAATCTTACAGTAATTACTGTAAGAGAAAAATAATTCATTATTTCCTTGACTGAAAGTCAGAGACTATATTAGGGAAAACGTTTTCCATATTTTCCTTATTGTCTCAATTCTATCCTATTTTCCCAATTTTCGCAAATTTTTCCAATTTTCTTTTGGATTTGGTGAAATTTAGTTCACCAAAATGTAATTCAATTAACGTTTAATCATAGTGAGCAAGTTAGTCTAATTGTAATATTTAGCTGAAGAAGACGGTCATTAAAGTTCTACATATTTTGTGTATCTCTGGTTTATTAACTATTAGTGTAATTCTGCAAATCAGCAGGTTATGGGCCCAGGACATGAAGGGAGGAATATTTATTTCAAAAGAATCTACAAACAGAGATAAAGGAAAATTTTTATACGGAAAGTTGTAATATGATTGCAGAGAAGTCGGGGAGGTTGCGACAAGTACAGTAGAGGAAGTCATGGCAATTACAAGTGAGAATACATAATTGGAATCTACAGAATTGGAACTACGGAATTGGAATTCGGAATTGGAAAACGAGTCTAACGTTATTAGAAGTACAAACGGTGTGGAATAAGGATTAGAATAAAGAATATGTGTACGAAATTGTGGAATTAAATTTACGACTCGGGCGACAATGGATCGATTTTAGATTGCTTGTGAACGGATTGGGTTTGTCGTTAAGGAAGTGCGAATCAATTTAATTAAGAGGGTGTGTTGGATTTTGTGAAATCTAGTTCTCCAAAATGTAATTCAATTGACCTTCAATTTTTCCAAACATTTCCCCTAAAATAGTCCCTGCCAAAAATTCACATTCCGAACAAAACATAATAACAAACACTGCGGTATATCATTCACTCATACATCGTGAGCAATCGAAGCAAATTACTTTAATATCAAATTTCATTTTATTCATAACAATTGCATGAAGTCCTCAGCAATACGCAAAAAGTGATGTGAGTGCGAAGTAAAAGTGAAAGAAAACGTGAAAGAAAAAGTTGTTGTTTTGGATCTCTATCTGGTGAGAGAATAGAGAATGTGACGTTTTTGGTCCGCCTGAATAAAAAATTCTTTATAAAAATTCACAAAACAGTAAACCAAACAATTTAACACCTGAGAAAAAATTCAGAACATGAAAAGTATCAACTCATCAAATTCATTGATGAAAAACGTAAGATTCATCGCCACAACAGTTTTGTGATTTTCATGCTTTTGCCATTGCCTTTTTTAATACTAGACGAGGGTATAAGCACGTATCGCTATTTTTCCTTTTTTCAAGTAAGTTCTGCTCCATCATGTCTGCGCGTTAGCATAGTGGCAGTGAAGCATGTCCCTATTACACGAAAATTCAAAATATCTTTTCTCAACTCAGTTTCGTTGGTTTTTCGATAAAAGCGTTGTCGGTGATAACAGTACATTTGACACACGATGTATATGTCAAACTCGGCCTCGAACTTCTATATCATCTCGCTCGCTAGGTAGTTTTAAATTAAAACTTTTAATGTATTTTGACGATTGGATATGGTTAACGGGTCAAAGTTTGCGAACTATTTTTTTTGGTCGTATGAACCGCTAAATACCGGTTTTTCTCTAACACTTAGACATCTCCGTCAAATCTGAACACTTTTTGGTGATCTCAACGGATTATGAAAGGTTGGTTCAATAACTACAACTTGTAGAACTTGTTGCCAAGGAAAATTCTGAAAAAGTCCGGGCTTTGGAGGATTCCCGACCAATTGTCCCAAAAAAACGTCTAACTTTGAGACTGATTTCAACTATTTTTACTCCAAAAAATCGCCTTTAAAAATGCATTTAAATGATTTGCAACTTACCACACGTATCCTGAAGCAAAAAATCAAGGATTAAGTTTTTCATGTGTTTATATATCATATACATCTTTCGCCTTGAACTTTTTAGAATAGGATACAGTAGGTAGTAACAACTGATCCTTACAAGACGAGTTTAAATTTTAGAATATTTTAAGCTTAGACCGTCAAAGGTACTTCAGATTATCAGAACACTACAAAAAGCGGAGCGAGTGAAACCTTTTCTTAAAATTTTAACTTTTCATCACGTTTGGTTTTTTCAATATTTTTGGTTGATTTGTGTGTTATAAGATTAAATGTTTGGCGTTGGTTACGAAAACACCTTTGATTTATTTGTTCTATTCATCCCACACTATTTCATCACTCAACAATTCAAATAGTTTTGGCTTGACGCAACTTATGCAATAAATGCAGAACCAGACAGGAAGTTTTGGTTTGGTCGAATTTTTTAAGATACCCGAAAATTCAAATTTTAACTAAAAACGTGGTAATGGCAACGCCGCATTCACCCTTACAGAACTCGACGTGCCTGGACTGAATTGGTTATTATGGATGCCTTGTCGGTGATATTACCCGAATAACAGTGAGAGTAATATAAGACGAGTTTACTTCCAATTTGGGTTTCAACGGCGAATATATTTAGAAACTGTTCTGAGGATGTACGTTTCAGGTTGTAGATAACGAAAACGAAAAGTTGAGCCCGGGTAGCGAAAATTCTTCACTCATTTTACGATATGTTTCTGAGAGTACAACACCAATTTTTCACTAGTGAGTGCAACGAATCTCTTTACGATCATATTATTGGTTGGACGAAAACATTGATAGCCAACGGCTTGTTGACGTTTTCATGTTTCCGTTCGTCGCTGATGATTTAATAATCAATTACGAAACGCTCGACAAAACATAGCTAACGCCGACCCGTACGAAACACCTATTCGTATCAAAAGCCTTTATTGTGAAACTCTTCATTTCTCTTACTTCATTTTCTTCTCTGCTGAAAAGCTATTCGCGCTTTAAAATCACTTGAATTATCCACTCTTTGCCTTGCAAATAAATTGCCGGAGGCAATATAGACAGCCCCGTACGAAGTCAAATTTCATAAATTCCAATTTAAACAGCTATATTTACATATATTTTCCTATAAATAAACATTCCACAAATGAATTTGCTATTATATAGCTCTACATGCCTGTATATTGCTCAATATAGCTGTATATAGATATATATAGAAGTCCACATATGGGATTCCTAAAACCCCCACACATAACCAATTACTTCTCTGTTAACAAAAACTATCTAAGTACAAATTTTACCACTTTATATCGTTTTACTAAAATCCAATATGGCCGCCGGCAGCCATTTTGTTAGGAGACCGGAAATAGTACCGACGCTTTACATTCGTTAATACCTTTCAAACAAAAAAAAATTCATGAAATTCGGTCAAAATTTACTCGAGATATTGTCAAAATACACCACGTTCACTGTACTTCCGAGTAGCCAGATAAGAGCTCACTCCAAGAGACCTAGCTCACGCTCCGGAGAACATAATTTCATAAAAAAAAAATTCCCTGATTGGTACGGTCAATACCTATCTAATAAAGCTAAAACAGACGAAATATGTTCAAATGTGGCCGACCTACAAGCAAAAACTGTTTGCCGCCCTGTGCCTGTTCCACACCAAGGGGTCTAACTCACGAGTCGGTCATCCGATTTCCATAAACTTTTTTTTTGTCGATCGGTATTGTAAATACCTTTTATTTGACGTATCACTTACAAGTTTAACGTTTAAATGTCCGGAGATATCTTCGAAAAACCGTAAAGCACTTATTAGGCCACAGCTCGGGAGGAATCGATCCAAAATCACTCATCTTCGAACTTAGCCTGTCTTTTGACATTACCAAACGGGAAAAAAAAGAATTTTCAAAATCGAATGCGTTTTACTCAAGTTATCGTGCAGACAGACAGACGGACAGACGGACATTTTTTTTTTCGCGGATTTGGCATCTCAAGACAACCACAATAGGTTTCCCCTTACTCAGGGAATCCAATTCGACGTGTTACAAACGTATGCGTAAACCTATAAGACCCCAGTACTTCGTACGGGTCTAAAAATTCTCCGAAACTTGTGTGGCTAGTGGGAGGTGATCAAAAACATGTTCAAGAACGTCGCTGCGTCAGCTACATTCCCCACTCTGTATCGTTCTCACTTACTCGTGGCGCCTCAATGTGACTGACAAAATGAAATTACTATTCCATGAACAGGGATTGAGTATCACACTTATGTGCATAGCTATAGATGTTTTGTTTTTACGTGCACATTATTTTAACTTAAAACTTTCCATTGTCATAATTATTTGGATGAGAAAAAAAATTGGCCAACTACAGCAGCACGTTTTAAACTGTTTTGACGCCAATTCGAGTCACTTTGCTTAATGCAAATGTAATGAATTCATTAGAAAAATCATTTTAATTTCCGAAATGTGAAAATAATACTATGTTGGCTCCAAATTTATACAAAAACAATTTTCGCACGAATTTCGTTGCATAATAACATATATATACTAGGTGGTCCCGTCACCCATCCTCGCATCCCCACATTTTCCGTATTCCGTTTTAATTGAAAAGCTAAGGCTAGTGGTAAGACTCTGATGAATTGATATGTACCGAAGTACCTAGTACGGTAATAGAGGTTTTACCACGTCAAATAGAGTAGTATTTTGATACCAATAATACCATCAGCCTTAATGGTAATTTCAATGACATTTAGAAAAAAAGGCATTGACGAATGTAAGATTTCAAGTTCACCTGATGCTAGCCCGAAACTAACCTGATTCAAATCGAGTAAAGAATAACCCTTTAAATTGCAATATGAACTGATCTATGACTATATGATGGGAATATGACTCCTGACTATATGGTGGGAATTTGCATCCGATCTTAGGGTAGCGGGACATTTCTACACGGTCAATATCGTCAGAAAACAATATTATCGTTTGGAAATTTTTCATCCAGGATGATATTCGGAGATTCAACGAGATTACCGTTAAATCCCCGGCACAGAATCGGCTAAGTGGAAAAGAACACATTTTATTGACGTTTATATGAATGACCTCAGCTTATCCCTACCTTCTTATTATATCCATTGTACAATGAATTTCCTATGCTCTGCTAGATAATGGTTTTATTTTATTTGTAACAAAAAATTGAATAAAATCCTATTAGCAAATGGAGAGAATACAAAAATCAATTTACATACTTTTATATTCCCTAGGCTCGAAAGTGGCTTATTACAGCTTAAGGGTCAAAAGTATGTAAGGTCCAGTACATAACAAGTACATAAAAAGATAAAAAGTCTCGTTTTCGGCTTCGCTTCGGATCAACACTCGAAATCTATATTTTTCATCTTTATATCCCTTGTTATGTAATAGTAATTTATGCAACAAGTTGCGAAAAGAGGTGTTGCATACAACATTTTCTGAAACCAGCTACGAAATAGTTATTTATGCAATCAAGGTGCAAATTACTTTATTAGGCTCTAGATGTGTAATTATGGCACGAGGCCGCAGGTCGTGTGTCATAATATACATCGTGAACCTAAGAAAATACTTTGCATCGAGTTGCATACAACGTTTTATGCCACAGAGGCATTTAAAGTCTATAAATTTTGCACATTATGATGCTGACTGGCATAAAATGAACTTTAAAATGAAATGCAAAACATAACTCAAACTTTTAGTCTGGGTTCTTATGTCAATCCTCGCGCTAGGCGTTTCCCGAGTTTTTCAGTTATAGCATTCGATTGGGCTTGAAAAACCATGAAACATATGTCTTTTTCAAAAATAGTCATTTTTATACATTTTTTGCGCGCTGACAAGTTTTTTTTTAACATAAGAGCCCAGACTATCTAACATACTACATACTACTGTATGAACGAAATATTGTATGAACGATCAAGTAGACTGGATTTATGTACGCTTCAAAAATTGGTTCACTGTAATTGTATATCTCAATAGCCGAATTGTAAGAAATGTTGTTCGATAAGCATTGGGTTTTGGTGTCGGGGGTTCGAAATTAGGTCAGGTGAGAATTTTTATTTAGGGCGTATGGTTCAGAAGGAGTAGTTGAAATTACCTCCGTTTCACAACTATAGTGACGAAAAGAAAAATATAGAAAAACAGAGAAAAAAAGACCATTTGATCGAAATCTAAATCACACATGAAAAAGTTCAGTTTTCGCAGCGCAATTACAGAAAAGACTGTTAAATGGCACAACATGAAAAATTTTCCCTAATTTACTATCCTAATCATATAAATCAACATAAATTTAACGTTTTCATTTCAATGATTGAACAAATATCATCTGAAATCAATAAAAGTGACAAAAAGCTCGTCTCGTTTTGAATCTTTCACTTCTTCTCGCATATTCTTTCGTCACTCTTTTTACGCCAAATTTGAGTTTTATTACTTTTACAATGTTACTTCTCAATACGAACTTCAAATCCTCATATTTAGGTTTAGTTAAACAAATTTACGTTCAAAAAAACCAAAGAGAAAAAATATGTAGAAAAAAGTAGAGAAAAGTTATTCATTTTTTGTTTCTGATGCAAAGCTTTAGACATACTCCGTCGTATTATATGATGTGTACCTTTTTATGTATTTTGCGTAATAATGCATTCAATTCCTTTCATCTCCCAAAGGGGAAAAACATTTTTACATGGGAATATACATTTGTGTCAAATGTTTAAATTCATGATTTTCTCCATCAGATGATAAATTTATATTTTATGTCGAGATATTTCTTTTCAATAAAATTTTTTTGGAACGCTTTAAACTGGTAAGGAAATGTGTTGGTTCAATGGCGTTTATATATTGATATCAGATTACCTTCTTGAATTGATATAAAGAAGAGAATTAGAGATAATTTCTTTCTTTTTGTTCGTCGATTGATTTTGTTAGAGAGACATTATTAGATGTGTTCCCGTCAACGTGTGATCATTCTAGCAAAAAAAGTGAATAGATGAGTGATTTTGCCGAAAGTTATTCGTTTTCTCACTATTATTTTGATCGGAAAAAGTAACTAAACATTGACAATTACGAAACACAACTCACATTTTCACGGGGCCGGATTAAGAGGCATAGGTGCTTGGCCGACCACAAATGTGGTAGCTTTCAATAGAAAATACATTTGGTTGTGTAGTTGTGTTTCTCCAAGTGGGTAAAATTATGACTTAAATAGCAATTTTTCCTTTAAAAGTAACACATTTTTGCATGCTTTAATGGTTTTACTTTTTCAAAAAAAGATTTTGATTTAGAGAAATCATCAAAAAACGATTATTTTTGCGCACAAATGTAGGCTAGAAATTTGCCAAGGGGTGAGCGCCCTTAACGAAAAGATGGGTTTTGTTAGATTTTTTCCCGAAGGGCTTTTTCGATCCAGTTTGGCACTGGTAAGAGGGCAGTACGCCTGACTCAAAGTGTTTAATTTCGAAAGTCCAAAAGGCCACATTAAACAAATATCATCGTCAGGAACGATAATATCGTTTTTTGAACGATAATATTGTATAAAAAACGATGTTATCGTTCGAAAATTTTCTATACATGACGATAATATCGTCTATATATATTACTAATTTGAAAACAATGTCTGGACGATATTATCGTTTTCTTTACGATAATATCGTCCTGGGAAAATTTAGCTTTGCCAAAGAAAAATCGTTTGTGTTTCCGTTTGTGTTGGACATTCCATTCCCTAATATCATCAAATAAGGAAAGCCGAATTCAATTTTTTTCCTGTTTTTTTTTTTGCTATTATTCTCTTAGATATCAGAAAAGAAGATGACCCTATCATTTTATTTGGAGAAATAAGGCCTAAATTAGAATATTTGAGATTTCTAAAATCTGTAAAATATGTGAAACTCGCTCTTTTCCATATAACTTCCACATAGGCTGTGAAGTTCGTAACAATATATTCGTCCATTGAACTCGAAATTTATATTAAAAAACATGAGTGTTTCCAACAGAAGGAAAAAAAAATTAAAGAATTTTGAGCGGTAATTCGAAAATATTGTTTTTGACGGAAGTGTAATTATTCAAATTTGTTTGCGTTTCCGGTCAAACAAAATGATGTAATAATTTTATTTTTGTATGTACTTTCATAAGCCATCGTTAGAAAACAACTTCTGGCATTGTCTATTCCTGACTGACCATATAGTATAGAAATGTCCCGTCACCCCAATAAAAGATGTTGCAAAGTTTCGGAAAAATACTCACTTTCAGTAAAATATAGTTGAAATAATTCCAAATTAAAGTTTCCATGAAATCTTAACTTTAATCACAACGAATTTAACATAATTTCCAACACTTGAGCTTTCCTCATTTTCCGATGATCAAAAAGTTCATCGTATATAAATCCTATATCCTATATATGAATTGAGCCATTTAAACACTGCATCAAAGCCAAAAGTATAAGTAACTCGTCGTACTCATAATTTGGGAAAATGAAATTTACATTGTCATAAACTACATTATTTTGCTGGTATAAGTAAAAGATATAGTTGAACATCGAAAAGTTTTGGACACATGAATTATATGCACTATGCTCAAAATTGCAAATCTGTTAATTACCATTAAGTTAGGTCAATTTTCATATAAAGTGTTTACAGCTTTCGACGCCATGATATATATTTATGTTTTCTGCCATGTGACAAATAAAAGTGTAAATTTTAAAGTTTGTTGAAAGTTCTTTGTTTTACATGTGGTTTGTTTCAGAAATTGCTTGCATGTGTATAATTAAGAGTGAAATTGATTTTTTATCTTGTTGAAAGTTTAGATAGTTTATATGACATGTTGACAATTCTATGAAGTGTCGTGTGGTATCTATGATGGGTCTAATTTTGATGAAAATCTGTAGACTGTTATGAGTTCCGAAGACCAGTTAATTATAACTTGCCTTAAGGTACTCGTCATTGCATATTTTCATATCAATTTTTGAGGCAAGTTAAAATAACTGATCCAAATTATGTTTGTACAATTCTCACTCATCATACCATGTTTAGCAAACGTACTTGACGACGCGACGGGTCATTTGTTACGCATGAAATGCACTACACTCAGTTTACTAACCGTTTACGCTTAACAATGGAAAGAGAGAACAGTTTTCATTGTTATTTTGATAACGGAGTGATGGCGAATAGTCACATCTCGTATTCTCGACCACTCGAAATGCAAATATCGGAATTATACATTCAACGATTTCGGGCTATTTAGCAATACACTTCAAAACATACAAGAATTATAGTCAATAAGGTTTGAGCGAGAAACTAATACAAGATGGAGCATAGTCTTCTGGTGTCACTTTTCGTAAAAGGGAGCATAATCTTCTTGTGTCCCCTTTTGTAAAAGGGAGCATAGTCTTGTTCTGTTACATTTTATAAAAGGAAGCATAATCTCTATGTTTCACACTTTGTAAAAATGAACATAGTCTATTTGTTTCACCGAAAGGCTTTGGTTTAACATACCGTAGAATGGGACATAGTCTTCTTCTGTCACATTTTATAAAGAAAGGTGTCTTTTAAATCGAATCAAAAAAGATAAACATTCAATACGAATTGGGAGATCAAGTTCAAGCAAATTTTCAAGCAGTCTTGATTTGAAACCTATGTTGCCAACATTTTAACAATTTAGCTAAATATGTTAGATTATAGGAAGTCTAGATTGTCGAAGAAGGTTACGTGTATCGATGTATCTCGTTCAATGTCCAATTTTACTTGAGACTTAAGTCTACTTAACTTCTTTCCAATTTCCAACTTTTTTTTTCTGTAGAAGATCTCAAGCCGCGGCCTTTTATACTATTTTCATCTTACATTACCTCGGAATCAAATTCTTTTCGTCTGCTATGTGTATTTAGAGTCCCTCATATGGTCATCGAATTCGCTTCGATACTAAAGTTTGCCCATGAATGTGAGCGACAGAAACATGTTCTACAATTTTTTTTGGAAAATACATAGATGCCGTGCCAGACAAATGAGTAATCGGAAAATGGTCGCTTTTTGTCGTGATAAGCCCACAACCTGAAATTGGTGCCCCAATGAGCCGAAAAATCGTTGTTAGAAAGAATTCGGTGGGAAGTGTGAGCCGCCAGACAAAATGAAAAGTCCAAGCGATTTTTATCGTTAAGTTTCCATTCTACTCAACAAAAAGTACTCAGTAACTCAATCAGTAACTCAATCAGAGTAAATTAATCATTATGACCCACGATCTGAAATTTGTGTCATTCGATGCCCAAGAACCCCAATGAACCGAGAAAACACGAAAATTCAATTTTCCGTGCACAGCGAATGTGGAAATTATTGGCAAATTGTAAAATATGTGTTTAAAAGATGCGGCTAAATTTCATCAAAAACTTTTTTCGCGAAATATTTTTGTTGGATTGTGATAACTAGCTCTTAGCAAAATGGTATCCGAAGTGGTCGCGAAAATCATTTTTTATCAATAACATCGAAAAACGCTATCTGATTATCATCGAATTCTGTACATTTATGAAGGTCAGTGGGGTAAGTACTGTCGACCTGCAATCGTCTATATCCGTCCCACCTAGCCGCCGCTACAATTGAAAAAAATCTCGAAAAACTTAATTTTTTTGAAGATTGCTTGAAGCAAGTAGCATTGAGCTCTAACCCGGAATTTATGTCTGATTCTGATAATGTGTAATGGTTGAAAGGAACACACTTTTGTCTAGTATTCCGGTGCCGGATAGTATCGATCTCCAAATTAATACAAAAAAAAAGAATCAGAAGAATGAACGCTTTATACGGAACGGTATATACACGGTGTGCTAGAAAATTATTTTGTTCCCATCGTGCATGAAAAACACTCTTTTCTAACTAATTCAAAATAATTGCAATCGTACATGCACACCACACCATGCAATACCAAATTGTCGTCACTTCCAAGATATAACCCATCCTTCCGTGCATAATAATGTTGAATTTTTCTATGATATTGAGCTCTATCAACCCCGAGATCACCACTGTATAATACATTTCTATGTATATTATCCACATTATATGCTGGGTTCAGCACTATTCATCGAAAACACTATGTGAATGTGGATGAAAATAAAACAGGAAACTGAATGAATAGAATTCTGGTTGAAATATACAAACACATTCACATGAAAAAAAAAAAATGTTTTAAAATATTAATCCACTATTCATCCTTTACAAAGATCATTTAGTTTAATGACTTCGTGAATTGTGTTAGAGATACCTTTTTAATTGTGCAATATAAACATTTCTGGGTGCTATCAGTCAGTGATATTATAATATATACCAACATAGATTTGTTGAAGTATCTAAAGGATAAATGTTGAAAGCTAGTGAACCATCAAGAACAATAACATCGTCTGAAAAACGATATTATCGTTCGTAAACTTTTCAGCTAGGATGAAAATATCGTCTAAAATGTAAAATTTTAAAATATTGTCTAGACGATACAGTCAGAGCCAGTGAAATTTCACCATGAATTTGCTTCAGACGTTTTTCAGCTTATCCACACAAACAGTCAAAACTATTAACATATCTTCATACGGTTTTACCATTGCCACGCGTGTTCGTGTATATCAGCTTCAACCGTACAAACAAGTATAAACAGTTTTGATTGTATGTGTGGATCAACTGGAAAACAGCTGAAGCGAATTCATGCGAAAATTTCACTGATCGGTACTGGATGTCGACACTGGAAAATTCTGATCAGGCTATGCACGAAGAAACGGAATCGACGGTGTCAGTGGTGTTGGGAGTGGCATACGTCCTAGTCCAGCTGATATCTGCGAGGAAGTGGAAAATAAATGAAATGCAAACGGCAACGACGAATGAAAACGTGATCATTCGAACTTGGGAATTCAGTTCGGTAAGTTTGAAGTGGAAGTTACATCGGGGAAGTGGATGTGGACGTTACGTCGGGGAAAGTGGATGAGGGGAATTTACTCTGGAAGATACATTAGAGAATGCTATGTGATGGGCGACGAAGAGGGTCGATGTGTGGAGCTGAAGATGAATAGAAGCAACTTGTAAAGGAATTGAAGGAGAAACAGATATACGAAGGAGGTGAAAGATGCGGATTTCGAAGAAGTTGAAACAGAAAATTAACAGATTGGTCTGGATCGATCAAATTAAAGGCATTAGGCGAAGATCAAACCAATCGAAATTATGTACGAACAGATGATTGGATCTATTGGGCATGGGGTAATCTGGCACACCATACAAATTAATGGTGTGCCAGTTTTACCTGGGCGAATCTGGCACAGTCATGACTTTTCGTTGCATGTGGTAAAAGGGCGCATACTATGATCGCGTATGCCAGAATCCCCAATGCCATCTATTGTTAAGGGGGTGTAAATCAATTGAATTAAGGGGATGTGTTGGTCTTAGTGAAATCTAGTTCACTAGTACTAATCCAACTGATGATCTAATCGTAGTAGGCAAATTTGGTCTGTTCAACCATTTACTCAATCATTTCGGCCCCATTGCCAATGAATACTCTTTGTACATATTAAGATGTATTTGTCTATTGTTGGAGTGGAACTACCTGAAAACCAAAATATTTTCAAACGCATCTTTCCGCTATAAACAACCCATATTCGACCTCAGAAGAAAAACATTTGAGACTCGCTTTATGGTCTAGTGACTAAAGCCTATAATTTTCAATAGAATCCATCATTATGAAAAAAAAAAATTATTTAGGGTAAACTACCAGATACGGGCACCTACTCAAATGCAAGCCCTCTATTGTATTTTCTTTTTGTTCGTTCGTATATTGGCAGAATTTTCCATGAAATCAGAATTTTATTGGTTGTTCATATCGTCTAATAACAATAAACCGAAATGATTGTGTCATGTGTCACGTTCAATCAGACATATGTCAAACAGCTATTTTTCACATATAGTTTCGAATATCTTGTCGCATAAATGTAACAGCCTGCTGTTCATCATAATAATACCAAAAATTCGAATAATAAAAAACTTTGATCTCTCCACGAAGTGGTGTGAAAAAAAAAACGGAAAAAAATAAGAAAACTTTTTGGAATCATTTTTCACATGAATGTGTAACTATATTTTAGAAATCCTTCTATCCCTATATGACATGTGTATATCAAAATGATATTTTCTTTTTTATTATTTTTCACCACAATGACATGCGACTGTTTATAAATGGTATATGCACAACCGCTCAAAGGAGCTTTCCTATCTCTGATCCTTGTTCGGGTTTATAAATCCCCATTTCCACTTTCGGAACATAACAATAATACTTCCACTGATATTTTATATGTGACATGAATATTTTTTTCATACGAAAAAAAAAGAACGACGGAAATTTTTTGAAGATAAACAATCATGGAGAGCCCGGCAATTCAAGCAACCAACTAACCAACCGACCGATTCAAAAACAGTGAAAAGGAATAATGTGGTAAAATGATGAAGGTTGAGAATTTGGGGGTGCAAAAATTGAAGCCAAACAAGTAAATTTTCTTGACCAACACGATTTTATTGGTTTACTTAAGTTTAAGAGGGATAATATTGTGCTGGATTTTTTTTTAATCAAATTTCCTTTAAATTATATGATACTAGAGCGTCCATCCTATATGATTTCATATTCATGGTTACAGGGACTTTTTGATAGTTTTCTTTTCGAAGTGACTATTCGCAGTCATCTGCAAATAGTCAATATTGATGCTATTTGCAGACAACTGCCGATAGTCAATTTTGATGCTATTCGCAGTCAACTGTTAATTGTCAATATTAATACTATTCGCAGTTACTTATTTGAAAAATTGTAAATAACTAAAAATATCTTCGAAAATAATAGTCTGGTGCGAGTTGTCCTTTCGCTCATATTGAATGTAAAAAGCGATTTTATGGTTGATTATCGTATGTGGGTCGGCCTAGAACTCGAATCGCAATGTTGCCAAGCTGGGATCGACCTGGTTTGGGCCAGGGAGCCGCCGTCAGCTAAAACTTCTTTCGGCTCTATAAAATTGAATTTTGATCCGAATTGAGTGGGAAAAAAATCTTGTGTTCCTTGAACCTTTCTGTATACGAGAAAAATATAAGTGCTTGAAAAAGTATGCAGGTGGCGCTGTAATTCAAGATGGCGCCCATCAATACAAAAAAATGTGCAAATCTGGAAAATCCGGTAAATGCTTTTTTTAAAGTAATTAATGTTTTTTATTTTTAACATAAAATTGACACCATTCGGAATAATTTCTCCCATGGAATCATGTCAAAAATATTTCATTTTATATTTTTAAATAAATTTTCAAAAATCAAAATTTCATAGAGCGAAAAGAAGTGTTAAGCAACGTCGGCCCCCTAGACCAAACCAGGCGATCCCAGCTTGGCAACATCGCGATTTGAGTTACTGGCCGATCCATCTACGATAAACCATAAAATCGCTTTTTACATTCAATATGAGCGAAACGGCTTTTTTGGACAACTCGCACTTGACTATAAAAGTAGAGCAAGTTGGGAAGATTGTTGGTTTGTTACTTATATTAAGATAAAGAAAATTCGTTCAGTCAAAAAATATATTGCAAAATGCAACGAAAAAAACTGATTATCCATTGTAAAAGCTTTAGGCACTGTTGGTCACATGTACAAACTGTAAAACTAGGGATTGATCATCCCTTTTACCAACTGTATCATTACGGATTGTTGATTCCTTTGACAAACATTACAAAGTGCTGCTCCCTATAACAAACGGTAAAATTACAGATTGTCGTTCTCTTTTACAAACTGTAACATTAGAGACTGTCGCTCCACTTTATAAACTGTAACACAGAGTGTAGTGATCCCTTTTACAAACTGTGACATAACAGAGTGCTGCTACCTATATTATAGGTCCTAATGTATATAGGTCCTATAATAAACTGTAACATTACAGATTGTCGCTCTCTTTTACAAACTGTAACATTAGATACCGTCGCTTCACTTTATAAACTGTAACACAGACACTTTACAAACTGTGACATAACAGATTTTTGCTGCCTATTACAAACTGGGATTGTACAGACTCTTGCGCCCCTTTACAAAACTTGAATCACAAACGGTAGCATTACAGAGTGTATACATCTTGTACAAACTGTAAAATTACAGACTGTTGATCCATTTTACAAACTGAAACATTACAGAGTGTTGACCCCTTTCGCAAGCTGTGACATTACAAAGTGTTGCTCTCTATAACAAACGGTAACATTACAGACATTACAGACATTACATTACATTACAGACCTTTTACGAACTGTGACATTACAAAGTAATACTCCCTTTTATAAACTGTAACATTACAGACTGTCGCTCCATTTTACAAACTGTAACATTACAAAGTGCAGATACAACTTACAAACTTTGACATAATATAGTGTTGCTCCTATTTAAAAACTGTAACATTGCAGACTGTTGATCCCTTTTACAAACTGTTACATTACAGATTTTTGCTGCCTATTACAAACTGGGATTGTACAGACTCTTGAGCCCCTTTACAAAACTTGAATCACAAATTCTAAAAACAGTCAATATTAATTCTATTCGCAGACTATTATGCCATCACATTGATGATAAATGATTTTGCGCTGCGCAGCGTAGTTGACTGCGAATAGTATCAATATTGACTATTGGCAGTTAACTGCCAATAGTCAATATTGACTATTGGCAGTTGACTGCGAATAGCATATGCCTTTTTTTGTTATTTTTGTTATAAGAGTAAAAAGTTCGAGAAAGACAGTTATAACAAGCAACACAACTGAACTATCAGAGTAATATTCGTAGATTCGCAGCACGAATCGGAGGTGAACGAACCGTTTTTAATGTGGCGGGACATTTCTGCACGATGAATATCGTCAGGAACGATAGTATCCTTTTTAAGAAAATTCGCCGTATTTATTTGAGAAGCTGACTCGTGGAAGCTCGTTGTGTAGTAATGTCTTTTTGGTGACGCAAATTTCTTTTTGTAAAATTTTCTTTCTAAATTTTTTTGGGTCAATTGTTTGTTGATAAAACACTACATATGCGGCTAAAATACCACCTGAACAAGATGGTGTGGTCTACCTTTAAAGGATGCAGCTATGAGCCAGAAACACCAAGAAACTTTATTGAACCTTACAATAGAGCATTTTGGCGATTTTTATATTACGCCTGAAGAGCAGTTGAAATTATATTTGCCTAAAGCGATGTCCTTTGTGACAGAGAGCAAATGACTAACCGTACCTGAGAGAGGGAACTGAAAGTTGATAAGGCAAAATGGGCCCAACGAAGATGTTGGAAAGCTGAATTTTGTCTATTTTGCCGAACGGTATTAGATGTAATTAGATAATTGTTTTGGAAATTTTCTTTTGGAAATGACTCGGTCAACAATAAACAACCAACCAATTATTATTTTAAAAAAATTGGTACCAATTGAACGAAAATATTGGTAAATTTAACTATTTTTAACGCTCGTCCAAAAACGTTAGTTAATTACCTATGACATGTATGCATAGCCTGATAATATAGTGTTAAATTTACGAATTGGTTCTTATTTCTTTATTTTTTAAATCAATATTGATGTGGGCAACATCGAAAGTCAATGTACAGATTGAATTGGATTACCGCCTGATGGAACAGCAATTGCAAAATTTATATTCATCTTTCTATTCTCCCCCTCGTTGATGGCAGGATAATTATATCGGTTATAAGTTAACGACTTTTATGAAAAGGGAATAGTAGCTGGATAAACCTAAATTAATCTGTTACTGATGATACGGCAATTTAACAGTTGAATGAGTTTTCTTTCATACAAATTTTACTGCTTTTTAGAAATAAACGAAGTGACTAATCGTCATTCAGAATGATAAGCAATCATCAATAAATTATCATCGTAAATATTGCTACCGTGGCGATTTTTAATTGATAACAAATATTCGCTTTTCAGACCAGTAGAAAGTACTTGGGTCTTATAGATTTACCAAAACGTTTGTAATATGTCGAATTCGATTCCCTGAGTAAGGAAAAAACCTACTGTTGTTGTCCAGAGATACCAAATCAGCGGAGAAAAAATTTCCCGTCTGTCCAATCACTTACTTAAGTGAAACATGTATTGGACAACCAACTCGTGAGCGCTTGGTCTAAACCAGGTTCGGGGCGAAATGGGTTTTTTGCGAATTAGTCGGCCGAATTTCAACGGATTTCGACTACTTTCGCTTTATTAGATAGGTATTAATCCTACAAATCGGGAAAGCGAGAGTTTATGAAATTCTGTTGACCGGATCATGAACTAGGTCCTTCATAGTGAGCGCATATATAACTTTTAAATAATATTGTACTGGTCCACCTCGTGGGCACGAGAGTGTTTGTCATGTTTTGGTATTTTTCAAACCTCACACTCACAAATATAAAAATTTTATAATAGCTATCCAATTCACGAGTAAATTTAAAATGCACTTAGAACGTATAAGCACTGTTAAGAGCAATGAACCCTTTGCAAATTTGTAGCCTACATTTGGGCCGAGAAATATTAGTTTTTGATGATCTCTCTGAACAATTTTTTTTTTTTTAAAGGTAGAACACTTTTAAAAAAAATAAGTTTAGACAAATCATCGAAAAACGAATATTTTTCCGTCCAGATTTAGGCTACAAAGTTGCGAAGGAGGACTTCTTTTAAGAGTTATCGGTACTTAGCACAAAAACTCATGGAACCCTAGTTTCGGGTGATTATAATTTTTTTAACATTGCCCACAAGTCAAATTCAATTCATTAGATTGCAGCTTGCAACACATGTGAAAACTCAATACCAACTGCCTATATCATAGAGTTACACTCGAGAGATGACATGATGGCGTTGTCATTTTTAAACATGTCTGGGTGCCCATATAATTTTTTGGTTCCGATTAGCATCAGGGCCACCATGCCTACTCTCTAATGTAACTCTATGGCTTGTACACATAGCAACGCAAGTTTGACATAATATTCTTTGGTTTTCAGGCCCTTTCCAATTGTTTAGAAACTCCCGCATTGTTGGAGAAGTTGAAGGTGTGGGGAGAGGCATGTCTACCAATATTTAAGCCGGACCTTGTACTTCGGAGGTGTGAGCGTATCACGATAAATGTTTGGGGGGATTGGTTCAAATGAAATCTGATAATAATTCGTGGTCGTTATTGCGGTCGTACATTTTTCGAAAAGGATTCTGATGAAAAGATATCATCAAAAATGAAATACAAGACACGCAAATGTAGGCCTCAATTTTGGCTAAGTCCCTTCATATTTCTGGCAATTGCAAAATTATGTAATTTAGATTCTCAATTAAAGAAAACGGATGAAAGAAGATGTAGAATAGACGAGATTATTCATGAAGGAGGGAGACGATGAAGAGAAGAGGACAAATGAATAAAAAACGAGGTTAGAAAAAAAAGGGGTTTTAATCGGATACGTCTAGCCTATGTTTAAACTTCTAATGTCGAAATCAAAAATATAAAATCTGATCAAAATATTCTCCAATATCCAAACGATTTTTGAAACAAATGGTAGCAACGCCCTTTGCTAAAAAACAACAAACGTCCGAAACTACATGCGAATTATAGTTGAGAAGTCGAAAGGAACGTTCTTATCGTTTATGTAGCAGAAACAACGAAACAATCCTTTCTGTTTTTTTTTTATCAATATCTGCTAAGAGAACGTTTACAATTACTCTAATTGTAAATTGTCCATTTGTGCAATAAGTACAACATGTTGTCACAATTGTCACTCTATAATTTCCAATTTTAGACATAAGTTTTCCAATTTTATAAAATTTCAACATTGTATTGTGGTCATATACATGAATACATATGTTGAAAATACGTTGAGCTGAACAGCAAATAGCTATGCTACCAAAATAATGTTGGCTCCATAATTCCATTTCTTAAGTACAATGCAGCTGGAAACATTCACACTATTCCAATAAATTTTCAATAAGAAAAACTTTTTGCACACTTTTCTTCGTCTATAATAAAATAAAAAGTATATTATCAAGAAGTACATACAATGTTACTACCAGAAAACCAGTACATTGAATGAAATTTAAACATTCGTTTGTTCACACATTAAATCATTTCGTTTGTAATTTATTAACGTGGGAATAACTTTTTCGCTGCACTTTCGTAGCAATTTTCAATTGCCATATGATATATTAGATTTTGTTTTTACGAAATTTTGGAAGAAAAAAGGAGCAAAAGCTTTAAGCAAGATTGAATTTTATCGAATCATGGGCGCACGTTAGCATAGCGCCAGTGACGCAAATCCAACTACAAGAAAAAATATTGAAGCTTCACGTGGCTCCATAACCATAATGCCATGTATGGCATTGAAAAAAAAAATCTGGACGTCCGAACGACTTTAACGAGCTGTTTGTTAGTTATAAAATCGGTGGTGTGGTGATTTGGCTGCGTGTAATGTTTTCTTCCCGGTATCCAAATCCGATTTCCAGATTTTTCCTGGTATCCAATAAAATATGAGTTTTCTCGCTAATAATATTCGGATTTCCCGGTAGAGAATATTTATTTTGAATCTTACTGAAGCAACATACTTATGTAAATCCTCTTTAAGGTTCCTGAAGACATAATGGCATCATTTCATCATAATTTATTGATATTGCTTACAAAGAATGTTTTTCTTTATATCATCAGAAAGACGGGAACGGATTGACTGAAAACTTTTGTTAATGGGGCCTTACGTATGAATGAAAAGAAAAGTAAAGTGAGCGTAAAAAAGGACTAGTAAATGTCCAGACGTTTTAATTCTTTTCCTTTCAATTAATTCAAGTACAGAGGAAGAAGTATAGTGTCTAAAGCTAAATTATTTCAACGTTTCCGAAAGGAAGAAAATTGATAAACCTGATATCGCGAGCGAAGTGAGCGATTTTTTATCACTATTACAGTTCACTGACAGAACTTCTTTTCTATTTTCCCACACAAAGATTCGCTTTCCGTTATCCACTCACCTGTTATCATCTACAATCATTTTAATTCCTGATTCCTGTTCGTTTCCTACTCATTTCGCTATTTTTATGATTTTCTAGATTTTCAGTCAATTCTCCGATTTTTTTTAGTAAATTCCAGATTTCTGGAAATTTTCCCATTTTCAGTCATTTTCCGATTTCTGGTTCTTTTCCGATTTCTAGTCGTTTCCCGACGTCAGTCCGTTTCCATATTTCTATTCATTTCCCGATTTCTAGTAATTTCTTGGTTTCTAGTCATTTCCGAATTTCTCCTCATTTTGTCAATTCTAGTCATTTCCGAATTTTGGCCATTTCCAGATTTCTTATCCTTTTTCCGCTTTTTTCTTCTTTTCATTATTTCTTTCAGCTAGGTCGGGTAGATTTCCCTGTATCCGGTTTTTCGGCAAAAAAAATCCCCGTTTTCCTGGATACGAAGGATACACATTATTTGCACACGCGGCATTTGACCGAGCTATAATCCCTACAAAAAGCTTGATTTCCTTACAAATTGGTCGATTTCAGCCCTTTTAACGAAATCAAAAAATCTTTCGTTACTTTGTCCGTTCGTCCCATATAAGCCCCATATCAGAACAGTGTGTGTCAGAAAGTGTATGGTAGGGTAGAACTAATTTGTAGGATTCAAGTAGGTCAAAAAATTAACTTTTGATATGTTGTAGAGGAAGCTGTAGGGATAACTTTTGACAATGGAAGTGGGGAAATGACCTTTAAGGAAAAACTTTGTAAAAAGTGACGCAAGTCCCTGTCTATGCTTCTAAAACAACTGATATCAGTCGAAAGCCTTTGAAAGAGTAAAAAGTGACGCAAGTACCTGTCTATACTTCCAAAACAACTACTATCGTAGTAGGTTCCGCATTCTGTGCTTGTGCGCAAAAATTGTAAAGACAAAAATTTTAGAAAAAAAATTACCAAAAAAAGTTTGCGACAGATGTTGAGGAAAGTACTGTTAAGAAAATTGGTAAAATTGGTTTGTGACGCAAACTTTTTTTTTTGGTCAAATTTTATTTCTAAAGGTTTTACAACGATATCCGTTGTTTTGGAAGTATACACACTGCACAGGGACTTGTGTCACTTCAAGGGTTTTTGACTGATTTTGTTTGTTTTATCATCAACTTATTCCACTTATAAATTAATTTAAAAAAGATCAATCGAAAAATAGACTTTTTAGTTAAATCTGAAACAGATTTCGGATTTTATAAATAATGGATTTCATTCCCTTAAAAATGGATAGAAATATTTTTTATGCCAATAATATAGATAATCTATTAACGTTTTCTTCTTCTCTTCCTTTGTATATAGATGAACAAGATGTATTTTCATGTGATAACACAAAGCCTCGAAGAACATTCATGCTTTATCCGTGAATCCTTTATACATTTTCTTTGATCTGTTACTGATTCTTTCTTATTTTTTTTTCTTCAAATAGACCCAACAAAACACCCCATCTAAATATATTTTTTTCTTCTTCTAGATATTTTGTAAAAAAAAGGTTATATGAAGAATTTAACTTCTTTATAAATTTGATCTTCCCACAACATTCTTTTATAATGAAATTTGGTTTAGAATCAATAATATTGGATGTTTAAAATAGAATGCTTAGATTCGATCGGGTTGTTGTCATTTTCAATAAATACGCGAAATATTACTTTACTATCTACTTCCACGTAGATTACATACATACAAAGAATGACAGTGTTATATGCGTCGAAAACCTTGCTTTTCATGTTTGAAGCACTTCGACGCCCTCAGCATGTACAGGGGCGGATTAACCTCAGGGCAATTCTGGCTCTAGCCAGGTGCTGGAAAGAGAAATGGGGCGCTGGAAATATGAAATTAATCTAACGAAAATCTCTCATAATTGAAATAAGTAAATGAAGAAAAAAAATTCGTCTGCGGCGCTTATCAGTTTCTATCAGATCTCAATTAAATCAAGAAAAGTGGTAGCGTACTGGTCTTCCAACATGAAAATTTTTCTTCGGTGTTTTGTAGAAAAGTAATGTTCCTAGGCCTACCCAATCATAATCTTGGCAGTTTGGCGCCCTCAACGAACCGTACACGTTAGACCGATATGAATTCTGCGTACAAATATCTGAGTCCAGCTTTATCCGGAGATATAATTAACACCAGACAAAGATCTTAACCGCTTCCCAACCTATAGGTGTGGTTCGAAATTCACGTCAATTTAACAATTCGCGTTGTGTTTCATGGTTAAATCCCTTATCATCGGGAGGCCTATATCCAGTAGCGGAGAATACAAAGGCTACAAAAAATATACGTGTATTTCGGCTGTAACATACTTGTTGTTGTGTTTGTAAGATACAGAAGCTCGGCAAGCCTCACCGCTCTACAGTAACATCTTTGATCTTTTAAGTCGACTTTAGGTTGCCTATTTAAAATATGTGAGTTTCGTGTATTTCGTCCACATTAGGACGCTCAGGTAGCTTAGTAGGTAAAGGCTCTACCGTAAAGCGGTAGCTCTTGTTGTAGCTCCTTAGAATTTTAACGCATACTGGAGCTACGCGGTGCGCTTAGTTTAAGAAATTTCTTTTGGAAATAAATGAAATTGAAATTGAAAGCGACCTATCGATCAATTAGAAGCTCATAGCTTTTTTTTCCTAATCATGGATTATTAGTCTTCCCTATTAGTAACATATACTTACGTCACTGATAAGTCAAAAACTGGTACCGTTCTCAACCGTAAATCAGTAGCTCCAATTATGATTTTGGATAGTTGTTATCATTATGAGTGAATGCACAACAGGCCCATTGACAGCTGAGGTGCAAGTATAATAGGTCGTTACTCATACCAACTATATCCTATCCTAAAAAATTCATCGAAAAAGATAGATATTGATAACGTATGAGTCACGATGAAATTGCCCAGGGGCGCTGAAAACCTTAATCCGCCGCTGAGCATGTAATAGTATTTTACATGACTAGGGATAAAAAGATGGAAAGTAAAGTTTTCGTGTGAAATTTGTTGATCCGAGGCGAAGCCGAGGTCAATAAACACACGAAAAGAATTACTTACAGTGGTTCAAAATTTGTCTTTCATTTTTGGCCAGAGTTGTGAAACTCAGCAACACCTAATTCACACTGATGATAATTTTTCGCATCCAAACTGCTTAATTTTGTTTTGCTATATCTCCACTTGCTATATCTCTGGTCTGGTCAACAGTGTCATTCTACATTCTACTGAGTGCCTTCGTGAGGTAAGTTAATCGGTCATCGATAATACAAAAGAATTTGACTGCGAACCCCGAGATGGAACAATAGGTTGTCGGTTCGCCATCTCTCTCACTTCAACACTCTATTCTCTCGCCTGGTGTGTGAAAAACGCTTATGACACCAATTATAGTTGTCGATAATTCGTTATTTCCATATACTCGTCTAGAGCAGGAATGAATAGAAAAAATCTGTTTTTCTCAAACAAATAATCGTAAAATCTGCGATACTCATATTTCAACTCAAAAACAAAAGCATCATAAACAACATGAACAATAAAAAAAGAAACGATTTCCTCTTTTTAACACTTAAATTTTCAACACCACTTCACTTTCTCTATAGAAATGCAGCTATCTGGAAGCAATATATTTATTTTCCAGCTTCCACATAAAAAGCAAACATTTACTAAAATTGGGTTAATAAGATAAGCTTTTACCATTACCAAATATACAGAGGAAAAAAGGAAAAGAAAAATAAATTTAGTGAAAAGAAGCGAAAAAAATTAAATAGAAAAAGCATATTGTGAAAAAGTGCTTCATTTCAATCAGATAATCGGTTTTATCAGGTCGACTGAGTGTCCTCTCGTGTACTGTTGCTACTGAAAGTTCAGGTAGGTCATAAAAGGAAGGTTGTTTCTATTTTCATTACCCAATTTAGGAAAAATATGTTGGCATCTTTCTCGAGAAAGTTTCTACCTTCACCGAAGGTAATTAGCAATTATCGATAGCAGAAGTGCAATAAAATTTAGCGAAAACGAGAAATGCAATGAGTCTGCAGATTGGATTGTTTTATGTGCATAAAATTAAATCAAATTTTTTCCCCTACAATTTTGGACTCGGTAACGATAGAGAGTGGTAATTTAATGACAATGACCAACATCTCATTTATGCAACTGAGTAACATAATTCGAAGTTTTTCGTCATCTATTTGTGTGGCTTCTTCGGGTACCTCTAGCAATTATGAAAGGTCATGGCGAGAAACTAAGATCGGCAACTGTCCTTTGAAGATAACTACAACGTCCATCCACAAAAAAACATCGGATAGTCGCTCCACAGCAGCCGAGCAAGCTATATGATTCACAGGTGCCTATCAGTCCACAAAAGTTCAAAGATTTGCAGGAACTGAAGACAGTTTTACCGAAAGGTGCTCACCACGTTTATGATAATTTAAACCGTAATTTTAAAAACTAATGAACGGGGAACTTGCTGTACTATATTTCATCCTGGAGTATCAAAAGTCACAAAACAAAATATAACAACAAACTTGAAGTACCAAAAATGCAATGAATGTACAAACCAGGTATGGTCTGTTCATATAAACCGGAGGACATGGCGATTTCATTTTAGCAAACTCACATCTCATGAGAGGTGAGTTTGTTTAAATGAAATCGCTATGTCCTCCGCTACATACAAAGTTTGAATTCAACCATACCTTGTGTTGATGTTCATTGCCAAAAATTCACATTCCGAACAACAAACTTGAAGTTAAAATTTTGTTGGCTGGGTATGCGATCACTGCGACACACACTCATGTAAAGAGTGTCCGACTGCAACAATAATTTCGAAAGCATGGATCTCATTGACGAGAAAGAAAATTCAGTTCCTGAACTCATTACTAACAGTAAAATTGGATACTTTGCCGGCTACGTCTAAGGAGTTGTACATCCGAACGTACAACAATTTCATGAAATGGAAAGTTGAGAATGAAACGAGCAAAAACGTTTTCTCAGAGGATGTCATGGTTGTGTATTTTTCGGAACTTTCTCATGCGATCTGCTATCAATTTGCAAAAATTTGATAAAAACAGAAAAACTGGCACCAAGGACGGTTTTGGGTCGATATTCGACGGTGAAGACTACTACTGTTCTTCAATATGAGAACCGTTCTCAGAGAATCTGAGCATTGCGATTGCCTACCCAAAGTTCACTGCATTTCTGAAGAAAAATTCGGTTAGTTTTCGACAGAAGAAAGCCAAGACGAAGACTTTAAGCTTAAACTTTAACCATTTTTGAATCAGATGGACGATTTTCATTATTTGGCTGCGAAGGTAAGCATTCCGTTGACATTTTAATGCAAGGGTTGTCGTTACGAAGTTACGTAAAATTTTTAGGTTATCGTAGTTTTTGGGATCTACGGTGTGACGCGGACGTGCGATCTTTTGAATCTTCAAACGACCAATGTGCAGCAGAAGTATCGTGATCTTTGTCAGGAAAAAACTCCCACAATCGGTTTTTTGTCAATTTTCAAGAAAGTACACCGAAATTGGTCGCATCAATGCTACAATTAGACAATCCAGACGAATACACTGGTCACAGTTTTTGGAGAACTGGAACAACGCTGGCAGTTGAGGATGGGATGGATTTTTTGGCATTAAAACCGAAGGCTACGTCCATGATTCGAAGCAAAACAAAAGTAAAATGGCCAAGAAAATATCGAGCCCGATCAGAGCACCTTCATCCGAAGTGTCATCGTGCAATGCAACTGGTATTTTACCAGAAACGATGGTAATTTCGAGTCTTAACAACTTCTGTTATTGCAACTGGTCCGAGAGAATTCGTATCGGCTGCTACTGTTCCAACTGTTACGACAGAGTCGAATATGATGAATTTGAATGCAGACGATCTAGCTGTTACAGCAATGAAAGAAATTCATATGAAGAACTGCTCCAATTTTACATTGAATTTTAATTTCGGTTCGAAACAGATTCAGATTCATCGATTCAGATGTAACTTCTTGAATTATAATTTCGGTTCATCGTGGGGATCATTTTTGTCCTGACGAGCTTCCGGTATGTATATACCGACTTTATACGCCATAACGAATAGCGAAATCATTTTGCAGGTATACTTACGAGGATAAGAGAATCAAGTACATTCGAAAAGCACTCTACAGCACATCTTGCAGCACATTATTCTCGAAACACAGAAATAAAATTTTCAGATTTTTTACGAAAATGAAATGTACGAAATCAAATACTTTATCCTAAACATAATCCCTTAATCGGCAGAACTTTCATAAATCAAATCAAATAGAATCACATCAAATCAAACTTTCAACGAGCAAAAAAAAAACTTATCAAATAAAGTGACTGATCCATTTTGCAATACATTTTTCTTTACTTTACCTCAATAAATTAAGAGCGTTTCCAATTTGCGTTTCCCCATCAATAAAACGTATATTTTCTATTTTTAATCAAAGTTAAGTACATTAAATGATACTCGTTCTTAATAAAGTAAAAAGTTGAAAAAAAAATCGTGATTTTCCATACCGCACCCACCAAAAATGTGGGTGTGGATGTAGAATTGAGTCTTGTATATATGTATTCTTTCCTGGATTATTCTTCTTATCTATTCTCATAAAAAAATCGAATATCATGAAAACAGAGAACCTCAGATTTTCGCTTGAGCGTTCAAACATTTACTGAATGTTTTTTTTTGGTACAAAATGTATACACAGTCGTCTTATACTCCTTATGTAACATGAGTAAAATTCGTTCACATTTTATCCGACTAACGTATTAAGACATTTCCAGTATGAGGACCCGTGTTAATTTTAAGAAGATTATGCAAATTGAATTTCAATTAGATTAATCGAATCGAAAAAAGCAAACTTTTACATCAATTTAATTTTGCTTAATGTGTAATTTCATCGCTATTTGGAATAAAAATTTTGTTATTGTATAACGACTCCAAATGCATTACAACACAATTTTTCTGAATGGCTTTGAAACAGTTGCACAGAATCGAAGTAGTTCAACGACAATCCTCTTTTGGCTTCTCTACGTTGAGGGATTCCCGTGAAGAATCGCCAGAAAAAAATAAAAAAATCGCCAAGAATGGTAAATTTGTCTTTATGGCGTTTCTTCACGATTTTGCGTTTTTTCTTAGCGTTTCGTCACACTCTGGCGATTTTTCCTGACATTTCTTCACACTATGTCATTGTTTTTCGGCAATTCATCATTGTTGACTGATTTGTTGAATCGCAAAGAAAAATCCACAGAGTGTGAAGAAACGCCAAAATGTGACGAATCGACAAAAAACGGATAGAGTTGGTAGGGGCGATAACAGGATATTGAGAATAAGCACCTCAGAAACTCCTCACAAGAATGGTAAATTTGTCTTTATGACTCTAGCCATCCTTCGTGGTGATTTAATAAATCAACCAAAAATGATGATGATTTGGTTCAATCGTAGGAAATTTATCTTTTTACAAAAGGTAGTGCAAAGACGTTATGTTCGATGCTAGTGAATCTATCGCTTTACAAAGGTGACTTAAAGGTGTTTGGTTCGATTCTAAAGAAATTATACTTTTACGAAAAGTGACGTTAAAGCTTTATTTTCGATTCTAGGAAATCTTTTCTTTTACGAGAGATAATCCCAGTAAAAAAATATTTTAGGTGAGACTTCTCAATAGCCTAAATCGATCGAATTCAGACTTCTCAGTTCGTCCTACAAAATTTTCCTCATTGAGACAGTGAGAAGTCTGAATTCGATCGAATAAGGCTTTGTGAGAACTTTTTTTTACTCGGGAACGTAAAGGCATCTTGTTCGATCCCATAGACAAGATGTAAGACGTTTTATCCGATTTTTTAGTGGGTCGTAGTGGGTACTTCAGTCGTTTTCAAGCAATCAAAAACGTATTTTTTCACTTTGGCTTTCCTTCACACTCTGCCGATTCTTCGTGGAGTTTTTCACACTAGCCATTTTCTTGGCAATTTATCATTTATGGTTGATTCAACAAGAAAAATCTTCACACTCTGGCGATTCTTCGTGGCGTGCCCTCACATTCTGGCGATTTTTTTCAGTGATTTAGCAAATCAACCAAAAATGACGAATTGTCAAGAAAAATCGCCAGAGTGTGAAGAACCGCCAAAATGTGACGAATCGACAAAAAATAAAATCTTGTCGATTTGACTTTGACGATACTTCACGGCTATCGTTGAGGGTCACAGAAAGTGTTTTTTTCCGAAACCGGATAGAGTTGGTTGGGGCGATAACAGGACATTGCGACTAAGCACCTCAGAAACTCTGAGGCTGAGACTCTCTGACAAGTCCGATTGCACATGTGACGAAGATGAAACAGGCATCCATATCTTATGTGATTGCCCCAAATTCTCCCAGCTGAGACGCAGCCTTCTGGGCGGTTATCTTGTGACCGCCTGAAGTGTTAGCAATACATACTTGACAGGTTACTGGCGAGAACAGGGCGGTTCGCGTGATTTACATGATTACAGGGAAAGGAAACAAAGGATCATGTTTCAAGATTGGATAGGCTTCTTCCAAGCAACGGTTAAGCCGATCAAAATGAACCGAACACGAACCGATGTCATCCATAGTACCTTAACCACAACTTATTTTTAAGATTATGGCTCTATGGATGAAAGTTTGACATTTCATTTCACCTTGGAACAAACCTATACCAGATCATTCCAAACTGACAAATCTAAAAAAATAATCTTAGAATGTATTGACTTGTAGACTTGTGATACAGTCGGGTGTACTAGTACAACTAGTAATATCAGCTGCTGTACCACAAGTCTCATTTATCTTCATAATAGATTAAGATTGGCTCACCTAATATATTACGTAGATGGAAGCACGGGGTTTCAGTGGGTTTCGAACATTTAGTTTTTTCATGTTGCAGATATTGCAGTGTCAAATTCTGTCCAAGATGTGACATATTTGCAAGGTATTGGCCTTTTTCACAAAGTATAATCAGCGTAACCTTCGTAAAAACAATCTTGAATCTGACAAGAGCATGTGTGCCAACGTGAAAAAAACAAATGTTCAAAACCCACTGCTGAACCGTGGCGATCCGCTTGTCAAACGGACAGTACATAAACAAATTCCATCACCTATTCTTTTCGTTCGAAAATGCACGCAAGTTTTTATTGTGTCCATTGAGCTCCTGTGATCGAGAAGTGTAATTGCCTTGGTTTTGATGATCGTTTTTACCATTTTCTTTTGTTATTTTTGAATCGAAAGTAACGTCCAACTTTAATTTTAATTTTAAATTTGGCCGAATACGTCGCATCCAATGTTCATTGCTGTATCCAGTATATCGTATTTCTTTTCTGTGTATCGTGTGTTGTCCCCCATATAAAATTAGAACTATTGTTAACCTAAGCCTAATCGTAATAAGGACATTTGTATAAGCATTTAATTCCTTTTTGTTCTGATATGAGTATAATAAATTGAAATTGAATTATGTAATGTTGCACACGTCCAAAGAAGTGCTGGAAACAGGAAACGTACGGTAGGGTGCAAAATATTTTAGAGAACCCAAACTAAAATTTCCCTGGCCCGGCAGAATTCTCAACTAAGTAATGAACGTAAATGTGATTCGGAAAATGGTGTATCCGACGTTGGTTATACTAAGCTACTGGGTATGTGTAAGATTTAATGTGTGTGTGTAAGGTATGCCTTAATAAGAAGAATGATCTCATGATTTATCGTCAATTCAAGTAAAATGAGAAAATAAATGTTGAATGCTATTTACTAAGGTGAAAAACTTTCTGATCTTATAACAGCTCTTAAACCCACATACCATAATTTATTTTGAATTTTGTTCCGATATTCCTTCTTTTGAGAATGATAAATTGAAGATTTTATTCGCACTATCAGCAAAGTATAGTCGTAAATCTATGGTAAAACGATAAATATTTATTTCCTATAGTGGCTACAGAAACATAATATGCTTTTTAGTGTTCAAATGTATAGCAAGTATGGAACGACAGTTAGATATGTGTGTAAAGTGGAATGTTGCGTTTTGTGATCTGACATATATTCTGGAAATACGGAGAAGGACACATGTTTCAGTATATTTGTTGTGATATATCGTATTTACGTATGTTGACAGTTTAAGTGACATTCAGGTTTATCTTCTATCATCGAGGAGGAGAGTAGAATTAGGTCAGTGATGTTACGTGAAGGCCAAAGTTTAAAATATTTATAGCATTTGTTTTATGTTAAAAAAAACAAACAACAACAAGTGCTTTTTGTGATTCTCTTTAAGACCTGAACGTATACAATCCCTTCTTCAGGTTCTCATGTCGATCGGATAGGACTTAAATTTTTCAGATGCTCCAAAACTCCTTTATTTTCTGCATTTGACTATTTACAAACAGTTCTATTCTATCTTCTACTTGATCAGATTATTTCGTTGATGTAGTCATCTTCATCGTCGTCGAGAGCATGTGTCAAAAGTGTGGTGGTTGGGTAATTGATTGATTTCTTTTTCACCGCTAAGTAGCTGGCTGAATAAATGAACAAAATAGACACAAAATGGCACATTACTCTGACGCTCAAGCAAATAAATGACAAAACGTTTTTGAATTTCGTCCTTGTAGAATTGACTTGATATCTCACATACACTAAAATACGCTGTGCTTCCTTGGTAAAATTACCGTTTGCAAAATTGCATTGGTCTTCGTCTTCTTCTTCTTCTTCTAAATCAGTCCTTTGATATCCACTTCTGGATGTAAGGCTCCCCTTGCGTCTTCCATTCTGAATGATCTATTGCCATTCGCTGCTAGTTTGTCCTCACTATTTGTTTGATCGAGTTCGTCCATCTTTCTGTTTGGTCGTGTCATTGGTGGTTTCCAATTCATTATGGTTTTAGTCCAACGTTAGGCTGTCATTCTCGCAATGTGTCCTGACCAATTCCACTTCAAAGCTGCTATCCTTTCTATTGCGTCAACTACTTTCGTTTGTTGACGAATCCACTGAGAGGGATTCTTTTGAAAAACAGAATCTTGAAATCGGATGCATTTTCCATTGGACTTTTTTATATGTGCCTGAATTGGTATTGGTCCCTAGAACCTAAAGCCACTTTCAAACAAATTCTTCGGATCTTGTGTGGCTGGTGGGAGGTGATCGAAAACTGAAAACATGCACTTTTATTTAAAAAAAATCTCCAGTTACACGAGCCGTACAGGGTCGTGTGGGGTGTCATTAGAAAGGTAATTGCATGTACTTTTAGGAAAAATAGAGCTTGCAGAAGTTTGGTGGCATCTACGATGAGTTATGTGAAGTTGAAATGTTTAAGTGCTTATATTGCATCGAAGATGCTACCAAACTTCTGTAAGCTCTATTTTTCCTAAAAGTACATGCAATTACCTTTCAAATGACACCCCACACGACCATGTACGTTTCGTGTACCTCGAGAAATTTTTGTAAGAAAAGTGCATGTTTTCAGTTTTCGATCACCTCCCACCAGCCACACAAGATTCGAAGAATTTTTTTGAAAGTGGCTTTAGGTTCTAGGGACCAATACCAATTTAGGCACATATAAAAAAGTCCAATGGAAAATGCATCCGATTTTAAGATTCTGTTTTTCAAAAGAATCCCTCTGATTTGTCATTTTATCTCTAAGCAAAATCCCAAGCATACTCCGTTCCATTGCTGTTTGTGGTACTCTGAGCTTGTTCTCAGATTCTTTCATTTAGGGGCCTAAGTCACGGGCTTTTTTAAGCGTGTAATTTACACATTGTGTGTAAAAACTTTTAAAAAGTGTGTAATCTTACACACTTTTGTGTTTGCACAAAAAATGTGTAATTATACACGTTTTCAGAGAAAAAAAAAATTCACCAACAGTCTACTTGAAGCAACACTCAAAAACTGGAAAGCCAGTATGCAATATTTGGTCGATGAGAAACTGGGTGTTGGGGAATCTCGCGCCGTGTGAAATTCCTACCTAGTGGTAATTTCGCGCCCATACATTTTTTGAATTTTTGGAAACTGGTGCGAGGTGTGGTTGGAAGTCAGCGCGAATTATGGAATTCGGTGCGAATTTGATTTATGATGGTTTTAGGCAAAGTAAAAGTTGGAAATGGGTGCGATTTAGAGCGTGTACAAAGAAACTGAAAGTTGGAAATTGGTGCGAACTCGATTTAGAGCATGTACAAAGAAACTAAATTTTCCTTTTACGAAATGTTAACAAAGACTGAGGGAATTTTTCTTTTACAAAATTGTGTTCGCACCCCTTTCCAACTTTTACTTTCTGCTCTAAATCGAGTTCGCACCCATTTCCAACTTTCAGTTCCTTTGTACATGCTCTAAATCGAGTTCGCCCCCATTTCCAACTTTGAGTTTCTTTGTACATGCTCTAAATCGAGTTCGCACCCATTTCCAACTTTTACTTGACCTAAAATCATCATAAATCAAATTCACACCGAATTCCATAATTCGCGCCGAATTCCAACAACACCAAAAATTCAAGAAACGTATGGGCGCGAAATTACCACTATAGAGTAGGAACTTCGCGCGGCGCGAGATTCCATTTTTTACTATATAAACGTAGATTCCTAGCAACCGTCCTTAATTTACAAACGATTCCCAAAATCTTTTATGAGCAATTCCCTGACGATTTTCGACATCCAACTACAAATTCAGAAAACTGTCAAAAAAAATCATCGATCTGATAGAATGGGAGAATGGGAGAGGGATTTCGTAGATAGTCTTTCAGAAGCTGAGACCGGATTAGGGAAAAAATTTACAAGCTTAATGGGCATGTGGTTTCCGAAGGAAATTTCAGTCAAGATTTCTCTCAGCTTCAACAAGAAATTACTTCATCAATTTTCGAAATGTTCGAGTGTGACTGTCAGATAAGAGAGAGACTTACAATTACGATCGCTCGATCATATCTTAGTTGAACAAATGAGAACGTGCCATCAAGTAGCATGTCCAGATTAAGAGTTTCGTTTATTCGCACAGTAATATTTCGATCTGGCTTGTACCAACAGTGTTCTCCGGTACAATTACTGCAAATTGTGTGTCAGAACAGAGAGGGAAAATTCGATATGGTCAGAACATCGCTCGCGCGATTTTGAGGTCATTGCACAATAGTTTTCTTTGAAGGGTATTATTTTCCGTTTTTATGTAAAGTGTGTAATTATTACACACTTTTTCCAAAAGTGTGTATTCGCAAAAAGGTAATTACACACTTTTCAAATTTGCGAATAGGTACGTAATAACATTTGAGAAAAACTGTGTAATTTCTCGAAAAGCTTAAAAGTGCCCCTGGCCTAAGTCCTAAGTTTTCCGAACGCTGCCCCGTCCAAAACTACTTTTAACTTGTGGTCAAGATACAAAATGTTGTCTACAATTTTGATGTCCCTGTCAATCATGTTTGTCATGATTTTTGTCTTCGACAAGGTTATTATCAGACCGACTATGCCCGATTCTTCGTTTAGCTACTTGTGCTTGGTCCAGTGCTATCAAGTCAATATCATCTGCAAATCGCAGATGACTCAAGTATTTTCCTTTTATGTTGAATGGCTTCGGCTGGTACGCCATCCTCGTCTGTCGACACTGTTACTGCCAGCAACGATGTACAGATGGCACCAGTCTATTTGCTATAATCGGCATATCTAAACTGAGCCAACAACGTCGCGCTAGTTCATTCGTCACACTAGTTAATACGGAATTTCTGTTCAAGATTTTCGTATTGAATCACAATTTAACTATCATTCGTGAACTGTCTATAGAATTATCTATTTATTTTAAGTTGTCCAAGTGCAGTCATACACAATAAGTAAGTTCTTTTATACATATAGGTTGTGAACATAACCTAACTTTATTAAATTCAAATTTTTCTAGCTTCTACATCAAGCATAATTGTACGGCAATAAACTATTTCGTATGACCAACGCTCGATTGCTTACTCAATTCCCCAGGCTACACACTGATTAACAGGGAATACATTTGTCCCCTAACCCGTGAAATCAACACACACTTTATTCACGCCACAAGTGCGCCTTCAATTTCAACACATAACGCATATCGGGACATTTTAACGCGCAGTTTTTGACATTTGTTACATGAAGCCAACTGTATTTTGTCCAACCTTCGGTTGAAAATATTTAAATTTTTGGCGGACTTATGGCGTGAATTGTCATCGTCAGGCGGCATTTTAGATGGTGATTTGAATTTCATTGTCTTGTATCGCCCACACTGAAAACTTTTTTCGTACCACGTACCAATCTTACCGTTGATTTGGAATGAACATTCCAAAATGGTACAATGTACCAATTTATTTGGTGAGCCGTACCAATCGTTGGTATGCTGCACAAATTAATTGATCCAAATCAACGGTAAAATTGGTAGATATTATTTTCAGTGCAATTTGCACAAAATGCGTCCTTGATTTTGCTGTCTTCTTTCCATTTCCAAATCTTGAATTTGACAATAATCGAATAACCACTTTGCCAAAAGCCGTTTTATAGTCGCCATAAAACTTATCGAGCTGACATAAATGTTCAAAGTGTGGTAGGTCCCAATGTCAATAGACCCAGTTGTGCAGTTGTTACAACTGATCTTTTATCTCTGAATCCATGTTGAGCCCTATTCAATTGAGGCTGAATATTTTCTGTTTCACTGCAATTTCATGGATTTCCTAATTACATTTCCACTGTTCCACATTAAATGAATGAGCAATAAACGTTACTGTAAGTGAAACAGCCAATATGCATACCAGAAAATCATTTTCCAAGTTAGCATACCATAAAAAACAATATGTGAGTTTTCAGTTCCAATCGTCACATAACATTATTTATCGGCCAACCAAAAGCAGAGTATAAGCACCCCTTAAATATTATCACAAGGAATTAAATTACCGAAATTCGTTGGTGTAAAATTATGCCTTAAATGTGTTATCAAATGACAACACTAATTGCCATGTCAAAATTGACTACCCATTGCTTGTAAGCGGCACAGTGTACAAACAACGTATGAACATATTTGTTTATGCGATGTAAAAAGGGGTTATTAATGGATACGAGTCTCGTCAATTTATTTTTTTACATTAACATAACATATACACCATACCCGGACAACAACATTTTATGCTCTCGTTTCTATATCCGTATATATGAATTGCATATACGATGTTCAATAAATATTTATTGCTTCGTGTTGAATGTGATCAAATATTGAAGATATTATAGGGAAACAGAAGGGGCTACATTGTTTGTGAATTTACTCCCATTAATTTGAGGTTGAATTTCACAAAAGAGTTGTGATTTAGAAGGTGTGTTTTATGTACTTTCGAACGAAATTCATCAGTTACTCAATAAATATAGTTAGATACTAGCTGAAAATAAACACGAGATTGTGTAAAGGACCCGTACGAAATATGTACTATAGCTTGTCGAAGTCATCAATCTTAAAAGTATCCTAAAATCTACCACCCTGTATATCGTTATATCATTATTAAATTGGTCAATGTTGCAATATTGAAAGTTTCATAAACTTCTGATGTGAAACAATCGTGCTCAATGCTCATGTTCAGTTCAAGCATCCACGTTTCGCAAATAGAGGCAAGCAAATAATCACTTTACACCAAAGATGTTCTTCTGTATAAGGTTATTCATCCGTGAGTACCGTGAATAAGGCTTGGAACAGGTCCGGTTCAGGTCAGGTGAAAAAAAAACCTGAAGGATTTATTCGGGTCAGATTTAGGTAATTTATAAACCTGACCTGAACATGACCTGACCCAAAATTTAAAAAAAAAATACGAAAAGGCTATTCACTAGATTGAAAATCTCTTTTTACAAAGCTTCTCGCCTGCTCATTTTCTCTCCTCTGCTAAAACTTCTGAAGGCTTTGTTGTGAAAAACAGTGAGTAAAATTTGTGAAAAAAGTTGGACATTGCTTTTTCTAGTGTGAATTGTGTATGCTCTGGAGGAGAGTGATGCTTCATTTTACAAAGTTTTTGTAGAATAGATTGATGCTTTCCGTTACAAAGTGCTTGCAGAATAGAGTGATGATTTATTTTACAAAGTGTTTGTCGAAGGGAGTGATGCTTCCTTTTACAAAGTGTTTGTAGAAGAGATTGATGTTTTCTTTTACAAGGTGTTTGTAGAGTAGAGTGATTGGTATTTTTACAAGGTGCTTGTAAAAGAGAGTAATACTTCCTTTTACAGCGTTTTTGTAGAAGAGCGTGATGTTTCCTTTTACAAAGTGTTTGTAGAAGAGATTGATGCTTCCTTACACAAAGTGCCTGCAGAAGATAATGATGCTTACTTTTACAAGGTGTTTATAGAGGAGAGTGATTCTTCTTTTTACAAAGTGCCTGCAGAAGAGAGTGATGCTTCCTTTTACAAGGTGCTTGTAAAAAAGAGTAATGCTTCCTTTTACAACGATTTTGTAGAAGAGAGTGATGCTTCATTATGCAAAGTGTTTGTAGAAGAGATTGATGCTTCCTTACACAAGGTGCCTGCAGAAGTGATGCTTCCTTGTACAACGTTTTTGTAGAAGACAGTGATGCTTCACTGTGCAAAGTGTTTAACATTACGAAACATTAACGGTTACATTTTAATGATTTAAGTCAATGCTAGCTTCATTAACTACATTATACGAAGTTTTACAGTCTATAAGAAAAGTGCGATTAGTCAAATAAGAACAAATTGCGCAACGTTGCGATTAGTCTTTATTTGACCATTCGTACTTTGTGCGAATAGTACCTATCAAAAAAAAATACCTGGTCTCACCTGACCTGACTTCTCCTGAAGTTCACGAATCAGTTCAGGTCTTTACGGGTCAGATTGAATCAGGTTTATTATTATTTGAGGTCACGTCAAGTAATTAAACTTCAGATTGTCAGGTATTTCAGAGTCATGGTTGTAGAGCTTGTAAAATATCATGTTTCCCCCGTGGTATTCAGGTCAAGTACCTGACATGAGTAAAATTTGAATAGTTAGTTAGCCTGACAATCTGACATATTATTCTATTTCACGTCGAATCAGCTTCTAACATAAATTCAGGTCAAGTAATTTTATTTCAGGCTGAATATGGCTTTTCCGTTCAGCTTTCAGATTGATCTTTAAAAATTATTGACAACTTACCACCATGTTGTTTAATGTAAGTGTTAATTCTACACGGGGCCGTGATGGCGGACTGGAACAGTTAGCTCGTAAAACGTCGCCAGGCTCATATCGATCTCGGTCAGTCCACAGTAGTGGTCGGTTTTCAGGAAACTCTAGAAAAGAAAACGAAAATGTTAAAATTACTGATTATAATGTGAAAGCAAAACACAGGTGAAAAAAATAGGATGTTACCGCGATAACCAGCTACAACTCATCTCCAAAAGTTTCTAAATTTTGAAATTGAAAGTAATCTGACTCAAAATTTTTTAAAAAGGTATCATTCAACGCCCAGTTCTGTCATCAAAACTACACTACAATGAACAACAGTGACGCACAAGCAACCATGTTCAAGCCAATCATTACACTATTTATAATGAAAGTTTGGTCTCACTTCTTCGAAATTAGATTTGGTTACTGGGCACTGGCCAGTGGAAAGATTATTATCAACGTACTTCAAGCAAAAGTGCTTCGAGTGACAGCTGTCAAAATAGAGTACTATTTTGTATGAAAATTTCTTCCAGATGTTTTTACAGTGCCAACATTTGTTTGATACACTGTCTCGTTTCAGTACTATATTTAGAGTACTACTCATGCTTGAAGTGCTTTGTTATTATAAATAAATGTTTGTTTCCCTGATTGTTATATCTCGTCTGTTTCCCTGATTGTTATATCTTGTTCTAATTGAAAGGAAAAATCATCAAAATCCAATGAAATTTAGTTTTCATGCAAAACAAGCCCATGGCACTGATCATATACATCACTCCGCAAACCTCTGCACAGGTCTAGGCGGATGTAATTTGGAAAACAATATTTTTATATCAACAATCAACGTTCAACAATCAGATATTAACTTTATTCGTCATTTTCGACAATTTAGCGTTCATAAACGTTACCCAATTATTTGTTTCGAGTATTCGGTTCACGGGTTCAGCTACCAGCTGAAAATAAAATCATCTGTCATAACCACAATTTTAGTGTGTAATTCGCTACGATGAAATTGTTAACAAACGTTGTACAGAGTCTACTGGCTGCGTTCTTTATCAAAAGTATAAGCTCGAACCAGGTTATGATTCTTTCTCCATAGCAGAAGACCTCTTATAGCAATAGGTCTTATTTGGTGTTTTCAGTTTATTTCCATTTTCGTTCAAAAGTGCTACGGGACTTGCAATAACAAGTATTGCAACGTATCCATTTCGTGCCGCCCGCTAAATCGCACCGCAAAATGGACCTCAATGGATTTTTATTTTCGCCAAGGGCTGCAGCTGGAAGCACCAATCAATGTAAAGTGAGCTGCGGGAAACGTTCGGTTTGTGAAGTAATTGCACCCATATTAATAAAGTCTCTAGCTATAGCTTGATGCAGTTGTAGTGACAATTACTTCACAAACCGATCGTTTTCCGCTGTTGCCAACAGGTCCATTGCACAATCGAATTTATAACCACTCTTCTACAATTCAAGATCGAAGTAATTGCATACAAAAAGTTTAGAACCGTATACCGACAGCATATGCTGAAATTGAAGACGGAGCTGTGTGCCCAATTTAACACCATGGATCATCCATTCTTTGGTTTTATTTTCAGGTTTTGGAAATTAGAAGTCAAAGGAAATATGCTTGATCCGTGTCCACTTAGCGTAAGATTAAAAAATTGTGCAACAGGGAGAGCAGACCGATTTCAGAGGAAATTACGATTTTTAGGGACATCGATATGTAAAGCCGTACGTTTCCACACACGACCACATTCCATTAGTGCCAGTAGGAGAATGGAAAGTGGATTTTATTATATCAAAAATCATAAACGATTCGGATGAATTTATTACATCTTGGTCCAATTTTTATGAAGTTAAACCCACAAGTGCTGTGGAGTTCTGAATCGCTTAAAAACGAAATTGTTGCAGTGATGGTTTTCAATAAAGTTTATAAAAACATTTTGAAAATTCATTACTCTTAGTCCATAAGATCGACACACTATACAACTTTCAAGTTCAAGTTCTTCAACTTCATTCATCTCGCAGTAAATTTTTGATTAGCTTGAGACAGTCGGGATAGCTTGGTTAGAAAACGATAGACGACATATTTTGGTGCTGTTCGATTGACCTTTTTGAAGTGGTGAGCGGAAGCAGCTCCTTCGATTTACCATTTAGCATACTCGAACTACGTTGAATTTCATGTAAAATCATAAAGAAATGAAATGAAAGAACGTTCTTCGTCCAAAGTAACTTTGATAGTATGGCAGTTTTTATGAATTCGATTTCCTCATCATCAAATACCCTCGGTGTTTTGGACTTACGTTTAGGTGAGTTTTTGTATTTACAACGAGTCATCATTTTTCTCATACTTCGTCCTAAATCCATTTGGGTCGAGTCAGTCCCATAGACACTTTTTATCTGGGGACCATGTGGATTGATTTTCTGCCCTGTGCCCCAATCATTTTGACACTTTATTTTTCCATACAATTTTGGCCACCCCTAAACGAATATACTCGACACATAAGAGGTAGTCGAATAAATATGACTCGAGATAATATGATATACGACAATACTACTAGTCCCGACTAGTTCAGACGCTTGTGCCACGAAAATTGGCTCTGTAGGATTCGAGATTGTTTTTGTAACTATTATGCAGAATCAGCAACAGCTGAACATCTCCTGCTGGTCGACAAAGACAATACCTAGGTATCGAAAAGAATTCAAAGGCAAGCTACATTCTTACGTTTACTTTAAGGTCATCTATGTGCGCACGTAACACGTATGACTATAGTAAACTCGTTGTTTAGAATGTGTTTTGATTGCATATTATACAAGTAGAGTGTCATTTTTGATCAGCTGGTGAAGTTCAAAGCTTAAACATTATAATTATCAATTTACACAAAAAACATAGTTTCAAATTTTCTGTTAAAAAAAGCTGGATGATGCAAACATTAGGATACATTAATTATGTTCAGAATCAAGTCCTAAGAATTTTGTTAATCTGATGAAAAAAAAAAATTGAAAATCGATTAAATAAACAAGCTGTGCAATCCCCCAAAAGCTGGCCACATGAAATGAATCGTATGTTTGAACAGACATTTAGTTCCTAATTATATGCAAGAGAAGATATGAAATGTGTGGGACAAAGTCGACTCATAGAAATAAGTGATTTAGAAAAAGATAGTATAATTGCATGTTTGTCACGAATACCTAAAGGCACTGGAAGGTTGGTCCTGAACAATAGTTATGTCACTTCTGTACGAGAAATAATGATTGCAATTTTTAACCAAATTTGTCGCAGAAATGTTGAAGAATGGAATTATATTTTTAGCCCCGTACGAAGTACAAAGGGGCTTATAGGATTACGATGCCGTGTGTAATTGATGGAATTCGAAGCAGACGGTAAGGGCAAAGTGTTTGCCTATGTTCATAGATGATGAATCCGCAATAAAAAATTTCGTCTGTCCGTCTGTCTGTCCGTCACGTCGATATCTTGAGTAAATCAAATCCGATTTCAAATTTTTTTTTTCCCTGAAAGATAGTCGAAATAGTGAGGCTAAGTTCGAAGATGGGCATATTCGGGTCGGCCCTTCGTGAGTTAGGGCCACTTAAGTGATTTAAGGTCTTTTGGTAATATTTATGGCAAAACAAACGATGGAAATTGAAATGACGTTGCAAATGATAGGTATTGTCAATACCAATCCAGGGAAAAAAAGTTTTTTTTAAATCGGGTGAGTGGACCGTGTGTTAGGGCCTTAGAAGTGAAATGCTACTAGGGCCATATGTGTATTTTACATAGAACTCGAGTAAATTTCATTCGTTTTTCGTAATTTTTGTTTGATTTCGAAGGTAATCGAAGGCCGAATAGAATGTTGTTGAAAAAAAATTAAATTTGGGTCCTTGGTCTAAGGCCGCTACTAGGGCCCTATGTGTATTTTACATATAACTCGAGTAAATTTCATCCGTCTTTCGTAATTTTTGTTTCATTTGGAAGGTAATCAAAGGCCGAATAGAATGTTGTTGAAAAAAAATTAAATTTGGGTCCTCGGACTAAGGTCAGTACTAGGGCCCTATGTGTATTTATACTCAAAATTTTAGGGCGATTTGAAATTTTTGTTTCATTTGAAAGGAACGTCGTACGGGGCTTCGTAATTGCGCAATGCGTAATTTCTAAGGTGTACACATTCCATAATAATTTTACTTTAACTACATTAACCGGCGCAATAGGCTTACGGTCAAAGTAGGGTGATAGACGCACTAGGGTCATGTACGCAATAGATATACGGGTTTGTACGGGGCTCAGTCGCAGCAAACGCTCCGACTGTTCTGATGGCTCGTTTGTGATTTGTAAAGTGTAACAGGGTGTTCAGAGTATTTAAGAAAGAAGATTTCACGAGGAACATTTTAGAAAAATGTCAAGTTCTTATAAGTCCTGCCACTATTTGATATATATTGACATAAATCGAAATTCTATTTTAATGTTCACTAATTCTATAAGTTATCGAATATCTTAACAATTAGAAATATATCTACCAGCATTTGGACAATACAGGGTGGATCACAGATCATTGGCAAATTATGATTGCACGTTCTGAGTGTTGAAGTATAGTAGACTTAAGAGTAGAGTTAAGTTAATTCAATCACGTTGACCTTTATACTCGAAAATTCTTAGTACATTCATTCTGAGTCTTTCATTAATAAAAGAAGAAGCTTTCAACTAAGTTTTATTATCTCGCTGCAGAAATCAAATCTCTAACAGGTTATGGGCCCAGTTTAGTAATAAAACTAAGTAGAAATGGAATTGAACGACAAGATAACGTCGACGAAATTAAATGGAAATAATTACTTTAACTGGCGTAACAAGATGGAAATGCTGCTTATAGGAAAAGGCTATTGGAAAGTCATTAAGGATAATGTTCCTGATCCAGTCACCGAAGCATGGACTGAAAAAGATCAAAAAACGCATTCACTAATTGCTTTGTCTGTCGAAGATGATCAAATTCAGCACATCATAAATTGCAAAAGTTCCAAGGAAGCATGGAACCAACTGAAGGAATTTCATGAAAGGGACACTGCAAACAGTCGCTTTGCTATTCCGCGAAAATAATGACAAAGAAATTGGAAGAAAATGGAGATATGGTGGGCCATGTGAATGCGATGAATGGAGTAGTTTCAAAAATTGTTGGCTCTCGGCGAAGAATTCAAGCCTTAATTTATCTTCAGCGCGACGTTAATTGGTTCGTTACAAGAGAATTACAGTCCACTGGCAACAGTTTTGGAATCTCGCAATGAAGAACTAACCTCGAGTGTTGTTTGCTCAAAGTTGATCGATGAATACCACCGGCGAAAAGAAAGAAACGTTGGAGTTGAATCGTCGACAGCTAATAAATTGAATTCTAAATATACTACGAAGGATGATGTTATATGCTTTTGTGAGAAGAAAGGTCATTTCAAACAAAGTTGTCAGGAGTGCAAAGAGTGGATGAAGAGAAAGCAACCTAGAGGTGAAACGGCTAGATTATTGATGGAAGACGAGGACTTTGTAGTCATCATCTTACGGCAACGACTATGGCAATGTTAAAATGGACAAAAGAAAAGAAAGGAACAGAACAGAAAGGAAAAGTACGGAAGAGAAGAGAAAAAGAGGAAGAAAATAGAAGAAGGAAAAAAGAAGAAGAAAAAGTAGAAGAGGAAGTACGGAGAGAAGAAACATAAGTAGCGGAGGACGGGTTTTCATTTTGAACAAATTATGAGAATGAGAAGAAGTGTCGAAGTATAGTTGACTTAGCATTCTCATAATTTGTAATTAAGTTAATTCAATCACGTTGGCCCTACTACTGGAAAATTCTTAGTACATTCATTCTGACTCTTTCATTAATAAAAGAAGAAGCTTTCAGCTAAGTTTTATTATCTCACTGCAGAAATCAAATCTCTAACACTGCGATCTTAGTCCGAGACTTAGTCTATTACGAAATAAGATTAGTAGTGTCATCCTTGAATCTTAAAGCGTCTAAATCAACTGTAAATCTGAAAAAAAATCCAAAATATTTTGCTCAGATGGTTTGAAAATGGTTGAAAAGTGAAAAAATGTACTCCAGACTTCTTACCCTCTTTTACCCGAAAACTGACAGTATTTCAGCTTGGCACCCGAACTTTTCTTTTTCAGGGTACGAAGGGCTATCCAAATCACCCAAAGCGTCCCGTACACTTTTCATGAACACGGACTCTTCTATGGCTACTGGACTATACCTAATGTATTAGCTTCGAAAGCGCTGTGGTTCGTGTGGAACAAGCAGAAGCTCTCTCTAAAACTGTTAAACCACACCGAAAATAGAAACTTATCTTGAGCCGAGTTTGGTTCATAAATTAAAAATCTGCAGATGTCATTGCACACAAAAGGAATCGATCAAGAATAAAGGAGGTGGAAAATTCCATCCATTAAAACGATCAAATTGAAGTGGTTTAGAACATTGTCAGTGGAGTCCTGATTTTGAAAGTTCAATTTAATTTGTGTAAGTACAATTTCTTACCTTTATTCAACGATCCCATAAAATTATATTAAACTGTTGACATAACAATAGCAGAAAATCTTGGTGGAATAATACCTAACACGATAATTAATATCTTCTTGTTTTGTCATTCCTGCGACGAAATATTCTCGTTTATCTCCACAAATCATTGAATAATAAACGAACACAAATAAATACACTTTATTTACTTAACATCTGCAAATCTAACAACTTTCCTATGCCATTGTTGACGAGGTTTTCATTATAAATAACAACCCAAGAGTTTTCCATTGTCAACTGAATTTCCAAAAGTTTTCCGTTTTAATAAACGCTTTACGTGTGCACATAGCACACAAGAAATCCGTCTAGTTAGGATAAACACCCAAAGCTCTATGCAGTACAAGTAAAGTACACACTACGACGTATATCATATAATCGTTTTAAATTGCTGACAACATTGTCACGTCAAAACCAAAATATCATACAAAATATGAAACGAAACGTTTCACTCATATAATATTCACAAACAAACATAACAACAAGAACGTTTTGTGGCCGTCATTAGGACCATTTTTATCACTGGTGCGCGTTATGCTTGATTTCTACTTAACGAAAAAGTACTCCGTGTAAGAGACAAAACTGAATTCTTTCAATTTTGCTTTGTTTACTTGACAACTTGCTCTCACACGGCTCCCTCACTGAGTACTTTTTGTTGAGTGGAAGCCATACTTTAGCATAGCGCCCGTGATGCAAATCCCATTACAAGAAGCAAAGAAGCAAGTAAATTATAGACCGGTCAGCATCCTGTGTGCGAAATCTAAGATATTTGAAAGTTTTTTCCCTCTTCTGGAGTCTTTAAGGAGCTAACCTGGCCTTCTTTTTTTATTGTCTTCATCAACGACCTCCTGGTGTCGCTCGATAAAACTCTATAGACAAATCGAAACTACTTATGATTGTGAGGTGATCTCATGAAGGTTGAGGACTGGTGTAAAATGAATGGTTTCATACAAAAACTCACCTCATGTGACAATTCTCGTCGCTGTGACGATGTGGTGATTTTTTTTTGTATGTAAAATCTTCAGAAGTAGTGTGTTCCCGCATATCTAATAAAATGGCGATCTGCGTGACCTCCCCCAATTTTACGACCTTGGAAATAATGAAGAGGGTCTTATGTCTTCAAATAAAGACGTTGGCGTCATTATTGGATGACAAATTGTCGTTTATATTCGTCACTCAGACTTAGACTTGAATATTGCTCTACGGTGTGGAATGCGTTTTACGTGAATGCCAGCGACCAGATCGAGCGGATTCAAATTCCGGAACCACCATATAATGAGAGAGATTGGAACGCTTGAAAATACCTTTGTAAGAAACGCGTCGTTTGGTAAATGATGAACTGATGCTTTATAAGCCAATCCATGGTCATACAGACTCATCACTCCGACAAAGAATATCTTTTCGACAACTATCGAGATTCACAAAGCAGTTTTTCTATCTGCCGATAATGGTTGCGAATTATTAGCACAATGTACCGATAGAATTCAGCGCAATCACGATGTTTATTTCCATATGGTTTGGATATTAATGAGAAGAGTTTGTATGTTTTTGAAACATTAGTGAGATACAGTTTTTAACATTCAAAAGTATCGACATGTTATACATTTCTTATTACTCCAACTTCTCTCATTTCTCCATAACGAGAATATGGAGAAATGAGAGAAGTAAGCAAAATAAGAAATGTATATATGTCGATACTTTTGAATGCTAAAAACTGTACCCTTTTTAAGAGCTTTTATACCACGACTTGTTTCTCTTGTTTTTTTCTGCTTGATTTTTTTTTATTTCCCTCGTTTTTTAAATTTCCTTTCCAATATTATGTTTCGGTGCATGCTGCGAAAATGATTCATTACATGAGAGAACTATTTTGAGATAAGAACAAACTCACAAGTGTGTTGTTGCTTCGGTAACTGATGTTCTAATATTCAGCTAAAGATCAAATCATTCAATTATATATTGAACATTCTGTAGCTCAGTCGTATAATAGTATACTAGAAACAGTTTGAATTCTTCCGTGTTGGAATTTTCTCTCCAAAGTGTGCATGATGTAATCTCACCTGAGGCGAGAAAATAGCTATTTGCTCCCCCGAACTGTCACCAGACGAAGCGTCGACAAAATTTCAATTTCCATGGCATATTGAGGGTAGAATATCAGGTAAATCACACAACAGTCATTAAAATTATTTTTTGTTACTAGTAACTGTGCAAAACATTTTGCTAGAGAGCTATTTGAACAATTAGTGCTATACCGAATTTGTACAGTAAAATAGTACGAAAACCGGGCATGTACACTTATAGTTGACAATATGATCGAAACGTTCAAACAAAATTTTCTTGTATTTTTTTTACCTTTCACGGATCGAAAAATTGAGGATCTACCAACATATGTGTGGTAATTTTCTAAGTGTGACCATACCGCTATGTCCCTGTACAGCTTGGATCATCAGTTCTGTGATTCTTCGCCAAACATGTCGAAATGGGATTAATTTTATTCAGATGCTTTTGTTTTCCCTAGGGTCGAAAGTGGCGTAATAGTACATACATACACACTTGTCACGATGAAGTCGAGTCTTGTCGAGACTGATAGTGACAAGTGTGTACTCTCTTCTAGACAACAACATAGACCTGAAGTGTAATGTTTGAATTATTCTTCTAGCTGAGTAATTTTGACATCCGAACACGGCACGTATGTGATAAAATCCAGACGAAATCTCAACTTTTCAACTTTTTATCCTTTGTTATGTAAATAAATTATTACATGCTTTTGAAACCTAACTAAACCAAATTCCTTGTTTTCCTTAGATGTGTAATACGCTCGTTTCGACCCTAAGGAAAACATAAGAATGTAAAATCCATTACATAACTCTGGATAAAAACATGAAAAATCTCGTTTTTGTGCGGTTATTGACCTCGGCTTCGCCCCGATTCAACAAAATTCACACGAACACTATACTTTTTATCTTTTATCCCGAGTTATGAAATGGATTTTACTTGCAGCACCATGCAAAAATGAGATTTTCGCAAGGGGCACACCTTTGACACTTGCGATAAGTTTCATTTTCGCAGGTAAATACTTTGCGTAATTGTTTGAAGATTGTTATTTTGCCACGAGGGATTATATCCCTCGCCTTCGGCTCTAGCAACAAACCTCTCTATCGGCAAAATAAAAATCTCCAAACAAGGACGTAATAGTATGTTACGTCACTGTTTGTAAATATTTGTTTAGGCAAGTGTTTGCGGAGTGAAGTAATCACACGTGCCTGAAAAAGCAGTGACATAAGACATTTTTTGCCACCGAGAATTGAAATACGACTCTTTTCAGCACTCATTTTAGTGTTTTAAAGTGACTTATTTCAGCACCCGTTTGATGTGATATTACAACACTCAAAGCAGTGTTGATATGGAATTTGTATGAGTTGTTACAGCATTCGTTTGAGAAAATGCAAAGCAATGTGATCGATCAAATTTGAAGAGTGATTGTTTACCATGAAAATTATGATTTTTTGTGCTCTTGTCTCTTTCAATTCTCGGTTGGCACAAAGCACCGCTCGTAAGGAAAACTTGGGTCTAGTGCTGAAAAAATCAACATTACAATACCTCAACACAACATACTATTACATGTTTTGGACGGTAAGTGCATTTTCCCTGTCACAAGCAGTGATGTGACTTTACCGTGCATAAGCATGTAATATATGTTACATGATTTTGAAACCTAAACAAAATTTCTTGTTTTCCCTAGGTGTGTAATAAGCCACTTTCGACCCTATGGAAAACAAAAGCATGTAAAATCCATGGCATAGCTAGGGATAAAACTAAAAAGTTGCATTTTCGTGTGTTTCTTGATTGACCTCGGCTACGACTCGGACCAACAAAATCCACACGAAAACTCTACCTTTTATCCCTAGTTATGTAAATAACTATTTCATAATAAATCTAAATATTTCCATCGATTCTTGCTTCATCATAATGCCGAAAAAGAAACCAAAAATAAACAAAAACATTTCCTCTAATTCATGCAATGTCCAAAAGTAAGCACGAAATACCATTTTATCATAAGTCACCCCGAAGGAATATAATTCATTCTTCCGTTTGTTATATAACTCGATGTGATAAATGATAGTCGAAAATAGATGAAAAGGAAAATATGAGAGTAGGTATGGAACTGTTGAATTTTATAATAACATTTTGTGATACGATAAATTTTAAATATCAACCATACACACACACACTTTTCATCTCAAAACGATATGGCTGTGAGGCAGCACTGAACAATAAACGCCCACGTAATTTTATTATATTTTTTTTACAACAATATTCATAAAGTGTTTAGATAAAAGTCGGCAAAGATTACCGTAAATCCCAATAATGGTCTTTTTCGGTAGGAAACGTTTTATTTTTGATATTCTTCTTCGATACATCGACGAATATAAAATGTTATTGCACAAGAAGCAATTCAACAGAAACGAAATCCTGTCTCAAAATATGAAAATTCCACGATATCAGACTGGAAAACGAAAGAAAGGGGCGCACAGAGAGCCAACAACAACATTATCGGGTTTTGTGGTTGCGTTTACATAAAAAGAGCAATTTGGTGCGTAACAAGTAATATGTAACAGATGTGACCAGATGCTATAACCAAATAAATTAGACAGAATATGCTAATGGAAAAAAATATATTTTCACCTCGTTTACAATTAAACGCATTTAAAGTGAAAGAGATTTAAGAAAATTTAGATTTATTTATAAGGGAGCCATTGTTGGGTATATTTGTTATTTCACTAAGGTTTTGTCCATTAATTACGGCAGAGAGGTACGATTAACATAAGCACACGTGCACATTTGATTTAATCAATTAATGTGATTACAGTGGAAGACACTAAATTTTGTGAAGAAGTTTGATTCAGCTGATTTACTAGCTGGAGACACTTGAATAATTTAATATCTAGAAGTAAGAAAATTTGGAAACAGTCACAGGCGCAGAATGTGTCACCCTCAGCGATATCAGTTATTTTGTATGAAGACACAAGAACTTGTGTCACTTTCACCTGGGCATGGAAATGCGATATCCTGGATACCAAGGAGCAATTTTACAATGCGGATAAAGAACTCATGGGAAGTCTTTATGAGCGGGAAGAACTCAAGTTGAGGGCTTTATGAGCGGGAAGAACTCAAGTTGAGGGCTTTATGAGCTGGAAAAACTAATCGGTAAGTCTTTATCATCGGGAAGTCTTTATAGCCGGAACGTCTTTATGAGCAGTCTTTATAAGCGCGAAAAAATTATTGGGAAGTCTTTATCGCTGTAACAACTCACCGCGGGAAGTCTTTATCAGTCGGAAGATCTCATCAGGAGGAAGATCTCATCGGGAAGTCTCTATCAACGGGAAGAACGAACTCATAGAAAAGTCTTTTACAGTAGGAAGTCAGCAGGAGGCCCTTATCAGTGGGAAAAACTTATTGAGAAGTCCTTATGAGCGGGAAGAACTTATAGATAAGTATTTATCTTGATCGACGGGAAGAAATTATTGGGATGTCTTTATCGCTCGAAGAACTCACTGTGAAGTCTTTGTCAGTGGAAAGAACTTGTAGTGAAGTCTTCATCAGTAGAAAGATCTCATCTAGAAGTCTTTATCAACGCAACGGGAAGAACTAACTCACAGCGAGGCCTATTCTAGTGGGAAGTCCTAATGACTTTACAACGAACTATACTTCTGATGAGTTGCTCCTCCTGGTAAGATTCCACAGACTAAAGAATTTAAAAATTTGGCCTGCGCCGCATTTCTTATTTAAGTTAATATTTTGCTTCAACTAAAGTTTCATTACGAATTGTGTTTTTGTGCAGCTTCAAATAGTCATAGTGGTGTTAAACCATTATGGTTCGTAAGGTTCGTGAGTATGGCGATTTCGTGAACTTTTGACATATAATTATTAAACGTAAAGCTTGTGCGGAATCAGCAACAGCTGAACATCCCCAGCTGGTCGACAAAGACAACACCTTCGTATCGAGAATGTTTGTTCATCAGCTGTTAAAGATCAGCTGCTGCTGATTCTGCACAAGCTTGACGTTTCATAATTGTATAATATATAGGAGAAATGTCAAAAGATCACGAAATTGCCATATTTACCAACTTCACGAACCATGGTAACTATTTTCGCGTCATCAATAAAGTATTTTCAAAAATACGCGGCGCGGCGTAAGTTACAAATATTATCACTGAATTGCATAAAATATTTTTGTAGTAGAGGACCTGTGTCACGCCCAATTACGTAGAACGTTTGGATAAGGTACAATTTGTGTTGAGCCAGAGGCGTCCATTTGTTGACAAATTGTGAAACTTATGAAATAATTATGGCGACTCATCTAGTGGAATTCAAAATTTTCTAATATAAATGGTAACCCCTTAGCCGTCTATATTACACATAGCATTAAGTAAAATAGAGAGAAAACATATAAAGACTTGATTTAACGATATTTACAAAGTCAATTGTTTGTTAACCAAGTTTTACCATACAAATATACTTATTGTAAGATGAAAGTAAAAGAAAGAAAAAAACACCAAAACATCAGAACATTTAATATCACCTCTTATTTCGTTGTACGTGCGACCAAACTAATTTGAATAAATTGAAAATTCTGAACGCGTTCGCCATATCTCCTACTAGTATTTATATCTTGGGTTATGTTCCAAATGGATACAAGAAAAGTACGAAACATTACCATGTTGGCTGTATCGTTTAAGAGCTTTAAAAGTTTATTGTAGAGCCAATATCACCTCGAAATACACGTATTAAGAAAGAGAAATTTTGCAAAAGTTGAAATTATCTATATCATTAGCAGATTAGTGAAGCGATGCATAAACTGAGAAACTGAAATACAATCAGAGTAAATAACGAAGTAATGCACAGTAGAACCCACAGTTTTTTATATCCACAAATTTTGACGTGTAGGTAGCATTTCGAAGTCTAGATTTAGATCAAGGCACCATAACTCAGAACATATTTTACTTGCAATGAAATTTTCGCAAAGGTCACACCGTTGACACTTGCGATAATTTTCATTTTCGCAGGGCTTCCCAAGTAAAATACATACGTAATTGTCTGGAGATTTTTATTTTGCCACTAGAGATTATACAAACCTCGCTCTCGCGAAAATAAAAATCTCCAAACAAGGACGTAATGTACTATTATTGTCGATGATTAGCACATTTTTGACTTTTTTACCAACCCTGTTAAAATGTCGCTCAAACTGAACGCCATAAAATTTCGTTTTGTGCCATAAAGTGACGATACGTGAGAAAGCACACAAACTTGCATTCAATCAAAGACTTTGGTTGGCCGCCCGAAGCCAAAATATTTGAACGTAAATATCGCATCTTGGATGATCGTTGAATTAAGTGCGCATTTAATATGTTTCATCAGGTCGTAAGCTGATTCATTTGTTCTCGAAATATCCAAAACAATACAATCGCTAAAACGAACTGGTGTGCATACGTTATTTTGCACCAGCTGGTCACATACAATTCCAAATGGGACCATCTGGTGCAAAATAACGTATGCACACCAGTTTGATTTAGCGATTGTAGGTTTATTCCAAGTAACTGTAAACTCGACCTTTGACAACACGAACGACACCGATTTCATCCACATAGATGAACATAACCTAAACGTCAAAAAATGTCTTTGTAAATTTACCGTTACAAGTTTCGTCAATCTGAAAGTTGAGGTTAAGTTTAAGCGGAAAACTGTTCGTTTTTTTTTGATGATTTCTCTGAACCAAAATCTTTTTTGGAAAGAGTTAAACCATTAAAACACGCAAAAATGTTTTACTTTTAGTGGAAACATTGGTTTTTGAGTCATAACTTAACCTACTTGGAGAAACCTGTGCAGATTACATAAATTTACATAATCTGCAAAGGTTTCTCCAAGTGGGATAAGTTGTCACCCACAAACCAATTTTTCCTTTAAAAATAAAAGATTTTTGGGTGTTTTAATGGCTTTACTTTTTCAAAAAAAGATTTTGGTTCAGGGAAACAATCAAAAAACTAATATTTTCCGCCTAAATATAGGCTACAAATTGCTCTTAAGTTTGAATTCGTAGTTGTCAACATTGCTGTAAGCAATTTTTATTAGAGATAGAGAGTGTGTCTGTGGGGATAAGTTTAAGTGTTTTGACGGGCAACAAGCTATATTACACACTCTATTCGTACGCTCGCGCTCCTCATCCACCTTATATTTTTAGAAAGTATTGAGGATTTGAGGTTCGATGTGTGAAACAAGGCTTGAACTTTGTTAGTTTGTCACAGTTCTAATGTGACAAATAAATAAATTACAATGGTTGTGTATTTCACTTTCCGTTGATTTTTGAGATTGGTTAGTATGTTGGTTTGGGTGTCGTTGCATTCCGTCTCTGAATTATTTACCAGTTTTTCGAGGGTTTAAACATAAAAGGAGGTAAGACCTATTGGCCGGAAAGATTTGGCATGAGTATACAAGTGACAGATGTTAAGGAAACTATTGAGAGGCAAATTGTTTAAATAGCGGAAAATATGTAATGATAGAATGGAGTTCAAACGGAAGAAAACCGAATCTACCACTTTGTGACACAAATTAATTTTTTTACTGAAACTTTCTGGGTCAATTTCGAACACTTTTTCAAAAAGTTGGAGAAACACGTTTTTGGATGTGGCCCATAACTTGAGAATTAGCTAGATTCACGACAATACCCGAGTAATCCTTCATCTGAAGACCACTGCCTCCCAGAGTACGCTTAGACAAACCTTCTTCTCCAACGAGTGGAGTGTGTTATATTCATTTTGTTAAGTTGTTTTTTTAATAACGTTTTATTAGTTAATTCGGTTACCATACGGGTTAAGACGAATCTATACATGTCTACATTGTTGCCTACATTTCGGGGCGAAGTTATTATTGTTTTGATGATAATTTTCGACTCGTATCCTTTTTCGAAAAAGTACGACCATCGTTTGGTGTTAAAATGTGTTAGGTTTCAGCAAAAATTTAAATGTTTGTGGTGATGAAACCTCAGTCCGAGAAAACTCAAAATATGTGCCAATTTTCGTGAAATATTGAGTTTTCTCTGCTTAGGTAACATCACCGCAAAGATTTCAATTTTTTACTGGAAGCTAACACATTCTAACACCAAACGATAGTGGGAGTTTTCCCAAAAAGAAAGCGAGTCCAAAATTATTATCAAAATAATAATAATTTTGCCCCGAAATGTAGGCAACAATTTAGCCATGTGTAGATTCCTCATGGATTGTTAAATTTTTAAATTTTTACGAAAGCTGACACATTTTAACACCAACCAATGGGCGGACTTTTTCGAAAAAAGATTCGAGTCCAAAATTATCATCAAAATAATAATAATTTTGCCCCGAAATGTAGGCAGCAATTTAGCCATTTGCAGATTCGTCTTTTGTTTTAGATTTTTTTAAAGAATAATTTATGTTTTTCATGAGTTTCGATGTAGACAAATGTAAAATCGATTGCTCTTAATCGATTGTACTTAAGTTTTGTTTTTATAAAAAATATTTAAGAAAAAAAACTATTTGAAAAAGCCTAGTACTCACCAACCACTTGCATATGAATATGAGCAGTAGCCGTCGAAAATGATGGTGCGTCAGCTGTTACCTCACATGAAAAATTGCCAGACAATCCGAAACCAACATTTCGTATAATTACTTGACTGGCATTCGATAGTGTATTCTGTTGAAAATAAAAATAAATTTATCAAAAATTGGCACTTAATCGGTAAGGACATCTTTTTGTAATAACCAAGTTTCTACAATTTAAAAAATGTCTTTAAACATATGGTTATTGCAAAATGCTGCTGAAATAATAACTTACATCGACATGAATGCCAGGAAATGGAAATATTTTACTGCTTGGAACTTCACTGGGTGAATAACGATAAAATTCTCTCAAGCCACGATAAAATTTAACAGAATACAATGGGGCATTATCTAGATCATAAATGCATTTTAATGTCGCATGCTGACCTTTCCTTACAGCAGGTGGTTCTACCAACAGGCTTACGTTCCTAATAGCCGCTGTTCCAAGGCCTGAAATTTGTGAAATATTTACTTGTAGAACTTTTTAAAATAATAAACCAAAATCCTACAAGATATAGCGAATAAACTGCATAAAACCTTGTTTACACATCGACCGAGCGAAAAAAAATTGATATAGTCTGTCGCTGTACTATATCATTGAAAATTCGTATGATTTTCGTTTCGTTCACTCGACGTATATAGCCAATACTCTCTCTATCAAACAAACTCTCAGCTCTCTGTGTCATATTGATACAGGAGTTGATCTTTGCAAATTGAGTGTTGGCAGGTCATTCGCAAATAAAGTTTCAATGATGCATTTTTGCTATGGATTTCCTTGTTTCCCTAAGCAGTGGGTGAGCTTTCCATTTGTTTTCAACCGCTGCTTTTTACTGCATAGAAGGCTGTAAACATTTTGTTGAGTTTGTTCTGCCTACAGGGCTGGAAAACCAACTTTCAGTTTTTCGCTTTTCTTTGTTTTCGAAAGTGACGAAAGGATATTTTCAACGAGAGTGAGTCTAGGTCTGTGTGGTGGTTTATGTTTTGTTTTGTTGTTGTTTGAATGCTGTTCTTGTGCGGATAGAAATGTGTGAATTTCTACTGTTGTTTTTGATGCTATGTTTTTTGGGAACGTTGACGCCCGATTTTACATCAGCAGGTGGCAATTACTTATGTAAACTTTCTAACGCTAGTTCAATTGAAAGATTTACTGCTGTCTTGTGTAAGAGGTTAGCGAAAACAACTGAAGATAGTCAGTCCACTCTGACTTTTGGACCGCCGCTAGTTCTCGAGGTCGAAACAGTCTTCTTTTTCTCCATTCATTCACTTAACGTGAGCGAAGGGCAAGGGAAGAGTGTTTAAACTATGTTTGTTCCTAATTTTTATTTTTTTTGAGTTTCATTTTGATAGGCATTTCAGCTATGTATTGAGAGTGAAAATCGCCGGTTCGCTGTGATTCACTTCAGGTTATAATTCTTCACCGAGTATATAAGAGTAACTATTGAGAGTATTGACATAACAGGCTCTAAATGTACACAACAACTTTAATAAATTAAGCAATGTGTTGATGTATAGATCAGTGTCAAATAACGGTTTCTTCTCTCAAAATAGTGTCAATTTTACAAAGCTAACCTCAAACAATGACAGCTCCATATAAAGTTTTGTAACATTGTGAATAGTTTTGTGAAAATGACGGCTCATTTGACATCTGAAACGACATTGACAATAATCTATTGTCCATTGACAAGTGGATCGCCACCGGTTCCTGGTGGGTTTTGATTTTGGTTTTTTACACGTTGCCACACGTTATTGACAATTTCAAGATATTTCAAGTGAGTGTTGAGGAATCTCGCGCCGCGTCATTCACAATAGCCCACAAAGTGACATTTTCCTTATACAAAATGTGTCATTTTGTCAATTATTGCGAAATTCCTAGTAGCCCAGAAACGGTATGCGGATTTCCAATGTTGTGTTGCGGAGCGAGATTTGAAAATTTTTCATTCATAAATTCTTACCGTCGCGTCGCACTGAAATTTCGCTAAACATCACAATATTTACACTATACATCATTTTCATGACCTTGTAAACGTCAGACACGATCCCAGCCGCGCGTCATGTCCAAAAATATGGAATGAATTGAACAATCGATTTTCATGTAAAAACCATGTTGTCGAGTACCGTATCGATAGGTCTGTTCCAAGGCCATACGAATTGTCAAATTTCATACATAGAGACATAACCTCATCAATATTTATATGAAAACCGATATCTGTGGATGAAATCGTGTTCGTTCGGCCAGTCAAAATTTGTGTTTACAGTCACTTGGAACAAACCTATAGTGTTTACACCAACTTTAATGGAGTTTCTTCGAAAAAATGTGAAGAAAAATCGTCGTAGTGTGAGGGATCGTCAAAATGTGACGAATCGTCAAAGAAAAATCTTGGCGATTTGACTTTGTCGATACTTCAAGGGTATTAGCATGTATACTAGACAGTTTAATGTTTCTATGTCTGTTGGTCTGCCTCTCTATAGGAGCCCAGACGGGAGGTCCTAGAGACTTAAAACTAATGAGGAAAAGTTAGGAAGAACGCACAAAAAAAATTGCAACTTTCATGCGTTATTTGACGCACGTTTTTTTGCCTGTTTTGCGTGGAAAAATTTTTGTAACTCATGAAAATTTTTAACGCTTGGAATTATTTTTTGGAGAAAATTTTTGACGCGTAAAAATATTGAAATATTTTGTCATTAAAAGAATCCCGAGCAAAGCCGGGTACTAAACTACAATAAATAAACAAAATAGCACGTATACACACTACATGTAAGACATTCTTGCTGTAAGACCCTAACTTTCAGCAAAGTGAATATATTAAGTGTGTCGTAGTTTTTGAGAATGAAAAGGGTTGACATCAATATAAGTTTATAGTAAATAATCCTTAAATCCTTGACTGTTTAGGAGAACCCTCCAACTCTGTTTTTGTTTGATTAAAATTTACCAGTAAATTATCGCTTGAATTCACTATTGTAATACAAGTTTGTTTCATAATACGATCCACCTCAGTCATCAATATAACAATTGTAATGTAAGGATAACATAAATTTCTCATTAAACTTCTTCCGCACCCGAAATGCTATTCTCCATAATTTCATGTCAAATAGCTATTCAAACATTATTTAAGTAAACAAGTAAATCATATCGTGGTTGGACATCGACATGTAAATAACGGTTAGTTTTCCGATGCATCGTTAGTGTGAAAAGGGGAATCAAATAATTTAATGGAAAATCTAATTTTTTTAATTAATTTAAACGTTTTTCGAAGTGGATCCAGTAATCAACATTGTCTTCGTAGTATAAATAGTTCGAAATGTTGACACAAGAATAGGTGACGGGTGAATTTTCATCTTTGAAATAATATACGAAACAACACAAATGTAGGCTAACATTTTAGCTAAGCATCCATGCCAAATTGTGCGATGAATCTTTTTAGTTACTGGAGCTACAGACATTACTCCACAGTGCAATACAGAAAAAGTGTGGCACCACTCTATCGTGGCACCACTCTATCGTTTTCGTCTATCTGAGCATACAAGATGTGATAGACATGTATTTATCAAAAAGTACATGTATCCATTATTTACTACCGTATTCTATATAGAAATGTTTATTGAACATTCAAAAATTTATGTGTTAAGGGGTTTCTAGAAAACATCAAGTTTTGCTGTATTGATTTTAGCTGTCTGAAAGTGTACAAATATGGGGTAGGTAAAAGATGTCTGTAGCATAAACATTTCTAACAATGTTTAGTTTAGACATGTGCGTGTCCAGGTGAAATAGAAATTTGTGTTCTTGTTGTTTTGGGCGTTAATCCTGTCGGGCGTTACGGGCCCTTGCCCTAAAGGTCGGTACGAAAAACCATCCAAAACCTCAAAAGAAAAAAAAAGTGTGGCGCAGCCCTTCTGTTTCAACTTCTAAAATAAATTGTATGGCTCGAGGTAACGCTTTCAGCTTTGATACTCACTATGTGTATGGCGCTATTTTTTTAAACGTGAATTTTTTTAGTGAAGTCAACTTGTGAGTATCGAGTGATATCATTTATCTTCGAAGTTGAAAGACAAGGGCTGCGCCACTCTTTTCTCTTTTGAGGTTTTTTGTTTTAATATCATTCGTTTTAGAAGAAAATACAGAAAAATCACCTCGAAATCTAGGAACCACCATGGGAGCAGGCTACTCATGTCAGAACTGACCCGAAAACATCGCAAAACTCGAAGGAAGTGGAGAAATGCCAGAGAAATCACCTCGAATCCCGAAATCTAGGAACCGACATGGGAGCAGGTTATTCATGTCGGAACTAATCCAAAAACCCGATGAAAGTTGAGAAATGCCTGTGAAATCACCTCAAATCAGAAAATCTAGGAACCACAATGGGAGCAGGTTAATCCTATCGGAACTAATTCAAAAACCCAATGAAAGTTGAGAAATGCATCTGAAATCACCTCGGCTCCCAAAATCTAGGAACCACCATGGGAGCAGGCTACTCATGTCAGAACTAACCCGAAAACATCGAAAAACTCGTAGGAAGTGGAGAAATTCCTGAGAAATTAGTAGGTTATTCATGTCTGAACTAATCCGAAACCTCGAATCCCAAAATGTAGAAAACATCAAAAAAACCCAAAGAAAGTCAAGAACGAATACTCCAGAATAACTTCAGAAAACAGCACCAGTTATTTCCGCTCGAGTAGCCCGAATTTCCTCGTTTCAGAGGCTTCTCCTCCCTTCCCACTTGGCTGATTTGCATACATTTTCCGATATAGCCAGGTACATACAAAGTAAATTGAAGGATTTTCGTTTGACCCAGAAAACGTTGTTTGATGAAAGCGGAATCTTTTGGGACGGCTTGTTCTAAAGGCGAAGACTAGGTTTGTTCTAAAAATTTCACTTTTCATTACTCGTAACAAAAAATACTATTTCTCATTAGGGCAAGGGCATATAGGATTTTGAGAATGTTTATGTCCTCGATAGTCAATTTTGTGTTAATTTCGTTGTCTGATTTTTCGCTAGGTTTACAAGCGGCTTAACTGCCTTAGCTTATCGCCAATACCTTTTATAATTGCTAGGGGGATCCGAACTAGCGCTAAAAAATTCATTCATTTTGGATCACCCTGCTGTATGTTTAAAGCACCTTCTTTAATAAACAAAGAAAACAGCCATACACTTGAAACAAAGACATCTCTTTGCAAGGCTATCAATATAATTTTAGCTCTGTACGAAGTACTGGGGCTATTAGGATTAATATGCCGTCAGTGCTTCCTGAACTGGGGCCTAACTGTTGCAAAGTTTTTCGAGTATCGTCGATACCAGGAAAAAATATTGTTAAATCGGGTCAGTGGATCGCGACATTGTGCCCTAAGTATGGAAGGTTATTCGGTCCGATGTGTTTTTTACGTTCACGATAGGTGTAAGTTTTCGCATGAGTCTATCGTCGCTGCGTCTGCTATACGTTCTCCACTCGTTTATTAAGGACAATGTAAACATTAATTTAAATTTTGAAATTAAACAAGATATTTAATTACGTTAAAAGTACTATGAGCTGCTATTGTCATGCTTCAACAAATATTTTCTTAAAATTTTTTAATAACCTTGCATAAATAAGAAAATTATTATTCTTATGCACACAAAGTTACACTTGAGAATATAAATGGGTTGTTTTAGTCACTCCGTGTGACGGAAACACACTGGTCACAGCAAGGAAATATGAAATTTTGATTGCAAAAGTCGATTCCAAATTTTGCCACTTTTTTTTGTCATTCAGTGATAAAAAGAAATCCAGCTATAAGAAAAAAAACTCTTTCTGCAACTGGCCTACGAAGCTGAACTTTTTCATGCTTGATTTGGCTGGCGATCGAAGGGTTTCTTTTCTCTGTTTTCTTTCTATATTTTTCTTTTCGTCACTAGTGGTGAAACGGAGTTAATTTTCACTACTCCTTCTGAACCATTAAAATACCATAAAAACCATAAAAATTCTGCCTTGACCAAATTTCGAGTCTTCGACAGTAAAACCCAATGCTTATCCAGCAACACCTCTAACTATTCGGATATTGAGATATATAATCGCAGTGAACCAATTTTTGAAGCGTACATTAAAACAGTCTACTTGATCGTTCATTCAATATTTCGTTCGTACAGTAGAATGTATGTTAAGGGTAGAGTTATGTTTTGCATTTCAAAAGTTCATTTTTCGCAGCTGGTTGCAGAACACGTCGTACGCAACTAGTTGCGAAAAGTGGTTGTTTCTGTTACACGATGTAGTTGTCAAACTCGCTTCGCTCGTCACATCACATCTAGTGACAAAAACTACCACTTTTCGCAACTAGTTGCATAAATACCTATTATGCCACTCAGCATCATAATGTTCGAAAGCTGCGAACTTCAGATGCCTCTGTTGCATAACACGCTGTACGAATTTCGGTGCAAAGTGCTTTATTAGGCACACGATGTGTATTGTGGCACTTAGATGGCTTATATGAAATTGAGAATCAAGCCATCCAAAAATCAACTCCATGACGACGACCTATATAGTTCAAGTTCTCATTCAGCTACACATAGTTTTAGTTTAGTCTCCTTTATCATGTTATTAAATTTATTGTTGAAAACACATTTTCACGCCCATTTTCAGACCATTTTTACAACAGTCATAGAACGCAAATAGCTTCAGTAGTTAAGATAAAAGTTGTTCTAGACATTACGAAATGACCATTCATTTGGTCCATAGCCAACAACTAACAACAACCTGGGTGCTTTAATAAAAAGACTATCGAGATGCTTTTTACAATCATTATAATTGTTATAACAATACCCAACCCAACAATCCAACATTAACGTTTTGTTCGACGGACATTGTTCGTAATTGGAACGAGATATGATAATATGATGAAATTGGTTCTGTCGTTTTGTGGCAATATTGACCATAGTGGAGAAACACAGAAGTTCGACTATACATATAGTGTCGCGCCCCAAAGCATTTCTTCGTTTGTTTTTTTTTTCTACTCCGCTACAGTCCTTAACATCTAAGAACTAGCCACTGACAAGATTTTAAAATTAGTCACATTATACATACATTCCACTGATTGAGGTAGTTGGGGTAGTTGCAAAGCACTGTCAGTGCTTTGGTAGTTGTCAAAATGAATTGGCTGAGTACTTAAGTTTGGCTTCTATTAAATTAAAATTAATTCGATTCAAGTAAAATTCATTAAACGCATTTATCAATCGATTTTGATGTTTACTTTAGTGATTCTTGCCCGCTACGCGAGAAGGGAGTTGAGTTCATTTCTCTTTTACAATTTTACACACACCCATTTGTTTTCTGCGTTATTCAATGTACGAAATTGATTAAACGAAACCAATTCACTCATCCAAAATACATTTTCTATAGAAAGGACAATAGATCAGTGCAAATAGCGGTTTCTTCTCTCAATTAGTGTCAATTTCACAAAGCTAACCTCAAACGATGACAGCTTCATATAATTTTTTTTAAATATTTTGGTTAGCTTTGTGAAAATGACAGCTTATTTGACGTCTCAAACGACATTGACAATGGTCTATTGTCAAAATGATATCGAAACCATAGAAGTATACAAACTAGAAGGTAAAGTCATCTGTTTATCACTCTGCTTTTTGATTTTCTTTCTTGTTTTGCTGAATTTCTTGTGTTTTCACAGAACATCTTCTTATTATCTTGATATATCGATGTAAACAAATAAGAAATTTAGCCAAAAAAATGAAATTCAAACGTACGTTGATGAACACATGACTTTAGCTTCTAATCTGCAGACTTATATGGTTTCGATATGAAAAACCTTTTATTAAATGCGCAAAAAAAACTGCTCACAATAATGACGCAGCCAGTAAAAAAGGCGTGGGGTAATTTGGCACATGGTACTAAAACAAAGCATTTTTCAACTACGTAAAAGGTTAACTCGCACACGATTTTTCGATACCAAAATTTTGTAAAAGTAGTTATTAAGTCGATAACATGGCTAAAAAGCATTTGCAGCAATAAACTTGCGTGTGCGAAGTCACCTTTTACGTAGTTTAAGAGTGCGTTCTTTTGGCACCGTGTGGCATATTTCCCGATACCGTAAAAAAGCGATCTTTTCTAAAAAATTAAATTTGAAATTCGTTGCAAAAGATAGTCCTTTGATCTAACCTCACCAGTTGCCTTTTTCATTAATGATACCAATTCGTCAACAAATATCTTCGTTTCAGGACCCATGCATTTTGACAATTGTCATTTCAATAGAAAATGTAAATTGTCTGAGGTGATTGGTTTGGTTGAATAAACGGACATTAAATAACACAAACAACAAACGGATGTGTGTAAAATAGAAATGAACTCAACTCTCTTCTCGCTGCGATGCAAGAAGCAACTCTTCAGCACGGTTGCATTTTTTTTTTACTTTCGCTACTTGTCATTCGACTTTCCGAGAACCGAAATTTTTTTCCAATAATTTCTCGGTATTCTGGATACCACTGACACATCTTTTTTACAATCCCACATCAATGCGGTTTAACCTTACTCAACTCGACGGATTCAACTCGACGTGTTACAGACATAGGAGTAAACCTATAAGACCCCAGTACTTCGTATGGGCTTAAAAAGTAAAACTTGAATCTAGCGTTGGGTTTGTAATTCTGAATTTCACCACGACAGAGTAAAGTTAACCAGGCAGGAGCGCTGATTTGACAAGGGACCTGAATAATCTAGAAGTCCAATTTTTTTGCGAACAAAATTTTTCAATTAATGTCAGTGTTCATTTGAGTTCATTTTCATACAGTGTATTAGGTCCCTTATTTGACGTTTCGAAAATGAACCACTCCTGCCCGTGATTTCACCCACAGCAATTCAAATTTGATTATATATAGAAATCAATATTGTTTTCTTCAATTAACTCTCGGTTGTTGAGTAGGCCAGCAATGATACACGAAAAATCCGAATTAATTTTCTACTCATTAAATTAAACCTGATGGAAGTAGCAACAAACGTATTCATTAGCAAATTAAAATTTAATCCTCTGACAAAATGAAGAAGGTATTATCACACACCCGTCATATACATAAAATGAATAACAGTATCATGCCTCACACAATAGAATAAGTGTAGAACTTTACGACCGAGAACCATCATAATTATTAAAAGTATTTTTTGGCATTTCAACACGTAAATATTCTGCGGGCTCACTGAAATAACCAAGCCTTCTTCAAAGGGAGTGTTTTCGCATAAAAACCATTTCGTTTTGAAATAACCAAAAGAAATTTGAAACAAAAATCAACAGAAAAATTGCTTTTACAATTAAAAAAAAGGAAAAAAAAATTAATATTTCATTCAGATTTTTAATTGTACTGACATGTTTGCATGCAAAAAAGGATTAATTTTTGCTTTGTTAATTCTCGTGATATATTTTATAACATGAAGAAGCTCCCAGTCACATGACATGCATGCAAATATGTATAACAAACAATATAATTGATTTTATTTGAATGTTTTCATTACATTAGATGTCATGGGGTTCAGCAGCTACTAATTAATGTAATTGAATTTTGGTTCGTAAGAGGGGAAACGAAATAGAGTATAGTGGTCGGAAAAGCGGAAATATGCTTGAGCCCGTAATGCATCCGGATTAATGGGCTGAAATCGGAAATTCTGACATTTACAAGAAAAAGAGCATCACGTCCACTAGTTGACACGTAATATTCTTGTTTTGACGATTTTCAGGCGAGGTTTCGGATCTGCAACTCGCTTTTACTCTCTCCACCTCACAGTTAGTTATTTTAAACGAAGTGGCTATTGTCACTTGGGTGCTAATAGTCTATACGAAGGCTCATGGCACCTGGGTGTGAATAGTCTATGCGAAGGCTATTGGCACTTGGGTGTGAATAGTCTATGCGAAGGCTATTGGCACTTGGGTTCGAATAGTCTATGCGAAGGCTATTGGCACTTGGGTGTGAATAGTCTATGCGAAGGCTATTGGCACTTGGGTTCGAATAGTCTATGCGAAGGCTATTGGCACTTGGGTGTGAATAGTCTATGCGAAGGCTATAGGCACTTGGGTTCGAATAGTCTATGCGAAGGCTATTGGCACTTGGGTGTGAATAGTCTATGCGAAGGCTATTGGCACTTGGGTGTGAATAGTCTATACGAAGGCTATTGGCACTTGGGTTCGAATAGTCTATGCGAAGGCTATTGGCACTTAAGTGTGAATAGTCTATATAAAGGCTATTGGCACTTGGGTGAAGGCTATTGACATAAAATACATATGACGCAACTGTGCTTCTAATGATTCATTGAAGTCTTCAGAAACCGAGAACTAGACTTTCAGTTAATTCTAGAGAGTTATAGTTGACATCAATAGAATAATGGGGAAGTATTAATTTTGATAATCCAAAAAAATTGGATTTGATGTCCCAAAATAGGAATTTTGATGTTACGTTCAATCCTTGGGAATTTATGCTTTTACGAAGACGAACGTAGATGTGTTCTGCTCTGTCCTAATAGAATTTATCCTGTTACGAATAAGAACGTCTGGGTATTCGTTCGACCTTAGGGAATTTAGCCTGTTACGAATAAGAACGTCTGGGTACTCGTTCGACTCTAGTGAATTTATACTTTTACAAATAAGAGCTTATGGGTGTTCGTTCGGCCCAAGGGAATTTAAACTTTTACGAAGATGAATGTAGAGCTCGATCTGCTCGACCCTAACAAAATTTCTCTTTTTACGAAGAGTGTAGATGTGTGTAGCTCGACATTAACAGCATTTCTGTTTTTACGAATAGGAACGTTAGGGTGTTACGTTCAACCCTAGTGAATGTATATAAGAGTTTATGGGTGTTCGTTCGACCCTAGGAAAATAATACTTTTACGAATGAGAATGTAAAATTTAAAAACAAAATATTTGATTTTTAATTTAGTGACAAAACTATCAATAGTCTCACGGTTTCATATTTTGATTGAGGGACTCGAGTACTACACGAAACTGTATTCAGTTTCCGGATCTGTCCAGCCATTTCGGAGAACCGGCACGCATGGCCGTGCGGGCCCACGAGTCAATTTAAATACAGATTGTTATGAGGGATTCTGTTGAAAATCCACCTATCAAAATCGGACCTATTTCGTCTGGGATTGATATATACATGATTTGAAAGGTCTTTGCCAGTAGACCTTAAAACAGGCCTCACACAGTCTCGAGCCACACCTGGTTGCTGGTGGAAGATCTTCGAAGTTGGAAAAATAGTGTTTTTTATCCGAATTTTTTGGCCGTTATAAATGATCGTTCCGGGTGAGATTGGGCTCGTTGGAAAGCTGAGCTTAAGTACTTTCGGGTCATACCAAGTTTGATTAGATTCATTGATATATGTTTGCAAAATCTGTGTGAACTTTAGACAGGTCTGGGCTGATACTGATGACGCTTAACCTAACATGCTAGTTGTAACATACATTGTCTAAGCTTTTCATTCAATGAAATTCATTGATACCTCATTTGCAGTGCTGGTGATTGCTGGCGAGTTTTACGAGTAGCTTAAGCTTTCCGTTGATACCTCATTTGTAGTGCTGGTGATTGCTGACATAACAGAACTTTATGTTAGTACGACCGCTACTCGTAAAACTCGCCAGCAATCACCAGCACTGCAAATGGGGTATCAATGGAAAGCTTAGACAATGTATGTTACGACTAGCATGTTAGGTTCCCATTAAGCGTCATCAGTACCAGCCCAGACCTGTCTAAAGTTCACACAGATTTTGAAAATATTTCTTGCAAATTTTTGCAAACATATATCAATGTATCTAATCAAACTAGGCATGACCCGAAAGTACTTGAGCTCAGCTTTCCAACGAGCCCACTCTTACCCGGAACGATCATTTATAACGGCCTAAAATTTCGGATAAAAAACACAATTTTTCCAACTTCGGAGATCTTCCACCAGCAACCAGGTGTGGCTCGAGACTGTGTGAGGCCTGTTTTGAGGTCTACTGGCAAAGACCTTTCAAACCATGTATATATCCATCCCAGACGAAATGGGTCCGATTTTGATAGGTGGATTCTCAAAAGAATCCCTCTATAGAAACGGATAGAGGGACTATTTAAATTGCCTCGTGGGTCCCGCACGGTCATGTGTGCTGGTTCTCCGAAACGGCCGGACAGATCCGGAAACTGAATACAGTTTCGGGTAGTACTCAAGTCCATCAATCAAAACATGAAAAAAAATCAGAGGTCGTGTCGCGACTCTATTTAACTTTTATTCAACCCCACCGTGTCTATACGAAGGCACTGAAGTGGAATTACTTTATACGAATGCTATTGGCAGATGATTTGTGTAATTTGTGTACTTTGTGTGCGCGGCAGTTGCAGTGTCTTTGGTAGCTGCAAGGATGTATATTATTTGTACATTCGTTACAATTAAACCCTTTTTATGGGTTTGTGACGTATAAAATTGCAGACGTATGGTATATTGAAGCGATCCTCATCTATTTTATACATTAGAACGTAGAACTATAATACTGGTAAAGGAAACTGAACGTTTTCAGACTGATAGAAACACTTACCACAATTCGCTATTATTAGGAAAAATACTCCGATTTCAATTAACCTTCTCCAACTACAGTTCCTGTTATACATGTTCAAACTGCTCCGTCGAAAAGTGTTCGGTTCCATAGCTTCTCGTATTCCGATTTTCTTTTTTTTATTAAATTAACAAGCACTTATATTGTGTTGAGATTAAACTACATTTGATTTTACGTCGGTTTTTGAAATGGTGTGTTTATTGTATCTCAGCCACTCACGAAATATAGTTTCTGGTTGCCGTGTGAATTACTGTCATAATTACCTTATATGTGTGTTTTACTTGAAACTTGGATTTTTATCGTAAATTGATGATATCGAATTTTATTTATTATCAATTTTGAGTGAACGTTTCATATTTTAAAACACCAAATGTGGAATGATTATTTTAATTACTTTTTTATATTTTTTTGTTTTGTTATTTTTATGATATTTATAAAGGAAAAATATTGTTATTTTTGTAACATATGGACACAAATGTCGCTTCTTATAAAAAAAGGTTGGTATTTTTATGGTTCACTAAATAGTCTTATGTTTATTATGGATATAAAATGCTACAGCATCTTAACCGCGCGCCGTACCGAAAATTTAAACGTTTTAACACAAAGACGGTGCAATAAAAATAACAAAGATTTTTTTTTTTATAACGAAAATAGTTTTGAATTAGAAATTCACTTTATTTTGGTGCGTCTATATAAAAACTTGTAAAAAAAACGAATGAAAATGAGCGTAAGGAAAATGTATCACGTGCTCATCAAATTTGTTATTACCCCCGTGTTCTACTTTTTAAGTATAACAATTCTTTTCACAATTGAATCACTTAACGCAATTCTCAATATCGTTAGGATTTTCTTAATTTATTTGTAGCATCCTAAAATACCGTACTCAACCACATAACACATTAATCCGTACGCACATATTATGTACAAAACAGTTCGTACAGCAATAATATTCATTTAGCATGTTTGAACAGCATACACACGTAGATGCACACACAACTCCCTAACGTTTTTCCGTTCAGTTAAGCATCAAGATCATAAATAACAAAAATATGAGATGTCACAAATGGTAATAAAATGCACAAACGATGAAATTAGATAAAATTAGACGTCTCGCACCGCAACCGAGCACTTTTATATTTATACGATAATATGATGCACATGTTTCGATGATATTGCCTTCCACTCTCGCAACATAACTTTTGTACGATTATTACTGGAAAATGTTCATCAGCAAAGTTTGTTGAGCATCAACAGCTTTTTAGTTATGTGTAGCGACCATTATTCTTAAAATTCTTCTTTTTTTTTTCTAATGTCAACAATTTAAAGAAATTGTATAATTGTTGATGCCACTGAAGTCAGTTCGATCCATCGTGCAGTGCAGAAGTCTGAAATAAAGTACAAATGTTTCAATGTCATGAAGTAGTTTGTCTTGTAATTTTTGGTAGTCGAGATCAGTCAAAAACCTTTAAAGAGTAAAGGTGACGCTAGTCCTTGTGTCTTGATTTACAAAATCACTGATATCGTTGTTCGTGACGCATTATGCGCCTATACACAAAAAAATTCCAAAAAAAAGTTGCGTCACAAAGTGGCAGATGATTCGGCTTTTTCCCCGGTTCAATTCCCGAAGAAGTCAGTTTTTAATTTGAAATATTTGTCACCAATAACACTGCTAAATTATGCATTTTACTACAACTACTATAAACTGGTTAATACGGTGTAAATCGTGGGTAAATTGATATTTTGAAATCTCTGTCAAAGCGAAATACGTCTCGGACGTACTAAGAATTTTCGCTCAGTGTTTAACGTGTGATAGCTCGTTGAACTCGTATTGATTCCTACAAATATCCAAGTTCAGGGGTCGTTGGAGTTAAGGGGAAGAAGTCAAAAAAGTTGCTGTAAATATGTTCCTAAATTTTGTTGGAAAATATGTTGTAGAGGCCTGAGGCCGAGGCTAAAAAATGAGGCGGTTGAGGACAATTGATACTTTCAACTAAGCTACAGTTACTAATTCTAAACGTTGAAGCAATTACGATCATCCCAAAAACTTCCAAAAGAACTGACTTCAGTCAACAAACGGTCAACAAACGGTGAAAGAGACGCAAGTCCTTGTGTCTACTTACAATATAGCTGATATTGCTGAGGGTGACGCATTCTGCACCTGCTCACAAAACTTTGTCAATAAACAAGCCGTCAGAACAGCATTTGTTGCGACAGGCCTAGAGGTGTGCACCGCCGATTTTACGCCGGCGCGCCGCCGATTTTTGGCTCACGCCGACAAACGCCGCCGCCGAGAAAAATCGACCAACGCCGCCGCCGCCGCCGATTCCTTTTTCGACGCGCCGAAATATTACATATTAATCAATTTTTTACAAAAATATTCCTTTTATATGCTCCGTACAAACGACACTAGGCAATGTCTTGAAGACATAAAATTCCTCTTTCTGTTTAAAGATTTGTCGATTAGTTGTCCTTTCAAAAATTTAAGATTTCAGATTGGTTTTCAGGCCATGTCAGAAACTCTATTTGGTTATTAAACAATGAAATTTCTAGGTTCTAGTTCAAATCTGAAGCTTCAAAATAACGTGATAAAATAACAACTAGATCAATGATTTAATAATTTTATGTCATTGAACTAGATATAATCTCTACCAAACATTTTGTAAATTCCACTAAATAATTTTGAATTTTGAGTTGTACCACCATTATTTATATACCCCTCGATAAATACGTTTCGAAGGTATACACATTGGAGAAAAACACAAACGTTTTTAATGAAATTATCTGGCACTAGATATCAACCACTCTCACTCGAAGGAATTTTTAGAAATGTTGATACAGCGCAATAATCGATTAACACTAAAAATTGAATTGAATTTTCGTAAGACTTAGTGACATATTTCTGGCCAATCCATTCTTCAAATCGATTTTTCACCGTGGAGAATAGAGAAAAATGTAGATCTTGACGTCTAGCATATTTTTCTGTTTCTGTACAAAAATGTCCTATTATGGCCTCACAATGAAAACCCGATTTAAAGAATGTTTTGCAAGCCTTTGTGGTACAAATCTTTCATTAGTCGGTATCGAGACTTTGACCCTTCCAGGTCTTAGGCGCCTTTTAAGAAAGTCAATTAAAAATCCTGTAAACGTTTCGAGTTTCCATTGTACGTCAAACATTAGTTAATTAACTAAAAAGTATTTCCAGTTTCCCCGACATTTTTAATGAATTGATATTAGATTAGGAAAAAACTAAAATTTAAATGTTAAGAATAAATATTAAAGATTTCGGCGCGCCGAAAACGCCGCCGCCGCCGACTCTAATTTCCTTTCGGCGCACCGCCGCCGACTTCTCAACACTCGGCGCACCGCCGCCGACGTTTTCAAAGCCGGCGCACACCTCTAGACAGGCCCTTGTGACCCGTAAACATATTTCGTACTTTCTAACACGTCCATAGCCCTAATACGTCCGTAACACCAACACGTCTTTAAGATATCAAGACACCGAGCAACGATATTAAAAATGGCGTTCAACAAGCCCAAATACAACATCAAAATAGCTGAAAATATTGAAAATTTGGTCATTTATGACTCCCTAGGCCAATGTCATACATTTTTAAATGGTCGTTTTCGATGTAATTACATTAGTATTGCAATTTCCGGTCGTTTTCTTGCTCATTTCAATTTTTGATGTTGCGAAAATAGAAAGAAAACATTGAAATTATTTGTGAAGAAGGATCAGTTGTGTAATAACCTCACTTCCAAAATCTCGGGATAAACTAAATCTTTCACTTCCGGAACTTTTCCTTAGTTTTCCTTAGTTGAGGCCGGTACCTAACCTATCGAATGCACCTACTTACATGAAAGTCGGTCGTCGTAGACGTTAGAAGTTAGACTTTTTAGTGTCTCTGGAAAATGACTGTATTTCCGCCATTTTGTTTTTTCCAAGAAAAAAGTTCTTTCATACAATTTAGGTAATTGAAGTAAGTTACTAACAAAAGAGGGAAGACCGAAAAAAGACACTTCAATCTCAAGTTGTAGCGATTCTTAGTTTTACACTAAAACGGTAATTGTACAGTTAATACCGGTTCCCCCAAGGCTGTATACTTTGGGGAGGTCACGCAGATACAGATACGCGGGTTACACACCACAGTTGATGATAAAATGGCCGATTTCATACAAAAATTCACCTACTCTGATGATTCTCGTCGTCTTGATGATGTGGTGAAATTTTTTACATGTAAAATCATCAGAAGTGGTGTGTTCCCGCGTATCTAATAAAATGGCGGTCTGCGTGACCTCCCCAAAGTATACAGCCTTGGGTTCCCCGACCTCAAGAAACTTTTGGTGCTTTACCATAATCAATACAAAAAAATCTTAGAGCCTCGAATCACACAGAGCCACTTTTCGTGACACAAGCGTCCGTACTATGAGCTCAATTTTAGTAGAACGAGTCAAAGAAAGAGCTGTCGACGTTATTATAAAAACAAAATTCACGTTAAAAATTTGAATTTTGTATGAAAATTCAAGTTTTTTTTTGTTGTTATGTTGGATTTCCATACAAGCCTGCCTGTACGTTGGAAAAATTAGATTTCATCATGAAATTCTGGAAAATTGATCACGTTACAGCGATTCCGGAAACGAAAATAAATGAAGTCAAAGAAAAGCTGAATCAACATTTGCACGGAGTCTCTGAGTTGACTGTAAAAGTGGAATGTGATCATAAAATCATTCGCAAGCTAATATGTCCTGAAAGAATGGAATTCAAACGGAAAAAAGCCGAAGCATCTGCCACTTTGTGACAGAAATATTCGGTAAAATTTTCTTTCCAAAGTTTTTTGGATCAAATTTTTGTTTTTATAATTTTTCTGTCACCCTCAGCGATATGTGCCTATACTTTGTAAGTATAGACACAATGACTTGCGCCACATTCGCCCTTTAGGGTTTCTTGACTGATTAACTGAAATCTTCCTAAGTCTTCTTAATTATCAAAACTTAATTGGTCTCCCTCACATTTCGAATACTTTTTTACTCTTCGAAAAAAAAATCTGTAAAAAAGTGCAGCGTCTTAATTTTGCGCTCCATCGACAGATTTGTCGCTAAAAAATTATCAAAACATGAAACATTCTCGTTTCATAATAAACATGCCAACCCGTATTTCCTCAAGTTAAAATCCATCAAATGAATGGCCCTCAAAAACGCAATAAACAGAAAACAACAATCATAAAACGAGCAGCAGCCACTAAGAACTGAACCACTTTTTCTTAATGTGGTGTAGTCTACTTATATGTTTTCCTTAGTATTATTTTTGTTGTTGTTTGGTTTCATAAAGCCAAGTATAAGAACAGAAAAAGTTGAAAAACAGAAAATATTCAGTTGTGTGTCTGATACTTTTTGGTTTATTATAAAATTACGTTAAAACATTTATGCAAATTGAAGATTTGCCATTTGGTCTTCTTGGAAAAATCTACAACCAACACATTATATGTTTTCTAGAATGTTTGCTCTCTTTTGTTTCTTTTAGATTAGAGAATTCTTTTAAAATTGGTAACTGGAATATCCTTCTTGTCGTGTCTTAATGGGGAAATTGGACAAGCAACATTGGTTGATACCGTGAAGAATCGTCAAAAAAAAAAAAAATCGTGAAAGTGTAAAGAAACGCCCAAAAACAAAAAGAATGGAAAATTCCTTCACACTTTGGCGATTTTTCCTGGCGTTTCTTCTAATGTACCTTAAATTAGGTAAAACTAGGTACAGCTTTGTCCTTCCATACAGTTTGTTATATTTCTCTAAAGGAAAGAGTTGTACCTACTCGGTTCCAGTTTTTTCCTTTCATCACGATTGTTGTACCTACTCCATACATCTTCCATGTCTCTAGAGAAACTTCAAGTAACTTCTAGGTACAGCTTATTCCTTCTATCCTGATTGTTGTACCTGTCGGTACAGCTTCAATTGCTCTACAGAAAAGAGTTGTACCTACTCGGTTACAGCTTTTTCCTTTCATCACGATTGTTGTACCTACTCAATACACCTTCAATTTCTCTATAGCAAAGAGTTGTACTGACAGGTGCCACAATCAAGATGGAAGGAAAAGGGTGTGCTTGGTAGGTACAACTCTTTTCTATAGAGAAACAGAAGCTGTACAGACTAGGTATGTCCAACAATTGGGATGGAAGGAAAAAGCCGTACCGAATTGTATCTCATTTATCGTAAAAAAAGCTGCATTTGGCGAACTTCAGGCACATTCGATCCTAGGGAATTTATTCTTTTACGAAAGGTAACGTAAAGGTGTTTGGTTCTATCCTAAGGAAATTACACTTTTACAAAAAGTAACAAGGGTTTAGCTTTTAATTCAAATAACAAAAGAATGTGGAACATCGAAGACGGCCACCACACTGTGAAAACAAGATGGTCGCTGTCGTAGAAAAATTTTTGATTTTACTTAATTTCGTCAAAAAAAAGGAATTTAAAAAAAAGTAAAACATATTTTCGTGGTCAGCGACGGTTTTGATATAGCAACTTATGTGATTATTCTCGATGTACTGCCGAAAAAGTGTACCTAAGGGGGAAATTTTTTTTGTCTTGCAGACGTGTTTTAATTTTGAAAAATAGTTGTGAAAATCAAGTAATATTATAAATGCGAAAACACATTTCTGTTAAGTAAGGTTCAAATTAACCGTTAATCCACTTTTTGCTGTATTCCATCTCTTGAATCCTGAGAATTATGTTCCCGAAGCTAAACGCATGTATCCTCTTAAGGCGTTATGTTCGATCCAAGGAAATCTATCCTTTTACGAAAGGTGGCCCAAGGAAAACTGCCCCTTTACGAGAGGTAACCTAAGGGCATTTTGTTCGATCCCATAGACGTTCAACATTTATGGTTGATTTTCATGATTACGATTTTCAACAACGCCAAAATGTGATGAATCGCATAAAAATATAAAAATCTTTCGATTTGACTTTGACGATACTTTACGTCTATTTGATAGTTTGATAGTGGTGGACATACATTTGAAACTAACGACAGCGACTTTCAATACCTCGATAAGCACCGCCGCAATGTCCACAGACTCGAGAAAATTAACAGGTGGAGAATTTTGGGCACTTTAAAATTTTGCGCCCTTGCCTGTCATTTTTCTAATTTTCATATTTTCAAGATGGCGATAAAACGTGGCGCAAAAAGTATTCCTATTCTTTTTTCTCAAAGATCTAAAGGCGTTCTTCACTGGTTTAAAATTTCATTTTTTCTGTGTTGTAGCTACAAGGAAGCGAAGGTGAGCTGGGCCTTTTATTGAGGTTGAAAAAATTTAGTTTTTTTAATTTAATAAGAATTAGAATTTTTTAGATTTTCAATACCAAAAATTTAGTCCTATCGGTCGATAGCCGCCGTCGTCTAGATATTTTTGGTTAACGCTGACCGCCGAACACAAATTGATCGGCGCACAGGTCTAACGAAAGTGCATTCAAACGTGTATCATAGTGAAGTAATTAAAAACAAAACTGATAAACAGAAAAAAAACAAGCCTTTTTTGTTACTTTCTGCGGTATTGCTGGTGCTCTGAATATAATATGCCACTTTTTTACTTAAAAGTGCATGCATTCATTATTATTTTCCACAATGAATAAGCTATTCATTTTCATATTGATATTAAAATGATAACGAACAAAAGCATATAACATAAGGCAACATCTGGTTAATGTTTTGTATGAAATCATTGCAAATTCTAATGAATGACTTGTATGTGTTTTTTCGTCGTATTTTTCAAACTCAATTAGGGCAGCCGTTCTAGTCCTCGGACGATTTTATTATAATTTTTTTGTTTTTGATTATGATCAAAGATTTCACAAGACGCAAATTTAATTAAGATAAAATCGGTCTGCAGTTTCATTCGTTACACATCGTTTTTTATGCTTGCAACTCCGTAGCTCCTTAGAATTGTATACATACTGGAGCTACGCGGATCATTTCTTAAAAAACTACTTTCTTGAAAATAACTGAAATAAGCAGGAGGAAAGTAAATTGAGTCCTCGATGGAATCGTGAACTCTCTCGTACGTGTGGAATGAAATAAATAAAAAGAGAGACGCTACAGTTCTGCACGAATGCATGTGGAATAGAAACAAACAAAATCCGCGATAAGTATTAGTACATTACCATGTTCCGTAGTTTTTAAATGGCATGTACGTATACGAGTGCTTGCACGTGTATTTGTACATAGATAGGGCGCTGTGATGCAGGTACATTTTGATTTTTTTTTATTGAGGAAATCATAGCAAATCATAGATAGGAAATAGGATGTCAGTTATTGTTATGGTATGTACTATGTAGTGTGCTTGTGCATATGTAATTTGAGATAAAAAATTATTGCACAGGTGGAACACAAACCCACAATTGCCGATTTAGCTACCGCGCACACTTTCCATTTAAATTTTGACTTTGGAATTAAGTTTGTCGTAATCTGAATGATTTTGAATCATAGAACTTAGTGACATATTTTTGGCCACGACATTCTTCAAATCGATTTGATGGCTTATTTTTGTGCAAATGTCTAAAAATGTAGATTATGTTGTCTCCTACATTTACACAAAAATGAGCCATCATGGCTTCACAGTTAAAAATCGATTTGAAGAATATCTTGGCCACAAATATGTCATTAAGTTCTATTGGTCTTTGACGATCCATTTTGAAATGATGAGTTTTATCAACCATTGTTTGCTTGATTGTGGTCAATTTCTATCTCGAGATTAGCCCAAGCGCTTTTAATGAAATTTTAAGAGCACCACCCGTTGTCATTTCGATGGTTTAAACATCAATCGGCGCGGTTAGTACTTGGATGGGTGAACACATTATATTTCGTTGACATTATTTATTACCGCCTTTATTAACACAGCCTTTTTCGCCGGAGTTTCGGCACTGTAAGTTATACATCATCATTGAAAATAAATGGTGAGTTAAGTTAGGGTTCCCATTTTTGAATTTTGAAATAGAATAGAAATTTTGGCATAAAAAAAAGGACGAAAAGATTTCCAACGAGGAATTGCAACGTTTCCAGGTCTTGGGTAATTCACATTGCAATTCTGAAGATATTACCTTTCGAGTATTATACGAATAAAGACTACTTTCTTCCCTATCACATTTTCTTAAATTACATTTGACTAGTGTAGTACCCGGCTTTGCTCGGGATTATTATAATGACAAAATATTTAAAGCTTTTCACGCGACAAAATAAAATTTTCCCCAAAACATAATTTCACGCGTTGATTTCACGCTTCGAAAATTTTCACGCATCACATAAATGTCTCCACGTTTAAGAAACGCATCCACGGCAAAAAAAACTTCGCACGTCAAATAACGCATGAAAGTTAAACAAAAATTCGCTCGTTCTTTCTAACGTTTCCTCATTAGCCGGTATGCCAAGTTCCAAGTCTGTAGAACCCGTCTGGGCTCTTATAGAGAGACAAACAAACATTAAACTTTATATTATAGATTTTCCTTCCTGCCAGAATTTGGATGTCTCTCAAAACGTCACACAATTTTCTCTATTTTAAAATTCCTAAGTTTTATATTTAAGGATATAAGATGAGGGTATGTTTATGTTACAAACGCTAATGAAGCTAGCGGAATTTTTTTACGCTAAAGAATTTCTTGTAACGTATTTTTATAGAAAGTCATTAATTGAAGCCGCGTAGCGAAAATTTTCGCTACGTGGGTTGCGTCAAATCTACTTAAAAAAAAAGAAGTTTGTTTTAAAAAAGAGGACATTTTATGAAAAAATTTTGCATTTCGCATGTGATGTCGCAGTATAATAGGTTTGATTTGTTGTCACACGGACCAAAAAGGTGTCTTTTTGGTCCTAGTGACGTAATATACTATTAGCTTATATGTAAATCATGCATAGTACATGTTTCTAATTATATCCTAAATTACACAATAGTTATTTATGTAACAAGAATCATATGAATGTATTTTATGGCACTAGATGTCAATTGTCGACCCGAAGCGTATCCGATATCAATTGTCGACCCAAGCCGAATCCGAGGTCGACAAGACGTAATGTGCGAAAAAATACATTCGTACCTACTGTGGTTGATAAAACATTTTTCGCAATTTCGAGACATAATCACCTAATTACCTAATTTTGCACCGAAATTCACGTGTAAACACAAATTTATCAATGAAAGTATAAACCAGGTATGGTCTGTTCATACAAACCGGATGACATAGCGATTTCATATAAACAAACTCACCTCTCATGAGAGTTTGACAATCGACCATACCTTGTATTGACGTTCATTGAAATTTATTGGAGCGATCAAGAAGGCTGCACTATAATACACATTGCAATGTGATGTAAAGAGACGCGTTGAACGAAATCAAATGTCAATGCTTAGTATTTATATACGCTTCAACAATACGTTCGGTAAAATTGTGTATCTCTGCAGCTGAATGATTATAGTCGCTGCTATGTGCTCAAAAAAGTGTCGGTGTCGGGTGTTCGAATTCTGGTCAATGCAAGATTTTTCTTCATAAAAATTCAGTCTTCTTTTCAGGTAATAGGTTCTGATGCGTGCGAAAATAGTATTTTTCGTCACAAGTGATGAAAATTTGAATTTTTCAAGACTAGTCGTACGCTTACGACGTGTTCTGAAAAATTCTGCTTTCATCACGGGTTACGAACTACGTTTTTTTGTGCCCTAAGGATCATAATTAGACAAAACCACATCAACATAAACAAAGATTTCACTCTAGACCAATTGTAAAATTGAAAAAGTAACTGCTCTGTCGGAGTCCTGCGCCAAACACATGCATTTTGTTTGATCAAAATCCATTGAGTCGAAATGTAATTATTTTTGCACCTTCATACGATTCTTGTTACATAAATAACTATTTCATTCACCACAATCATATGCCAAAAAAAATTCTGTCCATTCCGTTCCGTAATCATTAATTTGTGTGTAACGCGAGAAATGTAAAGAATTAAAAAAAAAGGAAAATTGTTGACTCAACATTTTTGATTCAAGAATGCATTTATTCACTGCTCGTTCAAATATATAATGAGAAGTCATGTCGTGGCTGTCATAACTTCCGATATGATTTTCGCACACGACATCTTTATTGCACTTCGAAAGAAAATAAATTAATGGATTTATTTTAAGATGAAAAGAAAAATATTCTTCTGATTTTTCCGTTTTATATTGAAAGTCACATTTGCCTTTAATTGTTGCTTAAGTTCAATGATGTGAAATATATTTTTAGAATTTCCCCATTTTAACTAGGTTCACTCGGTCCCATCTGATAGGTATTACCGGTCCCTTGACGGATAACAGTTTATTTTAATACTAAACTCTAAGAAATGTACATGCACAATTCTTTAATGAGTGAGTTAGTTTTGAAACATTTGAAATTAATTGAGCATTGAAAATCATTAACACATCATTCAAAGTGATATACAGCTACGTGTAATACTTGGGGTGCGCGGAAACCGTTAAAACGAATGAGCAGTGGGTTTGTTTGAATGGGCCAGTTGGTAGAACAACGAAAACCCCACATCCCAAAAGCTGAAGCAAATTCAAATTTCACATATGTCAGCAGATGTTCATCATGAGCGTGCGTTAGCATAGTCCCCGTGATGCAGGTCCAACTACAAGAAAAATGTTGACGTTTGCCAAATGGCTTCAAATTAGCAATAAAAAAAAATCTCGGCGTCCGTACGAATTCAACGCTATCGCTAATTGAAATCGGTTTTGATTTGGCCGAGCTAAACTCTTTCAAGAAGCCCACTTTTCATAGTTAACCAAGTTACTTTGTTAGTAGGTCGTCCGTGTTTTCATTTGGAGACCTGTCTCCTAAACGCTTCAAATTTTGGGGGTTCAGTCGCTCGTTCGTTTGGGAGCTAGGGCTCCTTGAAGTTTTGTGGATGGTAGAAGTGTGGATGGTAGAACAAATGTAGGGTGTGAGCGGGGTAAAAAATGAACTTTTGATAGAGGCAGTTGCCATGAAAACTGTGTTCGCGAAATTTCGCCGTCGAAATTTGTTGTTTTGGTTTAAAAACCTTATGAAACACAGAGAAAACCTTTTTCCGGAAAAACTTGGGGATTGGGAAAAAATAGGTTCTAGAAGAAGAGTCAAAATTTTCGTCTGCTCTCGGCTCCGCCTCGCCTCTTTAAAGTTCAAGTGCATACATGTCTTTGTCGAGTGATTTCTCCGGCTGTATGGCACGCAGGATACCTTATGATAGCTCAAATGAAAGGTAAAAGTCCAAAGCTACTCTAAGAATGAGCAGTCCGAGATTAACTGTCTCTTAGCCTCGCTGATTATACATTTTTTAGCCAAATTTATCGTACGTGGTATCGTTTTAAAGGGAAAGAAACAGACTTCAAGATAAAAATAGTTCCTGAACTATAAAAATAAGAACTTGACTCGGATCGCTGATCAATGCGTCCCAATGTTGATATGTCACTCCCTTTAAATGTTAGCAGATTCAAGAAAATTTTCAAAAATTGCAAAAAAAAACTTGTGTTGGTTTCTCTTTCGTCATTTAAATATTTTCCAGATGAGACTTATGTCAAGAAAAATATTTGAAAGTGTTGCGACGACAATTTGCGAAAGAAAAACCAAATGTTGTGGTGAACTTCCGTTCCAAAACTTAAGTATTTTTTGTGATTTTAATAAAATTAAATATGGCGTCTGCCAGCCATTTTGTTTGAAATTTGGTCCGGTTTGAACACTTGTGATATTTGGTCTTTATTTAGTTTATCTAAATGAAAATCAGAAAAATTCGGCTTAAAACATTTAATTTTCAAGCAAAATATTCATATTTGTAGTAAATTTTAGTAAAAACTCGGAAAATTCATATGAGTATCGAAAAACTGGAAAATCTTTGGCATGCTAAACAATACTCGAGACCAATACCTTTAATTTGAACTATCGCACACGTCACTCTCTGACGCACAGAACTCCATGAATCATGCAAAAAGCATAAGAAAAACAATCCTCGAAAATGAGTGGAAAATTGCATGTAAATTAACACACAAAAAAGAAAAAAAAACATTTTTTCAATGTGCAGAATGAAATGTTCATCATTGATGAACAAAGTTTGACTCCAAAAATTTAAGTTTAAAAATATTTAACTTTAAAATTAAGAATTAGACTCAACTTTCGAAAAAGAAAAAATTGAAAAACCTCTAGGAAAATTGGAAAATTGCGGAAAATGCTTCGATCCAAAATAAACTTTCGATCTTTACCTTTCATTTTAGCTATCATAAGTTATCCCGTGTGCAATATAGCCGAAGATATGACTCGAAAAAAACACCTCTGCACTTGAACTTTAAAGAGGCGAGGCGGAGCCGAGAGCGGCTGTAAAATTTTGTCTCTTTATCTAGAACCTATCCGGAAAAACTTTGTTCGCGAAATTTTGCAGTTTTTGCGATCAAATTTTTTAATTGCAGATTCGGATAGAGTACCTTCTGAAACGTGGAAAAAACACGTTTCCGGAAAAACTTTGTAAAGAGTGACGCAAGTCCCTATGTATACTTCCAAAACATCTGATGTCGTTGTACCAAAAAAAATAATTTAAAAAAAATTCTAAAAAATATTTGCGTCACAAGCGGCCGATGTTGAGGAAAGTACCGTTAAAAATAGTGTAAAAATAGGTATAAATATGTCCTGGAAGAATGGAATTCAAACATTAGAAAGTCGAATCATATGCCACTTTCTATCGTTACCTACAACGATATCAGTTGCTCTCTTGACTGATTTTAATATGTTATCAGTTGAGATTGTTATTTGGACTTTGTTGATATTCCCTGTAAATTACAATATCCGATTCCTATCTAAGTAAGATTATCGAAGCTAAACCGTTTTTATGATATCGACATGTATTGAGAAAGTGGTGTTGTACTTACTCTGATCTTTGTTTTTTTTTTTTAAATACCTTCAGCTACATTTAGCACTTGTTTCAATAACAATAATTGTCAAAACTAACAAAGCGGTTGATAATCCAAATTTGCCCTCAAATTAATCTTATCACGTATAACGTTTATCACAAGGTATCATGTGCATTTCCTAAAGAAAATATTTTGCACATACCTGACGAACTTCCGTATTAAACGTGTGTTATTTGCGAAAGTAAAAATTAAATCCAAATTATCAAAGTCCTCTTAGTTCGAAATTAACGAAATTTTCATTATTTTCACTCAAACGGATATCCTGTTCACGGGTATAACATTTCAACAGGAAAAATTTGATTGAATTGCTTGCAAAAGCAATCGTAACATTTGTGCTTCAAATTTGGTAAACAAAATTTCACTCATATCGGAACAAATAAAACGTTTTTCCGAACCGAATCACAACATGAGCGATATATCAAATAATTCAATCCAACCGACCGTAATGTGTCTAATACGAACACCATCAACCACTCCAACCGGCAAACAAAACGCATCTGATTTAAGAAACTAATTCTTAACACAGGCGAGAAAATTATATGCAATACCGACATCTGTTAACAACAGTAACAACACTTGCGCGGAGCAATTCTAAAAAAGCGCCGTTCTCTCTCTAGATGTCCTATTCTTAAATTCATTCTGCAGTTTCGGTTCTATTTGGTATGAATTTACGATAATAACAACAAAACTCTCTTTTATCAAATGTTGTGAGTATTAGAAATGCGCCGACTCGTAAAGCATGGATCGCACTACACACTCCGTTTGGGAATCGGTATATCCGTTTAAATGACAATTAAACAAAAGCTAGTGAATCGAAATGAAGTTTTGAGAGAAAACTGTGTACTAAACGTCGACAAAATTGAATCGTTTTCAATTTTTCATTGTAAATGGAGGTAAAACGGCATGGAAAACGGAGTTCATGCGATCCGTGCCTAATATTTTTCATGTGGCATTGAGCAATCAACAAAAAACAACGTGAGTATTTTCAACAACTAAGAGTCTAAGTCACAGCTTCTGGGTGGACCAGGTCACTTGACTGAACAATTATTCAAGAGAAAAAAGTGACTAGTTGCTCAACTGGTCTAGATGTCAAGATTTGTATGTAAAAGTCCGGTTAACAAGTTAACTAGGATCAAACCAGTTAATTTAACTGAGCTCGATGGGTGAACACTCTTTTTGCCGTTCTCTTTTAACCTAAGAGTAATCATACCTAGAGAGATTTAGAACCAAATTACGTAAAATATGTGGTCCTAACGTGAAATACGAAATGTTTATTGGTATGTGTTTGCCCTCTTAATTATGTGCCGCTCTCCAAACTATCCAGAATGAAATCCAAACTATCCAGAATGAAATCCACCGAATGGCATTAAGAGGGCAAATTGAACTATCAAAAGCATCAATTGGTGTAAAATTATGCGAAATGTGTATCTTATACAAACTGATGTTGGGACCATATTTCGTAAAACACATTTCCTCTCTAGGTTTTAACACTCTTAGCTTTTAATACTCTATAGATTTAAAAAAATTTAATCACTTTTGATACGAAGAGGAAGTTATAGGGATTATTTTTGGACCCGTACTACAGCGTATACGAAAGAGTGATATATGCGAAAACGTTGAATATTCACAACAAACAAAACATGTGTTGGTAGGATTGATTTTGAGCTGGTGTTTTATGAAGACAATCTACCGTCATCTAGCGTAGCTTAATTTAACTATGACATTTACCAATGGACACTAGCTGACTACTCGACACCCCGTACGTTGCAGTTACGAGTTCGAAAACCTATGGGTATTTTTCCAAATGATTATAAATCCAGAAAAAATAATTTTTTGGACGTCTGGATCAGGAGCTAGACATATTTTAAGTTAAATGGGAATTCAACTGGTGTGAGCGAGACAAATATTGTTGTCTCTATCACACTAGTGGAATTCTTATTTAACCTAGAACTGGGTCTATCTCCTGATCCTGACGTCCTGACGTCCTAGAAATTTGTTTTTTCTGGATTTATAATCAGGAGGGAAGAATACCCATAGGTTTTCGAACTCGTAACTGCAGCAATTTTTTTTAACATCAATACCATGGAAACGAGGTGCATGTCTGGCATGGGACGAAACATGCGTGGACACTTCAACATATCAAACATATTAAAGGTGAAAGCTGGTAGAGCAGTGGAAAAGGCAGCGTTGAAAAAACACTATCTGTACAAAGCTATCAAGGAAAAGGATACCATTTTATTGCCTTTCGCTGTGGTGTAAAGAAGTGAAATCGTTCACCTCGAAGAGCTCGGTGGCTTGCTCGTTGCTGCAACTGGTAAAAAATGTGCCAAGAAGTTTCTCAAATATTAGCAGTGCTGTTCAGGGGGGAGTGCGGCTAGTATCATGATTCCTTTCGAGTCATGGTTTTTCACAGTGAAGGCACATTTTTCTACAAATACGGAAAAATGTAGTAGACACCACAATCTTCATTTTTCTTTATTTGTGGAAAAATACAAGGCTGTATACTTTGGGGAGGTCACGCAGACCGCCATTTTATTAGATACGCGGGAACACACCACTTCTGAAGATTTTACATGTAAAAAATTTCACCACATCATCAAGACGACGAGAATCATCAGAGTAGGTGAATTTTTGTATGAAATCGGCCATTTTATCATCAACTGTGGTGTGTAACCCGCGTATATCTGCGTGACCTCCCCAAAGTATACAGCCTTGGAAAAATAGGCCATCACACGACTTCACTGTGAAAAAACAATTAAAGAATGTCTTGGCCAAAAATTGACATTTTAGTTCAACGATTTTTTGACGGGGCTGTCAACGTTGCTGCAAGTAATTTTACTGAGAGGTTGTATAGGAACAAGTCAGATAAACTAACAGAAAAGACCAGATGAAGAAAGACTTGACTGACAACAACATTTTCTTATCGACATTCGCATCAGCGGATTTTCCAAGTAAAATGGAGCCGCCGGGACTTTTTCACAGTTATGGCAAACGACCTGATGGACTTACTCATTACCCTTGGAGTCATGGCAAATCATTGGTGTTACAGAGGTTGATACGGTTGCTCCAAGCTATTTGAGACGGAGTTCTTTGCGCTGTGGATCGATAGCTCAGACAATGCAGAATGTGATAAGCACAGCAACTACACCGACCTTAAAAAGACAAAATATTTTGACGCCGTTGGCACTCGAATTATTTGATTCTGTTGGTGCAGAAACATCGGTTTTCCTGAAGAAACTCGGCAAAATTGTGGCCAGGAATCAGGAATTCTGGCGAACAACTGTCATTCGATTTTCTTTTACTGACTTTCTGTTACTAACATGGAAATGGAAATTGAAATTATTAGTAACCATCGATGTAATATAGGGTAGATTGGTACACACGAAGAACAAAAATTCGGAAATATATCACACACACAACGACACAATTTTTTAATCACAACACAAAACAAAACGAAGGGACATTAAAATAGACATTCAAAAAGGAAGGGGACATTTTGATTTTGAAATATTTGGATGGCTTTCTTCCGTGCGCTTTCTCAGAACGTAAGTTACGTTACACATACATTCTCACATTCTTACATTCTTTCCGCACAAACGTTCTTCGTGTGTACCAATCTACCCTATATTACATCGATGGTTACTAATAATTTCAATTTCCATTCAGCGAAGAAACGCCACCTATATTCAGGACACCTTTGGAGTTGACGACATTTGTGATATTTTTATGTCATCTTAAGAGTGATATTTTTATGTCATCCTAAGAGTGATATTTTATCGTTTAATGTTATTGTTATTGTTAAAAGCTCCTTTGCATTGCTTGAGCATACTTTAGCTATGCTGTATTTGCTGTATTACATTGTTTTTGTTAATTAATCAATGAAATAAAGAGAGAGAGAGATAGAGAGAGAGCAAGGGAATGTATTTTTTGAATGAAGGAAAAAAAGGCAAGTACTTTGAAAATATCTCGTACCGGTCCGTCTCACTCTCTAAGTGTTTGCTATGTTTCCCTCTATCAACATCAAAATTGAAAAACCACACAGTCCTATATTTTTGCTTTAAGTGCAACCTGCAAAATATTGCAAATTCATTCATTATATTCTGCTTGGCGAATCATAAAAAAAAAGTTCAACAATTTCAAAATTAGTGTAAACCAAGTTTCATTAGAAAATGATCACTTTGTAGAATTGATACAAGAATTGAGTGTATGCATTATGCATGAAGGAATCACTGAAAATATATTTTCTTTAACGAGAGCAAGAAAAACAAACACATATCTTGCCTGTCTCCACCATTCTGCTTTATTTTTTATATTTAACATAAATGTTTACACTAGAAATGAAATTTGTTTAGAATCCAATATAAAATTTGGCCCACCTGTTATCCCAGAAGGGTAATATTTGGTTTATGAGAGAAATTGTTGAAAATAAATTCGACAAATCACTTTAATTGCTGTAATTAAAGTAAAATTTTTATCATTATATTGGATTTTAGTGTTACAAACACATTCAACGATAATCGGCAGTATTTTGATACAATAACAAAATTTAGTGCCAAGCGTGACGCAAGTCCTGAACTACAACAACAAAAGTAGGGACTCTTAATATGGCTTGTTGTACATAAAAGTCATACCTCTTAAGAGGGCAGACTAGGTGTGAAGTAGGCTATATATTGAAAAATTGGTTTTAAAATTAATGTAGACCATTTAATGAAAATCTGTTCCAGCAATTAGATGAGCAATATGTTTATCTATCTCTAAAAAATGAAAAACGATTTACAATAAGCAACAGTTGGAAGAAAACCGATTTCCAAAAAAATATTGCATAGCCTAACTTTAAGCGACGTTCATATTTTGGAAATCGGTTTTCTTCCAACTGTTGCTTATTGTAAATCGTTTTTCGTTTTTTAGAGATAGATAAACATATTGCTCATCTAATTGCTGGAACAGATTTTCATTAAATGGTCTACATTAATTTTAAAACCAATTTTTCAATTACAGCCTACTTCACACCTAGTCTGCCCTCTTAATTTAAACTTGTCTCTATACGGTTCTTTCAGACGTAACCTCACTTTATTTTCGATATAGGTTTCATTCATACATTCATTTGTATGAGATTTTCTTTGAAAGAACCTTACCTGTATTCTACGATTTTTCTCTATTTGGCTAAGAATGTGCCATCATGGCTTCACGGTTAAAAATCGATGAATGTGTGGCCAAAAATTGACATTTTAGTGGAGAATTACTACGCGGATGTGAGGACTTCACAAAAATGGCTTTAGAGGCTTGAAGAACATATTTATCCCAAAACGTTTTTACCCCCCAAACATAGAGATATTTGTAATCTAGGCATCCATTTAAGTTAAGTCAATTATTAGAAAAGGTTTTTTTCTAGTTTTCCTTTCGCCCTCTCGCTCGTCAGTCGCCATTTATATAAATAACTAACACATTAACGCTGAATTAAGTTGAAAAGCCGTCCTTAGGTTAAACACTTGCTGCAAGTGAAATATTATTATTATATTCGTAATTTGTACTTTTTTTGAATAATAAAGTTCGTTAATCTAGGCATCCATACGCACGAGTTCAACGAGCTATTGCATTTTAAAACCACTCGATAGAGTTGTAACTTCTGCTATTCTTTTTTGCATGAAAAATCAATGATCGAGTAGAAAAATTAAATTTTTCTGTTCTTGATTGTTTTAGCTTTTGTCAAATTTGATGGATCAAACAGGGAAATTAAAACAAGCTGAAGATCAATGGACTAAATACTAAATAGAGTTCTGAAACTGGACAGTGTATCATACAAATTTTGGCACTGTAAAAATTTTGGAAAATGTTTTAATAGAAAATATTACTCTATTTGGAAGCTGTCATTTGAAGCACTTTCGAATGAAGTGCATTGATTTAATTCAAGATTATATTAAAGTGGTTCACTATTTTAAGCTATCTAAGGGTTACTCTAGTAGTTAGTTAGTTCCTATGAAGAACAAGAACGATTTCGTAATTCCTAAACGTTTTCATAGATTTTCCTGAAACTTTTTTTATAGGTCAATATAACATAGATCTATCTGCTAGAGCTCCTGTAAGTTCCCATTCAAATGGTATACAATAGTGCGGAGGATTTATATGAAGAAATCATGCAGAAATATCATTTCTTACCTTTTAGTGTCGAGACTTTCGGAACCTGCAAAATTATTTGTTAAATGACTCGGCCCTATTCTAAATTCAAAGTCATGGAATATTCACGCTAAATCATTCTTCATACAAAAAATAAGTTTCGCTATCCAGCGTGGAAACGTAGCTGCGATCATCGGAACGATTCCACAAAATGCGAAGATAAAAGAAGTTTTTTATTTAAATGGTTAAACTTAAATAGAAAACTTAGCCGCCGATTGTAAATTTTGATCATTGTTAATAAAATGGTTTAAAAATAATAAATCCTAAGTAGAGTCGAAAAAAAACTGTCATAATAGATACACATCGTTGGCCTAATAAAGTACTTTGCACCACAGAAATGATAAGTTGGAACGCCTGTGTGAATGACAGTTGGTTTCCATGTGAGAGAATGGAACCAATTTTGTATGCAATTCTCTCACATTCTCTCCCATAGGAACCAACTGTCTTTCATATGTTCCTTCTATCTCGCCACAGGCGTACCAACTTATCATTTCTCTGCTTTGCATTGAGATTCATACAACGGTTTATGTAACAGAGACTGAGTTGGACAATAGGACATGCATCCATTTAATGTCGTTCTGAAGGTATTTATTTCACAGAGTTCCCGGACACAGTGAAATACGATTTTTTTTTTAACATTCAGTGCAATAAGAACTTTTTATTCGATAAAAATCTTGCAGTGACCAGAATTCGAACCCCTGACACTAATTTTTTTTTAAAACACAAAGCAGCTGTTATAGCCATTCGGCTATAGAGGCACACAATTATACCGAACGTATTGTTGGAGCGTATATACTACTATGCATTGATTACTTGATTTCATTGAACGCGTTTCTTCACATGACATTGCAATGTATAAAGCAGCCTTCTTGATCGTTCAAATGAATTTCTCTCACTTGTAAATTTTGGTATGCCGATATTTTTTCGCACACGACATCTTGACGACCTCGGCGCCTCGGATCGACAATCGACATATAGTGCGAAAAAATACCCAAATACCTTGGTAGATAACGGATATTTTATGTGCTCGTAATTTGCAAACGTCCCTAAACAGTTCTCGCAGCATAGGCAGCTATTCTTCAAACAATTAGTAAAATAAAATCCATCTGAAATAGAATAGAATAGATATATTGTATTATTGTATTCTATAATACACGTATGCATCAATTAAAACAAATTAATTGAAATATATTTCTTCACATGTCTACCACATAATCAAAACCACTCATATAATGTTCTCTCCCCCATCCAATATTGAATTCCAAAAATAACACGGTTATTATGCGCTGCAATGCCATTGATTTATTTTACCGTATCGTTCAGTTTAGGTATATTCTAGTTTTCTACTTTCTAATTTCCCCATCAATGAAAAAATAATTTATTAAGCGAGACGAAATGCATTTCGAAAATAAATTCAAAACAGTTAAACACTCGTTTTTTACCGATATGTTAAATGTTTAAATGTTCAAAAATGAGTATTTGGATGCTCTGTGGTATACTAAAAAAAACGGAACGTACCGCTAAAATCCCTAATGTTGTCTTCAAAACCTCTTCAACGTGGAGATGTTATTTAATGTATAAATAATTTTCCATTTTTCTTTAACATTCTGTAGTATTCTCTCCACAGGAATATATTAAGCAAGCCCACGGTGAGCTTGAATCAATTTTATTCGACCTCTAGTGAACAAGAAATGTTTTTAGTGGGTTTTGTAGAGGGCAGTACCATGAGTAAGAATAGCATAACAAGAAAATGTTTCGATGGTAAAATTTTTCGTTATGTCAATTTTTCGACGAGAGGTTGAATAAAAAAATTTCAAGCTCACCGTGAGCCGAGGGATGTTTAGACCCGAATAAAGTACAGTGATTTTATAGGTTTTCCACTACGTTTGCAACACGTCGAATTGCATTTAGAGAAAATATGTAAGCCTACGTTTGCCGGCCTTTCACACTTCTTAAAACTCCTAAAATTTTAAAAATGCTTCTAAAATGGAACTTCAAAAATCTCATTAAACTCCTATAAATCAGGATCAAGATCAGTGAATGAATAAAATAACATGAAAAATATCGCGAACAAAAACACAGAAAGCTATTTTTCTTACAATCTTCCAAAATTATCGGGCTAGCTCCGCTCGCTATTACTACTCTTAATGATATTTAATATCGCGAAATTTTTCGCAAGGATCATGCCCTCGGTTGAGCGAGGACGGTTGAGCATGTATACAGCAACTTTTTGACTTCTCCAGCTTGCAAAACTAGGACATCTGCAATCTAGGAATCCATACGAGTTCAACGGGCTATCACACGTTACTGCAGCTTCAAAATTGGGCGAGATATTGAACTTCGCAATATTGATTTTCAGATAATGCAAATTGCCCACGTTAGTTAGTTAGTTACTTAGTTCCTATGGAAAAGTGGATCCAACAACTCCTAAACGTTTCTATAGATTTTCATGAAATTTTGGTTGTAGGATAATAATGACTTAAAAATAAGAATGGAATTTTCAAAAGTTGGAAAAAATCCATATCTTGGGAGCTGGAGCTCAACAAAGTTTCCATACAAATGCCATATAAAAGCCAATTTTTATATATGTGAGTGTGTGTGTGTGTTGTATATTTTGGTGCATGTGGTGGTAATGTGGTGAAAGGTGTGTGTTGTTTTGGGATGTGTTTCTTGTTGGAAATTCCTGGAATCATTAAGTATAAACTTCCACTAGGTTGGTTCCTAAATTTTGGGATGAGAGATGATTCCTGTGGCACTACCTAACTTCCACCGGTTTTTTTTTTTTGATGGATTTGTGTTATTTTCGACATGAGTGAGGTATTCCAAGGTTGGTTCCTAAATTTTGGGATGAGAGATGATTCCCAGAGCCGTATTAACACGTCAGGTGAAATAATTGAGGAAAATTCTGTTAGGAAAATGGTTAAAAAAATATACTGAAAGAATTGAAACTTAATAAAAACCAATCATCTGCCACTTGTGACGCAAATTTCTTTTCGGAAAATTTTCATTCACAAATTTTTTGGGTCAATTTTTTGTTGATAAAACTTTTGCGTACGGCGCACAATGCGTCACCCTCAGCGATATCAGTTATTTTGTAAGTAAGATAAAGGACTTGCGTCACATTTACCCATTAAGGGTTTTTTGACTGATACATAATGCCGATAAATCGGTCGATCGGAAGTGATCACGCACGAAAATCAACTTAAAAAATGAAGTGTTGAGAGAAGAAAATTCAGTGGGACTACATATAAACTAGAAAAGAGTTACTGCAACAGGGCCTATTTAAAGCAATTATAAATGCTTAAATTTAATACAAAGAGTACGTGAAAAAGTGATGCAAAATCGACCGAGGCAAAATGCTTGCAAAAATATGACAAAAATATTTTGCAAGCACAGTGTAAACATTCGATAGGACATTCGATATTTTTAACGTTGCCCTAGCCGCGGATTTGAACACGGGACCCCCCGATCATGAGTCGAGAGCTCTAAGCGCCAAAACCACGGGTTCAGACAAAATGATATTTACTTCGAACGCCTTTATGTTGTGTAGCATGCTAGATTGAACGTGTGGTGTGTATGTGTGAATTGTGTGAACATAGATATTATTAGGCTTTGTGTACGAAATTAAATTTTAATGTCTCTGTCATTAAATTGTTGTACCATATGCTGGGTCTGATCTTTATTAGTTGCTATCACGCCTACGTCGTCAGCCGAACGGAGATGGCTCAAGTACTCTCCAATTTTCTTCATTTCCATCATCCCATCTTATTCCAGTCTAACTTCTTAAAAATACTCTCCAGAATCGACGTGAATAACTTCGGTGATATGGTATCACTCGGTCCAACACCTCGGCCGACCCTGAGTTTCGTCGTGTTCTTGTGAAGCTTTGTACATGGAGTAGCATTTTTGTACACGTATCGGATTGTGTTGGAGCACCTTGAATCTACTCTACATTCGTCTAATAAGTCCAATAGCGGTATATAAGTGTTTGCACAGGAATTTATTAAACTTGAATTAGTGCGGGGCTGTATGCTGTATGCAATTTTAATGAGATATAGTTTAGGGACAGGCTGGAATGGAGTAGTTTCAAGATGTTATAACTTTTATGGACAACAAGCCATACTGCGTACACTAATCCGTCCTTATGTTTTTTACAGGCACACACAACAAATCAAATTTATTGCATTTTTACATGTTTTATGTTTATTATTTTATATCATTTTGCCCATACATTTCCCAGTTTATGTGGTGATGGTTTCGAGATAGATTGTTTATTTCTAAATTTTATGCCTCAAACAACGAAAATCATGTAAACACAGTAATTAGCAATATCATCTCGTTATATTGTCTAAAATTAAAACAGAAGAATGAAGAACGTGGCAGACGCTGTAACAGTTGACCCGTACGTCGACGAAGAGTCGTACGTAGTGCATGTATCTACGAAATAGTTATTACCGATATCAATACTCTCTCTTGCAGGTGAAAATTTTTTTGAATCGGACACACCATTTTTGTTTCCGGACGTTTATGGTGTTATTGATAGGGAATTTCAAGGTGATCATTTCGTAGCAGAAGTTTTTTTTTTAAACGACCTCAGGCTCGGGGCGACTCTACGAAAATTTGAAAATTTCAAAATCATGACTTTTTCAGAAAATTTTTCCCCGAAATGAAACGACCCGGCCGGTTTTGTTCTAATTGACAGACGATTCTAATAAAAGTATCGTCGGGTCGAAAGGTTGTAGCTGTGAGTCAGGCAACTATCAGTAGTCATTCGGTGACCAGAAGTACTCAATGATCTGTATGTCTATAGACCTGGTCTCATCAGTGGATGAGCTAGACATGACCAGAAAGCTTCCCGATGGTGAGCATATAATTGTTCAACTTTGTACTCACAAATAAATATTTTTCAACATGGCTCAATTTTTTGTCAGGGATTAACAAAGATTCGTTTTCTACGCGATTCCCCTGACTTTTTGATAGTTTTGTTTTTTGAACACCGCTGTATGTCTCCTGTCGCAATCATTTCTTATCACATTTTTCTTCGTCACTGTCGGATTGTTCAGAAATGAATTTTACTTTCTTTGCAGCTCTCCTCGTCTTTTTATGCTTTTTGTAGCTCTTGTAATCCGACTCCGACTCCTCGTTTCGAAAAAGAAACCATGGAAATCACCACCATTAAAATTTGATGTGACACTGACGATGAGACTTTTGTCTTCTAGAAGTTTTTTTTATTTGAACACATTTCAGAGCGCCAGACTTAATTTTTGAAGAGTTACAGCCAATCAAAGCGCTGTGGTTGTCCTGGCAGCTGTGACTTTGGTCTTCAAATTTTTTTTATTCGATGCAGAATCAGCTATCTTCAACATTTCAGAGCACAAGACTTAATTTTTGAAGAGGTACAGCCAATCAAAGTGCTGTGGTTGCAATGGGAGCTGTGACTTTGGTCTTCTTTTTTTTTAATTCGATGCAGAATCAACTATCTTCTACATTTCAGAGCGCAAGTGTTAATTTTTGAAGGGTAACAGCCAATCAAAGTGATGTGGTTGCAATGGGAGATGTGACTTTGTTCTTCCAATTTTTTTTTTTATTCGATGCAGAATCAGCTATTGTCCACATTTCAGAGCGCCAGACTTAATTTTTGAAGAGTTACAGCCAATCAAAGCGCTGTGGTTGTCCTGGCAGCTGTGACTTTGGTCTTCTAATTTTTTTTATTCGATGCAGAATCAGCTATCTTCAACATTTCAGAGCACAAGACTTAATTTTTGAAGAGGTACAGCCAATCAAAGTGCTGTGGTTGCAATGGGAGCTGTGACTTTCTTCTTCCAATTTTTTTTTTTATTCGATGCAGAATCAGCTATCTTCCACATTTCAAAGCTCAAGACTTATTTTTTGAAGAGATACAGCCAATCAAAGTCTTGTGGTTGCCCTGGGAGCTGTGACCTTGGTCTTCCAATATTTTTTTAAAATTCTATGCAGAATCAGCTATCTATCTTCCACATTTTAGAGCGCAAGACTTAATTTTTAAAGAGTTACAGCCAAGCGAATAAAATTAAAATGTCTGTATTAACGATCTCTTAGTTTTAAATGTAATCGAAAGTATTTACATTGTGTGTTTTATTTGCTTGTTTTTATATTATATAAAACGCAACCAATCAAATATAAAATTTTTAAACTTAGAAAAAATTAAATTCAATTCATAAACGTTTGCGTAAAAAATAGAAATTTCCAGCTTAAGTGGCAGCAAAATGTTTTTTTTTTTTTTTCAATTCAACAAGAAAAAGAAGTGTCACTAAAGGAAAATGTGTATCGCGAAACAATTCACCAACGGATAATCATTAAATTTTTTTCGTTTACAAAGTTACTGAACTGCGCAATGTATTTTTCAAATAATTTTTTTTTTACATTTTTTGTTTTAATAAAATAATTTTTTTTCTTTTCTTTTTTAAATTTTGTAACAATCATCAGTCTTATTTTGCCACAAGATTTCATGTTTACATTTTTCGATTTTTTTTATGGATTTTCCGCGTTGAAGTATGTTGTCGGTGGCACATTTTGAACGTCCTGGAAGCAAAACGAAAAAATTCTAAAGTCAATATACGATACTTGTTTAGTAGTTGGTCATGTTTAGTAGTTGAAAATAGTGAAACAGTCTACGCTTTATCGAACCAACAATAAAAAGGGTTTTTTGGATGGCTGGTAATTTCCTGGCCTATTCCATTTACCACTTAGTCAAACCTCCTTACATCGTGATTCCCCGTGGTACATTAACGTGTACTCACATTTGTATCATTTACTCCTGCATTGAGAAGTACAAATAAAAACGAAGCTTTAAGCTTACGAAAACTTACGCAAAGACACAAGTTCGATAAGGTGTTTTGGCTTAACACGGGCACTGTTCAATGCAGGAGTAAATGATACGAATGTGAGTACATGTTCACAAATTACAATCACGATGGAATGAGGTTTGGCTAAGTGGTAAATAGCCATGATGAACTTATTGGGAAAAACGAGGACACGAGTCAAAGATTCTGAAAATTGAGGAGTGACTTAGTGTTGTAACTCCAATTGTGTCGATCGCAGAATGCGTGTCTAACCGACGAAGTGTTTGTTCTCAACCCAAATCCACAAAAGCTACAAATCGCAAGCCAGTTGGTCTCAACACTTAGAGAGTGAAGAGATGCATATCCTGAATCAGGGCTTGCTTTCTCACCAATAGCTACTGTTGTATGTCAATGCCTTTCATTTGACATATCGCACACGGTTTTTGAGCGAAAACATTCTCAGAATGTTTGAAAAACCAGTGAAAAACAGGCAAAACACGCGCTTTTGCTTGCTTTCTCGCCAATAACAACTGATCGACTAACTCGATTTTCGAAAGGTCTTGACGAGACAGACGAGACAAATCAGAGTATGTCAGTTTGAGGAAAATCTGGTTGGTCTATCAGTAACTATTGGCGAGAATTCAAGCAAAACCGCATATTTTTCAACTTTTCCTGTTTTCCCTTACCTCACAGTGAAACTTCGTGAAATATTTACCTACTTTCTCTGCTTTCCCGCACCTTCCTCAGAACAATTCATCAAATGTAGCGAATTGTTTTAGGGAAATTTGGTGCGATTTCAATATTTGGTTCCGTGAGGGCTACTGGGTCTGAAATTCATCATTTCTAGCGAGCGTAATCATTGACTTTTGTGACTTTCCTTTGTTGAATTATGTCTTAGAACTCATCGCAGTTTTGTTAGAGATGGAACGAGTGAGATGGGAAACTGCTGGTTTGACTAAGATTTTCGATGATCGCATGATTACCACGACAAGAATGAGACAAAGACTCGATAATTGACTTTTAAATTACAGAAGAGTTCTGGATGTGCCAGCTAAATGACGAACAGGCGTTAGACTTAGCTATTAGACGAACCATCCGAAAGTTTCTTTAGCTTCCCCGAAAAAATCGAAAGAACAGAACTCTACGTGAGGATGTAATCATTACCCATGCCTGTGAGTCTTGACTGGGAGTGATGCATTGGTTTGAGCCGAAATCTTGCACAACACAAAAATCAAAAAGGTTGCAATGACAAGAGCGTGATGTGCGTCGACAAGTAAATTATCCGTTTTTAAAATTACCTCCATAGATTCCGCTCCAGACTGAGTTGTACTGCTTTCTAAATTATTTGCTCTTAATGCCAGTAGCTGTTGTGTTAAGGCTAAAGTTCCAGATTCTTTGACCTGCACAATCGACCACATGGTATCTGGAAGAAGACGGAAAAAATAAAAATCAAATTTGAAGTTAGATAATCCCATCAAGTAGTGGAACTTACCGCCAAAATAAGAACCATATGATGTGCATAGCCTCCATTTCGTTTGAAATGATTGTGAGAAATCAGGACTGGTAAGTGTAACCGATATCACAGTTTCTTCTCCCGGTTGCAATGAATGAACTGGCGTATCCGGTTGATTATAATTTGATGTACACTTCAAATAACAACCGTTCGGCCACACTTCATCGCCATTATTTTGAATTCGCCACGACTGAACGAAACTAGAAATTCGAACGAAAAGATTATTGAACGGACCGATTGATTGACCGAATCGTTAAGTACTTTGTATTCATGTCAACCGCTTCGTTGTATCCAAAAGTTATGTCTTCGACAATACGCATGGACGGTAACTTCTGGCCTGAATTGAAATCGAAGTAACAACCAACGGCGGCTTGTAGATTCCTGAAATGGTTGAGCAAAAAAAAATTGGACGGTGAAATTGTCAAGTCTATCTCAATCAGAAGAATCAAATTTAGCTTGAAGAAGTAAACGAGATCATACATCCGTCTCGCATGGGGTATAAGTGTAGATCGTAGATTACTAGACTAACGATACATTGCAAATTGATAACTGATCTAGTTCTGCTAAGCTGCATAGGTTTGTTCCAAGGTCAATTCGAAATGTTAAATTCCATCCACAGAAGGCAACTTAACCTCAACTTTCAGGTTGACGAAAATTTTAACGAAAGATTTACTAAAAAAATTTGTTTAGGTTATGTTCATCTCTGTGGATGAAATCGCTGTCGTTTGTGTTGTCAAAGTTCGGGTTTACAGTTAATAGATCATCTTCAAAACCGTTTAAAATGCCATCCACGTTAAAAAAAACTCATACAAATAAATGAATGAACGAAACATTTAACGAAACTTAAGTGAGGTTACGTCTGAAAGTACCGTATCTTGAAGATGATCTGTTGAAACAACCTATATGTCCGAAATTTCTGCGATGTAGTTCGGTTCAATAATTTCTGAATTTTGAAATGTGAACGCTCGAACTTACGATAAAACGAAATGGTAGATATGCAGCATGTACACTTCATTGTACAATGGAGTTAACGTTATAAGAACTATAGATAATTTTCAAGTGTTTACATCGTAAGAGTTTTAACAGAAATGCTATTGTTACAGGTCATGGTAATGTTTAAGTCTCTTTGATCAAAACGACAAGAAAGAAATAGAAAGAAATGATTTATAAGTTTTTCGATACGACTCTTGTATCTGAATTTTCAGCGAAAGATCGAAAGAAGTCACAAACAAATATAACAACGAAGGACAAAAAATTTATAAATTCTGATGCTTGAAAATCACAGCCGCTAACAACACAGTTTTTGAATAGCGAACAACAGTTATTTGTTTACCGCGAGGGGTAAAATAGGAAATTCCAAGAAGAGCAAAGTCTTATGGCCAGAGCAGAGAGAGGCGGGCCGCGAATCACTCGAGTTGGAATTTCCTATTTTCCTTTCGAGGTGAACACAAAACATTTTTCATGCGTGCACGGTAATTTGGTACATCGTTTTTATCAAAACAAATAGGTGAAGAAAATTTCAATTTTCTTGAGTGTCAAAACAAGAGCGAAGAAAATAGACAGGTTTAAGTAAGTCTCCACTCAACAAACAGTACTCCGTGTGAGAGCCGTGAGAGAGCAAGCTGTCAAGTAAACAAAGCAAAAATTGAAAAAAATCAATTTCGTTTCTCACACGGAGTACGTTTTTGGTAAGTTGAAATCAAGAATTACACTCGAACTGACATCAGCCAAAGTGTCAACAAACGTCATTTTCTCATGAGAAAATAAGGTTAATCAGATCGCACATACGAAATAATTTTCTTCGTATCTGTGGACGGTAAATTTTAGGTAACTTCGAGAGCCGAACGAAGTGATGTATGTTTACATTTGTCGACAACATGTGTCCAATTCTTTGAGCCAAGTTATATGTTTCGAGCCCTAATATGGGAGTTTAATAAGAGAAATCATCTGCGAATTAACACACTGATAAGCAAAGCATCTTTCGTGTCTTGTTATGACAGACACCACATCAATTTTTGTTTTTCCTTAACAAAACCAATAATGCTTGATTTCCACTTACCAAAAGAGTACTCCGTGAGAGAGACAAAATTGAATTTTTTCAATTTTTGCTTTGTTTATTTGACAACTCGCTCTATCACGGAGTACTTTTTGTCGAGTGGAAACCATGCTTAAAGGAAAACCACTAATGGCAGTCACATTATTTGACCACATCATTCTGTTGAATCATACAAACAAGTGAATGCGGAACTGTTCTACAGAAGACGACTGACAGCCAAATTGAACAAACAAAATATTCGTGGGCATGTTTGTTTGTTGATGTAAATAATAAGATTACATCGAAATTCACGATCCATATACCAACAAAGACATTTGAAAGATTGAGAAATAGTAAGCAATAATAACAATGACAGCAATTTCCTATGTGGATGCTGAACGTGTTATTCTTGTTGCGATTTTGTCGTCCTTTGTCACTGTTGTGTCGTCATTATCCAAGGCATTATTGCAATGTATGATTAATGCTGGAAAAATGTACGGATTGAAGGCCATGTCAAAAACGTTTTCAAAACATTCCAACAATTTTTTTTTTGTTCTGCATCCATTTGCTGAAGCGCGTCAACAATATTATTGCACTCACGTTAATTAATTTGTTCATGAAAAACATAACATTTTCGCTAATCAACTGTCAAAGTCGCATCATTTTTTTACGACCAACTTACCAATTGTTCATGTCCAGGAAAAATCTGGCTGTGGTATAATTCAGTTGGTTTCCCAACACTTTTTGTAGCTGTACGATCAACTCATCGTGATCCGTTGTTCCTAAACAGCTGAATTGTTGTAGGAATGATGTATCTATGTCACCTCCTTGACTTGGAGGCCCTTGACCTGAATTTTCGTCGATATCCATTATATGTGGTGAGGATAGAAGTACTTTTTTGTTATGTTCATCTAATGATGAATTGCTGGTTTCGATATTGGTTAGGTGTTACACTATTGTCTTCGACAATTTGCGACTTTTTATTGTTTTAATGTATGAAGTGACTTTTGAAGTAGAAAAGCAAAAGCAATGTTGCCAACTTTGTTTTCGAAAAAATCCTAGATTACCAATCAGATAAATATTGTATGGCGTCAACGGCCATCAATTCAAGGGCGTCCAACAAAGATTAAAACATTTGAGTATATACAATGTATACAATGCCGTATTGAATTATATTTCACTTGTCATATTTTCATGGGTGAACGTACTCACATTTTTGAAACTTAGCGGAATAAGATTAGGGTTTTAATTTCACTTGTAGTCGATTGTAGAGTGTAAACTTAGTGAAACGCACTAGCATAAACATATTTTCAGATAATTTTGATCCATCTCCTTCTCAACAAGTTCAATTGCTCATTTATTCGCCAAATGCGCTGGCATGTAGAGGCGAATACAATTCATGGGTACTTCATAGACCATTTATGTTGAAAAAAATACTAGATGGCCTGCAGGATTAATTGACAGCTGATAGCTGTAATCGGTTCGCTTTTGATCACTTTCGTTAACTTTAACTTTTTAATCAACGAACGTGAACGAAAGTAATCAAAAGCGAACCGGTTACAGATGTAGCTGTCAATTCAACCTCCTAGACCATCTAGTCTTTTTTTAACTTAAACCACTTAAACCTAAATTTTATTGTTTTATAGTGCGTTACAGGTATTACAGCAATAAACTGCCAGAAATCTAGTACATTTTGTTATGTAGTGAAATTCAATGAATGTACGCACAAAGTATGGTCTAATGTCAAAATTGGTATGAAGCGGAGGAAATAGCGATTTCATATATAAACAAACTCACCTTTCCTTTCAATGAAAATCATTGAGAGGTGGTGTTTGTTTATATGAAATCGCTAATTCCTTCGGCTTGTATGGATAGACCATATCTGGTTTGTGCATTCATTGGTGAAATTAGTTCACAAGGAATAAACTCCATGTCATTACCGATTTCATGAGAGATGTAATACAAGATGATTCAGAGAAAGTTTTATTACATTTTTGTCTTACATAGTTTCATACCATTCATAATTCATTAAGTTGAAACAGTTGAAATCACAGTCGTCCGTTTCACCTCTCCATTTACATAACATTTCTATTGTTTCGATGACTTTTAAATTGTTTTAATTCCAACTATCAAAATTCCATAAAAACGGTTGGAAAACGGACGACTGTGAATTCAACTTTATCGTTTCTCTTTATTTTTATCTTTCGCTACCGTCAAGTTTTTTATGCTTTATCCAAATGACCGGCAACACTGGATAATATGTACGATGGGTACTTTGACAGATGTTTTGTCCCAAAATTAAAATGATTTTGACTGATGTGACATGACGTTTAGGGCTTATAGTGAAGAGCGCGAAAAATCGGTGAACATTTAAAAAAAATATGGATTGGCCTGTTAAAAATAGATAAAAAAGATTCATGGTGGCGAGCTGAAGTGACGAATAAACGGCTTCAAATGGTTAGTGAAGACAAGAGACAATTTTTAGAAATTGGATGAAATTATTAATTTAATTTTTTACGAGCGAGTATGGAGTAAAAGAGCTTACGTATACAATGAAGTAGAAGGTCGAGCGAAAGATTGATTTACATATTCTTAGTCTAAAATCAGGCACACAAAATGTGAGAGTGCGCAAGTACCTAAATATAGTTATGTCTCGGCTTGATAATACGATACCTTGAGGAATCCTCAACGGATTTCCAAAAACTTTTTTTTGTTCGACGTTGAATTAAATTCATGAGGTTATTCTGAGATGGCCTATATCAGACGGGTGATCTTAAAGATTTTCCCAAAAGAAGTTTTGTCTAGTCGATTGATAACACTGTAACATTAGTAATTCGCAACGGAATAAAAATAGGATTATTTGACTAGGAATGAAATTCAAAGCCAATAAATTCAGGATTTATTTCGAAAAGACTTTTTTGTGTGAGTTGAAGGTGTCTATAATATAACAAAAAATCAACGAATGTGACCTTTGTGGCCAGAGCGAAGTGAGGGCCGCAATTCACACCAGTTTTTTTTTTATTGAAGAGGTAAGCAAGAAATACGTCCCCTTTACAGTGTCTTTTTAAGGCTGCATACCCCAAGTATACAACCTTGCGTCTATACCCCAAGTATACAACCTTGCGTCTTTTAGCAGTCTATAAGACTAAAGCATCGTTTGTTTGAAAATGTAGGAATAAGTTCCGTTAATTCTGAAATGTTTTTGAATGAATGGAATGGAGCAAACAATTTGTGACCATTTTATGATCTATTGAGGAAATTATTCAGTCAGTCAAGGGACCTGACTCACCCAAGTGGTGGGATCTAGTTGCTTTTATTATGAATGTTGAAAGAGCAAAGAAAGTTTTTTTTTCAATTATACATTAAACCGACGGACTTATCGTATTCATTACATATCATCGCCAATTTCTGTCCATCAATAATTTTCGAAACAATTTTTTTTGTGACTGGAAACAAGTTTTCGAAGACACATTATTGGTATCGAATTATCCACACACTCAATTGCACTCAAAACACATTAATTTGGACCATAAAACGTATTAAATTTATGCAGAATTTGTGAAACGTGTACGATACAAAAAAAACATGTAAAAATTTTATTTAAGTTGAAAAACCTGAAGTTGTGGTAATTTTTTTTTTGGTAACTTAACGTTGAAGACAAAAATATTAGAAGTTCTTGAAGAGCTTCATCCTAGGATAAAATATGTGTGAAGTGAAGTCAGGGTATCGTTCACTTAAGAGCGATGACTCCTTTGCAAATATGCAGCCTACATTTAGGCGAAAAAATATTTGATTTTTGATGATTTCTCAAAACTAAAATCTTTTTTTGAAAAAGTAAAACCATTACAACACGCAAAAATGTGTAAATTTTAAAGGAAAAATTGGTTTGTGGGTGATAACTTATCCCACTTGGAGAAACCTCTGCAGATTGTGTAAATTTATGTCAAAAAAAAAATTTCAGTTTTGAGAAATCATCAAAAAACAAATATTTTCCCGCCTAAATGTTGGTTATAAATTTGCAAAGGATCCATTGCTCTTAATCTTAATACTCTACTTATACGAGACCACTCTATCGAGATTATAATTAATCAATAATTCCTCACTTTCTAGTAGAACAGTTTGTTTGTTCGTTGAGTGGATAGATATAACATTGCTCAATGCAGTGCCAATATTATATACTTTGTGATAAAGGGGAAGTATTTAAACTGGTAGCTCGCAGAAAAAGAAGTAATAATCGCAAAAGAAATAGTTATTTACGTATCGATTGAGTAGGCCGAATGAGTTACGTATTAAGTTTTGTATGCTTGTGAAAGCTTTCGCCCCGCGAATTGACAGCTTTACTTTCGGTCCTCTTAGCAAGCATACAAAAGTATTTTCCTTTTACAAAATCATTTGGTTTTCTTAATAATTTTGTACAAGGAAACTACTTCTCCTTTTACTGCCATCGATTCTATTTTTCTTGCGATCAGGCAATACTCTCTCTAGCAAACAAACTCTCAGTTCTCTGTGTCAAATTCACACTCTATTGCTACGTTTTGACCAAAACTGACTGACGCTGTAAATTCCAAAGGCTAAGTGACATCTTTACCATCCTAATAAAAGTGGTTTGTTTGCTAGAGAGAGTATTGGATCAGATCTCCTTTTTCTGCGATCAGTTTGAATGTATGCTATCTGTGCTTAATCCTCTAATTCTGAAACCGGTATTGTGAACGTCTAAAGCAGTTCAACCCGTGATTCATCACCTTTGGTATGCCATTAATATAAATATTGCGAACTCGTGTCGTGGAGTAACAGGAAGGCTTTCGTTTTTTTTATATAAACGTCAAATTCGAAAATCCTCTCTCTCGCGAGTGCTTACTCTCTAAGGCTGCGAGCGCACTTACACCGTTTAGCTCTCCGTTTACGTTTTAACAATGGAAAGTGGGAGGAGCTTCCATTGTTCACTCGTAAACGAAGTGCTAAACGGCGTAAGTGCGCTCGCAGCCTAAATATCCAAATTAAACTTGTAGATCTCAGTTCATATTATGGGAAAATATTTTCTTTCCAATTCATTAAACACTCGCCCAAATAGAGATTTGCTGATACGAATGGAATTCTAAATAAATCACAAATGACCTGAAAATGTTTTTTGAAAAAAATGCGAGGTTGAATATTGTTCACACTTGTGCGATTCAATAAAGTGCAATGTCAAGGGCACTCAAACTTTTTTTTTTTTGATTAACAATGATTTGTGTACAATAAAATTGGTGGCTCGTCATTCAAAGAAAAAAGCACTCACACACAACCAATTCGAAATAATATTAAATTAGTGGACTCTCTGCGACTCTAAATACCAAAGCACTCTCAGTGCTATGAAAATACCTACCAAAGTTTTGTAACACACAATCCATCGTTGATGGCTTTGTAACTTTTTTCAGTCAGGTATAATATTATGCAAAAACATTTGGTATCGCCAAACACAATTTTTAACACACAAAAAAGAACCTGTAGACTTTTAAAACAAGCTGTTAGTTGTTCATTATATGTCGATCAGTTAACATATGAATGCTTGGTAAAGTGCTTTCGAAAATAAATAAATAAAATTGTGATCGAAATAAATATACGTTTTTGTTGATACGACAATCGCAGAACAATCGCAGAACAATAGAACAAAAAAAAAAAAAAAAACTCTCGCAACGATCTCAAAAACAAGTGTAATTAAATGTCGTCTGCGTGCGGTTAGAAAATTCAAAAATTTTGTGTAACGCAGACAAATTTTCACTCAGTGTAAAATCGGTGGATTTGATGCCTTTTAATATTTTTAATGTGATAAGTTCCAGTTAATTAATTTAATCGTAATTAAACACAAAATTATGACGGTAACAACAACAGCCGCAGTCACTGCGGAAAAGGTGGTGAGTATTAATTTATTGGACAGTATGCGTTCCACATAAACTACAATAAACAATACACCTGGAATGTCAGTCATTATACAACTTAGATCAGATCATTGTGGTAACAAAACATCGACCTTGACCAAAATTTGGCATTTTTCGTAAAAAGAATATTTAAGAGTCACGTCGCCAAAATTTCGGCCGATGGGAGAACAAGTGGTCTCCGATTTTAATGAGTGGTAGCTCTTTGGATTTATCGTTCAATTCTAGCTTAGGTATCTTTCACTTAAAAGAAAAAATAAATATTTATTCTCCGTGGAAAGCGTTCAAAAGTAGTGACATGTCAGAGGGTACAGAAAACAGTTTTTCGGCACCAACTCAAGAAATAATGCCGATCTTGGAAAGACCTGCAGGGAGAGTATGCGCACTGCTTGGTGCGAATAGATCCACGAGAGATACGACCAAAAATTTAGTAAATGTTCGGAGAGTCCGTCTTCCCTACAACATTGATGTTCCACGGAACTAAGTATGGGGTGTTGCAGATGGTCTAACCCACTATCGTTCCACATATATATGAACCCAGTACTTTTGTGCTGTAAGCCTTCAGAAGTCTCTAAAAAAAAGTTGTTGTCAAAATGCAGGTTGTTTCCGTCGTTTTGGGCGTTCTACCGCTGGAACGGTTCTACGGCAGTCATTTTTTATCGTCTACTATTCCTTTACCTTATCAATAGACCCAGTGTTAGTAATGTCGAAAGAAAAATAATTAAATTTTTCTCGAAGGTTTTTAGTCAAAAAAAGTGTTACCGTATAGCACATGATCTCAGGAGTCCGGAACAGTAATTAGTTTTTCAATTTGACCAATATTTGCTACGTGACAGGAGTTTGGAAAAACGATTTGATCAAGTGGGAGCAAAGTCTTCGAACATTTACTATATTTTTAGTCACAACTCTCGTGGATCTATTCGCACCAAGCAGTACGAATACTCTACCTGTAGGTCTTTTCAAGGCTGATATTAGTACAACATTATAACAATTTAAAATTATTTTTTCTTGAGTTATTTGCCGAAAAACTGTTTTGGTTACCATCTGACATGTCTTTTGAACGCTTTCCACCGATTTTTTTTTTTCTCGAGAAAGTGAATCTCGACGAATCTAACAAGCTGATCAGAGGCTGATAAATCTGATGGGAAAACAGCTAAATGACAGGTTACAAATACTGGACCAGAACTAATTTTTCATTCAAAAATTAATTATTTTTGTTTTTATCATCTGTGAAAAGTTGTAATGATTTTATGCAATTCAGTGATGATATTTGCAACTTACGCCGCCTGTGTGCAATGTCGTATGAGCTTATTTTATCGCACTAGTGCGATAAAGTAATTACAAAGAACTTTATCGCACTAGTGCGAAAAAAGCCACGTGATGCTGACGTCACACTACCAATATCTTCTCGGCTTCGCCTCGCATTGGCAATCTTACATCTAGTGCGATAATATACCTTCATACGATTCTTGTTACATAAATAACTATTAGACGATTGTTGTTACATAATAGTACATTATGATATCGGTGAATATTGCCAGCGTTATACACTCGTGTATATCACACAAAACACGAGTACAACGAGTGTCTGTGTAATATACAAGAGAGCATTGCGCGTGCAATATTCTCGGGTATTATAAAATACAATTATTGTATTGGCTAAAACGACCAACTTATCGACATAATAATGTAGGCTTATGAACTCTAGGTAAATAATAATGACGCCACGCATAGCGCACACTATGGCAGTGTTTAATGTCGATATATCACAACAATTTAATAAGTAACTGTATTGAACTCGATTTCATGAATAACCAGAAGAATGTGTTGCACCATCGAATGCATAATTGAACGCATAAAATGCAATCAAATTTCCCAATATATACCTTATCGAAAAACAAATTCATCTCTCTAATAGAGTTAGAATAAAATACGGTCTGAAGAATTGCATAATGTGTCCATAAGTATCCATAGGCGAGTAGAGTATTGACACGCTCAGCACGATCGAGGTATTCTCGTCTATGTCTATATTTTGTAGGTGAATGTAATGTAATATGCCGTGGTGTATTCATATCGGTTGATTAATTGAGCATGAATAAATAAATAAATAAAAATTTTGCGCTACTTTTACGACAACACGAAACACGTATTGATGCTATGGAATTAAATGTTCTTTCCGTTCGGTTTTTTTTTGTCGTATTTGAACAGGTTGTTTAATTAAAAAAAACTTTTAAATTGAAGATCGTAACACAAAATAAAATAGCAAATATGGATGGATATGGTGGATCCATCCCAAATGAAAAACCAGTATTTTACTTGGTTTTTTGTTCTCTTCGCTAAAAATTAAAAATGAATCAAAGAGTCAGACGCCGCCAGCCGAAATTGTAATTTGATTAATAGTAATACATTGACTGTACGTATTCGAGAAGATAATTGTTTTGATCATGAACATTGTCTGTATATCAACCATACACAAAGCTTATTCCAATATGGCATTAGAAAGTTGATGTGTATTGACATGGCATTCAATTTCCGGAGATGGATGAGACTAGTTCTCACAAATTATTTTCGATCGACGTAGAAAATCATTCTAAGCAACAGATTGTTCTGCGGTATGCCTCTAAATGTCGCCGATTTTTTTTTAGTTACCGTCACTTTTTTTGGATTGCTACACCCTGACTTTCAGTTAAGAGCACTCACCCCAGGGCAATTTTGTAGCCTACATTTGTGCGCAAAAATATTCGTTTTTTGATGATTTCTCTGAACCAAAATCTTTTTTTGAAAAAGTTAAACCATTAAAGCATGCAAAAATGTGTTACTTTTACGAGAAAAATTGGATTGTGGGCAGAGTTGGATCGGTTATCCGAAAAACCGAAAATTTCGGTTCGGATTGAACCGAACCGAGAATTTCGGTTCGGATTGAACCGAACCGAAATTTTCGGTTCGGTTTGAACCGAACCGAAAACTTTGGTTTTGTCGTAAAACAATATGAAATGAAGGCAGACTCGTCAAAATTGATTGATTTCATTATGAACTAAACAAAAAGAAGTAAATGTAGCAATTGCATGCGATTTTTGTGAGAAAACGAATTTGACAAGAACTTATGAGATTTTCAATTCTCAATAAAAGTATCATGCAATTGCTCCATTTACTTCTTTTTAGTTAGTTCATAATGAAATCAATCAATTTTGACGAGTCTGCCTTCATTTCATATTGTTTTACGACAAAACCAAAGTTTTCGGTTCGGTTCAAACCGAACCGAAAATTTCGGTTCGGTTCAATCCGAACCGAAATTCTCGGTTCGGTTCAATCCGAACCGAAATTTTCGGTTTTTCGGATAACCGATCCAACTCTGATTGTGGGTCCAGAGAAATCATCAAAAAACGAATATTTTTGCGCACAAATGTAGGCTAGAAAATTGCCAAGGGGTGAGCGCTCTTAAAAGCAATGGCAACTTTTGCAAATTAGTAGCCTACATTTAGGCGAAAAAGCATAAACATTAAAGCACGAAAAATGTGTTACTTTTAAAGGAAAAATTGGTTTGTGTGATACCTTGTCCTACTTGGAGAAACCTGTGCAGATTACATAAATTTACACAATCTGAAAAGATTTCACCATTTGGGATAGATGATCATCCACCGACCAATTTTTCCCTTTGCTTGCTTAAACGGTTTTACTTTTTCAAAAATAGATTTTGGTTTAAAGAAATTATCAAAAAAAACGAATATTTTCTCGTCTAAACGTAGGCTACAAATTTGCAAAGGGTTCATAGCTCTTAAAAGTGCAATTTTGCAAATCTTTTACTATCACCCATTCGCAATTTTCACGTTCGACGCCACTTTCTATGTTGACAAAATTTGAATATTGGACATAAGTATGTTCGATTTATTTCCGCTACGAACCCTTTGTTGCGAATCGCTAATAGAAGGAGCTGGCCTTTATCAAAAAAACTCTTAGGGCAAAACTTGAAAAAGCTCATCGATTCCGGGCGAAGTTTGAAATTGGAAAAACTCATAAAATTGTAGTCTTGCAATATACCAATTCCTGCATAGCTTGTAAGATCAAATGTCTAGTGTTTAATCTATGAACAGATTCTGAGATGAAAAGAGCTTTCAAATATGTTCCTCGAAATTCTGCATATGGCATACTTTGCGGGACATCTACTCAAACCAACGAACCGATCAATTTAATCGTTTTTTTCCGGATTTGTATTTGAATCTGTTATCCTTTTTTTTTTTTTTTGCTAAGTCAGTACGGAACCGACGAAGTGACGTTGACTAAGCAGTTGTAACGCCATCACTTGGAAGGGCTGACATTTAAGGTTTAGCAAAATGTCAGGATTCGGCACATTTCAAGTGAATGAGTTGACAACAGGCCCGGACTGGCTATATGGTGAATTCGGGGAATTCCCGATGGGCCTTTTGGATTTTTGTATGAGAATTTTTAATTTGTGGGCCTTTATAAATTGAGTTGCATGGAGCCCCCGATGGGCTTTTTCGAGCCAGTCCGGTACTGGTTGACAAGTTCACATTAAAGTTAAACGCGAGCGGAGAGAGCGATAAATTTTAGTTCGCATGCATATCATGTAACTCTTTCAAGAAAGAAAATGATGCAAGTGGAGCGAGCGAGAAAATTTTGCGATTTGTTGCCTTAATTGAACGAAATTCATATTTGAAAAGATACTAATACCTTGAATGTTAGTTCAATGAAACTTCCGTTTGTTGTAAACAAAATAATTGGTGATTCTGCGATCTTTCGCTATGGGCTCAGTTTTCGGAAAGTTTCAATAGATATATATTGAACCGCAGAACCGTATCTCAAAAGATCGACTCTACATACAGTAGTGCCATCGCTGACTTTTGCAGGAGTGACGAGAACAATTTCCACAATCTATATTGCTGATCTGCATAAATATTTACATTCAGAGTCTAATATGTAACGTTTGATAACTTTATTTCACTTTCGAATGAAAAGACGTCTGTTCAAACGTTGTAAATGGCTTAGTTCGTAAAACTCATTTTAATAAACCGAATTGCCTAATATGTCATGTATGTCAGTATAATACCGAAATGTTTATTCATAAACACCAGTGACGATTTTTGGAAGAATAGTAAAAATGGTAGTTTTGATAATGATTCACTGGCAATTTATAGATGAGAAGATTAAAATTAAAATAAAACAACAACTGAATGTGATATCAAGAGTTAGTCTTGTTTAATGTTCATTACAATTATCAAACCACAAAGATAGACTAATTCTTATCAAACCATCATGTTTGCCGTTTTAATGTTCATCTAAAAGAAATTCAAAAGAAACTTTATTCAGAGGCTTATTTACCTGTCTGAAAAATAAAGAAAAACTTTTATTGAAGCTACACTGAAACAAAAGTGAAATCATGTTTGCTGATTATTTAGTTGTTACACATCGTGTTATACAAATGAAGTAGAAGATTTTCACTTGTCTGTTATTTATTGGAGTTTCTTTTCCTTTTTAACCTATCACAGACGGCAAGCATATCAACAGTTTTACTATTCAATGAAGTTTATTTGATGGAAGATTTTCAGAGATTGTTTTGAGAAATCTTTTACTTCATTTGTTTTGAACACGATTTTTGCTATATAAGACTTCATTAGTCAGACTTTTTCGTTTATTATTGCTGTCGTTGTCGATGACCGATGACAGCCGTCTGTAACAGGTTAGTTTGTGGAAATTAGTGCAAACTCAACGAGAAATTCGTAGAAAATTGAGAAGGTTGAAACCCCCAACTGCCTATGTGAACGCCGACTAATATTTATAATAAATAACCACTTTAGATATCAGGACTGACTTCCCAATTGAGACTCAAAAATGTCCAATGTCTATGATTTGTCGATATTGCTGTCTCAATCACAATGACAGGGGGAAGAAAATGTTTCTTTTCTCTATTCTTGTTTTGACAGGGTAGAAAAAAGACATATTTCTACACCGAACTGTCATCTTGTTTGGTAAAATTGTGTAACAAATTGATGTTTTTGTGGAGAAAAAAGGTTAATCACATCTCACACGTATGAAAAATTTTGTGTTAATTTCTGGAAGAAAATAAGAAATTCCAGCTCGAGTGATTCGCGTCCCTCTCTCCACTCTGGCCGTAAAACTACGCTATTGGTTAGAATATCACATTATCTCATTTTCATTGTTTATGCATTTTATCAACGCACTTCACTCTGAACAGGGTACTGAAACGGAACAGTATATCAAACAAATTATGGCACTGTAACAAAATCTATGAAACTGAAACAGTTTCCATAAAAAATAGTACATTATTTGACAGCTGTCACTCGAAGCACCCTTGCTTAAAGTGCGCTGACTTTATAAAACTGGTGTTTTTATTGTTGGCAAATTTAACGCCATCATAGAGGAATGATGTAACTTTTATTAAACAATTGTACTCTTCAGATATTTATTCATTGCTCGTTACCAATCATGTAATTTTAATGTTGTACACTTGTGACCTTCATGGAAATTCGATCATTGTTGAAAATTGATATAAATTTTCTGCTCTTTTGATTACACACCATTTACATGAACATAACACAGGTTGTTCATGTTAAGTTGTTAAAAATTTATTGAATTAAAGGAGAAACAATTACCTTTAATTAGCGAAAAAAATACGTGTTGTCTGCCGGGAACATTTATATATTTTTTGTCAATAATACCAATGAGTGCACATAAAGTGTTGCAAAAATGCTGAATCTGTCTTTCCACAAATATTTCTCGTTTTATCTTTTTTGTGCCAAGATCATTATCCAAAAAATTTACAACTTTTGATTGCATGATGTAGGTTCAATGAATAAAAAAAAGTAAATAAAAATTTCACATCCGTCGAAAAACGAACTTTTCGACGTCTTTAGCATTCACAGTTTTATATCCCAGACAAAGCTAAGATCGATAATTACTACACAACGTATTGTGGTATCTTAAACGAAATAAATAAACAAACCAACTGAATTACCAGATATACAGTTGACGTAAGTGAAATTTTTACATGAATTAGCCTCAGCCCTTTTTCAGCTGATCCACTCATGCTTGAAGTGCGTTGTAATACCACAAATTTAGTACCAAAACATAGAAAGTGTTCTCCCAAAATTAATAAATCCAAAATGTCCTCTTACCATCGCTAGGGTACTACGCAAGATTTCTGACCCATGCTGCTTATACGTCTTTATACGGGTGAACGAGATATGACCGATTATAACTTGCCTTGTGGTACTGTCGAAACATTAAGTCAATTCATCTTTGTAGTGTACCAGTAGAAAAACAGCTGAAGAAAATTCGTGTCTAAATTTCACTGACGTTTACTGTACCTTAATCGAATTTAAAAAGTTCACCCACAGGTCGGATTGCCCAAACCTGTCGTTGAAACAGGATTTTCTTTGTCTTATGGACTTAGACTAATTTGTTATCCAATATCTATTTTTACACCGTACAAATTGCCAGAATTGATCTATAATTAAATGCAGAAGTAGTTGTGAGCAATTACACCCATAATGGCGAATCCCATCAATGCATAATAGCTGGTGTGTGTTCGACCTAATCCAATGGAAAACAGTTCATACGGTTATCAATTTTGAATCAGATTGATTTTTTTTAGAAAAACGTGACATGAATTTACGATGCGATCGTTTTTACAACTTGACTGACGTTTTTATTTCGATAAGAGGGTCAATGATTTTTTTTTCTTTTTTATATAAATCAATGCAAATCGAATTTTAATCGAATCTATTTATATGCTGCTTGTTATATCAAAATATTACCTTGTCGTATTATAAATCGGCATCGAATTTGCTATATTTTTAATAGTGTATACGTTTTGTGCTGCTTAAAAAAATGAGGGACGCACCTACATCTTCAACAATACGTTTGTGATATCATCAGACAAAATGGAAAGTTTCAAGATTGTTGTATTTTAGCATCCTTTCCAGCCTTAATATAATTAGAGATGAATTTTCGGGGGTGTTTAGGTAACGGTTTGAACCGTTAAATGTCAGAAAAGTCATTGGCATATAAGTGTCAAAATTTATTTCCCAGAGGCTTAGTGTGAGTAACATATCTAACGTAAATGTTTCGAACTTTTTATTTTGTGATTGCAGCCCTTCCTTTGGTGTCGGGCTGCAGCACTGACACTCAGCAAAATTTTTCCACGAAACGAGAACCTCAATTTGTTACACAATTTTTCAAAACAAAACCAAAAGTGACAGTTCGGGTAGGAAAATGTATTGCTCTTGCTGCACACTCGGTATGCGTACACACCTTCTAAACACTATAGATTGTGGATATTGTTAGTAAAAATCAGCGATGGCACTGCCATCGAGTCGGTCGTTTGAGATATGATATTTAAAAATCAAAATAATTTGTTAGGAAATAAAATTTTCGATCACATTGTCCATGAAAATATTGTTCGGTGAAGTGGCAGAAGTGACCAACTTGCCGACAGCGTCAATCATTGAGAGTCCTGTGAAATAGTGCTCAAATCTAAAATCTATACATGCTACATGCTTTCGACTCGGAATAAAAGTGAAGTCTCGTTTTTGGGTGTTTATTGACCTTGGCTACGCCTCGGATCAACAAAATTATCGCGAAAATTCTACTTTTCATCACTAGTTATGTAAAGGACTATTTTACATGACTAGGGATAAAACGATGAAAAGTAGAGTTTTCGTGTGAATTTTGTTGATCTGAGGCGAAGCCGAGGTCAATAAACACATGAAAACGAGACTTTTCATCTTTTTATTCCTAATTATGTAATTGGTTTTCACTGATTTTTCATACAAAAATCACATTATCTGTGACAGGTAATGCTGCTTTTGTATGAGAAATTACATTACCTGGGGAAAGATTATCTGTCACAGGTAATAATCTGAAAACTTTTTTGTCAGTATTGCTTAAAACATGAAAAGTACGGTTTTCGACGCATGTAGCATGTAAAAGACTATTTACATGCTACATTCGTCGAAAACCGTACTTTTCATGTTTTAAGCACTTCTTTCAACGCCCTCAGCATGTAAATCCATTACATAACTCAGGATGAAAATGAAACGTCCCGTTTTCGTGTGTTTATTGACCTCGGCTTCGCCTCGGATTAACAAAATTCACACGAAAACTCTACTTTTCATCTTTTTATCCCTAGTCATGTAAAATACTATTGACTTAAGTTACCATTAGCTTCGGCACTGAATAGAGCGTTGCTATTTATTATGATTTTAATTTTAAGATTTCACAGAATTCACGAAATTTCGTACACCTGGATAGGTGCGAATAATCGCTCCAATCGAGCCCAATCAATGATCGTCACAAATAAATCCTCAAATTTTTGACAAATTTTTTATTTTTCGTTTTTCAGAAGTCGAAGTATCCCAAATCCATAGCATTTATAGTGAGCAATGAGTTCTGCGAGCGTTTTAGCTTCTATGGCATGAAAAGTGAGTTACATTTCGATGTTTTCGTTTGCATGAAGTTTCTAATTTTCCATTCATTAGCCATTCTTGTGTTGTACCTGACTAGACGATTGGGGTACGATGATGATGGAGCTACAGTATTATATCATGTGTTTACGAGTTTAGTATATTTTTGTCCACTATTCGGTGCAATAATTGCCGACAGTCTTTTGGGACGTTTCAAGTAAGAAATCACTTTTTCGTTTGTGTTGGCAAAACTCCACATTCATTACACGATACACGTTCCAGGACTATTTTATATTTATCGATAGTGTATGCAATTGGTAGTATCACTTTAGCTGTGGGCGCCATACCACCGTTACACCTTCCTGCTAGGTAAATAAACGAAAAAAAAATCAAATCGAAAATGGACTCAAAAATTCTTAATCCCAATTGCAGTACGATGACGGTAATTGGCTTGATGCTGATCTCAATCGGTACCGGTGGAATCAAACCATGCGTGGCGGCCTTCGGTGGAGATCAATTCAAAATACCCGAACAAGCGAAAATGTTGGCAACATTTTTCTCCCTGTTTTACATGTCAATAAATGCCGGCTCGCTGATATCGACAACGGTGTAGGCCTCAAAAAAATCCATTCCGAATAATTTCCGATTTTTATCAATTAATTGTCCATTTCTGTGCGATTATCAGGACGCCCATACTGCGAGAAGATGTGCATTGTTTTGGCGAAGAAGACTGCTTTTCGTTGGCATTTGGTGTGCCGGGTGTTTTAATGATCACGTCGATAAGTAAGTGTTTGGACGCAAATTCGGACTTCCAGATCGACGCACTCATTTACGGATCAAATGTTCCTTTTCAGTCATTTTTATTGTCGGCCGATCTTTCTATAAAATAGAAAAACCAACCGGCAACATGTTCGTAGAGGTGTCGAAATGCATTGGAGTGAGTACTTTGTTAGCCAAATTCTACCGAGAGATTCTTTTGAAAAACAGCATCGGACGCATTTTCCGATTAACTTTTTATGTGGCCCAGAAAGGTATTCGACCGAAACCGCTTTCAAAAAAATTCTTCGAAGCTTGTGTGACTGGTCGGAGGTGATCAAAAACCGAAAACATGCCTTTTTCTTACAGAAATTGCTCCAGTTACACGCGCCGTACAGCGTCGTGTGGGGTGTCATTGGAAAAGTAATTTCCTGTACTTTCGGGACAATTAGGGCCTTATTAGGTTTAAAATTCATCTACACTGAGATACGTGCAGTTGTAGTGTTCAACCGAAAAATGGCTGAAAACTTTCACTTTTCTTACGGAAATTTCTCGATATACATGGTCGTGTGGAGTGTCATTAGAAAGGTAATTTTATGTTGCTTCAGCGCAAACAGGGCCCTACGGGGGTTTGGAAGCCACTACGATGAAATATGAGAGGTTGAAATGTTTAAATTCTTATATTTCATCGAAGATGTTTCCATACCCCATAAGACCTTATTTGCGCCGAAAGTACATGCAATTACCTTTCTAATGACACCCCACAATACCATGCACGTTTCGTGTACCTCGAGAAATTTCTGCAAGTAATGTGTAAGCTTTCAGTCATTTTTCGGTTGAAAACTTCAGCTGCACATATCTCAGTGTGGATGAATTTTAAACCCAATAAGACCCTACTTGTCGCGGAAGTCCAGGAAATTACCTTTCTAATGACACCCCACACGGCGCTGTACGGCTCGTTAAACTGGAGAAATTTCTGTAAGAAAAGGGCATGTTTTCGGTTTTTGATCACCTCCGACCAGTCACACAAGCTTGGAAGAATTTTTTTGAAAGTAGTTTTGGCTTCTAGGGTCGAATACCTTTCAGGGAACACACAAAAAATGCGTCCGTCTTCGGTCAGCCGTTTTTCAACAGAATCTCACACCACAAATTTCTGTTTTCACCTCAACGTTCGCATTCGCTTAGACCGCCATCGTAACCAAAGTGAAAGCTACCAGCAACACCGTCAAGTCTCACTGGCTGGATTATGCTGAATCAAAGTACAGTCCCGATCTGATCGATGACGTCAAATCGTTGATGAAGATTTTGGTACTCTACATTCCGTTGCCATTCTTCTGGGCACTACAAGATCAACAGGGTTCGCGATGGACATTCCAGGCGACTCGAATGAACGGCGAAGTGGGCGGATTATTTACAATCAAACCCGATCAGATGCAGGTCATCAATCCACTTCTCATCATTTTATTCATTCCGCTGTGGGATCTCTTCGTTTATCCGATGCTGTCTAAGATTGGCATCCGGAGACCGTTGCAGGTAACTTTTCATTGATACGAATTGATTGCGTTTGGTCTGTAATTGGTTCGGTGCGGTTTGCAGAAATTGACGTTCGGCATGATATTGGCTGGCCTAGCATTTTCCATTTCCGGATTTGTGGAATTGAAACTTGAGTCTGGCTATCCCATACTACCCCGATCCGGTCAGACACAAATACGAATTTTCAACGGTCTAAATTGTGCGTACGATTTCCGAACTGATCTACCCGACGACAAATCGTTCAGAGTGGCGTCGATGTCATTGTTCGAAAGAAAAATCATTCAACTCGACGGAACAAGAACAACTTTTACGGTGAATGGAACCACAGCAGGCAATTGTGGTGACGTTCAAGGGACATTCCGACTGGAAGATGCTCAGGCTACGAGTTATTTCTTAACGCAAAAATTAGGAAAAACTCAACTGATCTCGTATGTAGAGTCACCGGACAAACCGAAAAAAGGTTTCCCAGTTATACGAGTTCTTCTAACGTCAAACAACACCCGGGAAGTGACGCTGAAACACCTGAACAGGGACATTGTTCGATCGTTCTTTTCGAATTCAACGGAAATGAAATCGCTCTTGGTCGGTGAATATGCAGTTTACATCGACAATGTTCTAGTTAGTGGACTCACTATTGAACCGGGTGCAGCTTATACTCTTGTTCTGCAGGAACAATTTAATGGTTCATACGTAAGATTTTGAGAATTTCGATCTTTTGCATGTTTGTTAATTCGATGTGTACGCAGACGTTCCAAAGCCATGCCATTGTACCGCCGAATGACGTTCACATCCTCTGGCAAATACCTCAGTACATAATTGTGACGGCAGGTGAAGTATGTCTTGCATTCGTAATGATTTGTCAAAATGGTTCGCGCAAAATTTGTCTTTTCTTCCTCGCAGATCATGTTCTCTGTGACGGGTCTGGAATTCTCTTACACCCAAGCGCCCGAGTCCATGAAATCCGTACTACAAGCATGTTGGTTGCTTGCCGTTGCGTTCGGTAACATTATAGTGGTGATTGTGGCCGAAGTCAATTTCTTTGAATCGCAAGCATCCGAATTCTTTCTATTTGCCGGATGTATGGCCCTGAATGTGTTGCTGTTTGTTTGGCTAGCGAGTCGATACAGATATCGGCAGGTGCAGGAGACAGACAACAGTATGGTCATGAGCAGTGGTTCAACGCCTATGACCACAGCTGATGGTCGTGAGGCAAACAAAACCGGGATCGAAAACTATGCCTACAATACAGATATGTGATAAATGTCTCTCGTTCATGGTGATGAGTGTTGAATGGGAGAAAATGGTTTTATAAATCAGAAAGAAAGTCTCAGTGCGAATGGTATCTTCAGATTGATAGCGTTCGAAGTATTGAACATGTGTGTGGTGTGCAGACACTTCGGTTTGCATTTTTTTGGTTGTAAATACTTTTATGATCTAGAATAAATTTAGTTGTAAGATGTTAAGTGTACGATTTACGTCATAATGTCATAAACGGTCGTCCCTTTTTTTAAATAAAATATTTCTGTTCGAAATTGTCCCAGTTTTTTTTTTGTTATGGAACGCTTAACATAGATCACTGCACTGCTGACACGGCATGGCACTAAGCCACCATAGCCGTAGTATAAAGCGATGATTTTACATGCTTCTGCACCGAATACCATTCATTTCTTCGATCTAATCAGCAGTATTGTGCGTAACTCGTACGGAAAATGAGAAGTAACGTTTTCGCGTGGAGGTCAATATAGACTTCGCCTCGGATCAACAAACTTCATGCGAAAACTCAACTTTTCAACTTTTCCGTTCTTGTGACGTCTACGATTTTAATGAGGGATAGCTCGTTGGATTCTTATTTCAATTCTAGAGAACACGTATCGTCCATTTTTTTGAATATTTTTTTATTATCTGTGTAGAACATTCAAAAGTGAGGGCATGTCAGAGGGTCCAGAAAACAGTTTTTCTGCAATAACTCAAGAAATAATTATTTAAAATTATTGTAATGTTGTACTAACCTCGGCCTTGGAAAGACCTACAGACAGTGTATACGCAGGTGTTGGTGCAAGTACATCCATGAGAGTTATGACAAAAAATATAGCAAATGTTCGGAGAGTCCACCTTCAGTGCATCATTGATGTTCCGCGGATCTGAGTATGGGGTGTTGTAGCTGGCCTCACCCACTATCGTTACACATATAATTGAACCCAGTACTTTTGTGTTGCAAGCCTACAGAAGTCTTGGGACTTATTGCCTAATTGCATACTTTTTCGTTCTTTCTAAGGAGCCAACTGCCGGAACAGTGTCTGGAGTTGTGTTGCGGCATTCATTTTTTATTTTCCAATATTCCTTGTCGTCACAACAGATCCAGTGTTAGTAATTTGAAGAAAAAAAATTATTTTTGGTCAAATAAAGGCTTAGCGTATAGCGCATGATCTCAGGACTCCGTAACCGTAATTAGTTTTTCAATCGGACCAATATTTGCTACGTGATAGGAGTTGGGAAAACCATTAGCTCTTATTTGAAAATATCGTTTGTCCAAACTCCTATCACGTAGCCCTATCACCTATCAGCCCTATCAGCCGATCACCTAATGCGATCAAATTCGCTGTATTAAAGATTGTAATCGGCAAATCCACGACTGACTATGGGTTGCAAATGCAACGGATTTTAGGTTACATTATGCAACGGAAAATCTTTGACGGAACGATCAGAAGAGCGAAAACAGGACAGACCTCCATCGTAGACGAATTTCCATGTACATTCAAATTGATAAGATTACGATGACGCCCATTCAAATCGATAAGATTACCATTTAATTGAAGATAGTTGTAGATTGTTGAAGATTACGATGATGTTCATTCTCGCCAGATTTCTCAGTTACATCGGAATAAGAATTTGGCTGCAGTTCATGACAAATTTTGATAAGTTGTCACGCCAGCCACTCCAATAGTTTTCCACTGTCATCGAGATGCTCGTCCATTCACCTCACCACACCAGCCTGGAGCCAAGCCAAGTCCGCTCCTTTTTTTACTCCAGATCGTCCAAATTTTTTGATGAAATTCTCAACGTCGCAGAGAACACAGAAACCATTGACAAAACCAATTCTCGACGACGTTGAGGATTTCATCGAAAAAATTGGGAATAACCTGTGGATTTGGCTTAACTCCAGGCCGAGTTTTTCTCTGGTCGACCTTCCATCGCAGCAATTAAATTATCGTAGTTATCCGGCATTCGCTTTGTATGTAACAGTCACTTATATGATATTCTAATAGTCCGCTCCCGATTCGCAACGTTAAAAATATCGAATGTCCTATTAAACATCAGATAACCGCAATAACGATGTGTTCTTCAAATTTATCATCAAGACTAACGAGTCGTTCAAATACAACATTGAACTGATATGATTCTCAACGTTTCTCTTTTCAGTCATTTTCGCACTAAAGAATTTCCTAATCACAACTATCTTATTCGTCATCATCGCTTTTTCATGATAGTTCTTCGTTTCCAATATTCTTTGACTTGATTTCGAACTTCGGATATGGCTCAGTTGATTGTCATATATCAAAAGACTCTAGTTCTAGCTTTATCGTCTTTGTCAGTCCATGCATCAGTAATTGGATCTGGTGCATCATCTTTTTCAACATTCATTTCGCAATGGTAGTCTTCGTGAATTCCATAATTCTCGTAAATCTTTCTCGTCTTGATTTCTTTCGTTTTCTCTTTTTCTTTTTCGATCAAATGCTCGTGTTCCTGGAACTCATGCTGGGCGCCCATAACCTATTAGCGGAGTCCGTATATCCAGGAAAATATCCCAATACAATGTAGATGTTCAGTCGACTTCCACAGAATGATCAGAAAATTTACAATTAATAAAATGGTTCGAATTAAACACTGAATTAAATGATTTTCACTGAATAGTTGATTTTTCAAAAAAAAATATTTGTTCAACTGAAAAACTAATTACTGTGTCGGAGTCCTGAGATCATACGCTATACGCTACCACTTTATATGACCAAATTCCGTCGAGAAAAATAGATTTATCAGACCTATAAAAGACTGTAGCTTTCCAATTGATTGCAAGACTGGTCGCCATATATTTCAGGACGGATATACTGGGTATCGCTCTTCTTCCACGTATGATTAAATTAAATCTGCATTCGTGTTAACATACAATATAACATGTATTTTTATTCGTTTGTGGTTTTATAAATGGGTTTTGTTTTTTTTTTGTCTTCATTTTTCTTTTTTGTTAAACAAATTGTTCGTTAAGTTCTATAACATTAATACAATATGTCCTACGTGAGCGCTATTATTCATATATATATAATTCCTTCTAAGTACATCGTGGAAGATTTGGAAACAATAAAAATGGTAAATCTGAAACGTATTAGAATTTTTACTTTTCGTATAATTTTACTCTAATAAATTAATTAATTTTTTTTTTATTTCCTTTAGACCAGCTACTATTTTTTTACCTTTAAAAACATTCATTTTTATTATCTTTATTTTATTTCTTTAATTTTTTTTTATTTTAATTTTATTACAATTGTTTTTAGACAGCTTTATGTTGCTTTTTTCTTTAAATTTATCATTTTTGTTTTTTTTTTTATATTTTATTTTTTTATCTCCTTCTTCATCTTTAATGAAACCTTGGAAAACAATTAATTTCATTTTACTAATAATAAAGATTATATGTCTCGCGCTAAATGATTACAGAATAAAGTGATTTTCCGAAAACGACCGATACCTCATGTGCTTAAAGTTAGCTTAGTACAGCTTTTTTTTACAATAAATTAGGTACGACTAGGTCCATTTTTTTCCTTTCATTCTGAATGAACCTGCTAAATACAACGTTTTCCTTCCATCCATTTTCTTGTACCTACTCGGAACAGCTCTTTTTTGAAGAGAAATTGAAGCTGTACCGACTAGGTACAACAATCAGGATGAAAGGAATAAGCTGTATCTAGTTGTACCTAATTTATCGTTAAAAAAAGCTGTACTTAGCTAACTTCAGTCATATCGATTCCTCCACATTTTTATGCTGTCCAGACTCAGACTTTACAAAAAAAAAAGCTTGAGGCTCGGCCCCAATTCCAGTAAATGCTAGAACGTTGAATCATTGGTTATACCAAATCATTACCTCTGAACCACCTTACTGCTCCTTAAGTTTTTCATGAAAAACACATTAGGCTATACATATCTGCTAGGTACAGTTAATTTAAATGATATAACGATCTGTAGTACAGCTGTAATGGCATTTACACCACATTTACACTGAACAATATCGGTGACATAGCAAGCTCTTTGTTTTCCTTGAAAACAGTGCAGTTCTTAAAATACGTTTTGACGACTTTGACTTCAACCATAGCACTGAACCAAGCACTAGAACAGATTTTTTGAACGTATAGCCACAAAATAAACAAAAAATTTTGAACCTGCCACAGCACAGCTCTGCTACTAGCATGAACATAAGAAATATTTAGAGGCTAATGCTATCATAAAAGGCGTTGCATTTCTTTCGTAAAGACAGGAGTCTGAATTTTGGAGGCTATTTTGACGTTGATAGAATGAGTGTTCGAGCTAGTAGCAGTGCTAAAGTGGCAAAAATTTTAAATTTTTAGTGCATTTTAAAACGTAGACAAGGTCATTGCAAACAGATTTATAGAAATTCGCAGAAACAAATGTTAAATATTATTATTTAATGAAAATGTGTCAATAAACAATTAGATGAAACATTTATTTATCGAAGCCAAAACACTGTCAACAACTAGAGCATTTGTGTCCAAAATATAGTACAGCGGCCACTCTGATCTTTTATAATGACAACATAGTAGGGTTGTATATGCAGGCCATTCTTGGAAAATCTGTTTTACTGCTTGGTTGCAGATGCTATGCTTCAACATTTGTTGTTGTCGATAAAAAATTGTTGTTGTACAGTTACACTTAATGTCAATCAAATTAGTTCGCTTTAGCTGTTTAACCAGCTGTTCCAAGTGTTCCATTCATACCAACAAACTGCTTATGCGCGTTCTTAGGCACTGAGTCAATGTGTCACAAGTTTCAGACAATGAAAATAAATGGTATGGGACTAGCAATGCATGTAAGAGCCTACTTTCCGGAAAATATTTTCTTGAAATGCTTTCCGGGAAATTCGATTTAGTTTTCAAGAAACGAGAAATCCAAGAAGCCAAAACCACTCCCAAAAAATTCTTCGAAGGGAGGTGTGGGAGGTGATCACAAACCGAAAACATGCACTTTTCCTACAAAAATTTGTCCAGTTGCACGAGCTGTACAGGGTCGCAGTGCCTATATTCGAGAAAATATTTTCACGAATTTTCTCAAAATTTCGCGATTTTCTCAAATTTTCACACAAAAACTTTTTGGGAAAACTCACGAAAATTTGAGAAAATTCGTGAAAATATTTTCGCAAATATAGGCACTGCAGGGTCGTGTGGGGATTAGAAAGGTAAAAGAAGCATTTACTTCTGGGCAAATACGGTCTTATTGGGTTCAAAATTCATCCACATTGAGATATATTCAGTTGACGTTATCAGTCGAAAAAAGACTGAAACCTTACACTTTTCTTACAGAAATTCCTCGAGGTACACGAAACGTACATGGTCGTGTGGAGTGTCATTAGTAGAAAGGTAATTACACGTGCTTTCGGGCAATATCTTCAGAGACGGAAAGTAAATTTCGTTTTCCAAATGAAAATCCTCTAAGAATTTAAAGCGGATTTTCTTACCCGTTTTTGGTTGGATTTTCAAAGATTTTCACCGATTTTCATGGATTTAATTGTTTACGCTTTTACCACTCCCACGGAAGTGCGTGTAGCATCTTCAAACGTAGAAACAGTTCGGATTGTTTCGTGTGGATCAGTTGAAACCCAGCTGAAGCAAATTAATGCTGAAATTTCACTGCACCAAAAATCACTCAATTTTGTAATCATTGCCTAACAATCAACAATTTTTTGTTTTAAATTTTAGTTTCAGATTTACTATGAAATTAAACGAAAAAGTTCTCAACCAATTTCAAAGAACCAAAAACGCTGCCGGATAGAACTTTTCACCGTTTTCGTCTAAAAATAATATTTCTGTGTCACCGTTTTTAACTGTGGACTTTCCCTTACGTTGCAGGCCATTACAAATTATAGGCAACACTGGATTGAAAATCATATCGGAATACAGTACATTACGTCCTTGTTTGCAGATTTTTAGTTTGCCGAGAGGTAGGTTTCTATAATTTCTCGCGGCAAAATAACAATATCCAAACAAGGACATAAGGTATTTTACTTGCGAATCCCTGCGAGAATGAAAATTATCGCAAGTTTCAACGGTGTTGGTCTTGCGAAAAATTTCATCTTCACAGGGTGCTACAAGTAAAATCTTTTTTTACCTGCCCGTTCCGAAAGTTGACCATTACTTAGCAGTTTACCCCCTGCGAAAATCATCCATTACCTGCCGGATTAATTCCGGGTCATTTGTGTGTACTCTAAACTGTCTACCAAAAGACAGTTACCGATGCTTGTTGCTCAAACAATCCACTTGAGAGTTTGCTTTTATCACAACATTGTTACCTCATGTAATGAATTACTTTCGCCGCACCCAATGTAACCTGCTATTACGTTCGGCAAATTACATACTCCGATTATTAGGCCAGCCTCTTACTTCGAACTGAGTACAAAATGTTTCGAATAATATTAATTTTATGAATTAGTGATGTGTTGCAGGCGACGACAATTCCATGTGTCCATGTGTTTCAAGTGAACAAACAAAACGGCAGCAGAGTAAAATCAGCAGCTTTTCCAATTCTTTCTTCTTTCCTCTCCAAATCCCTTTCCTTACAAGACCGTTTCCATTTCGGCGATTTCTGTTTTGTACGACCTGCAACACAAACGATAAACATAAATATGGTCTCACTACTGTCCTCAGCACGGCATACCATCGGTACAGATCTTGTGCACTTCCGCCAATACTTAAATTGCCCAAAAGCGGAGGTCTTTCCTTGTAGTGATTGCTTATCAGGTCCGATGCTGAAGCCAATCTAAACGATTTTGGTTCGGTAAAATTCACACCCTGTCTATGTGTGCCACAGTAGATTCACACTCACTTGATCTGCGGCGGTTTGATGCCATGATTATCCATAGTTTTTTCCAATTGTCTGATACGCAGCCGGGCCATGTCCAATTCGTGTTTCACTTTCCACAGGTGGGTGTCACAGATCGGATCGCTGCATCGATGATGCTTTATTATCTCGGTCGCCTCGTATACTGCACCTCTGAATGTCAATGATTTTCCTACAAATTCAAGAACTAGTATCCACTACGAATCCAAAATAATACCTTGCTGAGGTACCCATCGATAAGCTGATTAACGCACAGCAACCGCCACGATCCGATTTGGCCAAGCGCTTGCGGAAGTACTTGAAATAGACGTGCTCGAGTAGAAGTAGCAAAGCGGCGAGTAGTATACCGGCCATTAGCAGTAGGAATGCTGACAAGAATTGTTCCAGAGCTAGTGGATCGGATGATTTATGTTCTTGTTTTCCGGGTCGACACGTTCCAGTCATCCAGTATCGGCGTAGACGTTCTAGGTCACCATTTGCTCGAAATTCCAAGAGGCGTTTGTTGAACATGTTCACGTACTTGGAATTTCGACTAAATGCGAGACCATAACCTGTTGTGCAAGCAGACAACGAATTGAATTTTAGATCGCAGGGAACAAAAAATCGAGATTCATTACCCGTCATAGCATACCAACTGCCAACGGTCAATAGTCGACAGTCCTCGTCTTGAGCAACAAGGTAGTCTAATACCGTGCCATCGTAAATGAAGGCATCGAGGCCGCCACTCAATACCGATTGGATGCCCTCAGCAACACTACTTTTGTTAAACCTTTTGGGAAAAGTTGGAATTTTATGGTTCGAACGCTTAACCAGAACTGTAACAGCCACTTACGACGACATGTAGTAATGCATGCTCTTAAAGTACTTCATGATGGTTGAGTCTGTGTGACTGTACGGGATCGTGCCAAATTTATATGTTGGCTTGTGCGAATACGGTTTGGTTAGCCTAAGGTCATCGAGTCCAGTAAATTCATGGAACTCTTCCCTACAATTGAATCGAATGGATTTGGTGAGTAGTTCGGTCAACACATTGGTTATAGCAGAAATTACCGTGTTATCATGAAGGCTGCTAAGTTGGCAGTGTATATAGCCAGAAACACTACCGCGAACATAGCCCTGAAAAAAGCGTTCGATTTGTCCAATTTACGGAACAAAACCAAAATCTAAATCAAAAACGTACCAAACATTGGTCATGAAACGCGCTGTAAATCCTCTTGGCGAATCAACATGTACAGCTGCTTGGAACAGCACCGCCCACACCAACCAATATGTTCGGAATAGTGAGAATCTATAGGGAACGACAGATGCTGTTTGCAGAGAAAGTTTCATGTCAAAGCCACTCGGTGACAACCATTCGAATAGGAATATCATGAATGTGGCCGCCTGAATCGCAACGATACCAACCTAGCATCAAAGGTTGGAATAAAATTCCTACGAAACGACAGCCCAACCAAATACTACTCATACCAACATCCACGATGCCGTGTCAAACGGCTCTAAGAATGCTGTCGGTGAGATGATACCCGTTCGCTTCGTGACCACAATAGCAATGCCAGTTTCCATAAACGGTTCACTGAAATCGACGACTGCCTCTCGTTCCGCATTGATCATCAGGGACGTCAGGACCATGTCGGTTCGACGATTAACCAGTTCCGCAATCAATCCATTCCATTTGCCATTTTGAAGTGTTCCCCATTTTCCGTCCTCCACTCTGACGAGCTCATACGTAAAGCCTACGGATAATTGTCCATTGACATTGTGGATATATTCGGTGTGTGGGATCAAGTTGGAGGTGACATACCTAATTCTTCAGCAAATTTTTCGAGTAGATCGATGCAAAATCCACTGCAACATTGATAAAAGGATCCATTTCTGTGCGCTTGTCCCATATCGATGCTGGAATGTAAAATGGCTTTAGTGTGTGTCCCTGCACTGAGATCCATTATTGATATTTCAGCAAAAATATTTATGGCAACAATTACTAATGGTGAACTTGTTTAGCGAACGTTGGAAGCGTTCTATTATCATTCAACGAAAAAAAAAAAAAAAAGAAAATTTGATGGCAATCACCGTTAAACAACCAAAGCAGATTAAATTCAAATTGGAAAATCATCGATTGTCCTCGCCTAATTTAAGTTCAAGTTCTATAAATGCTTCATAACATTGAATCTGTCGCAGACAGCAAGCATATTAACAGTATCACTTTTCATTTGATCGAAGATTTTCAGAGATTGATTTCAGCACGACAGAGTAAAGTGAACCAGGCAGAGGTCGAAAATACATTTAAAGGAGGGACGTATTCGTTTCATGCATTTGTATCAGTAAGCATTTTGTTCCCTCGTCAAAATCGACTGCTCTTGCCTTGGTTACTTAACTCTGCCGTGATTTCAGAAATCTTTGTTTGTTTTGAACATGCTATATTAGACCTTTTTAATCAGACCTTGTCGGTTATCATTGCTGTCGTTGTCAATAACAGATGACAGCCGTCTGTAACAGGTTAATCAGACAAGCTGCCCACACACGATATTTGTCCCCCACACTGACAAAAAAAAGTTTTTGGGGTATACCTCGGATATGTACTTTGGTTAGATATTGTTGGATATTGTTTGGTATGTAAAAAAATGAGGTTTTGGAAGGGGAGCCATTCGAAGGTCAAATGCAGCGGTTTCTTGTATGATTTATTGTGAAGCGACGAGTGAACTTACATCATTGAGAATTTACTCAAATGAAAGCTAAAAGATCAAAATTTCTAGAAAATAATTTCCCGAATTTTCCGATTTCGCAGCAGTTTTTCCAACTTTTCTTAAAAGTGAAGTTTTAAATTTGAGGTAAAGGTTAAATATTTTTTTTTTAAAGTTCACAACATTTTTTTTTTCTTCTATCGTTTAGCATCCTATTACCAAACTTTTTACAAAACGAGCCATCAGAACAGTCGGAGCGTTTGCTGCGACTGAGCCCCGTACAAACCCGTATATCTATTGCGTACGTGACCCTAGTGAGTCTGTCACCCTACTTTGACCGTAAGCCTATTGCGCCGGTTAATGTAGTTAAAGTAAAATTATTATGTAATATGTACATCTTACAAATTGCGCATAGCGCAATTACGAAGCCCCGTACGACGTTCCTTTCAAATGAAACAAAAATTTCAAATCGCCCTAAAATTTTATTTTTTTGAAGGGCCTAGTATCGGCCTCAGTCCGAGGACCCAAATTTAAAATTTTTTTCAACTACATTCTATTCGGCCTTTGATTACCTTCCAAATGAAACAAAAATTACGAAAAAAGGATGAAATTTGCTCGAGTTATATGTAAAATACACATAGGGCCCTAGTAGCATTTCACTTCTAAGGCCCTAACTCACGGTCCACTCACCCGATTTTTTTCCTGGATTGGTATTGACAATACCTATCATTTGCCGTGTCATTTACATTTCCATCGTTTATTTTGCCATAAATATCACCAAAAGACCTTAAATCACTTAGGTGGCCCTAACTCACGAAGGGCCGACCCGAATATGCCCATCTTCGAACTTAGCCTCACTATTTCGACTATCTTTCAGGGAAGATATCGACGTGACAGACGGACAGACAAAAATTTTATTGCAGATTCGTCATCTATGAACATAGGCCTCGACATAGGCAAACACTTTGCCCTTACCGTCTGCTTCGAATTCCATCAATTACACACGGCATCGTAATCCTATAAGCCCCTTTGTACTTCGTACGGGGCTAAAAAAAACTATTTGGATATTCCGCAACTGTAGCACCTATCGTCAATTTTTGTCAAAAATGTGTACCTTTTTGTATGGCAAATTGTTTTCGTAACTTTTTTTTATTTAGGTGTAACAGTCATTGGGTAGGCTCAGAGTGATTCAAAAACCAAAAAAAAACAAGTTTTTACATTTTTTTAAAACGATTCGGGTCTCGAGTTTGGTTAAAATATTCAAATTTTCCACCATCGGCTAACTTTGTCGAACACTACAACCAGCAAAATCGACTCAGAAACCATAAGATTAGGCCTATCGCAAAGCTATGACTCTTTAAAACGATACCAAAAACTCCATATTCAACTAATAAAAATTATGACTTGTAATGTGAAATATGTGATGGGACCCCATTTCTTGCAAATTTCGAAATATGTGCAAATTAGTCTGGTGCGACTTGTCCTTTCGCTCATATTGAATGTAAAAAGCGATTTTATGGTTGATTATCGTAGGTGGGTCGGCCACGAACTCGAATCGCAATGTTGCCAGTGGGAAAAAAATCTTGTGTTCCTTGAACCTTTCTGCATACGAGAAAAATATAAGTGATTGAAAAAATATGCAGGTGGCGCTGTAATTCAAGATGGCGACCATCAATACAAAAAATGTGCAAATCTGGAAAATCCGGTAAATGCTTTTTTTTAAGTAATTCATGTTTTTTATTTTTAACATAAAATAGACACCATTCGGAATAATTTCTCCCATGGAACCATGTCAAAAATATTTCATTTTATATTTTTAAATAAATTTTCAAAAATCAAAATTTCATAGAGCGAAAAGAAGTGTTAGGCAACGTCGGCCCCCTAGACCAAACCAGGCCGATCCCAGCTTGGCAACATCGCGATTTGAGTTACTGGTCGATCCATCTACGATAATCAACCATAAAATCGCTTTTTACATTCAATATGAGCGAAACGCGCTATTTATTTTACTTTCTTCAAAGTGTAGTGGACAAAAAGCGGATTTTCGCAAAACGTAAGCATGAAAAACGTTGTGTTCACCTCGGAGAGAAAAAAGGAAATTCCACCTTGACCCAATTGTCTTGGTCTTTCGGTCTTGGTGAATAACTATATTTCGTTACAGTGGGAGAATTATAAGAAGATACATGTTCAACAATTACAATCCAATCGACGTTATTCATTCCACATGCGATTTACACTTTATAATACATACGTAAGTGTCGTAACGTTGGTAATGCATTTGGAATGAATAGCGTAGATTGGATTGTAATTGTTACTTCTTATAATTCCCAGACTGTCCATTTTTTGTTATATCTCTATGTACTCCACGATTGATTGATGATTGTTTTTCAGAACAATTTGAAAACTTCAATAATTCAAAAATATTGTCGACGGTTGTGATGGCTCATTTTAAAGATTTTTCGATAGAGAATTCTAATAAGAAAGATTTTGAAAATATTTTTTAGTTTGGTCGACCTATGTTAACTCAAGCGACCAAAATGTGACCTTTTTCCATGAAAATTCCTTATATTTAACTCTTAAAACCAGCCACTATTGAGAATTTTAAATAAATCCAATCAATGCAATCCACATTACATTCCATAATATTCGGCAGGTGTCAAAAGTACTAGAGCTGCATTACGTTAGCGGCTCTCTTTAAAATACGGAATAAATTTGCTTCAAGTCAAGTTCAATTTTTGCATTGATAGTTTTGGTGATCATTCTTGTAAGTACTAAGTATCTACTGCTATCATGCAAGAAGAGAAACGAAACAATCTGTGTCATGCAAGCTCTTTTCGTATTGTCTTAAAATGTCAAACTTGCATTTGCTACTTAATGTTCTCAATTGCATTGAAATTAATCAAGGACTCGATCAAGGAAAATTGGTAGCAAATGCAAGTTTGACATTTTAAGACAATACGAAAAGAGCTGAAAACAAAAGAAATTTTTCGATAACTTTACATTGCTATGTAAAGCTCTATAACTTGTCATTTTTGAGTCGAATTACGCGCCGGCTGGTAATGTAAAAGAATGTCAGCATCACTTTGATTTTCGAAATTAAAATCGATAATTTTGTAGGTTTCAACGATCGATCGCTGCTATGACTCGGATGGAAAAACGGCAAAACCTCGTTACGAACTTTTCGTGCTCGGTAATGGCCGTTTTTCCATCCGATTCAATAATATACTATTGCTTCTGCCATAAACCAAAAGCACAGACAAAACGTACAAAACAAAGAAGCTTTTGTCGGGGCATCGAAAATATTTATGCAAAAAAAAAAAGAAAACAAAAAACAGAACAAACTGAGAGATTAAAAGTTGCAATACCTGTCGTCGACGTGTCTAACAAACGGAATTTGCATAGTACATGAAGGATACTTATTTGTGATTTGGAAATTATACACACAATATCAAACAGTCTTTAATCCAAAAGAAAAAAAATTGGTGCAGTGTATACTCACTCAGTCATGTCGTGGTCGGCAGCCACGCGACACAGTACACCGCGATCCATCAAACACTTTCCGCTGATTGGATCGGCCGGCGACAGATTAATGTACGGTGCTTCCTCTAAAAATGTTATTTTCAGATGAAATTTTTCCGGAACTCCCTGAGGCGGTGCGTGCGAATTTCCCGGCCACACTATGTCTCGAATGTCCAACTTCTGTGGGGCCCACGATTTCCATACACCGATCTATATGCAAAAGAAATCAGTTACTCAAACAGTTCATTAATTCGACGGTGTTGCTAATATGCAACGATTGAATTAAGACCATGTCAGCCCTCGAGTCCATTGACCCACTTTTTACCTCTTCCCAAACAATATTTTTACTATTGACACTGGGCCTCAAATTCATTATTTTCAGTTCGGTAGATTTCAGGTCTCCATCAGCAGTGAACTCAATATTGGGTTTGTTAGCATCGCCTTCAAGAGATACATTCCGCAGATGACGGAAGAATCTACAAATTACAAATTGATTGGTAAAAATTCGCATGACAGTAATGTCTCCATCCACTCTGCGCTCATATGCCTACATTTCACCGTTATCCCACCGGGACTTGCCCTCCTCCTCGCACGACAACTGCTGTGTGTTCAGACTGCGATTGACATTGGTCGGTTCATTTTGGAAGCTTTGCACTCCCATCGCATACACTTTCAACGCCGTCGATATTTCGTTGATCAACGATCCACTCGATGTATCGAAATGGACGCCTAACATGCCGATCGGAAAGTTCGGATGTGCCTGCGCATTTTCGATCACACTTTGAGTTACCACCCAGACATAGTTTTCGCCTGCATTCGAATTACAAATCGTTATCGGTTTAATCTTCCTCGACAGTGATAACGGCTACCAACCTGTAATTTTGAGTTCCTCTGCCGATGCAAGTATATCAACGGCTTCCTCTTTCGTGCAATAAAGAAGCATTACTCTAGCCTCGCTATTGACCAACTCCATCAGGTCACTCGATCTGGTCACAATCACCGAATTCAGTATGGTGAACTTGAATTGTTCCTGTTCGAATTCGGGAGCACATGAAAGTTTGGAGTTACTTTAGTGGCACAAACACTCGGCTTACTTGCACATCGTTCACTCGTTCTCGTACGGCTTGTATGAAATCGTCGTGTCCAGCTATTTGAGATGTTACAATGGAAAACTGGTGCCACTTATAGCGCTCCAAAATACTCAACATCGCAGCTGACTGATGCTCAATGCTGGGTGCTAATTGGACTTGCATTGTCGATTGCGATGCCGTCCGTTCTACAATTTTAGTTAGAATTTTGTGTGAAATATTTGAATATCGGGTCTGTTCCCTCCCCGTAAACTGAGGTGTCTTTCCCAAACAACACTTGCTGAAGTGCTATTTGCTTATGATTCGCTAGACTTGTTCATGTAACAAAGTATGACTAGCCACTTTTGATTAGTAGTTTCATTGCCACTGTCACCATGACCTGATGAGATGTTGTCAAAAATAATTCTTTAAAACTTTTGAGGTCTCTCAGATCGAAACAGTGGCAGAAACAGTGGCGAACTGCTAATAGTTTGGAATATTCAACTGTAGTCCGTTCAAGTAGTCTCAGTAAGATTACATGGCCCACTATCATTACCCTGGACAATAACATACCTAGTCCAGAATTGTCAGCATTCCACGATATTACTGGAATCCCCAGATATCCAGCCAATTGTAGAAAATATTGCGCTGAAGCCGTACTCCGGCCGTACTTCTCGTTATTCATGAGATAGACTATGGCCGATACATTGGCTTGTAGAAAGTCCTTGCACATAACATTCAGAATAGCTGGTAAAATGGAAATTTAGTGATCAACATTGGTAACACGCGGTCACTTTTCATTCTCATCCCACAAATCAATTCCACTCACTTGTAGGACTTGGTGTCAAAGACATCATATCAAAATGAACTTTGGTGTTTGTCGTGGTGAACATGGACGTGTTTCCTTTTGTTAGCGTCTTTTGCAGCGTTCCAATGGCTGAATTAATAGCACGCAGGTATTCTCTACGCCCGAAATTGGTGTGTGGCGCTATGATGCCGATATTAAAAATTTCATTGTTATTGGTCGTGGACGCTCCCTTTTCCACATGCTCCTTTTTGCTTCCAACCCGAACGTTGCTTTGATTACGTAGTTGTAATGATTGCGGTAGAAATATTAGAATTGTAAGTAGTAGAGTGAGGTCCTTCATTGTGTTATTTTGTAGTTTTTGTTTTTGGTTTTTCACAGTGGTTCAACGTGTATATTGCCGTGTAGAATATGTCGTCACACAACCTTCGTTTTCATAATAATTAATTTGGCGCGAGGTTCATACGTGGCATAGTTAATTTTGTTCGTTCTTCATCTCATCAAATCTTTTCAGAATTAACCAAAACTTCAATTCCAATTTTAATACGAAAAAAATCTCGTTGAAACCCGCCACATTCGGCAAAGGAATTCGCCACAAGAAGATCGAGTTGCGACTTAGCTGGAAAGTTATAAAAATATTGGTCACACTGTGGGGCAGTTCTAGTCTGATTGTGGGATGAGTAAGTCTAATGCTTGATTTCCACTCACCAAAAAAGTACTCCGTGCGAGAGACAAAATTGAATTTTTTTAATTTTTGCTTTGTTTATTTGACAGCTCGCTCTCTCACAGAGTGGAAACCATACATAACCCTTATGTGTTTGAAGGTTCAGTAAAAGCGCTTAAATTACTGAAAATTTAGTGAAATTTACCAAAAAGTCAGTGAAAAACTTTTTCGGTAAATTTTGGTAAATTCAGCAAATTTTTGGTAATTTTCAGTGATTTCACCAATCAACAGTACCAAAATCAGGTGTTACAAAAAATAAATATGAAAAGAAGTGAATATGACAACACCGATCGACACAAAAAACAATTTCCCTTGATGAGCAGACGAAAATGGATGAATGCTTGGAGTTAAAAGAAAACTTGGAAAATCGAGGTAGAAACGTTTACAAGAGTCAATGACATAATCGTTCGCAAACTAATCATCTGTCATAACTGCGAAAATAAGCTATATCGCCTTCGGTTAATGTTGATTTACATTGTATGATTGAACGAATGAAGTGTTTTTCCTAACGCATGCTAAGAGGCTTTTTTACTAGAGGTTTCCAGCACGAGCTGGAGGTGAGTTCTGGAATCGAGTTCGCTAATAAAGCCTCTTAGTATAAGTTAGGAACAACGTTTTGTTTATAGTGTGTCGGAAATGAGCGACAGAGTCACGATATTTTGACGTTAGATAAACAAAAGATTTTTCCTATCAAACACTAGGCGATACTTTCAACTGAAGAAGTAAGAGATCCAATGTATACGTTAACAATTAATTAAATTACTTTCACAACAGTTTGCCGTGTTTATAAATAATTAACATGTCACAGACGGCAAGTATATCACTAGTACAATCGGTCGAAACTGTGACTTTTAATCATCAAATATTTTCAAGAGATTTATGCAAATTCTTTTACTTCAATGTTCAAACATAAGTTTTGCTATACAAGACTGCATTAGGCATAGATCATCATTTATCGTTTTGGTCGTTGTAGATAACAGATGAATACCCGTCCGTAACATGTAAGATCTTCAAATTTGACTATTCATTTGGAGAAGTATTTTTGGGCGTGATTTAAGCGATTGCTTTCTGACGCTATCGACATACCACTAGTGGTGAATAAAGAGCCCCTATAAAAGTTGAATTGAACGTGGATTTTCTTACTAACGAGAAGCAGAAGTCTAATGTTATAGACTTTTACAGAAAATGGGTTCATTATCCGGACGAAGTCGAACTACTGTCAGTGAGTGAACAAGGAGTCTTAAATTATTATTTAAATGATTTGTAAAGTTCAACAATTCACAAAATGTTTTGTTTGATCATTCCCTTGCCAGTTAACTGAACTTGAAGTCAACTGAGGTTGAAAATATGATTCACTGCCCAATTCTTGCATTGTCCTTTTTTACTAACGAGGAAGATGAACAAAATTGTTTTGAGTTTGTAACTCCATTCATCCACTAAAAACAATAAACGATAAGAAACTGAAATTCTCTATACCTACCGTTGAGAAAAACGGAAGACCAAAAATAATCGAAACGAAACGTAAAAATTTTCCAACTATTATTGCTGAACCATCAAGCCAATAATAATAAATCCATTGACAATCTGAAGGGAAAAAAAACTGAAAATTACACCCACACCAACACATACAAACACCAAAAAAATTTTTTTACCACTTTCCTTCGAATATTGCTGAGGCTTTTCCAATTTAATTCCTTTTATTTTCAGTTTAATTGATACACTCAGACATGGTTTCGAAAATTACGCCGTCTTCTGTTTAAATTAGTTTCCATTTTATTGGTAAACGTTCGATAACAAAGTTCACGATTTGCACAAAATGTTCTAAAGGGTCCACGCCCGAAAGAATATTATCGAAGTCGAAAATAATGTACTAAAAATCGGAAATAGCAAGGCGGAGAATTCATCTGATATAAAATTCTCTGCTCTCTGCATCCCAAAATTTGTACCAAAACGAAGGTAAACATCAATGTAGCGCCTGCGTATGTTTTGTAAACAAAGAGATGATGCTGAGAGCTTTCAAATGAAGCGAAAGCTGCAGAGGAGAATCTATAAAAAAAAATATTACACTGCGAATGGTTTCAAGGTTAAAACGCTCGAATGTATGTCTTTAACAGTTGATTCCGCAAAAAGACGGTTTTTTTGCATTTCAACTAATGCGTACATTATGAATTCCGCAAAAAGAAAACGGAAAAACAGTTCTTTGGGTAATTCAAAATGTATGAACGGATAAACCATTTTTTCGAAATAACATCTTGTTCAATACTTGTTCAAAGGGAATCGCTGCTCGGCTACCCCAATATTGAACTGTTTTCTGTGTTTGGATTTGGATATGTTGGTTGTACTGTTTGAATTATAGCGATCAGAATTCTTTTCTTATCCATGCAAAACACGGTGGGTTTGAACAAAACTTAAATAGCGTCGACACATCCTCTGATTTTTCCGCTGAGCCATTTCGGATAACCGGCAAACATGGCTGTGCGGGACCCACGAGTCAATTTAAATGCCGATTGTTATTACGTAGCTACAGCCAGCTAAAGTCGAAAATTCGACATTTTTGAATGGTGATGTGTCGAAGACGAGTTCGAAGCTGTTTGAATGGCGTCATTAGTAGAGGATTACATACTTCAGTAAACACCGAGAATGTATTTTACAAAAGTTGTCCGAATCTTACAGTATTTAAAAAAGTTTATTTTCACCATCCTCTGCGAAACGTGGACTCCTCTGTAATACACAGGGCGACCCTGAGTACAACAAAAAAATAATAATTGATCAGCCTGTAGTCTCAGCTTTACAACGATACCAAACAAGCTATACTAGGCTCACAAAAAGAGTCTGTTCCTACATTTGGTTTCCAGCAAGGTCAGTCTACGACGAAATTTTTAATTTATTGTCTATCTTTAAGTGCTCGTTCCTTTAGGATGAATTGAATTGTTATCCATTCTTCATAAATAAGTGGTTTGATAAGGATTTCATTGATATTAACCTGCTATCGATAGAGTCTCCAGAAATAAACGACAAGCAACGACCGATTTAATAAACGTTTATACAAAAATCGATGTTAAAATAAATGAAGTAAAAGATTCAGGAACAAAATGTCTTTTCGGCCTCGATTCCTCGACAGAAAACTTTTCATTTTTTATTCGGAGAATTTTATTTTATTAATTTTGGTTTTGTTATTTACATTTTCGTCGGAAACTTAATAGAATTAAAATCTAAATAAAAAAGAATTCGTTGTACAATCACCTCTTTCATATAACTGTACTCGAGTGGTACCATCTTTCGTGTTATAACTCTTAGTCTGTCAAACACTATCAATTTTTGCACGTCCTTCTTTCTCTGCTTGTTGCTTCTCCAGAAGTTTCTTTTTTACTGGAAGAATATATACATTACGGTCACAGGAGCAAATTCTCACCTTTTTTTTGTTATTGCAATACATACATGTTATCAATGTGCCGGGACTTTCGACTATAACCTTTTTGTGCATATGTTTCAGATATGCTTCCTTGTACTCTTCGATGTCTATTTTACCGCCAATTTTGTAGCTGACTTCGTACGATTTTAACGGGATGACAGTCGAAGAATATGCCACAAGATCTGAGAATTGATATATTTCGTTAGGAGTGTTTGACTTGTTCGTTATTTGACGAGAATTAAACTGTAAAAAAGCTATTTACGCTACAAGAGCTGCAAAAATAATTTTACGTGAAATAAATGGTAAAAGGCTAACCGAGTGTTCCAACACACTGTATGGACTGGCGACTATTGTGTATTGGTAAAGTTTTCTTGAAGTGAACGAAAACCTCGAGAAAGATATAGTTATCGATGCAACCGGATGATAACTGCTTTTTTAGACACTAGATGAGTTATCATCGCTCTCAATACACATCATTATGCCTCAAATATCATTTTTGTTACGAGTAATGAAAAGTAGATTTTTCAGGACTAGTCCTCGGCATCGCCTCGTTATGATAAGTTTACGACTAGTTCTGAAAAATTCCGATTTCATCACAAACGATGTTTTTTTGCGCCGTAAGGATCAGAATAAAACGAAACACAAAACAATAGTCATTTGATTGACGAGGAAAAAATCCAACAAGTGCGAGTGCACTCTTCTTATCTGGAAAATAGTCTACCGAAATCAGATTCATTTTCCAGAGTATAGTCATCTTTGTGTGCCTAGAAAGGTATAGAGGGATTTTTTTGAAAGTGGACCAGGCTCCGTCGGAGCTATTTTTTCGCGGCGGTTTGTTCATATGCCCAGATCGCCCTTGGCCCCAATAGTCCAAAACCGCTGTCGTTTAATTTTCATATTTGCGTCTTGGCTGGTGGTGAAGGTGCAAAAGTCGAAAAAAGGGTGTTTTTATACGTGATTTACTGCCGCTACAGACAATGGACACACATGTGTGGCGGCTCGTTGGATAGGTACTGGCCAGGAGAACCGGGGCAAGCATAGATATCTTACATGTTCTGTGCCATTGTTCGAAAATAACAAAAATATTGTGTCAGTCAAAAGCCGTAAATTTCGATGGACTTCAAAAGGTGATATCTCGCAGCTGGAGAATGTTTATGGTTAGATCATTGGATGCAGACATCAAAAACAGCATAATTCGTGTATTTTTCTAAAATCAATATTTTGCTTTCGAGTGAAGGAAGACATTTGCTTTATACCGAAAAAAGTATCCTGAAACCTTTCACTTCTATGGCAATTGAGGTATAATTGTAGAGCTGGGTTAAGCCTCCATCAGGGCAACCACTGATCTGTATAACAACAGTCACCAGGTAGAAAATATCACCTAATAAAGCTCATCAAAATTTCCGGCCTTTGACTGAAACATACTTTTTGTTATTTTTGAATAGTGCTTGAGTACACATTTGATATCTGTCTTTGCCCCGGGTCTCCTGGACAGTACCTATCCAACGAGCCGCCACACATGTGTGTCCATCGTCTGAAGCAGCAGTAAATCACGTATAAAAAACACCCTTTTTCGACTTTTGTACCTTCACCACCAGCCAAGACGCAAACATGAAAATTAAACGACTGCGGTTTTGGACTATTGGGACCAAGGGCTATCTGGGCATAAGAACAAACCGTCGCAAAAAAAATAGCTCCGACGGAGCCTGGTCCACTTTCAAAAAAGTCCCTCATAGAAATCTCGAAACCATAAACACTTTAGGAATTTTTAATTCGGTTCATGCCGAAAATCAAATTTTTGTTTACCGAACAAACGATTCCTCATAGCCTCAATGCAATGTCGGAATCAGCATCGGTAAGATCACTAAAAAAAAGGATAAATCATTCCTCCATTCCGGAACTCATCACGATCCATACCAATGCATGTTTGGTATCATTGGAGAGCTGATGAGGCTAGTAGTAACAATTGCCGACAAAAATTTCGATTGGCAAGACCGAATGGTGGGACAGGTTGCATTCGACATCCGGGCGAATGAAGTAAAATATAAGCGAATGAATGGAACGGACGAAGGCTAATGAAAGGAAAATATGAGCGAATGAATGAAGCGAATTGTACGAATTATCAGCGAGTGATTGGAGAATACGAGCGAATGACATGCGAATGCGAATGGTGGGACAGGATTTTCCGTAGTTGTTTTCCCCTCGCAAAATTTTGATCTTTTATTTTCGTCTAGAAGTTTAGCGAAATAGTCAAATTTTCCTCTCATATCTCAGTAGGTGAGTACCAAACCCACTAAAAACTTAAGTGATTCCTTTCTATCTGAGCACATAAAAACAACTCATCCATATAAAGAGGCTCGATTTCGGAAGGCCGTTTTTCAAAAGAATCCCATTGTCAATCAAGGCAACGAAAGTTTAACTTTTCGTCACCGAAAAAAAGACCTTCTTTCCACGAGAAACTTTTACAATATTTCTACAGTAAATATATACAACAGAGATATCTTCTCGTTTTGGTCAGAACTTGTCATACGTTCGGTTACATTACGTAAACAAAACATGTATATAACAGCTACAACGATTTTGCGATGATTTTTTTTGCAAAGAAATTAACGACCACTTCTAGAAACGAAAATCCGTTTATCTAATTTTTAGGACTTTTTTCTTTTAGAAAAAACCCTATTGTGGACGCTTCATCTGTCCATCTGTCCAGGTTTTTCTGTCACAAATCATAGATTATATTTATAAATCGAAAATTTGGTAGTCGGTAGTTTTGGTAGTTGAGCTACTATGAGCGAATCAACACCAGGCAAATAAACCAACAGCTCACAGTTAACAATACAATTCGAAAATTTTGTAGTTGGTAGCTGACTGCCAATATTATAATTGACTACCGAACGTAATTTTTGGAAATTGAGGAAATTGTATGAATGAAATTGTATACTTTGTTCGAATGCTGCACAAATAAATCGTTTAATTTTTGGCAGAGATGCTTACTATTAGAGAACTGCGGACCGACTGACGAAATCATTCTATATGCTTGCCTATTTACAGCTTGAATTTTTGGTAGATGACTACCAAACTGGTAGATGACTACCAAACTGGTAGATGACTACCATGCTGATTGAGAGGTGGTAGAGATATGTTAACTGTTTGACAGCTGCACACCGACTGATGAAATTGTTTAGGCTGCTAGCCTATTTGGACGGTGTTCAGCAATAAGGTATCATCCAACATCTCGTTTGAAATGTCAAAATTTTGTGAACGCCAAATAAATTTATAAGTGAACCGACAGTAAAATTTGAAAATCCTGTATTGAATTTCTCAGAAAAATAACTTTGATTAAAAACTTAGAAGATTGAAATCGGTGTCAAAATGAAGGTAACTATTGGAACCCGAAGTAAATGCAATCGAAAAAATAAATTTTCGTCAGCAAGTACGGCGTGCCAGACGAGTTGAAAATTCGAAATTTCATGTTGTCTTCAAAAAAAAATTTACTTTCAAATTCCATTCGTCATTTGGGACCAATACCTTTATTTTGACACCGATTTCGATTTTCTACCATGAGTTACCGCCGAGATATACACTAGGGCTACCCTCGTTAGGGCCCTTCCAGGACTCAAATCAAAAGCCGTGCCCTTATGAGGGACCCAAAGTGACGTGTGGCAATGGTCTAGTCTACTGTAGCTTCTTCATGCTTATAAAACCGTGAATCTGCTTTGCGAAATACAGCAAGCTTTTCTCGATAAACGACAAGAACCCCTTACATGACTGATGAAAATATTTAGTCAGAACCTGATCTCGTTCTAGAATATCTTAGATGTCATAAAACGAGCATATTTCGTTGTATTCTAATAAAAATTTTAATTCTTTCTTTGTTTGCAACAAACTACAATTTAAATAGCTCGTAGTTAAGTGAATTTACTTTACAGTTTAGCTGTAATCTACTTCAAAGTCAATTGTTTCGCCGAAACCGTCAATATCATCAACGAAATCACCAGTTGTTACTGTGTCAAGGAATGAATAAAAATGTTTGTAATCTTCAGGAACCAGCTTTAAAATTTCTTTCAAGTTGTCGATTTTTTCCTTTGATAAAGATTTTCCATTAGGCCACAACTCATCTAGAACAATATTTCCAAAGCCGGAAATGTTTCCTGTTTTTTTCTCGATATTGACACATTGAAAATCATCGTCGATTTTTTTTTCATTTTTATAATACCTGGTTGAGACTTTTCAATTACAATTTCGTGTGTCTCAAGCCAGTTGATCTTTTTCTTGTTTACGTCCACTTTTCGATTTGTTACTTGCTGCTCCAAGCTTTTTACAGAAAAAAAGTCACGACCAGACATTCGATTTACTACGAATTTGTTCTTCAATCGGCAATCTTCCATTATTTCCATGAACTTATCAACTGTAAACACATCGCCAGCAGTTTTCAATGCGCATTCGAAATCCCCAAATTCTGAATCGTTCGGAAGGAAGCTGTGGCCTGACTGCAGGTAACGAATGGAAATAGTTTGTAATGATTTGTGATTCTGCAGCAAGTGATCGAGCATTAGAATAAGCTTAATGCTTCGATTCTGCCCTCCGCACGCATCTGACCACAAAATCAGCTTTTTCGGTCCATCGATATTGGAGACATATTTTCTCAAGCAAGATCCAACCTCCTGTGTGCCTTTGGACGCTTCGGTTTCAATCCAAACATGAAATATTCCTTTACCGGTGCTGCCCACATGTATCCCAAAGTTGTAACAACTTAACTGACGCAAATAGTAAACAATACTCGTAGAGAGTTTCGGACAGCATAATATTTTTTGGAAATCGAACGACAAAACTTCTAACGATCCATCAACTTTCGCCAGTTCAAGGTCCTCTTTCATCTGCTTTCTCAATAATTCAGCTTGTTCAAGGTGGTCATTGTGCTGCTGCTCTAGAAAAAGACGGTCTTCTTCAGCCAGCAAAGTATTTTGGATTTTCACAGCAAAGATATCGCATTTAAGACACGAGTCTTTTTTAGGTGCTTTAAACCTGAGGTTAAAGTCTTCATAAAAAACTCTCTTATAAAACGATTTGCTAACTGGGTTTTCCGCATCAACTTTGTACAAATCATACATTTTGGCTAAATTCAAATTTGAATTCAGATACTTTGCGTTGGTTTGGCTTCGAGTATAATGAGAGATGTACTTTGGAAACGACGAAATATGAGCTCGTACCTCAACTCTCTTTGATACCGGAAACGCGTTCGCTCCGCCTCTAGCTTTTCCTCTGCAATCTGCAAAAGAATTGAAGAATTCCTGCTTGTTCAACGCAACTGTTATGCGCTTTTGACTAATTTGTAGTGTTTGGAGCAGAGCAACTTTACACACAGTACACCCAAACATTGTGTACTTGCGAGTCTTTTGACGCTTCTTGATGGGATTCTTGGTGTACGATCTCTTCGTTGGCACTTGGCTAACACAGCTTATTAACAGCACACAGCGACCCGAAAATGTACCCATGCTCCAAAACTGATTGAACAATCTTCTGCGACGCTCTTCACTTACAATTTCGGTACATTTCTTTGAGCATGAGCATACAAAACGTTCGTTGAAAACTTTTGCTTCGACCAAGTTTCCTTTTGTGTTGATATGTGCCTGATTTGAATTGTAAAGTCGTTTTCTGTCGGCACGAGATTGACCGGGTATTTTTCTTTTTCTACCTTTTTTGGGACGACCTCGATAAACCACTGGCACATCATCAACTTCTAAAATAAGGAAAAGGTAAAAAAAATTAGAGTTTTAAGTTTCAGAACAGATTTTGTGTGTGTGTGTGTGTGTCTACATCCTATAGGAAAAACTGTTGGATGCCGGACTGCCGGTTGGTTATAATCGACTTCCGGTTGATTAGCCAACTGCAGATTCATTATGGTCGACTGCCGGCTGATTCCTGCCAACTGCCGGTTGATTATAACCAACTACTGGTTGATTATAACCAAATACTGGTTGATTACAACCAACTGCCGGTAGATTATAATCGACTTCCTGTTGATTATAATCAACCGATATGCTTGATTTCCTCTTACGCCGTTTACGCTCCGTTTGCATTCCGTTTACGTTTTAAACAATAAAAAAGAGGCTTGGTTTAGCTAAACGGAGCGTAAACGGAGTAAGAGGAAATTAAGCATTACTCTTTCTTGTGCTATTGAACTATTTTATGATTGATTATGTACCTGATAGGTCGTCGTTTAAAACGTCATTTTCGAGAACATCAGCTACAATGGTCGCATTGAGCAAAGCATTTGTATCATTTCTTATATCACCAAAAGCATCGTGATCGGATTCTATAATAAAAAATTGAGTTCGTTCTACTTCCAAAAATTCAGATATTTTGAAACCTTGGTCAAATTCAACGAAATCTTCGCATGCAGAGATATTTTGATCGTCGATCTCATCGTCCTCGCTTGATTCTATACAATTTTCGCTAATTATTTTGCTTAAATTAGAAAACATAACCAAAAATCAAACCTGCATATTCAATCAAATCATCAATGTCCTTGCATGCAAAGGACTTCTTTCCAAAAATCAATTCTATTTTATGATCATCCCGTTTTTCCAAATCAACTGAATTCGATGCAGAATCAGTCAAACCCGGGGAAAAATCGACATTGTGATCTTCGTATTCGTTCGATTCTTCAATTAAATCTTCATAGTCATGAAGCGTTATGGAATTTCCATAAACAAGTTGTTGTATAATAGAGTTTTCACTGGAATTTTCCAGGCCACAACCATGTCGAATCGATTCTATAATAAATTTTTCTATAAAAACAAATCACACTGTTTGTACTCTTTATGAATTGAAACCTTCACAGTTGGGTGAATTGATAATAATTTTTGATTTTATTTGATTTCCAGGATGAGTAAGTTTGTTCGGGGTCTTAGACATTTTTCAAACTGCATTATGCTGCTTGCTTATATCGAAAATTGAAGGGTACGTGGGTAGAAACAAAGTACGTCAAAAGTTTAGATAAACCTTTTACTGTCGTTTCGGAAGTGGAAACGTACGTACTTGTATCATAACTTTTTAACAACATGGCTATAGGAAGAAAGGAATAAAATATTTTGTTTTGTTGACTCATTGACGGAAATTAAAACTTTCGTCGTTATATTGACAAAGACGTTATATATGCAAAATCTGCATACAAATATTTCTTAGGCAACGAATGTGTAACAATCGACCGGTGACAATGTATGTACACAATGTAGTGCCTAAAAAAGAATCTATGCAACTCAGCATCATAATGTTCGAAAACCGCATTAAACTTTGTATAAATCTCAATCCAAATAAGAATGTTTTGAGGTCTCGCTTAATTCCTAATAAAACACTATGCACTCGATGTCATAAATAACTTTATGCAACAGATGAATGCATCTACATTTCGCACTCGGAAGCTCAAAATACTATTAACCTCTGTACTATTGCATGTACTTTTGGAGCAAATCTTAATTACATTTCTATGTGTGTGATTCGGAAATTATCGTATGTTTCAATAAAAAATAAAGCAAATTTAAATTGAAGAATTATTATTACGATTATTACCACTGATGCAGTTACACTATTCATCAAGCTTCACTTGGGTTCATCTAGCTTCTATGTTCATACATTTTGAAAGGACATTATAGCATAATGATAGAAAATAGATTTCATATTCATAGAAAATATGTGAGTGCTAAAAAGTAAAGGAATAGGGTACGGACCCCAGTATTCGGCATAGTTTAGAATATCGGCCATCTATTGTTTAGAACAATGAAACCCAATGAAACCCATTGTTGTGGCCGATATTCTAAACTATGCCGAATACTGGGGTCCGTACCCTACCTGCAATTCAATTCAATTCAATTCCTTTAATCGCTATCTTCATACTACCTAATGTGGGTGAAATGCTCAATAACTTTAAATTGTCATACGTTGGAGTGAGAACTATAGAAATGTTTCAGAAACGGAACATTTCAAGTTTATTCAAGTTTTTCAAGTACTTATTATTTCGTTGTATTTGTCAAATGTTTCGAAAAAATGAAAATGATACCCAAATGACTTGATTCCAATAACGCTTTTTTCACTTTTCGACAGAGTTAGAAAGGTTTAAAAAGGCGTTGTGTTTTTGTTACATTTCGCTAAACATTTCCATTGTGAACAAATACATACTTTATTGAAACTGTTGTTTAATAACGGTAATCTGGAGAAGGTGCAATTATAGTGTTCAGCTATAAAACTAATGTAAACCTTGATATACAATCGGTTTACCGAAATATTTTAAAGGCCCATAGGGTCTTGTAAATAATGTGACATTAACAATATCATTCCAAATATTAAAGGACTTAGACGAAAGGGATTTCAAATTTATTGACGTTTCAGTTAAACCATATTATCAATTTTTACAAATTATGTAACGGAAATTTTAATTTATAATTCCGTACTGGTAAAGACGTATATATTCTAGACCGCGGTCTTGGGGGTCTTGGGGGATAGATGTGCGCTCATAATGTACATAATACTAATGTACTTATTTGAAAGAGTTTAGATTTGTATTTTTATGAAGCTGTAAGCAGTCAATAAACTACCAAATTTTTTACCTGTTGTCCTGGTAAAGACGCACAGGGGTTTAGATGATCTATGGATCATACGTGTAAGTAGTCTTTGCCAGTAATTCGTTCGTTCTTGATCAAGATGACAGATAAAAAATTTGGTCATTTGTTGACTGCTTACTGATTGCTTACTGATCCATGTTAGTGTTGAATTTCGAATAATAGAAAAAATAACATAAGTTTGGAAATTGAAAATATTTTACTCACTAATTTATTCGTTTAAAAAGAACTCTACATTTGCATCAGAAACTAGAGAATTTGGATTTTTTTCTAACTAGTAAAAAAAATTATAAGTTCCACAACAGCACCGGGATAAAAATCCATTTACATCAGCCTGTTAACATGCTAGAGGGTAGTCAACTCGAGACATTTGGAAAACCCCAATTTTTGTTACTATTCATGAATAATATCGCTTCTTGATGTTCAGTTTTTTTTTATCCGTCTAAAGAATGTTTTAACTGTTTACACAAATATTTATTTCTTTTAAATTTACAATTATTACAAGTTATAGCATGACCAATAAAAACTCTATTATTAAAACTCCAAAATTTTGAGTCTCATAACGTTTAGCAACGTTTTTATACAATCGGTTTACAGAAGTTTGATTTTAAGAACGATACTTGAATGCTTTATGTTATTATACAATCGGGTTACAATTTTGTTGTTGTTCTTTCTATGCTTAAACTATTTCATTTTATTACGCAATTCCATTGAAAACTCTATTATACAACCGGTTCACAGAAATCTAATTCCAAATTGGAGTCTCATAGAGTTTAGCAACATTGTTATACAAGCGGTTTACAATTTTTTGTTGTTCTTTTTCTATGTTCAAACTATCTCTTTATATTAAACAATTCCATTGAAGACTCTATTATACAACCGGTTCACAGAAATCTAACTCCAAAATTTGGAGTCTCATAAAGTTTAGCAACATTGTTATACAAGCGGTTTACAATTTTTTGTTGTTCTTTTTCTATGTTCAAACTATCTCTTTATATTAAACAATTCCATTGAAGACTCTATTATACAACCGGTTCACAGAAATCTAACTCCAAAATTTGGAGTCTCATAAAGTTTAGCAACATTGTTATACAAGCGGTTTACAATTTTTTGTTGTTCTTTTTCTATGTTCAAACTATCTCTTTATATTAAACAATTCCATTGAAGACTCTATTATACAACCGGTTCACAGAAAGCTAACTCCAAAATTTGGAGTCTCATAAAGTTTTGCAACAATAAAGTTAAAAAGTATACAATGATCTACAAACTGGTAAAACTAATGTAAACCTTATTATACAATAGGTTTACAAAAATATAATTAATCAGTGATAACAAAATGAGAAAAAAGTCCGCATGACATCGGACGTAAATACCCTAACTGAAGAGAACATTCTTTATATTGATAATCCAGGGCGCTATCATTTCAATATCTAGATTTCACAACATATCACAAGTCGCTTCACAATGTGTACTGGCTGGTAGGTTTATGTTAAAGCTGAACACTCTGGTTGTACATTTGTTAGGTTTTGCAAAACCTTTTTTCAGTGGGACTCAGCAATTAATAATAGTATTTTCTTTTATTGTCGATTTTGTTTGTAACTTGTTTGTTTCAAATGTTAGAACTTCAATGAGATGATGTTGATATTGAAATTACTTTGCAACAAATGATTTTTCATGACTGTTAATATTGGTTGCTTTGATTGATATCAAAAAAACAACTCATGGATAAAACGATTCCATACATAAATCGATTATATTGGAACGAATACTTTTTGAAGAGTATGTTTTGTCTGTACAAACATTCCAGAGAGAAAGAGTATTGACCTACGCTACTTTATCATTATTAGTTCTAAAGCTTGTGGAAGTATTTGTGACCAGTGAACATAATCTTGCTGCTGTATTATCGTATCCGCAAAATGAAATGCACGTGAATATTTTCATAAAACTTGAGAGGGTGGGCCAAAAATGGAATGAGTCTAGTAATAGGAAATGTTGGAATTCATTACCAAAATTAGACCACCAGTCACGACAAATTATTAGTGAACCGCCTGTGACTATTTTTGAACCGCCAGTTACTGCCAATGACTTTAAATGAAAATACATTTTTTATCTATCCCCAATATCAAAATCATATTACCACAAACTTTTTAATATCTTACACACACTTCTTATTAATTGGCCCCATAGAGTTATACTCTTCTTTTCTTCAATTCACACACCAATCTCTCAAAACGGCCTTCCTCAGTAAACAGACTTTTTTTAACTCACTTTCTCAAAAAACTTACCCGCCACAGTCGACAAAGAGTGAAACACAGAATGAAAATCAGATCGAGTCGAAAACGCGAATGCGAAGGCAACTTAAAAACATTTTATTAAAGAAAAATAACCGATTTCCGAATCGGAAAAACATTTTTATTTCCATTTTTATCATTATTATTTTCAGCCGATTACCACAGATTTCTAAATAAAATCTGAAAAGTGAAAGTAGTCACCTATTCTTCTTCTTGTCGCCGTCCACCCCATTCACGATTAAATTCTTGATATTACCAAACCTACTCTTTCTTCCCGATTTTCGAAGGTCAGAAACATTCGACGGAATGTTCGATTGACCATTTCTCGAGTGTAACTCTATGATTGGCACACGTATTCTATTTTTCATCAATCCATTTGATTAATAGCAGTTGGTTGACCAGCAAAACCAAAAAAACAAGTAAATCCAATTTTCGGTACATGAATTCAAGCAAGGCAAACTCAGAACTACGACATCAGAACTTTTGAACTTCGCCTAGGCCTAGCGATGCTATCGTCAGAACTTTTACCTGCAACTTTTCACTAACACCAATAACTTTATTGCCGGTTTGTGGTTCTATAATAAAACCTTTATCTGCCGGGGAATAATATTCCCCGATTTTCAGGTCCATCAAATACCGGCAATATTCAACAAATAGACTTTTTCCATAAGACTTTCCATCGAACTTAATCAAAATAAAAAATTTAAATTTTGCTGCCAGTTCACCCAGTTCACTTATAAAATAATTTGGCGTTCACAAAATTTTGACATTTCAAACGAGATGTTGGATGATACCTTATTACTGAACACCGTCCATTTATGATTCGATAATTTGGTGGTTGACTACCAAATTGGTAGTTGAATACGAAACTGATAGAAAGTTGATAGAGATTTTTACAGTTGTTTACTGCTGGATATCGACTGATGAAACTATTCTTCCTGCTTGCCTATTTATAATTCATGTATTTGTTAGTTGTTTAGCTCCAGAATTGAGAAAATTGGTAGAAGGAAATAAGACATCACTAGGCTTTAGCTGTTTGTTCTTGTTCAAGTTTGTTTTCTGATTATCGATAGCTTAGAGTTGACGCTGAATTCAAAAATTTAGTAGTTAGTAGCTGACTCCCAAACGTAATTTTCTGCAGAGATGTTTATTATTCGAGACCTGCGCACCGATTGACGAAACTATTCTGTCTGCTTGCCTATTTTCAGCTTGAATTTTTGGTAGTTGACTACCAAACTTGGTAGTTGACTACCAAGCTTGGTAGTTGACTACCAAAATTGGCAGTTGACTACCAAACTTGGCAGTTGACTATCAAACTTGGTAGTTGACTACCAAACTTGGTAGTTGACTACCAAACTTGGTAGTTGACTACCAAACTTGGTAGTTGACTACCAAACTTGGTAGTTGACTACCAAAGAGACAGTTGACTACCAAACAGGTAGTTGACTACCAAACAGGTAGTTGACTACCAAACAGGTAGTTGACTACCAAACAGGTAGTTGACTACCAAACAGGTAGTTGACTACCAAACAGGTAGTTGACTACCAAACAGGTAGTTGACTACCAAACAGGTAGTTGACTACCAAACAGGTAGTTGACTACCAAACAGGTATTTCACTACCAAACTGGTGGTTGACTACCAAACTGGTAGTTGACTACGAAACTGATATAAAGTTGGTGGAGATGTTCAACAGCTGGATATCGACTGATAAAGTTCTTCTTGCTTGCCTATTCAAAACTCACGTATTTGGTAGTTGGTAGCTCCAGAAAAAATTGAGAAAAAGACCTTACCAGGTTTTAGCCGGTTTGTTCTTGTTTTTATTGAATAGCAATGGATGGATGACACATCTTAACACAGCCAATATTTGTTTTGGTATTTTTAACCAAATAATATGATGCGATGAATAAATATAAAATTGTGAGAGGAGTAGGTGGATATTAAGTTTAATGTATAGGCGTGTAGGTCGTTGTCATATTAAAATATATTTCAATTAAAAATATTCACTTCAGCCAGCCAAAATAACAAAAAAAAATTCCTGCTCATTTTGTGTTCGAAATTTTTAATTTTCAAAACATGAGAAAATTGACCTTTACAATTACATTTTATGGATGGTTATGGCTACATGCGTTCATATATACAAAACACAATCGCTATACACTGGAAGCCTTTCACTTTTTATTGAAAATATTTTTTTTTAAATTGTTTGTTAAATACGAAATATCCAAGTTCACACAGAATACCATAATGCCATGGCGTTAAATTTATTCCAGAAAATATTTTTTTGGAAAACATCGAATTCTAGTGGCAAGTGCAATATCCCTAGACGATTTATATCACTCATTCATATCTACCTGGTTCGTATTTATCGTTATCGTTCTTCTTGTAATACATCGGATTGGCCAATGTGCACACAACAAACATACTTATTACGCCAACCATCAATTGAATTTTATTTCGCTGAACCATTTTTACTTATTTTTTTGGCAAACTATAAATCTTTCGTTTGATTTTTAAAAACAATCCGTTGTATTGTTACACGTTTATTTCACTGCGAAATATGTACATTCAACGCGTGTAATACCATTGGCCAACTGAATGAGCACGATTCGCTGGTTTCGTATACACTAAAAATCGTAATATTTTGCGCGAAAAGTTTTTCTTCATCTGATCGATAGAAATTTTACTGACGAAATTGTTTTCAATGTTTTTTTTTCTCTTAGCTTTACTTCTTCCACTCATTCACCTGCATTTAAGATGTATATACGTGGTGTATAATACTGAGGAAAAGAGTTCGGTTGAAAAAGCAGGTGAATATGGGACAGGTATACAAGATCCCATCAAAAATATTTGTAGCCTTTATTATCCACCACTGGATGCAAGCCTCCCAATGAGGGGTATTTAGCCATGAAGCACCACGCGGGCCAGTGTGGGTTGGTGAGTGTGGATCGTATGCTTTACATGAATTCCGAACCACGCCTATAGGTTAGCAAAGCCTTTAAGATTTTTCGTCTGGTGCTGATTAAATCTGCTCCTAAAGTTAGACTTCAGATATTTGTACACATAATTCCGTAAATGGGTTACGTCATTCATGTCATTCTTCAATGTACGTTTCGTTGAGGGCACCAAATTTATTCACACTCATCATAACAAAATAAATCAGATGATGCTACACTTCGATCATGTTAACGATTTCCAGCGAATTAATACATGCAATAAGCGTCAGCATTATATTCTCCAAGTAACCGTTTTCTGCAAAGAATTGGTAACAGACAATTAAAACCGAACAGACGCTTCATATATGAAACCGAAGCCTTCAGGCAAAAAGTTCCTAGGAACATTAAAATTGGGCTCATAAGAGTCCCAACATTGAGCCAAACGGCAAAAAGTTCTTTCGAACAATTTGTACTACCATCGTACACTTTAACTTCGAGATTTTCGTATAACTGATCAGGTGTAACGAATATAACATAATTACACCACGTTCGCGTAGGGGGCATATTCCTAACCGCATTTCTAACCGTTTTTATATTCGCCTGTTCCTTGACACATTTAATTTTATGTAAGTGCGAGACATTCGTTTGACGTGACTGCTTTACGATAATATTTGTGTGTTTTCTTCACCAATTGTAGCAGCCCCCCCTACGGTTAGAAATGCTAGAGAGACGATGAACATGTAGAAAAATCTATAGTTACGCTTCTATAAACATCGCGTCATAAACAGTTTGTTATGCAATAATGTTTCCATTAAAAAAAATGATTTACTGGATCGTTCTAATGTCTTTGCTAAGGAGTAAATTTAACACAGAGAGCTGACAGTTTGGTTGCTAGGGAGAGAGTAATCATCCTTTGCAGCTGTCACAATTTTTTTGCTGTAATATTCATTCTGTGATATTTTTTGCGTACGCAACTTTGATTATTGGTTGTTTTTTTTGGAAATATTATTTATTTGAATATTTAACATCAACCGAAGTGCAATAATTACAATTGTTATCGTTTTCTAATAATCGAATTCATGCATTGGTGAGATGATTAATACATTAGTTCTTAAAATGCTACTTGGAGTGTGACAAAGAAACCGTTATTGAATGGAAAAAAATACACCGAATTGAGACATCAATTGATTTTGCACTGTGTCATATACTTACCGTTTAATGAAAGATTCATATTGCTGGCCACACTGAAGGTAATTTTTTTTGAAAATCTTCATAAACCTAGCCTTATGTATACGTTTCGTAGATTTGAGTGTACAATTGTGGTCATGGAAATGATGAATGTTTACGTTTGTCGCCAATGTGGAAAAGAGTTCAGAAGGAAATGGGATGTAGAAGGTCATGAACGATCTTTAAGAAGTTGCATTCGGAAAAAAAAATTGTGTGCAAAGTTTGTGGAAAAGAATTCAACCACACCGGAAACAAAAATCGGCGCGAAATCGTTTGTCTGAAGAATGAAAAAAGCCGGAAAATAGTTGTATTGTCAAATATACAGATCCGGCCACCTGATGAAATGCGTCCAATCGAACTTCTTCCGGTTCCAATGCAAGGAATTGATAATGATGATGATATGAATGGAAATACAAGCGCTGTCATCCCTGATTCCGTTGATCCTACACATGAATTGCTGCCGATGGGAAGAGCTAGCCCAACTACAATCGAACTTCCTCCGGTTCCAAGAACTCATCGAGTTAGAAATCGTCCACTTCATCTGAACAAATCTACAGAATCAAATATTGTCAAAAAAAAAAGCCCACATTCAACGACAAGCACAAAAAATGGCAATGCAACGATTGCGGCGGTTTCTTTACGAGAACTACGCATTGGCGTAGACATAAATGTCAATTTCATCATACTCAGTTTTGTGATTACTGCACGGAAAATATTCGAAGTAAAGACAAACTTTTATATCATATAAAATATGTTTGTCCCGGACGATTTCAAGAGCATCAACTCTACAATAAAAGGCTGCGCTGCTACGAGTGTCCTTACTGCGGATCGTTTTTCCGTCGCTGGTGTCTTAACGGTCACATGCAATACACCTGCAAAACGTCTTCAATTAAAAAATTGTATTGTGACGAATGCGGGCGTAGTTTAACGAAAAAGCTGTATACCTCATTAGACAATGTAAACACATCTGAAACATTACACAACAGTCTGAGAAAAAAAAGAAAGTTTCACAATAGAAGTTTGATGAGTGATTTTATAACCGCTACATCTAACGGTAAAACAAATTGTCAATGAGCTTTTTAATGAAACTATATCTGAAAGAGCTTAAAAGTTTCTTACTCGCACGATCGATTGTTGTTTGAGAGATTTATAGAGGGCAGTGCAATGAGTAGAAATCACTTAGAAAGACCGTCGAATTTCATGATTTTTGCTACCCATCAGAACGGAATATGAGACACCGAACAAACATTTAATTTGATATTGTTTGACGCTTAGAAGCGTTTGAGAAAAAATAAGGATGGACCATTATCCCTCTCGTTCTATTCTATGGATGGATTTTAATTTCGACTTTCGGCAATTGGTTCAAATCGCAATAAATGGACTGTTTTGTAGTGTTTTCCGTCGGGACCGAAAAAACACTTTGCATGTCCAAGTGCCATTCAATATAACCGTGGAAAAATGCCAAATGTAATCAAAAAAGAAATTTCTGAGATTGAAATACTTGCGCATTTCTTAAACGGAATAACTTAAAATTCCATTGTATACTGTTTTTCTGTTAACCATTTTCATTGAGCTGGATACACGACTTGAATAAATAATGGAATTCCGTATTACCATTTACATAATCAAATCAAACGTTGAATTTTTTTGAATTTATAAATATGATTTTCGATTTATTTTTGGCGGAGACAGGGACACAATGAAACCATTTAGCAGCACAATTTTAACATTTCTCTGTGATGAAACGTTACGCTCAAACGGAGAATCATATTTATCAAATATGAATAGTTAATTGCAGAATAAAGACATGTCACATTAGTGAATTATTAGAAAAATGAAATTTCATTGAGTTGATTGCTTGCCTTTAAACTAGAAGTTTTTTTTTTTTGATAGTTTAAAACAAACAAAAACCATGTCGTGAGGTTATTTGGAACGCAGCTAAACCAAATTACATTTTTTTATAATTCGCTAATGTGACACGTACCGTTTCTACATTTAACTGTTCATCTGTTTAGTAGGGTGAAGTGAAGATACACATAGCACTTGGTTATTTTGAAAATCGAAATTGATCAGTTGAAACTACACTCATTCTCACAATAACTCTAACTGATACGAAAACTAAATTACTGTCCAAACATCTAGATCCTTATGCAGTCGTTTGAGCAACATCGTGTCGGACATATATTAATATTACGGATGATTATCATCGGTTATCTATAACTGCAACTCAGGAATAAACGAGAAACTCTGACTAATGAGGTCTTAAGCAAAAAGCATATTCCAAGCAGTAAAAAATGTGAATTTAATTCTTTTGAAAACACTTAGTTTAACTTGTTACAGACAGCAAGCATATGACACGTAATATTATCGGGTCTATTACTTCCATTCTATCAAAGTATTTTTAATCTGTTGATTTCAAATCTTGTACTTCAATTTTTTAACGTGCATTTTACTATGTAAAGGACCAGATTACCCAGAGCTTTTCATCATTTTTGTCGTCGTTATCGATAACAGATAATAGATTATTGACATGACCTGTTTGTGTTTGAGGTCAACTACAACATTCAACTTAGTTCTCAGTTCCACTAAAGAGCTTTCTTGTGGGCCAGTACCGACCGGTGTTTTCTATAGAATGGCCGTGCTAGATTATCTTGGATTCTCGGAAAGAAACCGAAATACTATTCGAAAACCTCTGAAAATTCAATTTACCTCCTATTTGCTGCGAAAATTAATTTTTCGCAGGGGTCCCGCAAAAGAAAAATTCACTTTCGCCGCACTTAAGAGGTAAAATAACTTACATAATTGTGCGGAAAATCGTTGTTTTGACTCGCCTTCGGCTCAGCACACAAACTACACACTCTTCAAAACAACGATTTTCCGCAAAAGTATGTAATCTACTAACACTGCTTGACGATATTTATGGGATCTTTCTTTGGTCGGTGTGCTTTCATTAATTACCAATTGGGCAAATGATGGAAATGGTACTTCTTGTGTGAAATTTACCGATCGAGGCGTTGCCAAAAGTAATAAACTATTTTCGTAACGTATTTTGGCAACGAAATTTACTTTTTACGTCTCGACCTCAACGTTAAAAGGAACCACTAAAGTTTTGAAAAGGTCTAACAACAATTGAAAACAATTTCATAAAGAGCGAATTAAGATTACCAACCGAACTAAATTGGTATAGCAATTATCGTAAAACGTAACTACATAAAAGTGTTTGTTTGGACGTCGGTAACGAACAAAATTATTTTGCCTTGAATACTTCACAGCGATTTTTTTTAAATAAAATATGACCACAGCTGTCTGGTAAAAAAAATGTACGTACGTAAAATTTGACACATATGTTCATTAAACGTTGAGTGGTTTTAGAATTGTATACAAGAAATATACTTACTGTAAGTTCGACGTTAAATTCTTTTTTTCTTCACATAAGAAAACATTTACGCACACTATTCCATCTGCTTACAGTTGAGATTACACCAGACGTGTAGCACTTGATGTTAGACAATTCCATTATGTCATCTTACCGAAACAAACTCACTTCAGAATTTTGACGACGTTCTAGAAGTACATTGTATATGTTTTACCTTGCTGGTCCTTATTGTTAGATTCATTTTATACATTTTAGTGATTGATACCAACTTAACACCTTTCATTGTCACGCCCTTTGGAAAGGCATTTTTTTAAGATCTGAAATTTACCCGTTCCAAGCCTTAATGCAGAACCGATTTTGACAATATTGTCACGTCAGGGTCCAGAAAAACGTCAATAATCGCAAAAAGACACAAAGAAATATTTAGGAGATGGGAGTTACTTCAAGTAAGCAATTTTTCTGGGATTATATTGTAATCTACTCTGAGAGGAAACTGACGGAAACTTAAATCTTCTGTGGATTAAAATGACTAGGCCCCACGTTGTTGGTGGGTTAGGTCACTGTGTCTCTTGCTTTGTCGTAAATTCTCATTAACTGGTCAAATTTTCAAAATAAACAAAGGAACGTTCAGTTTGTTCACCTTTAGAAAACACAATCATGCCCGCACGTTAGCAAGCGGCCGTGACGTAAGTCCACTACCAAAAATGTTTGGGGACGGTTTTAGATTTATCAGGGTTTTAACAGTCATCGATGTTCCCAGTCAATTTCCAGTATATGATATTTTGGTGCAAAATTTTTGAATTTTCAAAAAGGCGATGCTAAAGTTTTATCGTCTGCTAAAAGACGTTGGAAATACGCACTTTCTAGCTTATCTCTTGTGTAAATATCCCTTGCTTTGCTCTGGCAGGAAAGTTCGTACACTTTCTAACCTTTTTTTCTTATCATCGACACCAAGATAATAACTCAATAATCTCTTTTTTCGGAAATCCGGGGTAAGAATTACTCAAGTTATGAAGCGGCGAGACTAAAATTCTTTTAATTCTTTCTAAGATTCTAAGATCACCCGACAGGTCTAGTCCATCTTAAAACTTAACCTCAGAAGTTTAACTCCTCGTCGAATAAAAAAAAGTTTTTTTGGAACTCCTTGAGGATTACTCAAGCTATCGTGTTATCAAGGAATGATCACAGCTTGACAAATAATATCAAATACTTAAGTTTTTTGGAGAAAAAAAATACAGTTAAAAAACTGGCGCTCACTTTTCGAATTGCCTGACGGCACCTAAAAGCTTAAGGCAGCACTGCATACATTCATGCAACTGTAAGCAACTGTTGGATGCTGCGAAAGTAATTCATTACACAATTTTGTGATACGAGCGTGTATACAACTACACTTGTCGAAATTAACTGTTGCGAAGCACGTTGCTCAAAAACACACGAGTGAGTATGCGAGTTTCACGAAATTGTGTCCGAGTTAATGAATTACGTCGCAGCATCCAACGTATTCTGGTTTATTGCCTGCTCATGCGAAAATTGATTATTGCACGGCTGTTCTGCAGAAATTCTGCATAGATTCAGTATCTCAATAAACAAAAACCAACAAAAGAAAATAAATATGTTCTTGCGATAAAACGTTTACAAACAAATCTAGTGTACTGACGAAATCGGCTCACACGCTACACGTCTCCTAAAAAATTCATCCCGAAAACAGCACTCATGTTACATTAGTATTGTCCCATGCCTATTTTCGATAATTTAAATTCTCAAAATTATCGAAAAATTAGCGAAATTCTCAAATTTACTTTTGGATAATTTTAATAATTTTTCGATAATTTCGATAATTTTTTGATAATTTCAAGAATTTAAATTATCGGAAATAGGCCCTGGTATTGTCGCAACAGCAATTACAATTGCGTTGGTGCATGTTGACATTGAATAGTTTTTCGTAGTTAGTATCGATGAAGACGCATTGTTTGTGCAATTATTTTGTTATTCCTTTTTAATGTTTTCAAAAAAAAATGTGCAACGAAGTGGAGTGTTTGTTCTATAAGCAAAAGCATTTAGTGTTACAAGTGAAAAATACAACGAAATGTGTGGCCATAAAGTGTTACTTCGGAACAAAAAAGTTATTGTTACAATAAATATGGCCAACAATCAACAATTCTGTGTGTTGTGAATTCTTCAAAAAGTGTGTTGTAACCAGATTACTTGCGTAACAAGTTTTTCTCAAATAACTGTGTTCATCGATCAATATTTTTACCAAAATAATGTTATTTTAGCGAAAATTCTTACATTCTTTTTTGATCGATTCATTCAACAAAAAGATAAAGTGAAAGCAATGCAAATTTTACTTATAAGAACTGTCAATTTGAAATAAACCCGAAATATCCCTAGTGTAATGGATCACTTTCGCAAGGGATAAACAGCCGTGTAATAGTCAATTTTCGCATGGGGCAGGCAATAAAGTACTTTATTAGATTCACGATGCATAGTAAGACACACGGCCTGCAGTCTGGTGTCATAATTACACATCTAGACCTCATAAAGTGCTTTGCACCCCGATTGTATAAATAGCTATTTAAGGACAGTGTTGGTTCAGAGACTGAAAATCAATGGCATTTATAATGAAATTTATGGCCAGAAGATGATTGAGTCAGAGAACATCTTTTTTGTAGGCCATTTTCACTTTGCGTATCGTATAGTGAAGGTGTTTGTTTTTTTGTTGTTCCTACTGAATTCATTCTTCTTCAAATTGTTTAATGAAAGTGTCTGGTTTGATCCAACTGATTACATTTTACAAACTGTCAAAGTAAGAAATTTGGGTTGTTCCAACTGAATTCGTCTATAAGCTGTGCATTGCGCAGTGTGCAGAAAAGGAGCTTGATATAATCCGATTGAATTTATCCGTCTAAAAACTACCTAAGAGAGGAATCTGATTTGTTTTTTTTTCTGAATTCATCCTTCTACAAACTGTGTAAAGGAGGAGTTTGGTTTGTTCCAAATGAGTTTATTCTTTGTCGAATCGAAATAAGCCACATTTAGGCGCTCTCTTGAGACCTTGAGAAAATGCAATTTCCATAAAATGTGCGAATAGCCAATGTACTATAAATTTATCTAATGTGCATCTACATACCTAATTAAAATCATTTGGGTTGACCAAACTAGAAAATTAAACCACCTTTTTGTAAACAAAGTTAAACAATTATTGAAAACATAGGAATGATTTCGTACCTGGGCTAGCGATTTTCGCATTGAATTTGCCACGACCGAGTAAAGTTAACCAGGTAGGAGGGCACTGAGAAAAAAGTTGACAGTTCCGTCTCCAGGTAATGTTTCATTAAAAATCACATTATCTGTGACAGGTAATGCTGTTTTTGTATGAGCAATTACATTACCTGGGGAAAGATTATCTGTCACAGGTAATAATCTGAAAACTTTTTTGTCAGCGTGCTGATTTGACTAGGGACCTGAATAATCTAGTAGCCCTATATTTTGCGTGATTTTTTTTTTCAATTTATGTCAGTGTTCATTTGAGTTTATTTTCATACAGTGTATTAGGTCCCTTATTTGACGTTTCGAAAATGAACCGCTACTGCCTGGTTTATTTTACTCTGCCGTGAATTTGCTCGCTCTAGGGTTATTTTTCTTCGTAACAACTACGGTTCGAAAATTAAACTCCGTCAAGATTAAGAAAGAGATAGCTCATGTGAAAAATTCTGGACTGGTCACGGTGCGACTGAACAACTTTTTTTTGAAAGGTGATGAGCCACAATGAAAGTAAATGGATAGGTATGGCCAAACGTTCAAATTTGTTCTAGCCGGAGCACATACGGACTTGCATGGCGCCACCTCAAACGAACTCGTTTCTAGTGAAAATTTCCATGCGTATGAGCCATTGCTACAAGCCACAAGTAGTTTTGACATGAATTTAAAATATTGTACTTGGCGCCTTTTGAAGAAAGGTAATTTTAGTGGTTGTTCTGTACCCAGTGTGTAGTTTTTTTTGCAAAAAGTTTTTTAATTTTTAAGGCCTTTCGGTTTATATACTTTGGTATGTTCCATCTAAAATTGACCCAAAAAAATTGTTCAGCCGCACAGCGGCTAGTGGTCAATCTAAAATAACGTCAGTTTAAATTATTTTTTTGATTCTCAGAATTTTGTAAATTTCTGAAAATTTTTTATAGAATTGTTTAGTTGTTTTACAAATTTCTTTGGAAATTTACAGAATTCCGAGAATACAAAAAATAATTTAGACCGGCGTGATTTTAAACTGACCACTGTAGTCGCTAGGATTATTTGGAAAATTTTAAAGATTTTTTTGGAATTTTAAAAAATTCTAGGAATTTCCAGATTTTTTGGGAATTTTTAGGAATGACTAATATAAAATTTCGAATAATTTCCCGGGCTCAAATCTCGTCAGGTAAATAAAAAAACAGTATTTCTCATTTCTGATTTAAAAAAAAAAACACTTTCCATACAATAACAGACAGACTGATGATTTGGAAATCTTTAAATCAAAGGAATCAAGTTTTTTATTAAAATCGGTTCAGAAGATTAGAATCTATAAATAATCTGCGGTTCATCTGAAAATGAAACGGAAAGTAAAAAAAAATCCAATGCAAATATGACGGAAGTTTTTGTCACTTCTTCCGGAACAATATCACCCTATTCAGCTTTGATGTCCGACGCCAATTAATATCTCTTAAGAATGCAATTAATTAACAATATAAACGGAAAAAATCTTGAAGTGAACACCGTTCGGCTAAGTTTTGAATGACAAACATCTAGTGAATGTCCCTGTAAACGTACAACCGAACCCATTCCGTTAAAAAACTTACGTGTAAATAGTGCGTCAAACGGAACACATTGAGTATAACAAATCGTGTTACACGAAAAGAAAAGTATACACAACGGCACGTGCGCGATGAAAACACAACGTTTTACTCTACATAAGTCATGTTTTCCATTTCAAGTCTATTTTTATAATAAAAAAAAATTCTGGTAATTTTACACAGACTTCTTCTTCGCAGCAGTTTATAACATTAAACTCCAAAAATCAAAACAAGATGTTCATTTACATGGATTTTTGACTTACTTAAATTTCCTCATAAATTTCACCGAATGGATGTATAACAACGCAGCACATGTTCATATCATATAATACATATGTGCCTGGCCTACCTACGTAATTCTCATAGGAAAATAAAAAACTTAAAATCGAAACGAAGCAAATTTGTTGAAACATTTTGCGTTCTATTAACATAATTTGGATGCAGATTGATTTCTCATTTAAAATGCACAATTTTTCTGATACACAAAAAATGCTTCGCCTCTATCGCATGTATGTTGTTAGCATGTATCCGATGTATTCGAACAGCAGGGCATCAATTAAAAAATAACATTGTCGTTGTACCTCTATTGATAATGATGGAACGGAAGGAAGTTATTTATTTCGTTTCTATAACTTTTCCTTTCGCTGCAGCTGTTCCAAACGTTCTTCCGTTGAATGTAGTTTGTCATCCAATTTGTCTGATCTTATTAAAATTTAATTTTTCGGCTTCTAAATTTATAAATCTCATCCAGATTAACGTGGCAAAATCGATGTGTTATTTTGCCAATTGGGAACTAACGACATGTTACACAACCATTTGTTGAATATATTACGACTTGACGATTACCGGGAAAATTATAGTTCACATGCCAGAGCGCGGTAAGGTGAACTTTACATCACTGTTTGTGTTTGTGTTTTGACAGGGCCTATTTTTGGAAATTTATTTGGAAATTTTTACCAAAATTTCCAAAAAATTTCTAAAAAATTTCCAAAAGTTCAAAAGTCGAATATTTTTATAATTTTGAACGGTTTTGGCATTTGCTGAGTTTAGTCTTGCATTTTAGCCGGTTCTCAAAGTTTTTATTTGATTCTTGCTCAAATTAATCATGCTCGATGTCATTATATTTCGAAGAGTGTGTCAAGAACCAAACAAAAACATTAAAAACAGGCTAAAACGCAAGGTTGAGCTCCGAAAATATCAAAAGCGTTCAAAATTATGAAAATATTCGACTTTTGAACTTTCGCAATTTTTGGAAATTTTTTGGAAATTTTGGTTTTGAAGTGTTTTACATGCTACATGCGTCGAAAACCATACTTTTCATGTTTCAAGCACTACTTTCGACGCCCTTAGTCTGTAAAATTCATTCACTCACAGTTAATTACAACTGTAGTAACAACAGCTGTACTTATCATCGCAGGTAACTGTGACGGTAAAGCGCTTTACGGTCACAGTCTGAATTGCCGTGTAAAGTGTTTGCTACGAAAGGTGGTATCATTTAGAACATTTAGTCAACTTACCGGGCGCTGATGTGATAAATACCTTTTTCCTAATTAGTTTCCTAACGTTGTTCTTAACTCATGCTGAAAGGTTTTTTCAGCCAATGAGAGGTTTCCAGCTCGAGCTGGAGGCGAGTATTTTTCCTATCACACGATTAAAAGGCCTCTTAGCATGCGTTAGGAATAACGTTTTGTTTAAAGTGTGTCGGAAATGAGCGACGAAGTCGTATAAATAGTTATTTATATAACAAGGGATACAAATTTGAAAAGTAGAGTTTTCGCTCGTGAATTTTGTTGATCTGAGGCGAAACCGAGGTCAATCAACACACTACAACTAGATTCTTTTTTGAAATGTCTGCAAAAATTTGAGAACTGTAGGAACTGATCAAAGCACTCGCACAGAACCGAATACGATGGCGACAATTTGTAGACTCTATGTTCCCTCGAGGAGTAAGACGACAAATTGTGATGAGGAACTGATGCATTTTGAGTGAGACGCAAATTATGACTGATTAACGAGTGCGCACATCCCATACAGATTTTTTCGGGAAAAACTTTAGAAAATAGCCGACCTGTTGTCGAAATTGTACAGCCGCTAACAATTTGAAATCGACAAATTATCGAAAATTATGACTTTTATCAAATTCGTCCAAGGACGGAATCGTCGCATCGAAAAGTCACTTTACTAATGTCATCGAAGGACACCGGCTGTGACCCGTTCGAAGCGTTCCAATTAACTGTAAACCCGAACTTTGACAACATAAACGGCAACGATTTCATTCCACAGAGATGAACATAACCTAAACGTCCACAAATTTCTTTGTACATTTTTCGTTAAAATTTTCGTCTAACTGAAAGTTGAGGTTAAGTTTCCTTCTGTGGATGAAATTTGACATTTGGAAATGACCTTGAAAGCTTCAACGTTGGGCGAAACTATGAGCTGCCGTAGAACAAAAAGGATGTGAGAAGACGGGGCTCTGCTGTAAAATAAAATACGATTCTGGCAAAAGTTTAACTCAATTTTAGTTTTTATTTATTTTCGTTCAATTATAATTCGAGAAAATAAATATTTAAGTTTACTTATAATGAAAAAGAAGATTTTTAATAACTAAAATGCATTTTACATAAACCTACGGTTAAGTAAGCAGCTTGTGTGCATGTATACCATACATTGTATACACATTTTTGTTTGTTTAGCAAAAATATAACATTTTGTAATTCCGTACATCGCATGAAAAACCAACATATTATTTCGTTGAATTGGCATCTTCAATGTACACATTGCCACGTCCAGGATTTTTAACTAAATTTTTGCCAGCTGGAAATGAGAAAGAAGCAAAAAAAAAAAACATTTAAAATTTCAGTTAAATAATTATCTTTCAATTATAATGTGAAAGCGCTGTTCATAAATTATTCTAAGAAAAAAATCATTTTCTTTTTCAAAATAAACGGCAAATGTTCCGGCTTCTTTGTAATGGGAGCAGTGACCATTTAGTGTATGTTGACAGACTTTTGTTCGAGGAATGCCTCGATTCTACAACTAAACCTGACAAAAATTTCTAAATCATATGGACTATCACCAGGAAGACCCAATGTCCAATATACGCACTTCCTTCGTGAATTTAAAATGTGCTAAACACATAAAGAACATCAATAGAACAGTTTTTTAAATAGACAACAAACGCCATCAATGGGCTTTTCGCCTAACCGAATAAATGACATTACCAACGAACAATTTCATGTAACACAAAGAGTCGTTAATCAGATGTCATTATTTTGGACAACAACCTGATGAACGAATTATTTGTGTTGCGGTTGAGTTTCGAACCCACAACTAACAATTCAAGAATTCAATGTGAAGTCTCGACTTACACACCGCGCTATTGAAGTTTTCAATCAAGTTTAACGTATACAATCTGTTTGCTCTGAAAATTGACCATCGGGAACTTCGGTCACATGGTAGCAGACATGGTAGGGAAAAGTAAGGAAAAAATATTTTAGAACATTTTCCTTCTGCAAAATGGAACTGTTAACGACCTGCGTCGCACATGTGCAGGGTATCACCAGATCGAGCATTTCATGCTGATTTTGTTGGTACCATTCAATTTCACCGACCAATATCAAATGGAGGAGTTATTACCCGTCTCAAGTCTCCGATTATTGTCTTATGAGGGGTTTCCTCAGCATCTGCCACATGTGACGCATTTTTTTTTGTTCAAAACTTTTCGTTGTAGGATCTCATCGGTAAAATTCTCGTCGACATACATTGTAAATGTATCGTAAATGAAGTACTAATTGAACAACACGTATATCAAACCCATGCAAAAGGTTTCTATTAACTCGAATATGTTCAAATGGCTGAAAATGTATGAAGAAGCTTTAATTTCAAGTTGTGATTTATCTCGTTGAACTCGTACTGAGACGTACTTTTAAATGTTTCCCTATGAATAGGTTCCTTAGTCCTCCCGTTGGTTTTTTTTAGGGAAGTAGCACTAGCGTCACGAATTCCGTTAACGCTTCGTTCATGATTAAGTTATGTAATCTGTATTTTGCGAGTCTGCATTACAGGCATCTTTTTCGCTTCAATCAACTTACTCTCTATGGTATCGCACAAAGCAATCTTTTCATTCATTTAGTGCCGTTGCATTTTAAATAACGAAAAATCCGGCTATGCTCATCAAATAAACATTTTATGTTCATCTACGTGGGATTGAACAATACATACGCGTATACTCATAACCCAATCCATAAAAGACATCAGTTAAGGTGCGGCATATTTACTTTAATCGGAAACTTGGTTTCAAATTTAAAAAAAAAATCTTTTTTTTTCAACGAAACATAAAACAATGCTTTGAATCGTAAATGACGACATGCATGAGTTGAAGTGATGTCTCTTCGTTTTTTTTAAAAGAATTTATCAGGAATGTGGCTGTGCGCTACATGCATAGACTTGTGTTTTATTAAATCAAAAAAGCTCTTACCTAAAAGCTGTTCGAGATAGACACATCGTACTTCTAATGGATTGAACACTCGTTCTTTGTTAGATTCTTCTAAAATAATTTGTCCATTCTCAATGGATCTTATGTCGACTATAGTGTGCATCAGGCGTGCTGACAATTCCTCGACATCTGAAATTAAAAAAGAAGAATTGGAGGTGGATGAGGACCAGCAATTAAATTTTTCAAAATTCTAAAAAATTCTTTAAAAAAATTAGAAATTATTTTTTGAGTAAACTTCAGAATAATCATTTCTAAATTAGGATCCGAGGGATGTTTTATATTGGCTAATAATAATTGGATAATTTACATTGAAAATGACATTCCTTTTTACACCATACACCCTCTGGTGTCGAAATTTCGCTACGTCAATTTGCAGGAAGGAGCTAATGATATCAAATCCCGATACTAAGTAACTTAACATCAGGCTGTCTTGCTGGATTCTAAAATTTCGATAAAGTGAATTTAGTATCTAACGACGTAACTGACACTAAACGACTTCTGCTGACATCTAGCCTTATTAGAGTCTCGGTCTAAACTGCCGTAAGTCGGAAGGGGTCATACGCATCAAGAGTTATCTATCATTTCTCATCGTAGATACAGGATTACTCTAGTGTATTTGAGTCAGTTCTAACTGATGTCATGGTGCTTCTCTTTCTGCTTTGACGAAAAATTGACTGTCTTACCCAACTAATAACAGATCTTGTGTTTCACACGATTTAACATTATTTTAATCTTTATTAAAAGGCATTAGTATGTAGCCTGCCATTAAACAAAATGGCTTTCCATAAAACTTTTAGCAACATTTCCTTTAGCAATAAATTATTGGAAAACCGCTTAAATGTTAAAATATCGATACCAGTCGGTCAATATATCTCTCTGCATACACAACCGTTAAAAATAAACCAAACAAATCCACAATTTTGTTTATAATTCAAAAAATGAGCGTTTGTTTAATGCAAATTCAAATTTATGTCTTACTACTTGTAATCATACAAATCGCGAATCTGTTTTGTTTCTTCAGTCTGGCAGATTTCGGTTTATCGAATAAAATTATTTTTATTTATTTATCGTATGGATGTTACGATTCACAGGCAGCAGCAATGCAAAAAAAAAAAACAAGTCAGTGCGAAGCAGCGACATGATCACTTTTCTTGATCCCTATACTTGTATAGAGGGGTTCTTTTAGAAAACAGCAGACCGAACTGGACTTTTTTATATGTGTTCAGAAAGGTATTCGACCCTAGAAGCTAAAACAACTTTCTAAAAATTCTTTTAACAGAAATTTCACCACTAAAGAATCTCCAGTTACATGAGCCATACAGGGTTCCGCAAATTTCATAACAAATGAAATCTGAAATTGTTTCAACACTTAATTGGTAATTCGTACAGAAATTCTTAAATAAAATTGACATAACTGAGAACGAAATGTGACGGAACTAACCACCTGGAGCAGAAAAGTGACGTGACTGGGAACGAAAAGTGTAAAAAAGTGAGAGAAATAGTGTGATAATGAGAGTGAGATGAAAAGTTGAATTTTACGATACTAGTCGCAAGCTTGTCCTAATGAGGCGGAACCGCAAAAATCGTCGTTTGTGACTCCTTATGAAAGTGGTGTTTTTCGGTATATGTCGTAATCTTACGACATCAGAAGTCACAAACGACGATTTTTGCGGTTGAAAACTGAAATGAGACGAAATCACAACAACGCAAGCAAAGAAATCACTATACAGCCATTTCGACAGCAAAGCATGCACACTTGATCGCGACTGGAAAAATATACATGAAAATCCATTTTCGGCTGGAGAGAGCGGCCGAGAAAGTACTTTACTTTACTAGTGAGGTAAAGTGGCTATTCCCTCACTAGTGAAAACCTTTTCCCTCGCTCGTAAAGTAAAACGTTATACTTTACACGTGAAATAATTTGATATCTCATATCACGATGAGTAAAAGTATCCGAGGGCTTCAGCCCGAGAAATTACTTCACTGGTATAGTAATGTACTATTCTTGGCCGCAATACATCTCTTTTAGAAGTACAGAAAAATTGAACTTTTCGATCATAGTTTGCGTTTCGATATCCGTCGAACTTCAGTCTTTGAGCGCAAAAAAAGTTAATGTTTTGGCTTTCTATAATGTGACGTTTTTAGTCCGGTTGAATGAAATAGTATATTTCGTACCTAGGCGTACCAAAAATGTCGCATTCTCTCACCAGATAGAGCACCAAGCCAACAACTTTTTCGCTCACATTGCTCTCACTTTTTTTTACATTTTTCGTTCCCAATCACGTCACTTTTCGTTCCCAGTTATGTCAACTTCATTAAGGAATTTGTTTCCGTACGAAATTACAAATTAAACATTGAAACAATTCCAGATTTCAATGTTATGAAGAATTAAGTTAACTTGCGAAACATTGATTAGATTACTTTGATTGATGAAGTAAGAAATATGAGTGAAATACGCATTCTACGATCGATCGAGAAGTTCAATTTTTTCGGACTTGGCCTTAAATGGATTTTTATATATATTTTTCCGGTCGTGATCAAGTGTGCATGCTTCGTTGTTGAAATTTGTAGATTGATTTCTTCGAGTGTGGTTTCGTCTCATTTCAGTGTTCATGCGCAAAAAACGTCGTTTGTGACTCGTGATGAAAGTGAAATTTTTCGATACACGTCGTAAGCTTGTCCTACTCGACTCCGCCTCGTTAGGACAACCTTACGACTATTACCGTAAAATTCAACTTTTCATCACTCGTAACAAAAGGTACTATTTTGCGCTTGAAGACTAAAATTCGGCGGATTTCGATACGCAAACTACGTAATTTAAATAATTAAGAAACATTTTAGAGCGGCGATTGAAACAGAAATGAAATACTCATTTGATGTACAATTTAGAATTTTACCGTTTCACTGACCAATCAATAATAATTTTCATATACAAAACAAATAAAATCAACATACAAAAGTACATCCTTTCTCTACGTCATGCTTCATGATATTAAATTAATATTTATTATTTTGTATGCAATATGCGCTAAAAGAAATGTGGTTCAAAGAAATTAGGGAGACGAAAAAGAAAAATCAAACAAAAATTGAAGTAAATCTTGAGTAAATACAGAAATTGATTTTTATTTAAAGATAAACACGAGAAACGTTAAATGCGAATAAACAAATTGGCTATAATTACTTGGGTATATTAATATCCGGTATAGTTTTGATGCTTTTCTTTTCGTGTGTGTGGTTAATTATATCTGTATATCTATGGTACCGATTCGGTTATAACATTTTCGTGAGGTGTATTGAATGCCAAACATTATTTTACGACATTGGACATCCGTTTTTAAATGTTCAACTCTATTTTCACTTCCACTGGTTGTGTTTATATGCTTATGGTTTTGATTGCGATGATAGGTGATAAATAGTGAAAGAGATATAAATATCTGGCCGTTTTTTGGGCTGATTCTATAGTATAGCTTCTGAGAACAGAACATTTTTGTTCGTATAAGCGGTGAGAAAATGAGGCGTTGTCTGATGACAGTGCGGGAGAGAAAATATCTATTTTCGTCCAACTTGTTTTGACAAAGAAGAAAATAGACATTTTCTCCACCGAACTGTGAAAAATTGTGGAACAAATTGATGGTTACGCAGAACGCCATTTTATTAGATACGTGGGGACACACAAAATAGAATTCACCTGCTATGAAATTGTCAAATTTGAGAATCCATCTCCTACGAAATTGTATGAAAATGTCAAATTTTGTATGTGTGTGTATCTGTATCTGTATCTGCGAGACCTCCCAAAAGTTTACACCCTTGCACTGCATTGACTGAATAGTCAAATTTTAGTGATAAGAGCTACCACTGGTTGTATTGGATGTTTTAACTCATAAGGTAAAAGCAAAATAAAATGATCGACTCTGGTTTTTGACAATTGAAATTCATCATTTTATTTTGCTTTCATTTTACAACGAAAACAAGTCATCTATCTTTACAAAAGACAACGCTAGGCTCTGTGATTTCATCAGCCTCCGAATATTTTCTATATCATGCTAGGAGCAGTTCTGTGCACCTTGCACTCATGAAAACCGTTGTGCTGACCTGGAAAAATAGAAAATTCCAACTCCTTGCTCTTGTTGGAATTTCCCATGTTCATCACTTGGTAAACAAATTACTATTTCTTTGCAATTGAGTGGCAAACGGTCAATTATAAAACGTTTCCGAAGCACAGATGTATTTGGATCCGGCAAAGATCTTGAAACTAACATCTTCCGTTAACATCAGAACGCTAATAATACACGGATCATCTGAGCGATAATGTTCACTGTTTTATTCCCGTATTGCGAATTGCGAGTCTCTATGCTAAATGTATTTCCTCTATCCATATACACAAAATGATCAGTTTTGTCATAGCTCATATCTCTTTCAGTAGTGAATGTGAGAACTTCTATTCAAACCCATTTTCATTGATTTACTTGAGATGTACGACAGAACTTTCCACAACTTGCTATGCAACTGATGCGTAGAATACAGAACACATAAAATGTTTATCGAAGATAACAAAATATTGTTCGAACCGATTATTTAACTGAGTAATTAACATTGCTCACCAGGCTACTTTTTACACGAAATTGCATGTGGATACCTCCCGTAGTTGCCAGAGCATGAGTTTATTTTCATTACAGATGTGATTGGTATTGTCTTTGGAGAGGAGTAGAATTTCAATGCAATGAACAGCAGAACTGCTCCTAGCATGAACACTGAATTGACAAAAAATGTCAAATTTGGAGGCTTTAGTGATTATAGCTTCCGCTTGGGATTGTTTGTATTGTATGTTTTAACTCATACATCGAAGACAAGTTATTACAAAAGAAACTGTGACTTCATCAGCCTCCGAATATTTTCTATGTTCATTCACAGCACTGCTTCTAGCATGAAAATCTGTGGAATCTTTGGAATTAAAATATTAGAAATTTGTAAAATGACGAAATTTCGTGCAGTGGAAGTTAAAATTTTAGGATCCCAAAAATAGTCCCTAAAACCGAACCTTTGTGAATCCTGAGTGAATACCAAAACGATTCAAATTTCTCCCAAATTCCCGTCTGTGCAACAACTGAAATCCTTTTAATTTAGATCGAAACAAAAAAAAAAGTTCAGGATTATGACATGACCTTGTTAAATCGATGATTCGAACTGAATGCGCTGAACCGAACAGATCAAAGTACTTTATTTCAATTAAATCTGAATGTATAATGCCTGTTAACTTCTCGGTTCTTGTTAATTCAAAGAAAACGATTTATTATTTTGCATTTACATTACTTAAATCAACGATTTATTTTTCACAAAGTTAATTGCACCGCTTCAATGAGAGCATACATTTCTGTGTGTCGGCCGACAACATAAAAAGTCAACGTAATCTTGTCCATTAGTTTTTATGATTTAATAATTCTTTTAACGTTGTTCAATAAGCATATGGTGATGAGCCATTAAAGGAATATGTGTACATGGACTGATCATTTGATTAAGATTGAAGAGCACGTGCAGATCAACGGTGTGTCGGTGTGATGGCGAGAGTTGTCGTTTAAAATGTAGTATTTCAAAGAAGCGGAAAAATCATGTCACCCGACCATTTATAATAAAACTTGGGATTTTTGGTGGACTAACAAAATGGCTATCACGTCATTATTCAAGGACTATTTTTGGGAAAATATTTCTCCATATTTTCTTAAGATTTTCCAAGATTTTTCCACATTTTCCTTAATTTTCCCACATTTTCCTTAAATTTACCAAAAAAAAATTTGGTAGATGCTATTCACACATCGTGCGAGTCACATTATAATACTTTGGCCTTTCGTAAAATGTCCGAGTAGCCAAGAAGAGACTATTCGCACATTGTGCGATTATCACGGCAGAATAAAATAAACCAGGCAGTAGCGGTTCATTTTCGAAACGTCAAAAAAGGGCCCTAATACACTGTATGAAAATGAACTCAAATGAACACTGACATAAGCCGAATAATTTTATTCGCTAAACACAAAGGCTACTAGATACAACAGGTCCCTAGTCAAATCAAGCGCTCCTGCCTGCATTTTTGAAAAATGTTTTTGTTAAATTTTGCAAAAATATAGAAAAGTTCGGGAAAATGTGAGGGAACATTGAAAAACGTTTTCCCAAAAATAGTCCCTGCCATTAATCGTTGGATGTAAGTATATTCTCCTGGGACCGAAATAAGCAATTGAGACCTCATAATTTGCCAGAGTGATTGCCAGATGATCGGCATGAAGACATCGAAAGAAGATAAAATAAAATTTGTTTAAATTTACGTCCAATGACATGTCACATGTGTCCCCATCACAGACATTGAATGTTATTTTTATGACTTTATTTTACACACATAGTCCCTTGTATGTCATTTAATAATAATTCTTTTTTCACTAAATATTTAGATGGGGCACAGCAAACAACTCATAATTTTAAGATTGATCAAGTAAATATAACGTCATGTGCATACCGTGCACATGGTGGATAATAATAAAAAATTCTTTTACGACGGAAAATAAACTCTTATTCTCTCTTTAATTAGTACAAAGTTGCCCTTCTATTATCGTTAAGAATTGGGTAAATTACACACACAAAAATGAGGGCACTGCGGTAGCATCTAAAAAACAAAAACCATATGTGCTCCAGGCAGCAACGAATCTCTCAAAAAATGAAGCTTTCCTTATTAAGTAAATGAGATCAGTCTGTGCGATTCGGATTGGTTGAAATTTATCACGCGATTCTTTCAGCCAATTAAATGGAAAATCTCAATTGGTAAATTATCAAGCAAGAAAACCAGACTATAATTTTGGAAAAACATTTTCTCAATCTTTCCAAAACTTTCACACTTTTTATCAATTTTCCAATATTTTTCCAAAACATCTGTCGGGTAAAATAGCAAACATTTTGAGGAAAAGTGGACGAACTTTGGAAAAATTGGATTCGCTTAAGGCCAGTTCATACTCGCACACATTTTTGCGATATATGCGACCATGAACTGGCCTTCATGTCCGTGAATAAAGTAAAGAGTAGTCTCCTTAGATTGGGAATATTTTTGCGGTTGTCTGTTGACGCCTGGTAGATGTTAACTGATTTTGTTGTTGTTAACATTTGCATCGCACTAAAATCTCTCAGGATTGCAACAGTGGCCAGGCAATATGGTTTTTCTGTCATAATGTATGTTTCCGTGTTTTGTCATAGAAACAATTCATTCCGTCCCGGAATTGCATAATAATTGCATAAAACGTTGTATGTAACACGAATCGTGTGCTTGTTACATAAATAACTATTTCCATTCCTCTTTAATATGAATTTACCCAATTCCGGGCCATAATCATCACCTTTCCATGCATTCATTCAATGTCGTTTTGAAGGTATTTATTTCACAGTATTCCCGGACGCAGCGAAATACGAACTTTCACATGCTACATGCGTCAAAAACCGTACTTTACATGTTTCAGGTACTAATTTCGACGCCCTTAGCATGTAAAATGCATTACATGATTCGGGATAAAAATTGAAACTCTCGTTTTTGTGTGTTTATTGACCTCTGCTACGCCTCGGATAAACAAAATTCACACGAAAACTCTTCTTTTCAAATTTGTATCCCTAGTCAAGCAAAATACTATTTTTTTTCGCACACTACAACAGAGCCTGTTACCTTCAACGAAAACCAAATTTTTATAAATAAAAATCTTGCATTGACCAGAATTCGAGCCCCTGACACCAAAACTTTTTTTAACACAAACATAGCCACACAATTATACCACTTTACATCACATTGTAATGTGTATTATAATGCAGCCTTCTTGATCGTTCAAATGAATTTCTGTGTACATGTGAATTTGGGTACAAACTGAACGGCGGTATGCATGTAGGACATGTTCGCATTGAAAAGGTGATTATGTACCGAAATCGCGAAAAACTTTTCGCACACGACGTCTGGTCGACCTCGGCATCGACATCTAGTGCGAAAAAATACCTTCCTACCTACCTTGGTAGATAAATAACTATTTAATGTTTGTTTGTTTGTTTGTTGGTTTATTTGTCTGTCTCTCTATAGGAGCCCAGACGGAAAGTCCTAGAGACTTGAAACTTGCCATACCCAATAATCAGGAAAAGTTAGGAAGAACGCGCGAAAATTGTTTCACTTTCATAGGTTATTTGACGCACCCTTTTTTTGCCTGTGGATGCGTTTCTTAAACGTGGAAACATTTTTGTAACGCGCGGAAAATTTTTGACGCATGAAAATATTTTCAACGCATGAAAACATTATTGCGGAAAAATATTTTTGAAATAAAAATTGAGAAAAAATTGACATATTTTGTCATTAAAATAAGTAATCTCGAGCAAAGCCGGGTCCGGGTGTACTACACTCGTCATATATAACAGTTTTGTTAAAAATTTCATGTCGTTTTTTTAGGATAAATTTAAAAACCAAAACAAAAACACTTGAACTCACCTCTATCAAATCTTCGTTCTAATTGCTTCATTTGTCGCCAGTGTTTGGCATGTTGGCATAATATTAATATTAAAACAATGAAAAATATCAAACATGCTATAGCCACTAACACTAACGACGCCACCTGCCAGCTCCAAATGTTGATGTATGCTTCTTGAGACGCTGACTCGGTACCTTTGCTCCTCTGTAATAACAAATGCAACGATTAGTGGAAGCATATAGTTGAAGCCAATGAAGGAGTTGATTCTGTTTATGTTAAAAAAAGAGTTTGTCCACCATTATACCACCGACAGGTATAAGTTTGTACATTTGTGTCAAGGATGGCGATTCTGTTCTGTTCACATATTTAAAATGAATCAAATGTATTCTTATCACGATTTTGTTGTAAAAATATTCCGAAAACGAATTGTACAATCGGACTTTTTTTTTATACTTATGGTGCCAATAAATTGTGTGTATACTACGGTTACGATCAAATTAATATGCACGGAATTTTTCGAATTAAAATTTATCTCTGAATCTACGCACTTTCGGAATTTTATTTGGATTTGTTCTCTCTTTGTGGACTATAATGGAGACACCGCGGTGACGATAATATCGCTTTTCAATTTGGAGGGGACGTGAAAGGCTCTATAAATCAGAATTGGACGCATGATCATTGATCGGGTCTCGACAAATTTAATTTCAATTTTGTTACAGGCTGAAAATCTGTGATTGAATAAAAGCTTCCCTACAGCTCAAACCTCTCGACAATGTCGTCACTGCTCAGTTATCCAGTGTTATGTTCCCACATAAAATAGACGAAACATCCTCAAAAGCCTTCCGCAATTCAGTCTTAAATCATCGATAGCTCCATTAATATGATTTTCGGAAGTGGCAAATGAATGATAGACCCCCAAATACCCTACATAGGGAGTAAATCATAAATATAACTTTCGAAAATGAGTTTTTCTCGAGTTATGACTTTGTCTGACAACACTGAATTTTGAAAATGCTCTTTACGGATGTCCCCAGTGAACTAGTGAGTGTTGAGATCAGAGGATAGAAATGATGTCCGTAGTCCTAGTCGATAAACTGTCTTTTTATTTCACTGTGTCCGGGAATACCGTGCACTCAATAAGTCATCGAACTATGAACAATAGACCAAACAAAGAAACAATAGAAACGAATTCTATTGTTCTAATATTATCATTTCTATTGGTCTATTGTTCACATGGTCACTTATTGAGTGCACTACATTGAAAGATAACTTCAAAACGACATTAAATGGATGCATGGAATGGTTATTTGTGTACCTGTTTTGAACGATTGATTTTAGGCAATTTCGCGGATTGTAGGCCGAACGAAGTGAGGCTTACAAGCGAAAGTGCCTTAAATCAACCGTCCCAAACAGGTGCACAAGTAAGTTTTCATGCAGAGGGCCAGAAACCCGAGAAAATTTGAAAAATTGCCATCATTTTCGGCTCCGAAGCATGAAAAGGTTATGATTATGGCACAGAATTGCGAAAAAGGTTTTTCACTAAATATGTCAAAGGACAATACTTGTATTGCGGACCGGTTTTTTTATAGGATGCGTAAGATTCTTCTTGCCGACAACATATTTTCTCTAGTTGTATGATTCGTCTTGCTGGGCCCAGGACTCTTCTTGTTTAACGCAAAATTATTATTTTTTGTTGAGCCTAAGATTTCATTTGAATCTGCAGATTAATATTTACCTAACCCTATTTCTTCGGACACACAACTTATATCCCATGCTTCTATTACTCCAATTTTTTCTACTATTTGGTAAACCAATATTAATTCAAATGTAATATAGACATACCTCTGCCCAACTATCCGATTCAACTGGATCCTGTTCGACGATCCCATTCCAATCATACTCCAAATCATTTAATGTTCCACAAATAACATCTTTATGCTCCTGGCACGGTCTTAAAACTATGGACTGTTCATCACAAATGGTACATGGTATGCAGGAATCTGTGTTTTCATCCCACCAGCTTTGTTCGAGACATGGCGGCCTATGGCAATTTATTGAGGTAACTAGTAGGGCGAGCGATAAGTATGCTAAATTTATGAACGTTGTCAGTGGAACACTATCGAACGATGGCCATGGTGGCAGAATCTGCATATAAAAATGAAAAAAAAAAAAAATTATTTGACTGGCGTGCATTGCATAAAAGACTAGAAGACGTTTGATTGATTGATAATGGAAAATAAATTATTTTATTCATGTCACTAACATCGTAACGAAAAAGTCACAACTCTTCTATTGTCGATGGTAAAATGATAGTAATAATGAAGTGACTTCCGATTCCTAAATTGATTCCATTTATGCATTGGTAAACAAAATGGTTATTATGTTTGATGTAATTGCTACTTCCTGTTTATGTATTGTAAATGACTGCAGCATAACATATTCATTTCGTTTCATTTGACTTTGTGCATAATTAGAAATGAACATTTTTATAAAATGTTTCACAAAATGCAACAATCGTTGATAGTGAAATGGGAAATAGAATTTTTTCAAATAAATTTATGCTCAAATCACTTCCTGACAAAAGTTCACTTTCATCTGCACAGACACTTAGTCGAAGCTTTGTGTTTCATTTTAAAATTTTACTTTGTGTCTTTCGAAACGTTGATGTCAAAATGTCAACTTTTCGTGTGTCATTTCGGTGTCGAAATAGATATCTTTGTTGCACTGTATAAATAGAAGGTTTTTGTGCACATGACTTATAGAGTACTGTTAAATTCGAATTTAGATAAATAAAATACAGAAAGGGGACATGTCCAATTAGCGAATTATAAGAAAAATTAAATTTTATTTATTTAGCTACGAATGGAATAGCTAGAATTGGGGACTGATCTCGTTTTTTAGTTATTTATCTACCAAGTTAAGTATGAAGGTATTTTTTCGCACTGGAGGCTAAGCCGTTGTGTGTTCAATCAAGTGATCAATGCTCAGTATATAAGCTTCAACAATACGTTCGATATAATTGTATGACTCTATAGCCGAATGTTCAAAAAAGATTTGGTGTCGCGTCGGGGGTTCGAATTCTGGTCAATACAAGATTTTTATTTAGAAAAATTCAGTCTTCGTTGAAGGTAATAGGTTCTGTAGCGTGCGAAAAAGTTCTTATTTCACTGAGTGCGAAAAAAAAGTTTGTGACTTCAATGTGTCTGGTAATACAGTGAAATAAATGTTCCACATTGTTGTTTTGACTACACAAGTGATAAAGTTCCTGAGTTCGAGCTCCAAATTTAACTCGGTAAAATATGAATTTGCCAACTGTTTACTCCCGTTGTCAACAATGTACATTTTTAGTTCGGAGGTGTTTTTTGCACGAATAAAATAGAGTATGGTCTAATGTCAAAATGTGTATGGAGCGGAGGAAATAGACCTTACAAGGTCTACTTTCATTGATTTGCACCCGGTACGTTTAACTTTAGCTTCGTCTTCAAACACATTGTGAAGGGATGAATACCGTAGGAAGTACAGGAAACAACTTAATTAAACGCTTTTTATAAGGATGAATTCGTATACATACAAGTCACAGTAAATTGTTTTAAATGTTCTATGTTATCGAAAACCCTCTTTACGAAAGCGCTAACTATAGTGTTGGTTGTAATCCAAGTAATCGAAATTAGTTATACAAAATGTTAGTATGCCTTGAAATGGTGTTATGGAGTTTGTATTATTCTGTAAAAGTTAGTCATCGAATAAAGACGTTTCTAGTAAATTATTCTATATCATGCCGTTCATGGATATCGAAAAATCGGAAAGCTAACAGGTTATGGGCCCAGGGTGGAAGAAAGTGAATAATACTACGGATACTGTGACCAGTACAAAATAAGGCTATAACCGACTCCAAACACACGTAATTAATGTAAGAATTGCTTCAAACAACTTAAACCACTTATTTATGAAAATACATAACAATTCCACTCATCCTAAAGGAACGGGCACTTGAAGATAGATGACAAATTGTGTCGTACCAGATACTTGATGTGAGGCTTATATGGCAAGTGTGGTATCGTTGTAAAGCTTAGACTGTGTATTACAGAAGAGTCCAAGGATGGTTGAAAATAAAACTTTTCAAACATTGCTCAATTCAGACAAATTTTGTAAAATCCATTCTCGGCGTGTAATAGAGCACGGAATCCTCTACCAATATAGCCATTCAAAGAGTTTCAAACTTACTTCATCTTGGACATATAACGATTAAAAAGTGTCGAAATTTCGACTTTAGCTGGCTGTGGCTACGTGGTCAGGTTGTCGAGGGAAGCCATTTTAACATGAAGCTTAGAACTACTACCTCTATCCGTTGTGATAACAATCTGTATTCAAATTGACTCGTCGGTCCCGCACGGCCATGAGTGACGGTTCTCCGAAACGTCTGGATGGATCCGCGAACTGAATATGGTTACTTATAGTACTCAAGTCCCTCAATAAGAACATGAAGAAAAATCAGAGGTGGTATCGCGGCTCTATTTAAGCTTTGTTCATCCACACCGTTGTTGATTGTTTACAACCCTATGTACCCGGGTGGTATACCTGTCATACCACTGGTGATCCTGCTGGATCCTGGTGGGATCCTGCAGGATCTTGCTCAATTAGGCTGGATCCCATGCGTAGAAAAAAGTGAAGCACAGTTTTCAAAGGGTTGTAAGCCGACACAATTACAATCATTGTCATCATCATTACCAATACAATTCAATATTAAACATTAAGCTTTGCCCACTCAGCACCAATTCAATTAACACCCAACCAAAATTTCGCTTTCTAGCTTCGTCATTCTCTCTTTTCAGTTACATCTAAGGCATGTCAATTGCCAGTAAAAATCCTATTTCTATTCCTTTTATCACAATCTAGCTGTCTCTGCTTCCTCATCTTTCCACTATATTACAGTCCTTCTTTTTCCCCTATCGTCATTTCTAGTTTCACAGTTCTATGAGGTTACCGATTACCTGATCTGTTAGTTTTATAGTATTATGCAGTTTGTGTTATTCTGTAAAAGTTAGTCATCGAATAAAGACGTTTCTACTAAATTATTATCTATCATGCCTTTCACGGATATCGGAAAATCAGAAAGCTAAATAAACTAACTAAAAATGAAGTTTTGTAATACACACATCGCCCTCCTTTCATTCGCACTATTTGTCATTCAGGTGCAAATAGTCCCTTTGGCTCGGTTCGCCAAAAATGTGCCGAAAATGGCTTCACACGGTTGAGAAGTCGATTTGAAGAATATCAAGCAGTCTTTACGGTTCCAACGAGACTTTATAGAAAATTCAATTGCATATAAATCACAACCGAACGCCTACAACTAAAATATCGATGCCGCCAAAATGGCCATTAAAATTTGCAGTACAGCACTGTTGAGTTTTGATGAGATGGTTGTGGCTGAGATAGATATACAAAGCATATGGAAGATAATTTCCTCTTATTATGTGAGTTACTATAGTGATGGAAAATACACATAGTCAAAAGCAATCTTATGGTGTATATATGGTAATAAATAGATGTGTCTCGTCTTATGGTGTATACAACAACAACAAAAAAAAACAAACGCACTAAATAAACAAAAATCGAAATTTCTATTTTGGTACCCACCTTATGTTTGTTGTGTTTTTTTATCATATCTTCCAGAAATAGATCCTCTCACGAAACAGGAATATCATTGATTGTTATATACACTCAATTTCACCCACAAAATTGTTATATTTATCCAAATAAAAGCACATAATTGACTCTGGTATAATAATATAAAATATGGTTCTAAGACCGAAATATATCTCTTCCTTCCTTTTTTACATTCGAGTTCTTAAAAGTTTTTTTTTTCTTCTGTTTTTCATTTACAACATTCGCACATCGCACAATTATTTATTTGTTTTTTTTTTCTTTTTAAAATTATTTTTGAAACGTGCACATTTTTAGTTTATGGTCGAAAACACATGTTCGAAAGATTTTTGTTATTCCTTTTTAAGAGCTAAGATATATTTGTGGTTCTATATTTTCGTCTTCTTCTCGCGTCTCTCTTCCATTCACAAACCACGTATTATGTATATTATATTATAGGCACTACAAAATAATTATTGTCGTTGTCACCATACAGCACACGTCTCTAATCGGAAGTTACGATATATTTATATATACAGAAAACGTATAGCATAAGGAAAAAAAATACTAAAAAAAATCAATTTTAAAATATTTTTTTCCCTTAATCGACGCCGGATGTATACAAATTCAAAATTTCTTAATTTTATTAATGGAATTCTAAATGTAAAATTTCTTCACCGCTCTTTTACGTTTGGCTTAATTTTCTGTAAAAATTCCATTCTGTTAACTTATAAAAAATATATTTAAAAGCCGGAAAAAACAGTTATATTTGTTTACCGAGGGAAGAAACAAGAGTGAAGGTTTGCGGCCAGATTGGTGCGTGGGCCGCGAATCGTTCAAGTTAGCATTTCATAAGTGCAAGGGTGAGATTAACCGTTTTTCTCCACGAAACTAAAAAATCAATTTGTTCCACAATTTTTCAAAACTAAAATTAAAGTAAGAGTACAACATAGAAAATGTCTATTTTCTTCCCTATCGAATCAAGAGGGGAGAAAATAGACATTTTCTTCCCCGAACTGTCATCATAAGAAACGTCAACAACGTCATTTTTCATGGCTTTTTGAGAGGAGAAACTAAAACTAATCATACCCCACATAGGAAAACTAATTTTTAAAGAAACATTAACCCAATCACTACGTCTCACAAAATTAATATATTTTAAGTACTTCTGAAAATATATATCTCACTGTGTGTATACACAACCAATCAGCAAAAATTGAGTTAATTCAAATAATCCACTCCTCTGGTTTTAATATTTATATAAACTTATTGAGTTTAGCGACGAAAGATTTATTTATTTAAACAAAAAAAAACCTCAACAAATATCGAGCTCTTGAGTCGGTTATATATATATATATATATATATATATATTTTGAATCAAGACAATTAAAAAAAATATATTTAAACAATTCTGCGTACTTCTTGTGCAAATTCACAATTTACACCAAAATCAACGATCGCTTTCTGTATATATACTAGTTTGTCTTGTCGACCGTTTCGATCTACGCTCAAATCACGACTGCAATAATTTCTGGTCTAACGGACGACAGTGTATGTATAATTCGGTGTGTATAAATAAGAAAAACCAAACTTAAAGAAAAGACGGGCGGGCATGCGACGCTTACACTGCTTGCCCAAATAGTTAGCTTAGATTTAATTTTTGTGTTTTGTTTTTGTTATGTTGGTTTTTCTTCTGCAAACTGTTCTCAAAGCCAGCAAATTGAAGCGCATTAATTTGGTATCAGCTGCATGAGTATAAGGTGAACTTTCTTTAATTTTTTTGTTGGTATCATTTGTATCGTTTGAAGTGATGCTACGGTACATACGGCGGTAAATTTTGAACGTCTATACTCGCGTTTAGTGATATGGTACATAGCGTTGCAAAAAAGAACGGTCAAATCCGATATTTTGAATCCACGCGTTTAGTGTTGTTTTTAAAGAACAAGAGCCAGATTTCGCTGCAATATTCCCCGGTATCATAATATATTAAACAGATTTATTTTTTCCTGCAGTTTCAGATCGTCAATCATCAACCAATAGGACATTCGATATTTTTAAAGTTGGGAATTGTGTCCGGAGCGATAGCGGAGGACTTGACGCAGTCTAACCACCAAAAAAAGAACGAGGATTTTTTTTTGAGCCGCGTCAACTATGTATATGCGAACATTCTACTTTCTACCCTTTGGTCGATTTCACCACAAAGCCTATTATATCATGTTCTCGCTTCAAATACGAGCAAAACGAGCTATTACTCGACCATGGAGGTTTAAAATTACCGGAGATACGTCGTTTTGAAATTGGTCACTTTTCATACAAAATGCACCAAATTGACTTTTCCAGACAATCAAAATCTTTCAACTTATACTCTGTATGTTTCTATCTATCTATCTATAGATCTGTCTATCTATCGACGGGCTATATCGGAAAGTAGTCAGCCAATCTCCATGAAATTTTGCAGGAGCCTCAGGTTGGGCATAAAAATGAAAATGTAATACGCCATTACCCCAGGAAAAAGCGGATTTAGAAAATACGTCTTTATTTAAGGAGTGTCTAATTCAGTTTTGTTATTCACGGCGAACTAGACTGAACTAACCTTCTAATCCACACAACTTAGTAAAACTAAATCGAAGGTCAATATGCACATTTGGATAGCACAGTCAACACATCTCCTCAAACCAAACGCCGTGTACATCCACACCTCCTCAACTTGCAATTCCAAAAACACAAAACTCCATATTATTCTCCTTATCTTATCCGTTGCGAAATGCTCTTCTTGAACTTCCAAATTATTTTTTTTGTCGAAATCCATTAAAATGTCTGATCCGAATCCATGTAAATGCCTTGTTATTTCTTGTATGTTTTGCCTGTCCGTTATGATTTGCTGTGCCAGTCAAGGGCCCTCGCAATAGAACAAACTACAAATTAAAATGAAAAATCATATATTTAAATGTGTGTGTGACAGCTTCGTGTACAGACAGTAAAAAGGGACTCTTAATGTCAAAAGTAAAGGGACTCATAACGTCAAAAGATGCAAAGTTGACGTTTTCGTGGGGGTGGCGTGTATGATATAATTTTTCAATGAATTGCGGGTCTTCGGGTCATAATTCCTCTAGGCAATCTATCTCTATAGCAACATTTCTGAATTTTCAGTTAAATTTACGATAAATTCTGGTAAATTCTTTTTAATTTAATTTAATTTGGTTTATTTATCAGAACAACAAGGTATTCTGATAAAAACCTTTGTTCGGGTAAAATCTCTTGACCGTTTTCGATCCTGTTCGCCAATAGACGCTGTAGAAGAAGCCGTAGGGACGAGTATGTCGAGAGGGTTTAAAATGATGGATGGTGATAGTCTCGATTTTGGTCGAGTCTCAAGATATTGGCTTGGCCCCCTCCAAAATTGTGTTTTTTGGTATATTTTGGCAATGCCAAAAATTTTGAAAATATAAAAAATAAAAATGTAGTTTCTTAGGGAAACTTTCAGAGTTTTGAATTCTGAACAAAAGTCTCCTTGGACGCAACTTGGTGGAAAATACAGGGTGGTCCGTAGCAACTGGCCAAGTTTGGCTTTTAATGCCAAAATACGAAAAATAAAAGTATATCCGCTCATCCGCCCATAACCTGTTGGTTCCAGATTCCGAATAGAAAGAGCGGAGTTAGAAAATACGTCTTCATTCAAAGAGTGTCTAATTCAGTTTTGCTAACCTTCTTTTCCGCACAGCATACTAAAACTAAATCTAAGGTCAAGTTACAACCAACAGTTCTCTCCCGTGCGAAGTACTGGGGTCTTATAGGTTTACGCATACGTTTGTAACACGTCGAAGTGGACTCCCTGAGTAAGGGGAAACCTATTGTGGTTGTGTAGAGATGCCAAATCCGCGAAAAAAATGTCCGTCCGTCTAACTTGAGTAAACCGCATCCGATTTTGAAAAAAAGTCCTAGTTTGGTAATGTCAAAAGACAGGCTAAGTTCGAAGATGGGTGGTTTCGGTTTGAGCTGGGGCCCAATAAGTGTCATTCAAACTTCAGTTTTTTTTGTGAATAAAATTTTTGTTTTATTTTCCTTTCAATTACAAAAAATGCAATTTGAGAGAAGTCAAAATGTTTTCACTTCCCTTCAAAAAGGTTTCATTAAACTTAAACTTAGGCTAGACATTTAGCGCGTGTAAATAAATTAAATTAAAAGTCAAAAATTGATTCAAAATAGTCTGACGAATAGAAGAATGAAGTTCACGGTCAAATATTTAAGGCACTGAGATGAACATGAACGTTTTTTTTTCTGTTTTCAACCGCTGCGAAAAGAAACAAATTGTTTTTGACCCAGGTCCATTCGTTGAACAACAAAATAAGGGAATTTCGTTTACCTTTTGGTGGAATTGTGACTACGATAGGGATTCTGCAGAAGTTTGGGTTGCGTTTCCATTACCCTCAACAGCAGATTGTCCAGATAATCTTCCATTTCCTTCATTTTCATCTTTTGAATACGAACTTCGTTCTCCATGTCATTTGCAAGTAAAATTATTTCCTAAAATGATTGGATCGATCAATGAATAAAAGTAAATTTTCGAGTCGACCAGCTCCATTCCATTCTTACCTCTCTCGATTTCCCGTCATATTTCTTCAATAATTCTTGCGGAACCTCGGCCCCATGTCTTTTCAGGTCATTCTCGTGTCCAATTATTATGCGTTCACCGAACTGTTTGTTGCCGAGTTTATGTTTTATATCTTCCAGCGAATCGGTCTTCTCTTTGCGGAAATACTTGAATTTGCTCAATCGCTTTTCCGGTTTCTTTTCCACAACTTCCTCTTTCGTCTCCTTTTCCTTTTCGACAATACTCTCCAATGTCGCACTTCGCGGCAATGGTCTCGGTTTATCAACTTGTTCACTGGTCGTCCGTTTCTGATCTTCCAAGTTCGGCGTGGTTGGTGCTGTATTCGACGTTACATGCTCATTGGTCGGTTCTTTTGTCGATTCGTGGATGTCTTGTTGCGATGACAACATTACACGTGAACTTTCCCATGAACGGCGCTTCAGTGAATCGGAGCTGCCCACCTCCAAGTGCTTGCCGTACAGTTTGGCTTCCCATTCGTCGACTTTCTGTGTACCGGGTTCGCCGTTTATGCGTGGTGGCTTTGACGGTGGAAGCGTTTTCGATCGCAGGCGAATGTCTTCGTTTTCGCTTTTCGATGAGTTGGAAGCCAATGGTGATGGAGGCGTTTGATGAGAATTCGTAGGTACTTTTGCCACATTCAACGAGCTGCCGGAACTTTTATGAGACAATTTGTCAAACACAAATTCGTCTTCGTCTTCACTAATAACACCAGGATCAGCGTCTCCAGCCGATTGTCCAAATCGTCGGGGTGCAAAGACTCCACTACCTGGCGTGCCAATGCTTGAAACGCTTCCTGAATTTGAGCCATTGTCAACGTTTTGCTTGTCTTTTTTCGGTTTACCAGTTAAATGAACCTGAACACAACGAATCGCATTGACGTTACACGTTTAAAAAGAAAAACAATTTTGATCGGAGAACCTACCTTAGAACCTAGTGATTTAGCGAAATCCTTTAATTTCCTCTTTTTCTCTAATGTATTTATGCTCAACAGGCTGCCACCACCACCACCTCCTAATCCTAGTGACGATCCCAGCGTCGAACCTTTCTTTTCCTTTTTACTCAGGTCCATCAACGAACCCGATTTCACCGTAAACGCTATGCGTATTTCCAGTTCACCGCGATCCTTGTCTTTCTTGTCTTTGCCCGGTTTACTTTGCAGCTTATACCATTTTGATCTTGGCTTTTCGTACACATCCATATCACTGAGCGGCAGTGTAACTTGTCCCAAAAATTCGTCTACCGAGAAATTGTTACGATGCAAACATTTGACTATTAGCTCGGCTCGGTTGCCCTTATCCGGAATGGTACTGTTGAGCAGAAATATTTCGAAATTAATTTTGCGACTGTAATTCCCTTTCTACGTGTTCACTTACAGTTCACACTCCTCATGCCATTCCAACATTGGTGGCGATGAGTCCTTGATCGATGTTGCGTATTTCTCTTTACCAACTTCGATCGTTGCAAAACAATTATTCGTTCCATTTTTGCCTTTAGTCAGTAGTCCCTTTGCTCGTAAAACTGTAACAGAAAGGAAAATAATTATTTTGATTAGATCGAAAGTTGCGGATAATGTTGACTGTGATTGGAATTGACGATCAAATGAAATATTTACAATAGACAGTTTGCGTAAATGACGTATAACTACGTCGACTTATAAATCAGAACTTATAAGTTATTCCCCTGAAAAGTCAGGGGTCTTACGGATGATAATCACTCTAAAATGTTTGTCACACTTTGTTCATTCCTTGATAACTCGAGTAATCCTCAACGGATTTCCAAAAACTTTTTCTTAATCGACGTAGAATACATTTCCTGAGTTTAAGTTCGAAGAAAGGCTATGAAAGTCTGTGATATTTCCAAAAGAATTTTTTTTATTGTCGCTTGATAACGCGATAACTCGAGTAATTCTGAACAGATTTACCAAAACCTTTTTTAATATTCGACGAGCACTGAAACTCCTGATATTAAGTTCGTTAAAATGGAAAGTATCGGAGTAATAATCTAGGAGTTATACCGAAAAGAATTTTTGGAGTGAGTTTGTGGTAGTTGTTTGTACAAAAAAATTTAATGAGTGTGAACTTTGCGGCCAGAGGGCCGTAATCCACACGAATTTCATTTAAGAGGTTCCGAGCCTACGCTGAAATTGTAGCCTACATTTCTGCGTTTCGAAATTTTTGATCGCTGATATTTTATTACGAGAGCCCTTTTTGGAAAATGTACGACCACATTTTCGAGTAAAAATATGTCAGCTTTGAATAAAAAATAAAATTGTCTGTGAAAGTTCCATGTGCTTTGAGAAAACTGTACCGATGCCCCAAATTTGCATCAAAGGTACACTTTTCTCAAAGCACATGGAACTTTCACAGACAATTTTATTTTTTATTCAAAGCTGACATATTTTTACTCGAAAATGTGGTCGTACATTTTTCAAAAAGGGCTCTCGTAAAAAGATATCAGCGATCAAAAATTTCGAAACGTAGAAATGTAGACTACAATTTCAGCGTAGGCTCGGAACCTCTTAAGTTCAATACATAAGCAATACATCTTTTCAACGCCTTTTATAGCAGACAATCGATCGTTTGTAAATATTAGACATAGTTCGCTTTATTTGTTCTGAGATTTTGTTTTGTATAAAATGTAAGGAATGTGCAATTTATAAGAAATCAAGTCAGGACAGGGCTCCATTCTCATACGTTCGTAATTTTAAGAATTCATTACTTAACACTTCTTCTAAGATCTTATACAGCCAACAACTCTCAAGCTACGAATTTTTAGAGTTGCGAATTTATGAGAATCGAGGCTCAGGGTGAAGATTCTCGTTACTTCGTAACTTTAAGAATTCGTAACTTGACAGTTCTTCTCGGATTTTATACACACAACTGACAAGTTACAAATATTTGGAGTTATGAACTTATAAATTGGACTTTATAAGTAGTCGACCCATAACTTATGACTTATAACCACCTGACATATAACTTAAAACATTAATACTTTTAACTTATACGTTCAAAATGATAAGTCGACGTATAAGTTATACGCCATTAGCAACAACTATCTAATGCCTCGAGAATTGCCATTCCGAGTGAAGATTTCTCTATGTACGAAATTTCCAATTTTGCCGTGAAATATTGTTACTGCCCCATGCGAAAGTTGACTATTACATAGCACTTTGCCCACTGCGGAAATGAGCCATTACGTGAAGAATATTTGCGGTCCGTCCATTTTACATTTCCTTTGTGATAATCATCTTTCGCATGAGGCAGGTAATAATTAAGAATACGCTGGACTCACAGGTGTGTTTTTTGAGTAACAAGAATCGGTAACTGTTTTCCGGCAAGTGTAGCAATTACCGACAATTACCGAAACTGTAGTTTCAATGGGACTAGGAAAACTTAGATAAGTAAAAGGAGAAACAAGTTTCGTCAACGAAGCCAATATATTCGACCAGCCAAATGATTAGTCAAATTCAACCTCCGAAAATATTAGGAAAATTGCGCTAATTTCGTTCACCTTCTCATTAGTTTTAGGTTATCTTCAGAGATATAATTATTCTGTTGCAAATAATCGGAAAACTAATTTTAACTACTACAATGGGCATGCCACATAAACATTCTACGAAGCATTTAGCGACGAACGAAATGGCTAGCGTTACACATAAAATAAATAATTTGAATGAATTTCCTAGTCGTTGGCCAAACGGTTCTTTTCTATGAAATTTCCGCATCAACCGACATCAAGTCTGATTTTACGCGAAGATCACAAACGTTTGCTGTTTATAATACAAATGAATTTCAGTCAAATTGCCAAAAACTTGCACATATGCGAGCAAAATTTTATACATTTTGAATACTTATTGATGCATCACATCATACCGCAATATCTTCTGCTGTTGTATACACACCTGTAGGTACGTAAACAACATTCCAATGATTATTTTCTAAGTATAATCGCTGAATGCATTCAGCCATAATTCAATTTCTGTCTATACATTGCATCTGATCTGAATATAATTACAATTGTTATACATATCTACTGCGGTGTGTGCATCTCGTTGTGTAGGAGAAGTAGAAGAAATAATTAAATTCAGCGAATCCTAATTCGCAATTCAATTTTACTTGAGTTATTTCCCATTGTTTTTCATTTCAACAGAAGCATTGGCTAACCTTTCACATTCTCTTTTATAAAATCTCATTCTCTGTGAAGACTGGAAAGTGAAAATATATTTATTTCCAATCAGTATTGCATTGTAAGACTTTTTTTCTGCAATATGCGTGCCACCCTTATTTATTTGTTTAACCAATGACTTAAGAGTAATCAGTACATTCTTAACTTTAAACTTTAAACCTTCTTCCCTTTCACAGTTCACAGAAATCTTATTATCACAAACGAAGTTTTTTCTACACCTCGATACTTAAGTTTTCCACCCTTAACCTGGTTAAGTTAACCACCCTTAACTCACCTACCAAATTTTGCAATATTTTTTTTGGCTCAGTCCACTATTTTTGACAGGGGAGAAAATAAACAGTTTCTTTGCCAAGCTGTCAACTTTTTCAAAAGATCTTAACTCAATTATATTTGTCAACTTTCGATTTTTGTTTTGAAAAATTGGGGTAACAAATTGATGTTTTTGATGTGGAGAAGAACGGTTAATTAAATATGAAGAACTTGGAGAGCGAACCTCAGAAATCATTCAGAATATATCAATTCAATAATAATTTCGATGTATTTTTACATGAAAAGCATCGGAAAAACATGTTACTGACATATCTCCAGAACTCCCTTTAAATTCTCTATAAACCTGTAGAAGAAAGTTTTTTGCGAATTTAGAGACTTTCTATCGGTTTTAGGGATTTATCTCTGAGAAAAAAATATTTTTCGACTTTGACCAATTTTTTCCGGCATTTTGGATTCAAATGTAAAAAAAAAACTGCACCAAAAAATGGACTTTTTGGGTAATTTATCCTTTGGAAGTAGATTGATCTCGTTTACGAATGAAAAATAATAGAAAAAAAAGTGACGTAGCGGCCGCTCACGTGTGTGCGATTGAGCTGCCGTCATTGCCCTACATCAATTTATAATTGATACGTAACAGCCTACAATCATTGTTAGAACGATTTTGTAAGATGCACGATTAAGAGGGCAGACTAGGTGCGAAGTAGGCTATATATTGAAAAATTGGTTTTAAAATTAATGTAGACCATTTAATGAAAATCTGTTCCAGCAATTAGATGAGCAATATGTTTATCTATCTCTAAAAAATGAAAAACGATTTACAATAAGCAACAGTTGGAAGAAAACCGATTTCCAAAAAAATATTGCATAGCCTAACTTTAAGCGACGTTCATATTTTGGAAATCGGTTTTCTTCCAACTGTTGCTTATTGTAAATCGTTTTTCATTTTTTAGAGATAGATAAACATATTGCTCATCTAATTGCTGGAACAGATTTTCATTAAATGGTCTACATTAATTTTAAAACCAATTTTTCAATATATAGCCTACTTCACACCTAGTCTGCCCTCTTAAGCCTTTTTTCAGCCTAAGCAACTCCACTAGAAGGAGACGGGACCGGATATCATATTATAACGGATTGCCCAAGACACAGAACGTTCAGGTTAAAACTCGAAGCCCTTGAAATGCCCTGATGCTTTTAATTTTAGTTTGACTTGTGATTCTTCTTTGGTCATGGTTGACACCCCAAAAATTCTATCTAATCTCATGAAGAACGTTGGGAAAATATGAAATTCCAACTCCAAATGTCTAAATAACTATTCATGTAGTACATCTCATAACAGTTTTCATTTCGGTTCCACTCGCTGGGAATGAACAATAGCTGATTTTACTATTCGGTCCCAAGTGGCACGATCCCTGGTTAGCTCACACACAAAATTGCGCGCTGTTTTGAAGGTCAAACAATATAATAACAACACAGCAACGACGTTCTCAGGAGTCGTTGGTAAATGTTTGAAAATTTTGAAATGTTCACAGAAACGTGTACAATGTTCATTGGAAACAATCTAATCGAGTATGCGGTACCTACGTAATAGCTGAGTAAACTAAATATAAATCTCCGGTAAAAAGCAATCAAAAGCGATTGAATAGATTTCAGCAATGAAATTTTGTTGTTTTGTTCAATATATATATATGTGCAAATAGGTCGTGTCTGACTCACATTTTTTTTGTTATTAACAAAGATTTCAATCAGTTACAACTTTGTGTGATGGTTATGGCTTCTGTTTTGTTTGTTTTTTTTTTTTTTAATTTTTTTTTTTTCATAAAAAATGGCAAAGCGATAGCACTTGTTTGCAAACCAGAACTGTACGTCAATTGGTTTGATTGAAAAACAAAAATTTTACAGATTTTCTCGTTGAGAAGTCTGATTGACCTTTGTAAAACGGGTATTCGAGAACGATACGAAAACAATAGACAATCACACTTGGATTGTGTTTTCTTATATGAATCGGGAAATAGCGAATTCTAGGAAAAATAGAATGGAGCTCCGTTCCGAATACGGAACGATAATTTTCTTGTTTAAAACTGTCACAAAAACTTCTTTCGCCATTGTCAGAGCCAAATAAATGAAATTTCATTTTTCGTATAATTCGCTAAAACATGTTTCACGTTTTTGCATTGAACTCCGTGTGAGAGATAAAATTGAATTTTTCAATTTTAGCTTCGTTTATTCTCTCACGGCTCTCTGACTGAGTACTTTTTGTTGAGTGGAAACCATATTTAATGTTTACCATTGTTGTGAAGAAGTAATAGATTTTATCTGCCTCTTGTCAAAATTATTATCTTGACGTGTGCGCAATACGAATATCGCCATCGGCTCGAGCCGCAGCGCCCACACGTCACAATAAACAAGATGAGCATAATCTCATATTGAATCAAACACCAGGCGATGTAACATGTTAATTAAAACAAAACTAATTACAACCACACTAATACTTATGCAAATCATGTTTCATACGCTACAGTACGACCAACAAATTTCCCATTGTTTCAGTTCATGATATTGCTTTTTTTGTTAATTATATGACCAGTTTAACCAAGGAATTCAAAGTGCCTTAGTGATTAGATTAGATTTTAGTTGGGGATCCTGCGACTTCCGTTAAAATCCATTTCTTTTACTATGCGGAAAAATTACATGACACATTGAACAATAGTCAACTAAACGGTTTACGATAATGCTGTTTTTGGATTGGCGGGAAAGAGTCAATTAGGCTCAAATTTGACTTAACGAAAATAATTGCTTAGGGCAATTCCGTCCAACCTAAGTACAAAACATTGACTCAATTCATTATAATTAAGTGTAGAGCACTGAATTTAACGGAATTTAATTGGGTTCTGGTCTGTGCAATTAAACTCGTCTGCGTAAAACATTTACATAAAATTTGTTGTTTGGATCGACAGGTTGGACAACTTTCTAATCAGATTCTGAGCGAATGTGGAGTAATAATTAGTTGAAAACAATTGAAAATCATAAACGAAAGTAAACAATGAACATCGTAGACGGTACAAAATTGTAATTAACCGAGAGAAGAATTTAACTTTCCATAAAATGTTAACACTTCTCAAACAATTACAATTCATTTCATCGCCGGTAATCATTTTATCTCTGACAAAGTGTTATGTATTTTATCACGAATTCAATCTTCGCTAAATTAATAGATTATTTTTGCGTCGTTTTAAATTTTTTTTGTTTTTATCTCTGAACTCAATTTGTAGACACTGGCAAATTCATAAATACCTTTTTTCCAGTGGTATTATGATTTGTCGTTCTGTACAACAGTTATACCTCTTGTTCGTTCAATGAAAACTTTATAACAAAAAAAAAACTGTGATTCATAATGTGGGCGACGACGTGAAGATATTGTATACCTTTTCATAAAAGGCAGACGTTTTTATTTTAATTAGTCAGTTTCCGCAATCTGAAAGTAGAACGGAACGAATCGACTGAATCAATCAACATTGACGTTTGGAACACATATACACCGGATTTCATAGTTTACGTCCTTGTGCTGGACGAAGCACTGCGGAAATGAATCGATGCACGTGTTATCGAAATTTTCTACCCCGAACTGTCTTTGTTTTTGTTTTGGAAAATGTTGTAAAATAGGAAATTCCAACTCGCTGAACTCTTGGGGCAAAACTTCGCTCATATTTATTTATTTAACGATCAAAACGTACAGGCGGTCGCCCAATTATACAATGATCGAGAGAGAATAATCCAAAAGAAATAAAGAAATTAATTCAGAAAAAATAATTTAAAAAGAAAATCAAGCGAAGTTGAGAGTATACAAAGCAAAAAATTTAAAAATTCAAACTAAAAACCCTCTCACCGAGAGAGTTCTCTCTCTAGAACCGATACTCACTTTTCACAGCTGCTCTGAACTGTTTCAACATTAAATTAAAAATGTCAAGATCCTTGAAATAGACTTTAAGACGTTACCAATGCGATTAATTTGTGTCGATTTTGCCATGAAAGGAAGACGGAGTGAATCCATTGGACTTGCCACCTCCGATTCTAACCACTTCTGTTCTTCCCCATAGGTAGGATCGGTAGCAATTCGATTTGATCAAAAAATTCTGCATTTTTTAGCAGCAGCAGCCTGTGTGGTACTTGATCGAATACCTCTGATTCTTGTCGGAATAGCTTCGCTTTTGTTTGAATTCTTATCCCTATCTTCTTCATTCGGTGAACAAAACCTAATCTTTGCGAATGCATTCCATCTACAACAAACATATCAGATTCGTTTTCACGAAAAAGAATGGTTTTTGCGTACAGTAATGCAGTGAAGCTGAACCACTGAAATTACAACTAACATTTATTTTATTCATGTTTACATTTAAGTCCAAACAACAGTTCAATTTATAAAATATGAATAAAGTGAAATGAAAATCTCTAAAACTGTTAATTTCTGGAGATAAATAGAATCAATTGACCTTATACAAAGAGAAAATATGCTCGTACCGGTACGATAGCTTACGATACTTAATTACATTAAGTCCCCGGTACGAACGGTATGATATTAGCCACACATTTTGATGCATTCAATTTCTAATTAAAAGTGGTGATGATGGTGCTGGTATAACTAATACACGTGTTTGCGCGTTTTCTCAACTGATTATAACAATTAGTCAGTACCTACTCGACGAGTAGTCATGACATCCAAAGGTTATCAATTATACTTCATGGAATCAACAACATTGTGACCGGTGGTGATTCACTGATAAAACCAATGTCATTGCTAAATTGTTAAACGAAACCTTTCGCAGCCAAACTTTCTGTTACAATTAAACTGATTGAATTTTGTGGTTTTGGGAGAAAGTTTTAGTGGAAATGACGAAAATACAAATGTCGCAAGATTAAAATTGAAACCTTAGCATTGTCGGAACTGATGCCGGCGATAATAAGCAACCCACGTAAAAATTGCTGAAAATGCTCAGATATTGGCAAACGAAGTAATTAATCTGGTCGTGAAACTACCTAATATGAACGCCTGCTGTAATATGAGCCCTCTGTTGTCCTTTCTTTTGTTTTTCGAACAGGTCCAGGTACTCGTATTAGGTTGGACTGTCATTGTTCAAAGAATGTCTCAATCAGAAATCGGTCAATTTCTCGTGTATCGGTTGATTTTCTTGATATAACAACTCAATAGCGCTGTGCAAGTCGAGACTTTATATTGAATTGTTGCAAGTTGTGGGTTCGAAACTCACTTGCAACAGAATTAATTCGCTGTATCAGGTTGTTTCCACAACAATGACATCTGATTGAATCGGTTATTAGGTTGCGTCTTGGATTAAGTACCGATAACGAGTCAGTTAGACTAAAGGTCCGTTGACGGCGTATATATATTTGTAGATTATATAGATTTTTCGTCTGGTGCTGATTATATCTACGCCTAAAGTTAGACTTCAGATTTTTGTTCACAGAATTCATTGTGGATGGGTTACGTCATTCGTGTCATTTTTCTATGTACTTTTCAGCACCAAACACCTCAATACCCAGATTATGACACTTGGATACGCTTAGGAAAAATCCTATACAGAATTTGCCCTCACGTGTTACTGTCACACTAAGATTATCTTAGTCTTGCCAACCTCGACTTCGCCTCGGATTGATATACTACATAGATAACTATGATGACGACACGACGATTTATTCTTTCTAAAAGTATCGCAGTTTTTAGTCAGTTTTTCAGTTGGATCTAATAAAATATCCGTCGAATAGGTGTTTTTCATCGAGTCAATTTAATATTTTTTCTTCAAAAAGTGGAATTCTCAAGGTTTTTTTTACGTTTTGGAGGTGGAATTTTTCTTTTTAATGGTCCAACGACAACGACTGATATATTTTAACAACTTGCATATGACAAATGATAAATTTCGTATGCCGGGTGTCATTTGAATATAATATTTCAATTTCCTTTCAAATGATAAATTTTGTTTTTTCTGTTACACAACAAGCTATTTTCAATGTAAACATTCGATAAAATTCTTCGGTAATAAAACACACCAAAAAAAGTGTGAGTAATACGAAATTTTTTTTTGATAAGAAGGAAATAAAGAAACATAAAAAGCTTGTACGTACAGAAGAATAAAAAAAAACAACGCCAGACGTCGAATCTGCGGCACAAAATTGTTTGGAATAATTTGAGGAAATGAAAATGGTTGTTATCGATAGAACAATGTGGCTTATCAATACGTATCCATACAAGAAAGACGATACGACAATGGCAATATACTGGAATACTTGAATCCGGATTATAAAATCAACGAAGAAGTCTTTTGGAAATTTTCTGGTGCTGGACTTCTGTTCGTAAATGGGGTTGCTCGCTTCGCTCGTATCGGAAATCTCACATCTAGGGTGCAAAACAACTACATTTACTAACTAGTTATCCACTTTGTTAAAATCACCACAAATTGACACAATTTTAGTCAAAAGATTCATTATTTTATTTCATGCATTAATACATCATCAGCCATAACTAGCACATACCACACATGCCACACATACATGAAGCACCTGGTACCATACCAATTGAATCTGTGCGTAAATATTACAATTGCACACGGACCTGGCAATTTATGCACTGATATGTGTAGCATCCACTACAATATGTACTGAAACAGTGGTACCAATTATCCGACTCCGAATGGACAATACCCAATGTATTGCAATCGCTATGCTTCCTAGATTATGCTAGATCAACCAGGTAAGTTGTAGGGACAAACACACAAAGAACTGAGCCTCAGCCAGACCGACCAACTACGATATGTATGTTCAAACTACATATTTAAAAGTTGACCATTGGAGAAGGTCACTTCGTTCGGGCTACAACTCGTGAAATTGCCTAAAATGTACCGACCACAACAGGTACGTAAGTAACAGAGAAATGATAATTTGGTACGCCTGTGGCGAGATAGAAAGAACATGTGAATGACAGTTGGCTCCAATGGGAGAGAATCTAACAGAATTGCATACAGAATTGGTTCCTTTCTCTCCCATAGGAGACAACCGACATGCAAAGTATATAAACACTGAAGGTAATGCAGATTGCAGACCCTCAGCTGACCAGAGAAATTACGGATCCAAACTTTCAGGTGAATTCATTTTCGTATGTTGTCGAACTTAGTCTTGTGCAACATGACGGCGCAAAATCCTTCCAATTCACCACTAAATACAACTTGACGCAAACGAATGTTATATGTGTGCAATATAACGCCGCTAACTCGTTCTAAATTCACCACTAGATTCAACTTGACGCAAACGAATTCATTGCGTGTGCAACATTACGAAGCTAAAGTTCACCTGAAAGTTTTGATCCGAGTGTAACACTGAATTTGCATTACCTTCAGTGTTTATATACTTTGCCGACATGTCCCTTCTATCTCACCACAGGCGTACCAACTTATCATTTCTCTGGTACGTAACTATTAGCATGCGTGACGAACAACGTTTTATCTACTGCAATGTAAAATATTCGGAATTGGTAGCCCTTTTTTCAATATCCTGACAGATCTGTTGTAGTGGATGCTACACACATCAGTGCGTAAATTCAAGGTAAATATACATACTGAAGGTAACGCAGACCCTCAGGGAATAGCAAGAAACACGAATCCAAAGTTTCGGATGAATATAAGATTTGTTACGTTGCATCCGTGACATTTGACATGATCATGTTGTTGGAACTGCGTTGTTTAATATTGAGTGTTGGCATGTGCTGCAACCTAGTGAATTTGACTTGTGTCCAACATTATAAAGATTATATTCACCCGAAACTTTGGATCCGTGTGATCTTGCGGATCTGTGTTACCTTAAGTTACCTTGCGTAAATTGACAGGTCCGTGCGCAAAAATAATATTTACGCACGGATTCTATTGGTATTGTACTATGTGCTAGTTATGGCTGACGATGTGTTTTTGCATGAAAATAGTGAATCTTTTGAAAAAATTGTGTTAATTTACGGTGATTTTGACATTACAGTAGATAAACAAAAGGCACTAGACGTTTAGATGTGCCACTAGTCAAAATAAAAATTGTCGAAACAAGGACATAATCTTCCATTATTGCCAAGAAAGTCTTCTTTGGAAAGCAACTAAATATTAATGCGTGAGTTTAGCGGCTACAGTTACCGAAAACTTATCGTTTCCAGAGTAAAGAAATAAATCAATTACGGGTAACAGCCGGTTTTGAGCCCCCATCTAGTTGCAAACCTTGAAAGAGAAAACCGAATGGTATACAGAAAAATGTGGCTAGAAACAATGATATTATTGATGTGTGAGATTGTTTCTTTAACCTCAGCCGCAGCAGGTCATTTTCTTCTGACTCAATTTTGTAATATTTATCTGAATCAAAACATACATGCACGTATCGTGCGCTGAAAGTCTTAATCTCACTTATTGTCGCATATGTACCGTCGTATATAATAGTCGTAGAGATACGAATTGATGGTGTGTTGTATTTAGATAAGTTTTATTTATTTTCTTGTTGGTTCTTCCATTTTTATTTCTCAGAAACATTTTGTCATCGTCAGGCAAAACCTTGTCAAAAAAAATAATTAAATAAATATCAGCAAGCGAGCGACGTGAAGAGAGAAGTCTGGTGAACACTTCTGTATTATGATCAATAATAATGACATTTTCTGTTAATAATTTATCCAAACAAATTAATATTTAGAGACAAGATGATAATACGCTGAGTGTAACAATACATACACATGCATAATGTTCATTGTATTATACGCGAACAATATGCGGATTCTCTTGATTTAACCTTATTACCTAATAACTTTCAGAGATTCACTCGATACAATTTCTAGTGTCTTTCACTCAACGTTCGTCTGAAAGAAGTTTATATTTTATTAACGGTACTGCGGTACAAAAATAAAATGTACGTACGTACGTTTCACAATATAAATACAAAAGTCTTTGTTATTGACATTTGAGTCATAAAAAATATTTGCATGAAATTTATATTTTACATACAAATGGTGTTTAGGTACGAAGACACCGTCCGTCTAGCTTTAAATACCACGAATCCAATTAAGTGCAATTTTAAGTATAACTGAAAACTAATTAAAACCACCCAAATCCAATTGAATGGGGGCCAATGAGAAACTCAACGAAACGACTGAATGTAAAAATTTGATGACGCAGAGATATTTACATTCCATCACACATAGACGAAGAAGTAAATAAAAAAAAATTATTAAAAGTAGCTCACCAATAACTTGAATGTGCGTTGGATTCCACATTATTTATATTATTCGCTGCAACTGTGTATCAAAACAACACTAGATAAAAACCACACATCAAACACCTTTCGTTATCGCTACAATAGATCGAATTTTAGTCACATATAAATGTCATCTAACGAAAGGGTACGGAATTAACACAAAATCAAACAAAAATCAAAGGTACGACAGAAAAAATGAAAATGAAAAAATTTAGGAGATATTATCTACGAAATGACATCACTCTCCGACTGACGTTTGCCAACTAAACTTTTGGAACAAAACATTGATTTTTTTTGTCAAGTTGACTTTTCTCCATGCATACGGACTGCATATACCAGCAGTTATGTAGAATATCTTCGGTATTAGGACGAGACGTCACACACAGCGTAATAAACGTCAAATTCAAGTAGCGCAATTCCACGATCTGAACGAAATTTCGTTCTGAATTAACTCGAAATCGGTAGCACGTTTCTTCGAGAGCTCACTTTCATGGAATTTTATCTCACCTGCTAGCAGACCAAATTCAAAAAAATCCAAGATGCTCGAAGAAAAGTCTGATAGATTTGTTAATTTAACAACTATAATGTCCCGCTCAAAATGTCCAATCTTTCAACGCCATCTACGAAAGAGCACACACACTTAGCACAGTAAATTAAACAGAGACACGAAACGCACGAAACGTTCAAATTAAAATAAGATACATGAGTAAAAACGAATTTATTTTATGTATTTTTGGAAAGTTGTTTTTTTATTACTACAAACAGCATTTTACAGACGCCTTGCACAGAATCTGCTACACAATTTTCGTATAGTTTTCAAGAATTACAAAAGTAATTCTGGAGTTCAGATATCACAATCGGACTGTGTATACCGGTTCACTCGACTGAGACAATTTGCATAGCACTGCTCCTAGCATTAATGTCACATGTCGAAAGACCTCCAAATTTTTTAAAAAGTGATTGTTAAGCGTAGAAAATATTGTTTCCCGTTGCCCAAAATTCATTTTTCGTTTAAATTGCTCATATTTGGTATCATCTGAAAGCTGATAGAACATGCGTGCAAAAATAAATAGTTTTAGTCATCAAGTAGTGGCTGTCAAACCCACCAAAATGTTCAAAAAATTGGGTTTCATGAATTTTTTGAGGTACTAGATTTTTCACAAAATTTCTACAATATATTTTTTCAATCTTCAATCTATTGTTCTTAAGAGTGAAATCGCGAATTCGTCGAACAATTTGTTTGTATGGAGGATAAATTCAACGTATCCGGATCTTTGAAGTGTATTGTACATTACTTGATTACAAGTTCAACGAGGAATTGTCGTTTTCGTGGTAGAGCTGTTTGAAAAATCGGGGTTTCTCATGTGGAAATTTTTTCACTCTGATTATCTCGGGTGATAAGAGGTTGACTTCGTGCATATTTTAGGGGATTGTAGTGCTAGACTAGGCCGATCACAGAAGACACCAAATAAGTCAGATCGTTTGCTGTACTACCAGTGACTGTATTAAGACAAATGTTTCTTTATCGCATACGCGGTGTGATTCCCCGAAAAAATTATTCACCTAGGATATATAAACAAACATTATACTTCTGTAAATTGTCAAAGTGTCATTCGCATATCTTGTTGTCTCGTTTTCGCTTATGCGATAAAAAAGAATATGCACGTATGACAAGCCGTCTCGGCAAGCCTCGACCGCTTTGTCATACGTGCATAATATTTATTGTTCAGTGACGCCCGTGCGCATCAACTGGCCCTTGAGGGTTTTATGGGGAGGCATAGACTTACTACTTCCTAAAAGTATAAAAACTTGGGCTATTGGCTATAAGAGATAGGGCGATTTCTAAATTGTCACTAAAGAAATTTCGACCGGTTGTCGACCACTTTCATTTTTTTAAACTTAAAATTAATTTACAAAATTGCTTGATGCCTCAGCTTTCCAATGATTATTTTCCCGGCTTTACTTCTTACAAAAAATGCGATTTTGGTTTACGGAAGCAGCCGAGTTTGTTGGTTGCTTGTGATAAATGCTCCTCGGATCTTGGGCAGCATTATGGAACAGTTTGATGTACCAAGAAAACTAAATTCATAAGGTAAAAGCAAAATAAAATGATCGAGTCTGGTTTTTGACAATTGAAATTCAATTGTCAAAAACCAGACTCGATCATTTTATTTTGCTTTCATTTTATGAGAGTGGGCGATCAACGTTCCCGGTGGTCACTTTTTTATCAGAAATTTTCAATTTTTTTTTGTAATAAATGGGAAATTTTTCGTCGATAACAGTAAATTCCACCGATAACAGTAACACTTACTGTGTGTAATGACCGTAATAAATTTTGTGACAATTATTCAAAGAATGGGGTTGGACCATAGCACTGAACAAAGCACTATAACAGAATTTTTTAACAGTCATTTGGAAAAATGCTACTTCGTTCCAATTAATTTATTTATTTTTATATGAGAAATTTGGACTACTGCGTCGAGAAGGCCCCTCTTGAAAATTCTGTTCTAGTGCTTTGTTCAGTGCTATGGTTAAACCAATATTTTATTAGGTAACGTCAGATTTCAAAAGTCTCATCGCACAGGTCTTTTTTCACTGAGCAGTCACTGACAAGATTTTTTTATTGTGCCACTCATTTTGGCTTCGTCTCGTTTGGAATCGGGAAGAAAATGGCAAAGTGTTTGTGTCAATTCCTCGTCAGAAGGACAAATTACGTTAAAATTGGCAGTGAAAAATTCAGCAGGACGTTCGAATCACTATCAGGAGTGCCGCCTGGACGTTCACTTGGACCAGTGATGCTTACCGTACATTTATCGATGACATGAATGAACCCGTAAATTTCGCTTGCCCTTTGCTATTTGCCGACGATATAAAATTGTCTGCCATTATCAGCGATCACATGGACTTTCGAATATTGAAGGACAACATCGACAACGTTAATAGTTGGAACACGCCAAATCGTCTGCAATTCAAAAAATGAAAAATGTCACATCTTTAGTGTATATCGACTCGATTCCGCATTCATTATTGGTCATTGAAAGAGTGGAAGAATCCAGCGATTTGGGTGTTTTGTTCGACAGCAATGAAATGTCGTCAGACGGCTGCATCAAACACGTCTCAAATGGCAATTTTACGAAAAAGACGCAGCGAATATTGTATGTGGTGTACGTTAGATCAAGGTTAGAATTCGCATCGACCATTTGGAATCCGGCAGCACAAATTTACAAGGACGACATCGAATCTATTCAAAAGCAATTTGTCATTTACTTGCTGGGGGGCCGAAGAAATGCGACGTCACATCGGTTAGCAACGTACGTCGATCGGTGTAAACAGTTAAGGCTGTTAAGTTTGGAAGCTAGACGTACGACCGCAGACACTGTTCTTGCCTTCGACACATACAAAGGAAATATTGTGGACGATTCGAGGTCACCGAAATTTGAACGAGTGCATATGGCCTCAGGACACGCGAATGTTAGCCATTAATACGGTTAATCAGAATCATGAATAAACATAAATCGCTAGTGAGACGGACTTACAGCAGGATGCTTTTGAGAATCTATTGTTTGATTTTTTTAACATTTGAAGTCGCACTTTTCGGGTCCTTGGTATGAAAATAACTATCACTGATAGAAAAGTTAACGCGCTGGACGTGTACTGTACGTAGTGGACGTGTAAATTGGCTGGCAGACAGCTATTTTTGGATCGAACTTCGGGAACGTTTAGTACACGTGCACTGCGTCAGTAAACGTCCAGTACGTTTGCTCTGGTATCCGAAATAAAATGAAATTTTGATGTACTATATTTCGTCAAATTTCGTTCTTTTTAATTTTATTTTTTTTATTTTTCGTGTTTTTATTCATTTATATCGTAACTTTTTCTTAGATAAAAATTTTCTCCATGTTTGGTGCTGGGTTTGAAATGGGGACCTCTTGATCTCAAAGCGGCGCTTCAACCAATGTTGCAATTAAGACATACTACATTGATAGTTGTATTGTGAAGCGTTGGTAGAAGTAGGTAAACGTGGAGCACGTTTGCACACAAAGTACTTATACATGCTATACGTTTACTTACATGACACACATATGAAACTTTGAAAATATTTTTTTTTATTCTAATTAGAACTATGGTATATGACAATGACCTAATATCGAGAATCGTAATCGTAATTCCTTCGTCTTCTTTTTGCGTAATATTTCGATATTTCAACAGTATGAGATTGGAACTCAGGGAATAAAACGTTTTGAAATTTAAATGACTGAATTTGATATTTCTGTTTTTAAGTGAATCCTAAAATCCTGATACAGATACATTCATCTCATGTACGTAAAGGACTTGACATAGTTGCTATTAATATAAAATGCACAGTGTACGAATGTTAACGCACAACAAGTACGATCTTTTGACATCATACTTACCATGCGTATACAAACATCCTAAACGTGTGCTTTTCTCAAACGTGTTGGGCGTATGAGGTAATTTTGCGATGAAGTTACACATACCAAAATTTTACACATATCCTACGTCGACTACACGCGTGAGATGTATGGCACACATATCGTACGTAAACTTACATACGACAGGTTTGCCATACATACCCGACGCATACTATGCATAACAGAAGTATATCATACCTATCCGAAGTACACCGCCAAAATCTTTTTTATCAGTGATGCAACAAATTGAGCAATGAGCAATGGCATTGTTTTTGTTACTAGATGTTCAAACGAGCGAAGCGAGTTTGTTAAAATGAAGTGATTCTGTCACCTGATGAATCTTTTCAAGACCAAAAAATGGATTGTTTTACGCTACGCAGAATCAACCACCCCTACACAATAATCTGAGCGAAATTCTTATAGTCTCTTGGTTACTTGCGAGTCAAAAGAAGAAGAAAAAAATCAGACAAGGTCTTCGTATTGTACATATGCATGTATATATCGATATATTTGAAGAGTTTCGTTTCCACTAAAGTTTTACACACCGACTGACCATGGTAACCATAAACCAATATTATATTGTTAGAGACTCATAAACTACATTTTTCTACACATGCAAAATCGGGTACACAATTTTTTTCCTTCTTTTTTTCTTCTGCTCGTTTGCCAGATATATACACCAGGAGAATGAGAAAGAAATATTTTTATCGCAACAAGACGTTTGTTTGAATTCTTGTTTGCTTTTGCATTACACTTTTTTTTTCGTTACTTACATTATAGCGCTGGTGTTTTCTTCAGGAGTCTCAAAATCTGACTGAAATATGAAAAGGTAATATGTATCCGCCAAAAAACCCTAAAGGGTGAAAGTGTGACGCAAGTCCTTGTTTCTACTTACAGAATTACTGATATCGTTGAGGATGACGCATTCTGTGCCTCAGCGCAAAAGTTTTATCAACAAAAAATCGACCCAAAAAATTTAAGATAGAAAATTTTAGAAAAAAAATTGCGTCACAAGTGGCAGATGTTGAGGAAACTACTGTTAGGAAAATAGTTCAAATAGAGAAAAATATGTCCTGAATCATCTGTCACTTGTGAAGCAATTTTTTTTCTAAAATTTTCTATCTTAAATTTTTTGGTTCAATTTTTTGTTGATAACACTTTTGCGTTGAGGCGCAAAATGCGTCACCCTCAGCGATATCAGTTATTTTGTAAGTAGAAACAAGGACTTGCGTCACACTTTCACCCTTTAGGGTTTTTTGGCGGATATCAGCTCTTTTGGAAGTTTAGGTGTAAGGGTAACTAGTTTTGTAAGCAGCTCATGTCGACAACAGCTCAAATCCAACAAAAAATCCGATGAAAGTTTGGAAGTGCCTGAGACGTCATATTTCATCCAAAAATTTAGGAACCAACCTCGGAACACCTTACTTATATCGAAAATAACCCAAATCCATCGAAAAATCCGATGGAAGTTAGTAAGTACTAGAGGAATCATCTCTCATCCCAAAATTTAGGAACCAACCTTGGAACACATCACTTATGACGAAAATAACCCAAAACCATCAAAAAATCCGATGGAAGTTAGATAGTGCCAGAGGAATCATCTCTCATCCCAAAATTTAGGAACCAACCTTTGAACATCGCACTCATGTCGAAAATAACCCAAATCCATCGAAAAATCAGATGGAAGTTAGGAAATGCCAGAGAAATCATCTGTCATTCCAAAATTTAGGAACCAACCTAGGAACACCTTACTTATATCGAAAATAACCGAAATCCATCGAAAAATCCGATGGAAGTTAGTAAGTACTAGAGGAATCATCTCTCATCCCAAAATTTGGGAACCAACCACGGAACACCTCATTTATATCAAAAATAACTCAAATCTATCGAAAAATCCGATGGAAGTTAGGAAGTGCCAGAGAAATCATCTGTCATCCGAAAATTTAGGAACTAACCTAGGAACACCTCAGTTATATCGAAAATAACTCAAATTCATCGAAAAATCCGATGGAAGTTACGAAGTGTCAGAGGAATCATCTCTCATCCCAAAATTTAGGAACCAACCTTGTAACACATCACTCATGACGAAAATAACCCAAAACCATCAAAAAATCTCATAGAAGTTAGGAAGTGCCAGAGGAATCATCTCTCATCCCAAAATTTAGGAACCAACCTTGGAACACCTTACTTATATCGAAAATAACCCAAATCCATCGAAAAAACCGATGGAAGTTAGGAAGTTCCAGAGGAATCATCTCTCATCCTAAAATTTAGGAACCAACCTTGGAACACATCATTCATGACGAAAATAACCCAAATCCATCAAAATATTTTTTCCAACATTTACCAATCATAATTCATAATTAAATACTAGCTAAAAAAAAAAGTATTTCTTCTTCTGACACACACACACACACACACACACACACACACACACACACACACAAAACACGCTGCTATATGGCATTGTATGGAAACTTCCGGGAGTCCTAGCTACCAAAAACGCTTGCATACCCCCATTTTTTATAATCTTATTTTGATGTAGGGCCCGAGATTGACATATAACCAAAATTTCAGGAAAATCGTAAGAAACGTTTAGGAGTTACGAAATCGTCCTTTTTCATAGGAACTAACTAACGTAGCCAATTTGAGTTATCTGAAAATACGAAATTTTGTTTATTTTCATATAAACATCAATATTTCGAAGTTCAATATCTCGGACAATTTTCAAGCTGCAGTAACGTGTGATAGCTCGTTGAACTCGTATTGATGCCTAGATTCCAAATATCTAAGTTTGGGGGTCGTTTGAGTTAAGGGGGAAAATTCAAAAAGTTGCTGTAAATATAACTCCGCCGTCCTCAAAAAATTTTTGTTAAAACATTTTTGGTAGTGGACTTGCGTCACGTCCGCTTACTAACGTGCGGGCATGATACCAAATGCCTAAATGGCTTTACAGATTTTTTCTCTTCATACCACCAACCAGTATCGAAAGAAACCTTCTGAAGTTAGCACCTCGTGTTATTTTATTGGAATAACGACACACTGGTTTCGTGTGTGTATCACAATCTTTTTTCAAGTGCAATAAACATTTTTATCTTCGGATTTTTTTTATTATTTTTTTTGTTTTAATTTTTAATTCTTTGGCCTGGAGTGTTGATTTGATTATTTGTGTTTGAGAAATAAACAATAAATAAAACGCCAACAAGCGATATAATATCGTTGTTTCTTTATACGCTTAATAATAGGGAATCAGCCTAATTATACCTTTCGTCTGTTAGTGGGTTATGTGCAGGTGCAAAACTGTTATACCTTTTTTGAGCAACACAGAATTATAATATTTTGTGTTTTGAGTGAATTTTCGAATATAATGAACTTGTGATTTTTTTTTTGTTTTTGGTATTAAACGATTTGAATAAAAAATTATTATTATTTTTTTGGTTTGTGGTTTTTGAATTGATTTATTGACCAAACCGCGGAATGATCAAAGTGTGAAGAGTGGGCTCACGGTAAAAGTGTGGGTTATAACGAAAGAAGTAGAATTAAAGAACCAGAAAAGATCACACAGTTTCGGCATTATCCACACAACAAGAAGAAGAAAGAAAAAAAAACTCGTCTGATAACACAATAAAGGATTAAACATCATTTTTTTTGGATTGATTTACACATAAAAGACGATATCGATTAGTTATCTATATGTTCTTCCCATTTTCACTGCGACTTTTATAGCACCGCGTTTGCACAAGAGTAGATCAATAACTGGTAAGTGAAAATGTTTTGCGCTATGAATAAATTTATTTAAAATAAAACGAAATTCCATCTACAAAAAAATCGTTTGATTCTAACGTTTAGCAATAAATTATACGGACTACAACCAACGAAGCGCAGGTTTTTTGTTTAGTTAAGTTGAATTTCAATCTAGACAGTGGTTGTAACCACTTAAATTACCAACCCATTTGACCGATTACCAGCTGGTCTGATGGATAATACTCGTTCAACGTCTGAACTTCTTTAATAAAATTAATTAATTTCTGATTTTATTTTTAAAAAAATCGTTGATAAGAGTTGAACAATTTCTAATTGAATCCCAGAAATCGGTTAAATTTACATTTAAAATGTTTGTCAAATTATTTGACTGGGTTTGCGGAAGTTAATCATCATTCCATACCATAAGAATTGTTCAAAAGAATCAGATTTTAATTAATTAATTAGTTTTTGGAGAACTATGGGCATATTCAGTGTTAATTATAGCACTGTATAGTAATGTACCACCGGTTCGAAAAGATTTCGGTACATTTGTGGTATTGTCGGTAATGAGCTGAAAGATATTACCGGTATTGCACAGTTTGTATATGTAATTTCAACCTGACAAAAAAATATGCTAGTCGGTCTACGGTGGGAGAATTATATTATACCTATTATTATTATATAAGAATTTACGTGTTACGGCATGTTTCATTTTCATTTACATTGCCTAATCACGTAAAGCATTGTACTTCCGAGGTTCCAAGTTGTGTATTTGATAAGTGGGGTGTATAAAACATACGTAATATATATTACACACTTGTCACGAAGAAGTCGAGGCTTGCCGAGACTGATAGTGACAAAAAGTGTACTTTATTTTATCACATAAGCGAAAACGAGACAACAACATAGAACTGAAGTATAATTTTTGAATTATTCTTCTAGTTAAGTAATTTTGACAGCCGACCATCGCGCGTATGTGCTAAATGTCGTAACGTTAGTAATGCATGTGGAATGAATAGCGTCGATTGGATTGTAATTGTTACTTCTTATAATTCCGAGACTGTACCGAAAACTTCAAAACGGTCGAAATAAAATCAAAACGGTTGCAAACAAAAATGAAGAAGAAAGAAAAATGTGGAAAAAAAGAAACGAAGAAATAGCTCAGAAATATTTAATGTTTATACCACGGCGATTACTAAACGCTCAAATGTTTTCCAAATTATCGTGAACTTCGTTTTGTCAAGCTAGTTTTTCCTGTAGCATCTGTGCAAAGTAATCATTAGTTATTTGTTAACCAAGTGGGGAAAATATGAAATTCCACCAAGAGCTCAAGGTGGAATTTCCTATTTGCACCCCATGGTGAACAAAACGTTTCTCATGATTGCATTTTGCGAAAATCCACATTTTTGTCCCTTTTGACGAAAATTAATTAAATAGCGTGTTTTGTTGATTCAGCCTGTTTAGGTGAGAAAATGATCATTTTCTCACCCAATATGGCTGAACCCGCCATACAACTGTCCTAAACGTTTATTTTGACGATTTGGAAGTTTAATGTACCGAGTCGATAGCGTTATACATAATCCCTAGTTAGAGGGATAACATCGAGATTATCGTTCTAGGAACATAAATGTCTGCGGCCTTGTGTTATCTAGAGCCTAATAAAGTACTTTGCACCTCCTTTGCATAAATTAATATGATTGCATATCGTCGATCGGAATGCAAAAATCGAATAATTAATAGTACATTACCAGTGGTCACTGGTCACGGCAGAGTGAAATAAACCAGGCAGTAGCGGTTCATTTTTGAACAGTCAAATAAGGGACATAATACTGTGTATGAAAATGAACTGAAATCAACACTGGATATAAATTGAATTAATTTTATTTGCAAAATATAAGGCTACTAGATCCCTAGTCAAATCAAACGCTCCTGCCTGGTTTATTTTACTCTGCCGTACATTGGTCCAAATTCATTCGATTGTAACGCATGAAGTGTCATATACCAGCTTTATATACACACATAACCCATCGTATCACTTTAAGTAACACCGTTTTATTAACCTTTTGTGTGTTTTTTTTTGTTCGTATATCACTGCTTTAAGAAAAGCCGGTTTGTCTGCCAAGTGTTAAATGTTGCAAAAACTGCGCGATCGCAATAAATCTTGTTCGCTTATTGTCTTTACCCTACAAATTTTTAGCAAGTATCAATCATTTTGATTTTATTCCAACCGCTTTGGATTTTTATTCCTGATTCACGTTATAGTTTTCGATTTAGAGCGATGAAGCTTTGGTGATGATTAATTAACGCGAGAAAAACTTGCATTATTGATTTACCTTCGACGACTATTGTCGTTAAATATAGAATTGTGTGCAAAAATAAGAATGAGAGTTGGGACATTTTTGTTTTAAATTGATTGAAATCTTGTTCACAGTTTTCTTTGTATTTTATTTTTCATTTCTTTCTTATTATTCTTTTTTGTCTAAAGCAATTTACGGCTTAGTCGGTATTAGATTTAAAATTGTGTTGTTTACGTCTTTTATTTGATAAAAACCTAAAAAGAAAATGAAATTAACTATTGATCATTCATCAGACAATAGCAGACACTTATAGCGAAGTACCACTTAAATTTGACAATAACTTTTTTTGTGATCGAGTTGTCGGGCCGCGTTTTTTTATAGCAATATCAACATCACACGAAAATCACAAATTTTAAACTTTATTTCATTTTTGCACAGAATTCAATTTATTTTTAAAAGTGGAACATTTTCTATGACAGCATACACTGCACAGTTTTATCACCCTAATTTTCCTAGTTTGTCTCCTAGAAAGGGCATTGATAATTCTAGTACACTTTTGTGAACCAACGTCACTGTCTTTTACAGTTGTCGGAATGAAGTTGTTAAATAATTTCTCATTTTACCATGATCTAAATGTAAAGGCCTAATATTTTCACTTTACACACTCATACCGGGTTATAATCATCACCTTTCCATGCATCCATTTAATGTCGTTTTGAAGGAATTTATTTCACTGTATTCTCGGACACATAAAATTCGAACTTTTTTTCACGCGCTACAGAACCTATTACCTTCAACGAAGACTAAATTTTTATAAAAAAAAATCTTGCATTGACCAGAATTCGAACCCCCGACACGATTTTTTTTAGCACGAACCAGCGACTATAGTTTTTTGGCTACATAGCCACACAATTGTACCGAACGTATTGTTGAAGCGTATATATACCACTAAGCATTAACTACTTGATTTCATTCAACACGCCACTTTACATCACATCCAATGTGTATTACAATAGAGCCTTCGTGATCGTTAAAATGAATTTCTGTTTACACGTGAATTTTGACACAAAATGTAGGACATGTTTTGCATTGGAAAGGTGATTATGTCCCGAAATTGCGAAAAACGTTGTACCTACCAACTCTGGAAGAAAATAAGAAATTCCAACTTCGTTCTTGTTAGAATTTCCGGTTTTTCCCCCTTGACAAACAAATAACTATTGTGCAATTCAGTGAGCGAATTCGAATTCGTCTTCGCCTCGGGTTGACAATCGACATCTAGTGCGATAAAATACCTTCATATGATTCTTGTTTCGTAAAAAACCACTGGTAACGTTACGCCCTCGAATACTACCTCGAATGAGACTATTACACTGAAGTATAATTAAGTATAATTAAGTATAATATTTATCTTCCAATTCAGTCCATTGATTCCACATGCGAACTTTACGCAACTGCAGGCAATATAGAATGTGGAAAATGGAATTAAATTAATTAAAATCGACAACTAAAAAAAAAAATTCATTGTTTCTCAGAGCATATGAAACTTCTTCGTTCAGCATAAATTTATTGATGAGTCCGAGGATGAGTCTGAAAAATCAAAAGCTGCAATTGATCAGCTAAATAATTCAATTCTGAATTTACACTTTGTTGAACCAAAATTATAAAGTGAATGCAAAAACGGGTGTAATGGTAGAGTGCTGGATCTCTGAATTAAAAAACAAATTCAGAATGTTGCCACAGAATAGGATTTTATATAATCCACCAGAACCGTTATACTTTCAAATGGTCGTCGGTGCGAACATTACGAAATATTTCTTTAATGTCAGAAACCTGACTTATTCGAAAACAAATCGTTTCCAATACGCCATTCTAAATAATTTTTAATGCGACTTTGTTGTTAGGAACGATTAACAGAAAAATTGTTTTCGAATTTTTCAAATCTCCCCTCTGTCAGTCCTCCGTGGAATAGTATGAAACTTAAATTTTTTGCAGTAAAGATAATGCACGCGCGTGTTCTTAAGTTGCACTGCATACATAAAGTTAGTGAATGGTTGGATACCCTCATTAGTGTTTAAATTACGTGCCCCGACTGAATTGCTTTTCCGAATTAAAATATAATTCCGTCGGGAATTACTTTCATTATATATTTATAACTGGGGCCGCTTCGCGTGTTTTCGTAGCTCCAAATATTCTTACAACTTGACAGTTGTGTGTATAAAATGTCATAAGAGCTGTCAAGTTACGAACGCTACGAGAATCTACGACCTGGTAAAATTAAAATGTTTTGATTAGTCGACATCTTAGATCTATTGCGTGCAGGGAGGGATTATTGAAATTAATCCAAAATGATGAGAAACGTTTGAATGTTACCCTGAACCTAATGCACACCAGCCGAGAATCTTCACACTGTGACATATTGCGTTCCCAAACCGTTCCTAACAAATCGGAATTGATCCCACGAGAAAGTGGGCGAACTAGAGCGAAACAAGCGGAAATTCGTAAGTGCAATGGTATGCTGTGGTTTTCAAATAGCCATTGCCTCACGGTAAAGCACAATACTAATTTTATTGGCTAGTTAATCTGTGCGATCAATTCGGTTCGGTTGTATCGAAATTCCTAAAACGGTGCTAGTGATCAGCATAAATGTATACCTGGCTGAATATTTTCGTGTTGTTACTTTTCGTCACCAAGGGGAAAAGTAAAGCCACCGGCAGGGCCTATTTTAAGGAATTTAATTTCCAAAAATTTCACAAATTTCACAAAAATTCTTAAAATTTCCAAATTTTGTTTTCTGTTAGATCTCATTCCGAAGTAATCAGTTAAGCTCAAAGACATGAAAAACAACTAAAAAGGCAGTAAAAACAACATCTACGATGCAATCTGTTGTGTTTTTAGATGAAATTTAATTTCCTTAAAATATGTCCTGGCCACCAGTGAACAGAGAGATGCTAATATGACGACTGGGCCGTTTCGACGGAGAGGGGGAATTTGAATTAGGTCGAGAGAAAATGTATTGAAATCTCTCTCAAAAAACCAGCTGTCCTTCGACATATTCCCTCTATCTGTCGAAACGACGTCCCAGTCGCCATATTGGCATCTCTCTGCCAGTGAACCAGTGAAGATAATACCCTATGAGACACTTTTCGCAGCACCGTTGCAGAAATGGAATGTAAATGGAAACGATGATTGTCAACGAGTTGTTCCTAATGTTTGGCTCACTCTCTCCAACAACAAACAAACTATGTAGAGTAGATCATTGGATGTCCTGATAAAAGCTTAACCTAGCTCTACAATGATACCCCACTTGCCAAAGAAGTGATAGGTTCAGGATACTTTTTTCAAATACAAAGTGAACAGTGTCCTGTCACTCGAAAGCAAAATCTTAATTTCAGAAAAATAGACGAATTATGCTGTTTTTGATGTCTGTATCACATTTTGAAAATCATCAAAATAATCGACCTTTGACTGAAACATTATTTTTGTTATTTTCAAATAATGGTACAGGCATAGAGGTAGACTACCTAGAGGAATTATGACTCGAGGTACAGGACACCTATGTAATGAACCCCCACAAAACAGAATACTAAAATTAAACGGTTTTATACTATTGGGGTCAATGGCTATCTTGGCATGTGAACAACGAGTCGCTAAAAAACAGCTCCAACGGAGCGTGTACACTTTCCAAAAAAATCCCTACAATTATTAAGATGGTGGGATTACGATGGTCTATGAATCTCTGCCCCCTAGCTCGATTTTTTCAGAGAGTTTAATTGCTATAGAGAATGGCACACAACATCTTTTACTTCATTAGTTTTAACATTTCTTTTCCTGTGTAAGACCATATCAATCGCTGATTTTTGACGTTTGGTATTGTATTAACTGATGATTACATGTTTCTGAGAGGCTATACAATAATCTTCTGAAGCTAGGCGTCTACCGTCACAAAATGATGATAATAAAATAATGAAAAAGTTGTGGAAACTAAACAAAGAGCAAAAGTAGAAGCAAACAAAAAAAAAATCAGGTTTCTCAAACAAACGAGAGAAGAAGACGAAGGAAGAAAAAAACAATCAAAACAAATTACTTAATATTGTTTTCAAAAAAGATGTTATTTACCCATGTTATACCTCTTAAAATTCATTTTGTTTAGCTGGATGTTACCACAAGATATGGGTAAAGTTAAATGAAAAAGAGATTATCTTTGTGTCTCGCGCAGTCAAACTGATCAACATAAGTGGTTGAGAGGAGAGCTCTAATCACATGTAATTAATTATATACGAGAATATTAATACGAATCCAAGATGTGAGGAAAAAAAAAGGTGAGAAGAGAATATATGTTTCACCTTTTTTTTGTACGGATAAATTAAGTTGTTTTATGTTTATATTAAGACTATATCAGTGAAAAACCGTTTATGTGAACACCTGTTGCGTGTATACACCAATCCATCCACAACCACTGAATCTAATTTAAAGTTTGTGTGAAATGCGTGCTAACTAACGTCCATCTTCAGCTGCTTTTGGATCATTTATTTAATTCAAACTCGCTTTGCTTATACCTGTTAATTGGTTGATCACGACGCGACGGTAGTTGGAGGAATCTCGTTTCATTTTATTATTGCATTTCTAGTTAAGAAAAACATTTTTACTTTACTAGTAATAGGGCCATTCCCTCCCTAGGTAGAACCTTTTACCTCGCTCGTAAAGTAAAATAGCATACTGCGCACGGGAAATAATTTGATATCTCGTATTTATCACTATTAGTAAAAGTACCTTATGGTGAAGCCCTCTGATACTATACTATACTCGTATAGTAATATATTATTGTTCTACGACTTTTACTGATACAAAAGAAGCTTAAAGCTTTCCAAATCTCGTTACAAGGAAATACACAAATGCGATACGATGTTATTCAAATTTTGGACGATGATTCTTCGCAGTTGGCGAACCAAGCCTCGAAATATCGAAAAATGAAGATTTTTAATTTTTGTTTGCATCACGCTGTGATGAAGAACCACCAACATTCATCATAATAAGGCATAAGGCATAAACTTGATAAGACTCAGACTTCACATCTCGAGCTGGGACCAGGCAATAATGTCAGTCAGGCTCTCTTAGAAGAGTAAGAGAAAAGCATGTCGAGTTTTCCTGTGATTGTTCGGCCTTGCAAGCTTTATAGAGACTGTCCTGATTGTCTCTCAAGAATTCGTCAGATCAGTATTTAAGTTGCTAGAACTTATATACCTCTGCGTGTTACAGAGGTAACTAACAACAACTGCCGCCGCTCGGTGTGACAGTCGGACTAGCTACAAATGCAATCTTTCAATCAATCAATATTACCTTTCTAACCAGTGCACTAAGCTTGCTGTTATCTTTCCTGAACGCCGTCTGTTTCTCTCTTCCACAGCCCTGCTATACAATACAAACAATCATAAGCGGTAGCTCTTATCACTAAAGCCTCCAAATTTGACACTTGTCAATTCAGTGTTCATGCTAGGAGCAGTGATGTGTCTCTTTCCAACCCGCGTGGCTGAACTTCGTTATTTTTGCATTTTCGTTGGTTCTGTTTCAACTCTGATCCGGAAAACTTTTCATTCTACCTTGCGACGTTCCTTTAAACGCTTGTCAACCGTTCTCACCATTAGGTTTTTTGTGCCGTCATGCAATAAGTACATTCACCCATGTGGTTCATTCGAACAACATTCTCTCCAACTGCCCATCTCATTCACTCTCATCACATTTTAAACACACCCTTCTTCGTAAACGTTCTTTTCTAAGTCGGAACTTGGCTACCACGCAACTTACAATATCCTTATCGGATTGTTGGACCTCTAATGGTCCCTCAAACAGTTGTATTCTGATAACGATCAGTACATTCCACACAACAGAAGAACATTGACAAAGTGTTGTATTGTTTGTGTAGTTGCATACCTCGCCTTCGGCTCGGATATGCAAACTCTTCACTTGTCAAAATAACCGTTTCCAAAGCTTGTTGCTTAAAACCACACTTGTGAGTTCGGCTGGTATCACAAAATTGATCCCTCATGTAATGAACTACCTCCGCAGCATCCAATGTAATCTACAATTATCATTTCAATCTATCACTTCATTAGTTTTAACAATATTTTAATAATAAATTGCTTATTTTTGTCGCCGCTGTTGATAGCCGTTCTATCTGTAGACTAAAGTTGTTTGTGACGTCGTTCTTTTAAGCATGTTCTTATACTCGTTTCACATTTTCTTTATCTTTTTACAGAGCACAATGATCATCAAAATCTGTTTATTTTTCGCCTGTACCTGTACACTCCTTACACATGTTTGGTCGAGACAAAATCATCAACGAAAGTTCCACCACAACGACCGTGATAAGGATAACGACTTATCGCTATGGATAGACGAGCAACAAGTCAAAATGTTTAGTGGTATAATACGATCTCGATCAGTCTCTTTCATTCAAAATTGACTTTTGCTCACACACATACAAAAAATTGTTTTCCCCCACAGGATTTTCCCTGAAGATCTATGCAATAGATAACGGAAAAGTATCAGCCCACATTAAGGATCCAAATTTCAATCATTATTTGCCTGTGATACCATCGGAAGTAAGTTCGGTGAATTTTACGTGGAAATCTGGCTCCAAGAAGTATTACTATAATTTCGACAGACTGCAGTCGTTGGATGAATCGATTTTGAAGCCACCAACGTTATCAATTAAAATTAAAGGACGAATTCCACAGGAGCCCAAAGGTTTGTTATGAATTGACACATTTACCACGTAGAATAGAATGTTTTTACTACTCAAGGAGGTTCATCTTCTTCCATGTCATTATTTTGTTAATTTTTCATGTAATCTTGTGAACCAATTTCTTTCCCCAGCTAATGTTTGTGAAGCAAAATAGAAATTATAATTTGTCCTTTATATACCCATTAAGAATTTAGTGTATCACTACCATGCTCTGGTAATAGTTCTGGCATCGCAATGTTCAGTATTGGTTTTCTAATTCAAACCAGTCGTGGAAAGCCGGTACCGGGAACACCACTAAGGTTAAGTTTAAAAAAGGAATGCGCACTTAGAGGTGTGTATGATAGAACTTCTCTAACACATTCGCAAGGTAGTGTATGCTTTCTATTGTTTTAATCAATTTTCTATTTCGCTTTAATTTCTAATGAAAATGGTAAAAAAAGCATATATTGGCGGGGTCATTGAACTTTTTTTGTTGAGCGATTTTTTGATTTAATTCTAAGAAGTAAAAAAAAAGTGGATGAAAAGCCAATTTGTTTGGGCCGAAATGAAGTTCAGTGATCTAAAAATTCTAAATTCTTCAACTTTTTGTGTGATAATTTATAATAAAAAAGAAATTTTGTCGCGCACTTGACATTAAACCGTAAAGAAGAACTCAAAAGTTCAAAAGAGCAAAAATACCGTCTCTACTTTCTGATCTTTATGCTTGATTTCCTCTTACGCCGTTTACGTTCCTAAACCACGCCTCTTTTTTATTGTTTAAAGAGTAAACGGAGCGTAAACGGAGTAAGAGGAAATCAAGCATTAAGCTGAGTAAACAACCAGTCGATCAAATGAAATTTTGACAGAAAATGTATGGGTCATCTGTCAAAGTTTTAAGCTCGAGTGGAAAAATGTTTAAGAATTTCATTTCACCGACTGGTTTTATACTTAACTTTTCTTTAAAAACGTTTCACATATATGAAGAATATACGACGCCCCAACGACTAGAATTTTTTTTATATTCAACGAATTTCGTCTCTGAATTACGAATTAACCGCGTGCTTATTCCAAGAATTGTGGAACGAGTAAATTATGCAGACATAGAGTAGGTATAAAGCACACCATCATTGCATCTGAATTTTACTTTCCAAATATCGCTGAGTGAATTTAAGTGTAGCTATATCTTCTCTTCAGCTTTAATCTCATTAGGAGAATTGATGGAATGTGGTGAACAAGAAAGATCGAAATTCGGCTGCACACGGCGTAATTTTATCTTACCACCGAACTTACGAAATTCTAAATATTGCAAAGGCTGTGCCTTGTTGACCTATCGTTGTGCACTGGCTGGATGTTCAAAACGTTATAAAATCATATCCTTAACCCAAACGGACCTCATCACAAGTTTTTACTTGGTTAGCATTCTAAAGTTTAATTGTTCTACATTGTTCCATGCGTAAAGAAAGTCGTTTCACTCACACATGTGGAATTGGAGAAACTTAAAAACAAGGCTATTTCTGTGTGGTGGAATACGTGTGGAACAAATAAAATGAAGGAAACACACGAAATCCACCAAAATTAACAGTATTTTACACGATAACAAAATGAAAAATAGAGTTTTCGTGGGAATTTTGTTGATCCGAGGCGAAGCCAAGGTCAATAAAGACACGGAAATGAGACTTTTCATTTTTATCCCGAGTTATATAATGGATTTTACATCCTAAGGGCATCGAAACACGTGCTTCAAACATGAAAAGTACGGTTTTCGACGCATGTAGCATGTGAAAACTTATGAATGATAAGGCCAGTTGCTTTCAATTTTTACTTTGTTAATTTGACAGCTCGCTCTCTCACGTCTGTCACACGACGGAGTACTTTTTGTTGAGTTGAAACCATACTTAAAGAAGAAACAATAAAATGTTTTAAAACAGGAAATTTCAGTCGCTCTTACAAGGCACAAAGCGGTAAATAAATTTGAGATGTGAGTGCGGGGCTTTGCTTCATCTAATTTCACCAGCTGGTGTTGTACTAGACAATCAAAACTAGCAGCTATTTTTTAGGAAAAAGTTTTCCTAAATTTTCAAAAATTTTCCCAATTTTTTTTTTTAAGAAAAGAAAATTTGGGACAAGGAGAGGAAAGTGAAATTCGACATGTTTTCTGTTTTGGGAGTTGTTGTGGTTTGATTCCACACAAAAAATTTTAACTTTTCTCTCCATGTAGGATGAGAAATCGATTTCCCAAAAAAAAATTCCTGATTAAAACACAAGCTAAACCGTGTCTGGGAAAAAAATCTACAGTTGTCAACATTCCAAAACGGGATATTATATTGGAACGATATAAAAACTCAATTTTACCGATACAAAATAATAAATTACCGATAGAAATGTGGTACATGTCGCTGGCACCCTTTCAGTAAATCAGTAAAAAGTGAAACAATTTTTTTTTGTCTTTCCTTCACACTTCCACTGTACGAAATTGTCGTAGTCGTAGATACCGTTCCACACGAGGTTCTACTGTCCGTATCAAGTCCTTTATACATTTGAAATAATATTTTCAGGTCTAAAGGTGTTTCCTATTGAGGGAACTGAGCTTTTTGGAAATATTTTTGAAGTGTTAGACTTTCCATCTATATTGTGGGAGTGAAACCAAATCATTTTTGAAGAAATAATGTTATGCTTCACCACATTCGCTCTACATATTTATTAGTTGGACGGACGGTTGCAATAACAAATTTACAAATATTCTATTTTGTCGCTCTTACCATCTTCATGGATTGGATAATCATTTCAATAAAAAGCATGTTTCCATAAGATCCAATGGACAGTTTCTTTCATGGTACAAATTTATTTTTTAAATCTTCGCAAGCTCCCGCTTTCACGCGTTGGTAATCAAGGAAAATAAAAATATTTTCTCAAAAAATTGTCCTCCTCAGTCCTGTTGGAATGCCAAATTTTTGAAAATTCTAGATTTTTCGAGAATTTTCAAGAGCTTATTCTCCAAAATATATGCCATGCTATCCGTTCTACTTTATTAGCTTGATTCACACATGCTTAACACATACATTCATAAAAACATTAAAGTAACTAACTGGAACAGATCTTAAAAGGAAACCTGATATTATTTTGAAGTAATGCCAACTTCTTCATATGTAGCCATCCAATGAAAGAGAAGTGATTCTTGATCGGTACCATTCAATCACAAAATATATTCAGAATTTCGAGCACGAAAGAGACCGGTTCACAAAAAATTCTAGTCGTCGATAGGCCGCGAAAAAATCACATTTCAAAATCTGAAATTGAGAATTTTCGATTAGCTTGGCACATTGGACCAGTCTCACCTTCACCAAAAAAGACTAAGATTATTTCGTTCTGTTGTTTCGTTATTTCTACTCGGCTATCAGAATAAAATGAAAAAAGTTTGAATAAAGTAAAAGCCTTGGCACCAATGCTTCGTTGCGATGGCTCAACGCACTTCAAGCAAAAGTGCTTCGAGTGACAGCTGCCAAATAGAGTACTATTTCGTATGAAAAATTTTTCCAAATATTTTTACAGTGCCAAAATTAGTTTGGTACACTGTCCAGTTTCAGTACTCTATTTAGAGTACCACTCATGCTTGAAGTTCGTTGGATTGATCATTATTATCAAAATCTATCATAGCCATAGTCGTAAAATGATCCTTGAGAGCTTTTCTTAGTCTTTATAGCTATATTTTTGAATTATATAAGTGTCCAATTTGCACAGAACCATCGGAACTTTGGTCACAAACTAAGTCAAAATTTTTGTTTTTTTTTAAATATTTTTTTTTAAATTTTATTATGAAAGCGAGGACTGTATAAAGAAGAAATAACCTAAAACTCGACGAAATTAGGTAAAAACTTTTGTTTTGGTGAAGGTGAGAATGGTCCCATGTACCGCTACTCGAAAATTTTCAGTTTTCGATTTTTTGTGACCTGAAGTTGTTCCAGACCAAAGTTTAAAAACACTTTATCGTAGTCTGTGGACCACTAAGATTGTTTCTGGACCGATCTCTTTCGCACTTCGCAGAATCTACTACCCCTAATAAGTACAACAATTTGTACAAAAATTAGAACTCACTTCTTTTGTGGCTTTTATGGCTTTGTGGCCTTTAAATTACACTGTTTTTACATTCGTAAATTTTTCCACTTTTCGATGCTTTCGGGATCATTTTTGTCATAAATTGACACTGCTTTTAAACAAAGGTTGGCTTAAGACTCTAGTCACACTCAGTTGACATGATAGACCTAAAACAATCGAACATTAGAGAAGGTTATACAAACCTTCAGCGAATTATTATATATGCGTCTTTTGCCAGAATTGTTATTTTAACGAGTGGGAAATTTATGGTTCGAGCCGAAGGCGTCACGGTAAAAGTCGATACAAGCAGAATTGCATCCCGTTCGTGCCGAAAGCTCAAATATGAATTAAGAAATAGTACATGACTTGGGATAAAAACATGAAAAGAAGAGTTTTCGTGTGAATTTTGTTCATCCAAGGCGTAGCCGAGGTCCATAAAAACACGAAAACGAGACTTTTCATTTTTATCCAGAGTTATGTAATGGATTTTACGAGGACGTCGAAAATGGTGCTTGAAACATGAAAAGTACGGTTGTCGACGCAAGTTGAGCATTGAGGCGAACGCGCTGCGATTTAATTGAAGGGTCATTACGAGGATAGATTGAAGAAAAGATGTTAATTCTTTTCGCGTAACTTTTCTTTTATACAATTTTTTTTGTCTGTTGTGAACCTATATGTATGCTTATTGACTTAGTCTATATAATTCTTTCGGATTGACATTACTTTTCAAAAAAAAAAAAACAAAAATTTTCAAATATTGCTCTTAAATCAAACGAAATGTAAACATTGCAAAATCATATAGAGAACCACCTTTCGGCCTAGATTTGTTGTTACAAAATTTCAATTAAAGAAAATCATAAACGGAAATAAGAGCAATAGAAAATTGATTTCGAATTCATTTATTTTTTCAACCAAATTTTAAAGCGATTTTGGTACATTGATATTCCAAATTTTTTTTCAACATTTGAAGGACCAGATCCAGAGTGTGACAAAAAATGCGCAAACAAAGGCTGGTGTAAAGTAGATAAAATGTGTCAATGCAAAGAGGGCTATATGGGACAGTTTTGCGAGACAGCACTTTGTTTCCCGTCATGTAAGTAATATTGGTTATTATTTATAACATGCGACTGGGCCGAAAATTAGGGAATTTAAAAAACGATTTTTTTGGCACTTCCCATAAAAATTGAGTACACTGAGGAAACGACATACGTCCAGCATGTATGAAATGGCTGGCAGACAGCTTCATTTCTGTTTCACTTCTGGCACGTATATTTCTACGTCTGACATGTATATCGTACGTAGCCGACGGATAATCATACGCACTGCTAGTGACTGTTTGTGATGTATGTATGTATGTACTCGTATAATTATACGTCTTTTATACACGATATACATGTCAGACGTAGGAATATACATGCCCGAAGTAAGGGAGAAATGAAGCTTTCATTTCATACATTCTGGACGTATGTTGTTTCATCAGTGTACGTATAAGTCTTGGACGATTGATCTTGTGTATACTAGAGGAATTGTCTAAAATCAAGGGCTATTTTTGGGAAAACCTTTTTCCCACATTTTCTTAAATTTTCCCAAAAAATATTTTTGGAAAATGTGTGTCAACATTGTCAATAGTCTACGACACATTAAGTAAAATATGTTTTTGCCCATGTTCATAAGATGTATTTGATTTATACGGTATATTTTACGTTGCAGGTATGAACGGAGGTAATTGTACAGCACCAGCAGTCTGTTCATGCCCGCCCGGATATCAAGGACGGCATTGTGAAGGAGGTATGTAGTGGAGTTTTGAAGTGCAAAAAAGGTGAAACTGCACCCTAACTAATTAACACTAACAAATTAGACCATTTGCCCATCAAGATTTTTGGTATTCCTCCGCAAAAAAAACAACTATGTCACAGTTAGTGTGGTGATCCTAAAAATGATCTCAAGTCGATGTTTTCTGTCTGGAATTAGGCAACAGAAGTTTTTCCAAGTCGCTACGTTTTTGCAAATGACTCACCACGAGTTTTTCTGTTATGACAATAGAACTTGACCTTTCCTTACTGAAGAGAACTCCTTCTTATACCAAAACGTGTAATACAACCTTCATTTTCCACTGTTTCTTCAGACAGCTTCATTACAAACAACACGCTGTCTCTACGGATAAAAGCGATTGCACTGAAAAATCGACAACACGACAAACGACGACTTTCTGAACAAGAGGCGAGTAGTCAAGAAATATTAGCTTCTACAAAATGTTAATGAACGGCGAATTCCTGATGAAAAGGTGAGTTCTTAGAGAATCGACGACTACTCACCTCTTCTTCAGGATCTCGCCGTTTCTACAGAGAGTCGTCGTTTCCTCTGTCGTAGATTAAGTCTAATATAATAGCGGCCAATTCAAAAATTTGGTCGATTTTCACTGATGGAAGAAAGTGATTCCTTTGGTCTAAATGAATTTTTCGGTCTTTTTCGACGATGAACGTGTTCATATAGCAGTTTTCCCTAAGACTTGCCATTAAGCCGCTACGATCTTGGTGCATTTTGACTCGACCGTCTCCAAAATTCAGAGCAAAGAGCAATTTAACGTGATGAGATCGACAATTATGCTGCGTTTACCATTGTTTAGCCTGTGGTCAATATCGAATTACAATGGAAAACGCAGCATAATTGTCGATCCCACCACGTTAAATTGCTCGTGTGCCTAAAGAACGAGTTTCCACTTTCTAACACTCAGATTTGTCGCAGTAATAATTTTACGGTTGCAATGATTCACCACACAGAAAATGAAGTCGTGCCGTGTTTCCACTTGACGCGATTCTGTAATACGATTGTGTAAATATGAGTGGACAACAATTGAAAAACCGATTTTTCCTTCTAAAAAATTGCTTTAAATCTTCTTTGAAATTGTTATCGCTGTTTTACAACCCAGTTTGATAACTTCGGTCAGTGCTTTATAAAATGGAGCTTGTTCGGCGCCACAATCAATGCCCGTGTCGTGATGCTCCTGTTCCTCATCCCGGAATTTCGTTATAATGGCCAACAGTTTCTGGTAATGAGAGAAAAGAAAATGTAAAATCGAAGAACCAACGCCCAACGAACAAGATCAATTTCAGTAAAAAAATTCATTTAACCGAACCTCGTCCGTTTTTGGATCTTCCATCAACTGTCTCAATTGGTCGTTGTAATGTTCAACGATTACAGTTTCAACGGCCACCGTACATGCCATCGCCGCCTTTTCTCCCAGCAAAGCCGTTCCGGCGCCCAGCGCAAAACCAGCTATATTCCAAAACGGTGTCATGACCGTTGGTCGAACGCGATAATCGTTAATCAATTTTTCGAATTCTATTCGATGCACTCGCTCCTGATCCCACATGTGTTTGATTGTCGGTCCCATTGGACCATTTCCCAAAATGGCCATTTGGCCGGCATATATCCGATCGGCTCCCAATTCACCCGCATGATCCACTCGGATTATTTCGTCGACCTTTTTCGATGGCCGGTTGGGATGTGGACCGGAATGGGCGCATCGCATTGATAATTGGCATAAATTTTTATTTATTCGAAGCATTTTTGGTGTCGAGAAGTGTTGATGTTAAGTGGTAGATGCTGAACGGTCAATTTGTTTCTTTGCCAGGTATTTGCGCAGAAAAATGTTTGAATGGCGGGAAGTGCATCCAAAAGGACAAGTGCCACTGCCCGAAGGGATACTATGGATTGCGATGTGAATTCTGTAAATAAAATTTGATTTTTTTCTTTTATTGTGATTGAGAGTGGAGCGAATCATTTTGTTTCTTCTTCATCTTCAAGCTAAATGTGTCATTCCCTGCATGAATGGTGGAAAGTGTATCGGCAACAATACGTGCCGTTGTCCACTCGGATTGGGTGGTAATCACTGTGAAATAGGTCGACATCAACGTTCAACCTGCAAGAAACCCTGTCGACACGGACTCTGTCTAGCAAATCATACGTGCCGCTGCAATGAAGGATGGTTCGGCCGATATTGCAATCAGAGTAATTTTGATGAAATTCCGTGAATTGATTTTGTTAATCGACTTCAAAATGTTGTAGGGGACAAACGCAAACGGAACAAATCGAAGTTTTAGCGCTGAATCGAGAAGTTGAAGGACGGAAAAAGAGAGCGAAAAAAAATGACCGCCGACGGGTCAGTATGGATCTTCTTGTGACATGTCTATGATGGAAATGATTTAAATTGTGTGGCCTTTGTGATAAAATCTAGCTTCGCATTTATACTTAGAATTAGACGAATGTTTCTTTGAATAAAAATGAATTGGTTGAGCTAGTTGCTGTTTGAATGATCTTTCCGTCTAAACTGGCTTAAGGGACTGAAAGGTAAAATGCGACATGACGACATGAAAGTCAATGGGCAGAAGGTAGAACCGAATTTTTTATTAAATGAATTTTGCACTGAAAGTCTGGCAAGCCCCTACACCTGACTTAATTTCTTTGCTGATTTATCACACACATCTAACCAACCACAAACTCGGCTGATTCATAAAAGTAAACCAAAATCGCATTTTATGTAAGAAGTAAAGTCGGGAAAATTATCATTGGAAAACTGAGGCATCAACAAGCAACTTTGTAAATTAAATTTAGGATAAAAAAAAATGAAAGTGGTCGACAAACGGTAGGTGACATTTTAGAAATTGCCCTATCTCTTGTAGCCAATAGAACCTCCAGCACAAGTTTTTATACTTTTTTTTCTTCAAAAATCGAATTTATTATCACTGCTTCGTGGGGGTACGTGTGAAGCAGGTAGTCTACGCCTTCCCATGGAACCCTCAACGGCCAGGTTTGATGATGCGCTCAGCCGTCACTGGACAGAGAAACATTTGTCTTAATAGTCACTGGAGCTAGTACAGCAAACGGTCCAACTTATTTGATGTCATGTGTGATGGGTCTAGTCTAGCACTACAATCCCCTAAAATTTGAACGAAGTCGACCCCTTATTACCTGAAAAATTTCCAACTGAGAACCACCGATTTTTCAAACAGCTCCACCACGAAAACGACAATTTCGAGAGAGACGAGATATACCTCGTTGAACTCGTAATGAAGCAAGAATACTCTTTAAAAGTCTGGATAGCATGGACCGTTTTTGTGAAAACTTAGGGCAAAATTTTCCGATATTTTCTTGAATTTTACTAGATTTTCCTTAGTTTTCCCCAAAAAACATTGTTGGAAAATTCAGGAATTTGTGGGGTTTATAAAGGACAGACACTCGATGGGCAGAACCGATTTTTTTAGAGTCCGTTTCTGCACCGCTGAAACTATAGCATAACCCCTCTTCTGACCTAATTTCATTACTAAACTTGGTCCTGAAAATCGAAAAGGTCTTTGAGACTGACTGATTGCTGAAGTGAGTCCATTGTCAGAACCGAATTTTTTGAAAGCAACTTCGTAGTGAGGCCTTTAGCGCAATTTACCCAATTTGATCCTGACAATTTAATTCTTTTACACAATTCTCTGACTACATCCAGACCAGATCGGAGGAGAACTCAAAATTGTACCTTCCGTTTCGATCGTTTCTGCGTTTATAAATTTCCGTGGTGTATCCGACGTCTATTGCGGAATGACGAAATTACGCAGTTGCTTGAAATTTGTCTGTAATGACCAATGAATACGCTAAGCTGTACGGTCAATGTTTTCAATTTTTAGTTACCAGTAACATCGTCACAACAAAACAATTTGACTAGGAAACATTTAAGGGCATTGTGAAGGAGTTACTTTTAGGCAAGGTCATTTCCTGATTCGTCGCAACATTGTGGAGTCTCTGTTGGGCAAAAGTTTTCAACAATCTCGTTTTGTTGTTATGGTGTCCACAAACACTTCTTTTGTCAACCTGAGTACGATGAGACGCACGACATCCCATTAACAGCGATTGAAATACTTACACCTTCGAAATGGTGACCACAAACAGTAGAAATTGTCCAAAATCACCGTTCGTCTGCCAATAATTCAATCCAATCGTTTCCTCAACAAATTTCACGCACAGAATTGTTAGAATTCAAGTTTGTTAATAATCAGCTGACAGCTGAGCTGTCAACGAATGTCACAGCGAATAAGGTGCTTGTCATTTTGGGAAATTTTCTGTGTTTTTGATGGAAAGTTTCATGTCCCTCTCAACTGGTCTAGTTTGGTATTTTTTAAGAAATATCCGTAACAAGTGCAATGATTTTCGGCATAGACCATTTAACGTTGATTGATGATCGCGTGTTTCTTGTGCGACTGTTAAACGACTCAAGTGCCCGTTGTATGCACGATAGCCGCCGGAAATGTATAGACATCCATCCCTCCCATCAAAAAATGCCTTCTCTTTAGGTACAACACGAAAATATTTTTCTTTTAATTTATTTAAAATTCAAAATCTTCTTGACTCCATACTCGTACAATTGCTTGTTTTTCCGCTTCAAAATTCGATTTTCTTCGCGAAGCTGTTCCAATTCAGCCAGCGTTTCCGACACATCGGACACACCTTGCGGCTGAATTTGACAAACATATTCCCGGTCACTCACATCGTCACCGGTCGTATCGTACTGATCCACCATGATTTCCACGACTTGATTCTCGTCATTTTTGTCGGTCATTCGTTTGAAATTGTTCACAATCAAGTGTAACGTCGTCTCCGGTTCGAACATACATTTCGGTGCTAATGTGAAAAATGCATTCGTGATGCTGCCCTTGTGCGACAGTGTCTGGATAACTTGTTTACTGGGTATGTGCCACAGTATGACATTTTCATCAACACCGCCCGAAACCATCGATATGCCGTCCAGTGAGATCGACAGGCACGTTACGTGTCCCTTGTGTCCGGAAAACTTTTTCTTCGAATCGTCTGCATTCAAGTGATACTCTCGCATTCGCGGAGGTGCCTGCAGATTGAATTCGAAAATATTTCCTTCAGTCGAACCGCAATACACTTTCGTGTCCAAATGGTCCATTGTGACGGATGACAGTGACTCTTGGAATACCAAATTCAGCAGCTGCGTACCGGAAGATAGATCGTAGATGCGACATGTACGATCCAATGACACGGACACCAAATATGCTCTCAGTGCCCCTTTGCCAATATGTACGTCGGTGACGGGAAGGGCATGATCCGAGAATGTGTACAATGGTGCCACTTGATGGTGATTGCTTTGTGTGATGGACAAACCAAGGTTCCAAACCAGAACCTTTCCATCAATGCCCGCCGAAACGAAATGCGATCCATCATCGATGAATTTCAATGAAGTCACGTTTTGGTAGTGTAACGATAGGGCAGCCAACAGTCGACCCGAACATATTTGCCAAATGTAAATAATTTCGGCCGAACTGGCAACACAGTAATTTCCGTCCGGTGAAATGGCCAACGACGATATTTTCCCGGGCGTAACCAATCGCGTTCCTTGAATCTGCTCTTGACTGTTTACCGGCCAGATGTGAAGTAGCGGCTTAGAACTGTCTCCGGTAATGATGAATTCATTTTTGATGAATGACAATGCGTGCGGATTTGCCGCTCCACCACCTTTGTATGTCATTAAATTGGTACCCGCTTTCGGATCCCAAGCGCAACATGACCACAACGAACCACTGGCATCACTTGTTATTAAAATTTCATTCGAATCAGTCATTTTTTACGAAATAAAATGGTTCTGCCTGGGAGGAATGGTGTAATCAGGTTATGTTGTTTGTTATTACGACTCGGAGATACACGCTCGGAGCTGCTGGTGTATATAATATTTACTTGTGTGTATAATGATATGACACACTACTCAAGTTTGTGTGACACTTCGAACACCAAGTGTGGTACCTGTGGTACCGACTCGTACAACAGTTTCATTTTCGTTAGGTTGAAGTTTCATGTACACACTGTGTCGCACCGGTATCTCCGGTATCTCAAACCATACACGCCATACACCAAGGTAACACTGTGAGCAGCGCAATGCTCATAAAATGTCAAAACGACTGCCCATATGGACACACAATTTTCGTTCGAAATCAACAACAGAAAATAGCAAAGGCATTGTGACGACGAAATGTTTTACTTCGTTTACTGAGAATTATCTAATTTCGTTTTAAAACACAAAACCCACAAAAAATCTGTGAAAATTGAATGAGAAATTACGCGAACCGTAGTGAAACGTTGTCGAATGTGCACGGATTAAGTTCGGTGATATGTCTGCGATTCTGTCCAATATTTCTGCTGTTGTAAACGCCCCAGTCTCGAAATTACTGGACGTTGAGGACACAGCAAACAGTTCAATATTGGAGTTTCTTTCGGCCGAGCAGCGATGCCTGGACGATAACAGTGAAGTGGACATTGAGAGTTTGTTCGAAGAGATCAATCGGTTGAGCGGCGACGTGGAGCCAAACCGAAATGGAGAAGACATCGACATGTTAATTAAAGAGGCAGAAATGCTGATGACGAAACAGGATGTGGGACGAATGGACTTTTCGATGACAGAAACGAAGAGCAAAGTTCTGGGTTCGATTTTGTCCAAGGAATCAACGCCACGAGAGATGAAAAGTGGAGGAGATCTGGACTGTGTGGAGTCGCAAAAGGTACGGAACAATTTGTTTATTGCATGCCCATCGAAATGGGGTGTTTTCGTGTTTGCTATTCTGTTAGTATAGCGATCTGTAGAGAAGGTCAGTGCCGAACTGGCCGTACTGTGAATTTGGGCGATTCTCGAGGACCTTTTGGATTTTTGGATTAAAATTTTTAATTTTTGGGCATTTTACAAACGACCTCTATTTAGCCTTTCGAGTCAGTCCGGACACCCCGGAGACCGTAGACGATAAGTAAAAAACTCTGATCCTTTTCATTCGTTCTATTTATTGTGTATGGCACTAGCAATAACTTTGACAAATGACAGAGCCTCTTCTCCGGTTTTTTCAATGTAAACAGCTGGTAGAATAAAACCGTATCGTCCCGTATCACGAAGCTCCACTGTGTATGCGTATTTGATTCCAATGGATTTAGCCCAGTCGTCCGATGCACCAGCGGCTGTTTAAGTAATTGCTTTAAAAATGACTGAAATTTCCGACTGAATTAATTGTGAATTGTTACCCGGATACAGTAGGCTTCCCGATGGTCCAACCGAATACGTTAGTCCCGAAATTCCCTTCATTTTCTGAAAAATGCAAAAATTTAACAGATCCGATCAGATTCATTTCCAATCTCCTTCCAGTCCCAAATCGATCTGCAACTTACATTTGCCGCCTCTTTTCCCACTCTATCCAAATCCATGTAATCCGGCGGCACTACGGTGTCATAGCCCCATGGATACAAAATGTACTGTCCGTAACTGTGGAACGTTAGAAATGCCTCGAAATTGGCAGCTGATCTGGCCATAAACATTTTCTGTGCAACAGTTTCCGGTTCCGAAAACGCCTTCGATCCGGCGAAAATTTCCGAACACGGTCTGTCCGACGCTCCCTGTAGTCCCCATTTATAACCGAAATTGCGATTCAAATCAACGCCAGCGCAGCGTCCCCTTCCAACTCCACCGCGATTTTTACGCCATAGTCTGTCATTGGTATGCGAGTATTCGTAACCATCGGGATTGGCCAGTGGCAGAATGTACCAATCGATGTTTTGTATGTACGATGGCTGATTTTCCCAATCTTCAATCAACTGATTGATGACGTAAGTTACGGCTGCCGGACTGATCCATTCTCGTGCATGTATACCACCATCAATCCAAATGGCACGATTATCCTCGTTTCCATTGGAGATTCTTTGGTTCAGCGAAAGGAGAATTTTTCTTTGAAATCATTTTTCTGTCCAAATCGTTTAATCAACCGACTAACCTTAGAACAGTTAACGGTCGTCCCTCGAACGATTTGCCAATTTCCTGTACACTGCACAAATCGGGATACGTTTTCGCCAAATACTCTAAATATCCGACAATATCCGCCATTCGATGGTAGGCAGACCATGTCATTCGATGTCCTGTATAATTACAGAGCAAAAGGTTTTGAAAAAAATTTACGATAATTGTTTGACGGTTTATCATGCAGATCCATGGTTGTTGACGTTGCGTAATGTAGGCTAATTGTTAAAATTAATCGTTAGTTTCGTCTCGTTTATTGGAGGCGTTTGGGTGTGTGTGAAAGCGATGTGGATTGTGGGAGTACCATTCAACATTTCCAATTCCCAAATACATTTTGCTCAAAACAACTTTAGAGGATTTTGTTTCTACCCTTCGTCCTTACAATCGTTGTCGACAGTTTTGAGGGATTAATGCAAGTGGAAGTTACAGTCGACGCCATTGAAATTGAGACATTTTTCAGCTGATCCGCTCATACAAAAAAAAGTTCTTTAAATGTGATTGTAGTTTTAAGACGAAAATGGACAAGAGATGAAAGCGGGTCTAGAAAATAAAATAAAAAACCGTCTCAGGTCATCTCTGAAGTGAACGGTTAACATTGAAATTAATCTTTTATTTTGAGTATTGTTTAAAATTGTCACCAAGCAATTTACACCCGGAGAGAATTCCCCGACTAGTTCAACACAGATTTGTTTGTGTTTGTTAGACTTTGAAGTACTTGACTTGACATTCAAGTACGTTTTATCTAGACAATGTTTATGGGTTGACAGAGAACCGAATCAGATAAATTTTTCTAGGCTGGCGTTGTCTCGACACTATGAAAAAATAGGTTAAAATGATTTATAAATCAATAAGACTGATTCGAGTATAAGTATCCCATCTTGGCTACTTCAAGCACTTTTCCAAGCGACACAACCAACGAGAGGACAAATTGTTAGCGTCTTAAGCCGAAAGCACACGAACAATTTTGCGTTGCTGAGATCGACAATTAGGCTGTGTTTTCTCTATTGTAGCATACGCTAATACAAATTGGATTACAATGGAAAGCGCTGGAAAATTGCGGACAACTCAAAATTGCTCGTGTGCTTTCGGTTTTATGCAAATGATTTATGAAAATATTTTCTGCGACTTACGACCCTTACTCCTTTGATAATTTACCCATGCGATATAATAATTGCGCTAACGACTCCTTATGAAACTAATGAAAGACTTTCTAAGAATTTAGTTGGATTAGCAACGGATTTTCTGTGCTCATTTTTATTAGGTTTTACATCGGCTTATTTATGTGAGTCGTTTGCGCAACCTGTTATGTTTTCTATTTACCTACAACCTACAAAGCAATCGAACTCAATTGTGAAAATTAGTTTAAGAACAACAAAAAAAATTAAAAGTTTTTCGGCATTACCCCATTTAGCATCAGGCCACAATTCCATTGGTGGATCTAGGGAATTATAACCCAAAAAAGCACCTTTTAAACGAAGTAAATTTCTGCCCGACATTTCAGACTTTTCGTATTCCGGTATTTGCATTTCCGGCCAATATCTAAAATATCTCGCTGTAAATGCGACACGTTTGGTTTGGTTTAGAAAGAAAATGCAAACAAAAATTATACTTTATTGATTGATTACACCGAACATATTTATCAAGATTTTATTATTACGCAAATTGGTCGTATCCATCAAATTTTCACCTTCACCAAAAAAAAAACAAATTTACGATTTCCGGCCAATAATGGTTTAGAGCAAGCAGAAAACAATTTATCGATTAAACAAAATCACCCTTTTACCATTTAAAGTTTAGTTAATGCAAATCAAAAACACTAAACCTATCACTTAACTTCACACATTAGGTAAAATGTTGAAAAAAAATAGTTTTTTGTTTACCGAGGGAAGAAAATAGAAAATTCCAACGGTGACGAAGTTCTGTGCTCAGAGCGGAAGGAGGGCTACGAATCGATCGAGTTGGAATTTCCTATTTTCTTCCAGAGGTTAACACAACGTTTTGCATGTGTGTGATGTGTGATTAACCATTTTTCTTCACAACTGACAGTTGTTAAAAAAGAGGGGAGAAAATAGACATTTTCTACCCCAGACTGTCATCGCACGAAGTGGCAACAAAACATCATTTTCTCATGCCCTTTCGAGTGGAGAAAATAGGGTTAATCACAAAATCAAAAAAAACTCCCCTATGTGGAACCGTGTAACTTTATCGGCAATTTTATTATTACGTGTGTGTAAGACACTTACGATATTTTCAATTTAAGAAATAACAAATGAAAAAATTTGTTCTTTCCACTGAAACTTTTACTACCAACAAATTACCAATTGCGTGTTGAAGTGAAATGATTTCACTACTCTAGAGAGGGTTATTGGGCACGTTAATGCATTTGGGGATCCACCAATAAATATGTAAAAAAAATCGAAAAAATAACAATTTACCTTTTCGGTTTTGTAACATTTCGATCTGTTCTTTCGGTGGATTTTCGTTTTCGATATCTTTTTGTAAATCTTCAATTAGAATGGAGTAGGAAATGTTCGCTTTGGTTAGCAGTTGACGTGCGTCTATAATTGATTTGGAACGTAGGAGTAAATCAACAGTTGATTCGTGTGTATTCCATTCGGATGCGTCTGGGAAAAAAAAGAAGAAAATTTTAAATAATTCTTTCAGTTAGTATGTTAGTTCTCTTTCCAAAGGTGCTTGCAGGGAGTTTGAGGACAATTCATGTTAAAATAGACTTTAAATAAGAATGGTCCAACAAACACTCCGGAGATCTGTTGATAGGAAAACCTTATTTGTTAGGAATGAGTCGACTGTCACAGAGCTCTGGTGTAGTCGAGGAATCAAAAACGTCAGTTCGTATATTTTTGCTGGTTTCTACATTTCTGACACTTTTTAAAGTCTTCAGGTGTTTCCGCATGATAGCTCCAACGTCACACTCGTTTCGAGTCAACAAATGAAAAAGTAAAGTAAAAAGTACAGCTTTCGTGCAAGAGCTTTGGATAGGTCTCGGTGTCCTAAGTTCTGAAAAAGCATACATTGGTACCACTACAGTCGTTGGTGCAGGAAGTGACTCGGGTGCCATAGATCCATCGTTAGTACATTTTTTTTTGTCTTTTTTCGGTATTGAGGTAACGATAGGTGATAGAGGTCTGTGACGTAATTATTTGAGCTCACGGCACCCAAGAGACATACTTTACAAAAAACTGTTGAGCTCACATTGATTTAAAAAAAAATTTAAGCTGTTGCAGCGGCACAACAGACGTTTTTAAGACCAATGGATACGTGTTCTCAGGACACCGAAACCTAACCAACACACTATGTCACCATTTATGTCCTTTCAAAAAGTTTTAAATTGTCGCTTAGTGAATGGCACTGATAGGCGTGGAGTTAAAAAAATCTATTGATTTAAATCGAAAGTCAAGATTCAACTTGTTTATGGCTTCTGCCGTCCTTCACCCATAACGGGATAAGTTTGTTTTGTATTTTTACATAAACTACAGCATAATACCGCATGATAGTTTATGAAAAATGTCACAACCAGAAACTGTACTTTGGTGGGTAGTTTTCTGAAATATGGAATTTTCGCTGTGCTTTGGAAAGTTTGGATATACTTGCATTGTCATTTCTGTGTCGGTTAAAAAACAATTCTCAATAATTTGAATTTGAAAATGTGATGCAGATTAAAAGGGATTCACATCCTGGCACTTGTCCGTGCAATTCGTAGACTTACTTTGAAATTTCTCGTCCCCATAAACCCCAAACAAAACTTACCGAAATTCTCCTGCAATTCCGAAACAATTTGTTTGCTATTCTCCCTATCTAATGGTATTCGCCATAACTGGGCTCCATCATATTTAATCGGTGCATCGTCATCGTCAACATTGTCTGCTATATTACTCGGTACACATATCACAGCACTCAACACACAAGAAAGGAATATGAACAATTCACTCACTTTCATCTTTCCAAATTTGCAGACGGGTAACAAATGATTCTCGCAAGATCATTGCCATCATTTTATACGTTAACGTTTTAGCAAGAAAAGTGGTTAACAAGAAGAAGAAAAAAAATTAATTAAACTGGTGGAATGATATGAAAACCGAATGGCAAGATAAAGTGGAAGTAGAAGAAGACATTATAGGCAAATGAACTGAAATAAAAACTTGGGACAGAAAGTGAGAATTTTGAATAGTAAAAAGAAACATAGCCGTTAATGATGTTAGGTTTTATTTGGTCATTAAACGAATGACTGTTCAAACATATGCATTTTCAGTTTGTTCAACACAACCATCTTCAGTTTTCACGAGTTCACAGACATAACTTATCAAATAGTAATGGTAGGTACTATTCGCACAAAGTGCGAATAGCGAAAAAAAGACTTATCGAACGAAGTGCGAATAGTGAAATTGGTACTAGTGACACCTTGTGCTATTAAACTTTCACTATTCGCAGTATCTTACTAGACTTACAAAGCTTTTTCTGACGTAATTAATGAAGACAATACTTACTTAAATCATTAAATGCAATGAACTATTTTCAAATTTGTGGCCTACATTGAGGATTAAAAACATTCGTTTTTTGATAATAGGTCTGAATCGAAATCTTTTTTTGAAAAAGTAAAACCATTAAATCACGCAAAAATATGTTACTTTTTTAAAAGTAAATTGGTTTGTGTGTGATAACTTATCCCACTTGGAGATACTTTTGCAGATTGTAAAAATTTAATGTAAACTGCACAGGTTTCTCAGAGTCGGACTTTCCTTGAAAAGTTACACATATTTGTGTGCTTTAATGGTTTTACTTTTTCAAAAAAAAGATCTCGATTCAGAGCAATCATCAAAAAACGAATTTTTCTCCGCCTAAATGTAGGCTACAAATTTGCAAAGGGCCATTGCTATTAATTGCAAATTATGGATAAATCGAACCAGTTTATTTGACATTTCGTAAAGTGAAGAATTCTTCTACTTCTATGCATCATTCCCTTTCACAAGCACTTTTACAAAAATACGAAATTGCAACAGAAATGCTTGTCAATGGCGCTGAGTTTACTGGACCAAAGGGACAAATGCCACCCATGACAACGCAAACATTCTTTAAATTCCTAGGGTTTTCCAACATTTTTTATCATTTTGTGCTCTTTGCTTTTTGATCACAAATCTAAAGTAGGTGCCTCTGATGCTTGTAGAAGAGAGCGATGCTTCTATTTAAAAAATGTTTGTAGAAGACGGCGATTCTTCGCTTTGCAAAATCTCAAAATATAATACGAAAGGTTTAAGGATGTAACAGTTAAACATCTAATGATTTAAGAGTGATATCGCGAAATCTTCGAACAACTTTGGGACGAGAGGTCACGGATATTATTGAGTTATAGCTCATTCGATTCGTTGAACTGTTGCGAGTAAAACTGGCAAAAGGGGCTAAAGATCGTTTTCTTACGATTAGTCGAGTAACCAACGTGGATATATCGAGTAACTCTTTATTTTAGATTATTTCACTTTTATCAGCAATAAATAATGAATAACCACATGAAAAACCTCAAAAAAGCGAAAAAACAGTGATAAAATTTTGTCGATTTTTGTAGACTTCCACTAAAGTCGCTCCAACCCTTTGCAGTGAAACTTTTCCAAGAATTTTTTTCCATGACATGGTACTACAGAGGCTAGGTTAAGCTCTCTCACCATACGTACCATGTATCGGACTTATGCCACTGCAGCCGTTCAGGGACTTGGGAAAGTCACCTATTTTTTCACCTAAAATGGCTGATATCACCAACAAATCAACATGGATCTGGTGGTGTGTATACTCAAAATGTGTGTTTCTTCAACGCCTACAAGGTTAGCTAAAAAATTTTTTTTTTCCAAAATTGTTTTTCTCGACCAATCGCAAGAAAACGATTTTGGGCTACTTTTGGCAGACGCTTACTTCACGACCTCTAGCGTCGACAACAAAACAAATTACACCAAACGTAGTACTACGTTTTACTCGCAATAGTTAAACGAATCGAATGAGCTATAACTCAATAATATCCGTGTCCCAAAATGTCTGATTTGATATTTTCGCGATATCACTCAATTTTAGCAAGTAAAATAGTGCGAATAGTGAATAAAGACCAATCGCACACTGCGTGAATAGTGTATAAAGACTTATCGCACGAAGTGCCAATGGTGAAATAAAGACTAATCGCACGAAGTGCGAATAGCCTTTTCGGTAATTTTTTTTTTTTTTCTTACATTTTGTTTACAAACTCTTTTCGTTTCGAATGAAACCAACAAAAAAATCCATTTCGTTAATTGCTCGCGAACAACGGCCGAATGGACCAGTTTAATCATAACAACATGATGTATATTTTTCGGACGCTAAACCATACATTTCTTCTTTCTTTCATTGACCTTAAAATATTATTTCGAGAGACGGAAAAAAAAGTTCTCTGTGTGAAAATGTTCACATTTTGTTGTCGTTTATTATTTTCGGTTATACTTTCATTTTTGGTGTGATATCTTCTCTTCAATGGTGTCGATAAAATATGCTAATTTTACCTCGACTGAATTGAGTTTAATGATTTTATTATTTTGATTGACCCATCGCGGTTATTTATAGATACACATAGATGTACCCGTTTGCCAGTTCTAACCGAAACACACAGTGGCAACAATCAGAAATTGCAAGCGATTTTGTGAACAAAATTTCATAAAATCAAACTCTTTAGATGGTAAAATGTTTTAGTCGGTTGGGTGGTTGAAAAGAAAAAACAAAACCCCTACTTACTATTCGCGATTAATCCTAGAACAATCTACAGTTCCTTGCAACGTTCACTGCCTCTCAAAGAGACTTACACCTTCCTAAATCATTCCATTGATGGATGAACCTTTCAGAAACGGTCCAATGGCTATAATCTTCTGCTATGGCCATCAACGATAACCTACGGTTAATATGTCCTTTGCACTTAATTTTTGTTTTGCTGGGACACTGTAAACCAAATAAGTCAATAGATATCGCGTTGCGATACATTTGTCTGAACAGTTTATAGATAAGCTGGCGCTGTCAGAATTGAATGGTCCTGTGGGAAATTCTATAAAAGTTTGCTAGTGTCCCACCGTCCTACTTTCACTTTCAGTCCCCTATAGGCCAACGGTTCGAAACCTATGTCATATTATTACACTTATTCTTCTGCTTTTTCAGCCTGTTTGTATCCACTGCTGGATGTAGGCCCCCCAATTTATTTTCCTTTCGAACGGTCTATTGCCTCTTGTCGCCATTTAGAGGCTGCTATTTCTTTGATCCCATTTGTCTATCTCTCTGGTGGTCTTCCCCTTGGTCTTGTTGTCGCTGGTCTTCAGTCAATGATGGTTTTGGTCCAGCGGCCATCTGTTCTTCTCGCAATATGTTCCCAGCTCCATTGATTTGTCTTTTATCTCTGAGAGTAATTTCAAGCATACTTCTTTCCATGGCTCTTTGTGCTATCCTCAACTTTACTTTCGGATGCTTTTGTTAACGTTAAAGTCTCCGCTCCATACGTTAGCACTGGAAGGACACATGAATTGAATACTTTCCATTTTAGACTATTATTCATTTTGCTTTTGAAAATTAGCCTGAGTTTTTCGAAAGCCTATCGAAGGCCTATTCTACGTCTGAAATCGAAAATTTTAGTCCGCCACTTCGAATTTTTTTTACGGACGGCTGTACGTTTCAAGGTGCTGGACCCATAAAAAATGGTTCATTTTGGAGGCAAACCGTAGAACCATTTTTTGCACAGAATCATGCTTTGCATCGATTAAAAATAACTTGTCTAGACTCTCTAAACTAATTGTGAATTTTTGTTTTGCTCAAAAAACACAGGGTCGTCATTTCGTTTAGGTTTAGTCACAGCACTGATTCTAGCATAAACATAGAAAATATTCGGAGGCTGACAGATGAAGATAGATGACTTGCTTTCGATGTTTGAGTTAAAGCATACATTACAAATAATCCTAAGCGCTAGCTCTTACCACGAAAGCCTCCAAATTTAACACTATGAATATCTAAATGCAGAAAGGGAACATGTCCAATTATTGCGAATTATAACAAAAAAGAAATTTCATTGATTTAATTTTGTTTCCAATAGTCGGACGATGTCAACAAGGTTTTTTGATACTTCAGAAGGAAAAACATCGTCAGCTTAATCAATGAAATTTCATTTTCCTTATAATTCGCTACAATTGCACATGTCCTCTTTCTGTATTTTAGATGTTCACTTGTCAATTTAGTGTTCAGTGCTGTGGTTTAGTTCATTTAGTTCAGGTTTCACTGTAAAATCGCGGATGTGATTCAAATTACCAAAAGACAGCAAATTCCAAAATATTTTGTGTCATTCCAAATGGCCTATGTTCGTGGAATTGATTCTTGAAAAATTCTCGAAATTGTGAAGCTCAAGAATTTCATGCAAACAGGTCCTGAAAACAATGCTAAATTGTTGATTTAAAAGTCACTTGCAACCTCCACTATCGTAGAACATTTAATGCTAACAAACCGAACCTTTGGCCACACGATTCGTTATGAACAGTCAAAGTAAATCGTTTGCGCGTAAATATTTTGTACACATCGCATCGTTAAAGAACGCCATTTTCGTAAGAAACTTGAATTTTTTTATCGACTTCAATAAAGATAAAGATAAAGAGTTCGTTCACACAGTGGTGCATGCAATACTTGCACCGTAAAAAATGTAAAAAATATCCACATCGTTGTCCCCGTCACCTTGAAACGATCGTTTAAAATAATTATTTTCTTATTATCAGATTGCAGATACGACAACAGCCGCATCAAAACTGCAATTAAGTACGCGTCTGATGGAATCAAGTGACGATGATGCTGATAGTGACACCCTGAATAACGATAAATCGCCATTGAATACCTCTGTTTACTACGACGCCGAATCCAGTCGAAAGTCGTCCTTTACCGCAAATCGTAGGACTTCCATTGATTATTCCCTAAATTCAACCTTAAATCGTCGACGTTCGCCGGATATCAATACCGCTCGTAGCCGTGAATCACCGATACAACGCCAAAATTCACCGTGTTTGCGAGAAAGTCGTCGGTCGCCATGTTTGACGCCACCACCGAATACGAATCGCTTCGACAGACATTTCGTCAACAAATGCACATCACCGTCTCCGCCTCGATCCATGATATCCATGTCGACGTCAACGTCTTTCTGCCGTGAACGTAATCTGGAATCAGAAATCGAAGTTTTGCAAGAAAAATTGAAGGATACCGAAGAGCGTCTGCAGAGTCTTCGCCTGCAATACGATTCGCTGACGCAAACTCATCGGACGTTACGCGACAGCCAAAATCACAGTTCTGAAGAATCGGAGCGGCTTAAAATTGACGTACAGCATTTGAATGATTGCACCCAGCGGCTTAAGGCAGAACTTCAAACCGCTCGCAATGACCGGGCCGAAGCTTTGGAACTGCAAAAGGTGCTGCAGAAAGAGTTAGACGAAAGTCGAGCTGATAAGAAGAAAATTGCCGATCAAGGCGATAAAGATGCAAAAACCATTCAAGACTTGCACCGTCAATGCAAGGAGATGGAACGAATTTTGATTAGAAAACATCCAGATTCCGTGTCAGCCCTAATAGTTGCTTCGAAAAATCCTAGCTGCACGGATGATAAGTCAGCCAGCCGACGTTTGCTCGAACAACGAATCGCTCAACTCGAGGCAGACGCTAAAGACCAGGACGTTAAAGCGCAAAAAATTTTGGCCAACGTTCAATCGCGTTTCAACTCGGTGCAAAGCAAATACGAACAACACATCGGCGACCTGGAGACTCAAGTACTGAGTCTGCAAGAAATAAACGCTCAACTGAACGAAACAATCATGGAACAAACGGAAACGATGAAATCCAATCAACAGAAAGTGTTGACGATCAATCAGACATTTGATGTGCCCGAACGTGACACTGTCGAAAAGTTTTCGACCGCTTGTCAAACCGATTTTAAGTTCCCATCGACAAACACACCTGCCAAAAGCTTGCCGATCAAAAAATCGAAATCGTCATCCGATTCGCTGCAAATGAACGGTAAGGATGATCCCAATTTGATGGCAACGCTTCGTGGAATGCGAATCGATCTGGCTATAAAGGAGAAGGCCGTTCTACGTTTGACTAGAGAGCTGGACGAATGCAAGAAAACCATCAAGAAATTGCAAAGGGAAAAGGAATGTGAGTGTTACCTTGACCTTAATGGCATGGCTGCAGTGTGCGGTTCATTTTTGTTGACAATAATGATTTTTGTTTGTCTTCAGCCAATAAGCCCGCAGCTTCAACATCGAAAAAGGTCGGTGATGGATCACAGCCGACAGAAGCAGATGTCAACGCTCTGAAAGATTCACAGAATCGAATCAAAATGCTGGAGTATGACTACGGTATTTTGCATAATAAGAGATTAAATGATGTAAGTGATGGACCAGCCAATCGTACCGATTGAATGTAAAATTTGAGAATTTTTTTTTGGTTCCCCAGTTGAAAACACTTCAGTCGGCACATGAACGGGAACTGGCCCAATGTCAGGAAACTATACGTCTTCTTCAACAGCGCTTAGCCGAACGAGATGAAGCGTTTGCGATGCAAAAAAGACGCAAAGTTCCCATCGATTATTTTGCGCTGAAAGCAAAGGTAAGTTGTCACTACACAAATGAGGGGTCATCCACAAAAAAGTTCTCAATTTTCTCGAAAAATCGGGACCATCAGGAACTTCATTCACACACCAAAATCAAGTTTTCACTGTTTCCAATTGTTTTTCACTCTATTATGATAGCGTGGCCCGCGTGGACTATACAGAGTAGAAATAACCAAAATCGGGGCAAAAATATCGAAATGCTTTTTTTTGGAGAAGGTGAAAAGGGTCTAATGAACCGCTTCTCGAAAATTTTCAGTTTTTGATTTTTCGTTATCTGAAGTTGCTCCAGAGACTAGTCTGAAAATATGTTTTGCGGGGTCTATGGACAACTAGAATATCAGTCTCTTATCAGTTTGCTACTCGCAGTCCCACACCACCCTAAAATCTTCTAAAACTCCTTAAATGAGACTTTGAAAATCTCATTAATCTTCATCTGTCGTCTTACTCCTCGAGGGAACATAGAGAGTCTTGCCGTCATCGTATTCGGACCGATGCGAGTACCTATACTTCCGTCCATTCTTTCTCGGCTTTCCTCGCTTCCGACGATTGTTCGTTCCCACGTGATTTTGGGCGACGATTGTGTGGCCGATCCAATTCCATTTCCGACGTTTAATCATCACTTTCATTTTCTCGAATTTGGTTGGGTTCCACAACTCGATTTGAAATCTTTTCCGGCCGGCGTATTTTCAGGATTCTTCTGAGGCATCGATTGACGAAGACTTGCATTTTGCTCTCGATTATCGATGTCATTTTCCAGGTTTCGCAGCCGTAGAGTAATGTTTAGATGCAATTTGATTTGAAGAATTTCAGCTTCACGTTTCTCGTTAGTTGTGTCGTATTCCAAATATTGTTTAGAGAGATGAAAGATTGTCGCGCTTTTTGAATTCGACTTTGAAAATCCATATCAATTCCGCCGTGCTTTGCTAATTTCGAACAGTCTCACCCATTTTTGAACTAAAAATGCTTTTTAATTAGTTCTAAACTGACGTACAGCTGCGACACCCTCTCTAGCAAACAAACTACTTTTATTTAGGTGGTGAAAGGGTCAAGTAAAGCCTTTGGATTTTACATGTAAATTACAGCGTAGTCAGTCAAAATGTAGAATACAAAGAAATAAGGTGTAAATCTGTCGCAGAGAGCTGAGAGTTTGTTTACTAGAGAGGATTGAATGGATCCAACTAAAATTTCAGGTAACATCCCTGGAACGCCGACACACCGAACGCGAACAGCGTCTTCACATGCTAGTGGAGATGTTAAGCAAAGGACGTCTGAATGGGTCATTAGATGCTTTGGTCAACATGGAAAGCAAAGAGTCGTAGAGGTTCGCAAAATAATTACTGTAACCACCATTAAAGGTCGTAGACGTGTTTAGTTTTGTGTTTCCTATTAAGATTTTATCGAAGTGTTTTATTAAGAACGAATTGATTTTTAGAGTGTAAATTCCAGTAGTTGGATCGTTTGATCATATCGATGTGGATCAGCCGATCGGTCAATTATTCCGTAGATTAAATTCAAAGAAAAAATAATAATTTTAACTTAAATTGAACGCGTGCATGGAGGGTCAATGAAGTTAATAAAAATAGAAATAAAAATTCGGATTTTCGTAGAAAACTAATAGAGACCGTAGAATTACAGCCAAATTCACATCGAGTAATCATAGGTCTTTTTCTCGCGTGAAAAGAAAGTAGAAAATTTGGATATTCAAAAGTCAGGGCGTAGATTCTCGTAGCGTTGCTAACTTGAAGAATTCGTAACTTGACAGTTCTTATAAGATTTTATACAAACAACTGTCAAGTTGCGAATGTTTGGAATTAAGAAAATACGAGAATCGTCGCCCAGGAGTGACATCTCGCAACTTGCCATTGGAATATCAAAATTTGTGTCTATACACTCTTGTCACTTCATTCCAACTAAACTATTTACGGTCGTGCGATTCAACGTTCTGCGACTTGTAAAACACAGAACGGATCTACATCGAATTTATTGTCCAAATAATTTTTTTAATTGTTCTGTAGTTGAAACAAATCCAATAACTGGTTTTGTTTTTCTTTTGAACGGATGTTGAATCTTAACGGAAACGAGGTGTAACATTAAAATGTAATTTTTTTATTTAACAAGTAACTATTTACATCGATTAGTAAATCGATCACTCACAACTTCCGATCTAAAATAATATTTCCAGACGTCTAAATAAACCACCACTTTCCTTTACTTACGATAAAAAAATATTCGGGATACGGCGCAGACCTGTTCCACAATTTGTCATATCTGAAGGTCGAATCTTGAATTTATGACATGGAAAGAACATCCAGCAATCGATAGCCAGTACTCCATTTTTCATGAAATTAATTTTCATTTGAAAACAGGAATGGCAACTTGGCCTGAACTTAACATTTTCAGGTCCAGGTCAAACCCGGAAGTAAAAGTTCAGATTCGAGTCGAACCAATTACGGTTCCGATCCATGCTTTATCCCGGATAAATCCCGGCCTGTAATTCATAGAGCTTACGATAGCCATTGATTTTCTCACAACGCAGGTGGAAAAATAGTCATTTCCTCACCTCAGCTGAAACTTCGGATGACTTTGTTGTGAAGTAGTTATTTGTTAACCTAGGGAAGAAAAGTTGGAAATTTCATTTAGAGTGTGGTCGCTACGCTCTGGCCACAAGACACTCGAGAAAATGAAATTTACTACTTTTCTTCCCGATGTTACCACAACGTTTTTCACAACGAAGGCTCCTGAAGTTTCAGCTGAGGTGAGAAAATTACTATTATCTCGCCTTCGTTGTGAAAAATTATGTACTAACCTGACCGAAAAGTGCTGTTTTGTGTCATCAATCTCATGTTTGTTTAGTCTGCTTGGTTCCACATATTCATAGTTTGTGACCAATGTCAAATACATGTAAATGCGTGGAACAAAGTAATATTACATTACGTCCATGCTAATTTGGAAGCACTACTCCAGGCCCTTGTGCCAGAAAAAAATGGCTCCGTTCGTCAAAAATATCGATTTTCGAAAAAGAAAATTTGTTCCACAACTTTTCATTCCCAATCCGACCCGACTACGCAGACATACTCTTCTTTTAGGCAACGTAAATACTTATTTGTTATGAGCGAAGCGCCATTTACATTGGTGTAACACATAAACTAAAAAAAAGAGATTGCGGCACTTTTAAGTGTCCATGACTGTAAGGAAAATAAGTAGGAGATTTCCTATTTTCGGGTGAATTGAGGCGACCAAAGTATGTAAACCAGGAGAAAGTATTGTAAACCCTCAACGGATCACAGATAATACGGAATCAACCTTTTGGATGAATTTCTTATGATGTCATATCATGTTGTGCGTATGTGTATCGATATACAGTAAATTCAGCACAATTTCGCCTCAAACTATTGTTCCGTGTGTTTTTGTTGTTTTGCATTATCTTCAATGTTTACACGTACTATGTTGGCGATGCACTCGAAACGAAATTTCCAACTTTTTTCACTAGGTTAACCTATAAATGTTTCCATACACCCGATGAACTTAGCTGAGAAATCTGTTCTTCTGTTTTCAACGTTATTCCATCCACAAATACAATCCACAAATACAATCCACAAACCCATATGAAATCACATTGAAACATAGCTCGATTACTCATGCACTTATGCGCGCGACAGATTTTCGGGTGTAGATACCATTAGTTAAGATTGTGTCAATGAAAGATCTCAAATAATTTAACCAGATGTAGCGTATAATATTATAGTGAAAAGATCTTCATTAATTTTTAATTAAAATTGTTGTGATTTAAATGATTAAGGGAAAACTCAACCAAAGAAAAATATAAATGAAAAATTATGCAATCGTCCAAAATATGAATAAATTAAAGAAACAAAACAACACTGTGTGTTAATTAATTACTTTAATGAGAAAAACAACTAATTTAAAAGATGAAATCGTTTTTAATTTCAAACACAAAAAAATAATAATTTTTGTAATGTTTAATGTGATGTTTACAACAACAAAAAAGGAAAGAAAGTCAAAAATAAAACCAAAACTTTAATTTCATGAAAGCTCCGTTTTTTCTTTCTCACATCTATGTGCTAAAAATCTTAAAAGAGTCAACACGACTTGAAAAAAAAAATAATAAAAAAGTTCTTGCCTATTCAGTTTAACTGTGCGAAAGTGTTTGTGGGGTCTACACAAAACGTTATTTGTTCCGGCACTAAGCAATGTTACCATTTTAAAAATAATTCACAAAAATGAGTCTTCTCCATACATTTTTGAAATTTTCTAGAAAATGATGAAAACATATTGTTGCATATTGTTATTTTTTACCGATGGACAGCATGATTCTAAGCAGAAAATTCGGAAAATCTGACTACGCCAAAAAAAAACTTTGAACCTTCACCTTTAAAATGAGCTATCACACACATCTCTCCGTTTCAAACAGCCCTGTCAATAATTCGACAAAGACACCTCTGCACTTAAACTTTGAAGGGGTGAAAAGGGGAAGGGTGACGTGGAATTTTTTGTGTCTTCTTCAGAAAACTATTTCTTCGATGTACCCAACACTCGCTCGTTTGCCGGAACTTGCTCGGTAAACGTTCCTTAACAAAATTTGCGTTATCGACTAAAATATGCTTTTATGCATCGATACCAACAAAATCCGCGACCTATTCGTAAAAACTGATAATATCTCGATAAAACGATTGTACTAGTTTTCGTGCCACGTATCCTATTAGCTCCACTATTCCAACATTCTCACACGTAAGAATATGAGCAGACAATCACACAAATATCCGAGAAGCCAAGAGGACCTCCAACAGCCACACAAGATTTGTGGGCTTCCAACAGCCACCCATTCCCTCGAACTCGAAATTCGTTAATATTTTTTTTTGTAATGGCTTTATTTCACTCATATTCACATGAAAACAATGAAATCTTGAGGCCGATTACTTGTTATTTCTATGGGCACCAAAAATTTCTCTTTGGCAGCAGGCATACCCAAAAACCTCTTAGAATCCAGAAATTCAAGCATCAAACGTTGAACCAATTATTGCTTCGCAAGACGACTTGAATCTTCTAATCTCCAAGTGATCTAGTTTCTTCGAATGATGAAGTTAAATTTGGACCATTTGGATGAAACACGAGATTAACGCCAAGGTACGAGCACATCCTTGGATACATCCAACGATTGCGCTCACACACCGTTTTGTCAATAGCAAGACAACATTCCATTTCGTTCACAATATTCACGCATGCTACCCGATCCAACAATTGTTACGCAACCAAATCGTTCGCCCAAAGTCAAAAATCAAAAATCCTCGGTCCTCGGATATGATCAGTATTATTATCGGGTCTATTACTTCCATCGATCAAAGCATTTTTAATCTGTTGATTTCAAGTCTTGTACTTCAATTTTTTAACATGCATTTTACTATATAAGTGACCTATTACCCAGAGCTTCTCATTATTATTTTTCGTCGTTATATCGATAACAGATGAATAGCCGTGTCTGACAGAGAATTCGTCTTCTTTAAAGACTTTGTGAACGCAAAGAAACACTTTGTGTTCGTCTTAATTTTCTCTCCACAGTCATTCTCACAATTCATAAAACATTTCTTGATTTCATTCGTAACCTTTCGATGAAGATCCGAGAAGTTTCTGTTATGAATCTCTTTCCTAATGGGACAGCATTCTCTTTCACAACTCGATTAAGCATTTGCCTTACTCCTTATAGGTGACATCAAGTCATGAGTTTGGTCGACTGGGTAATCTATCGACGTAACTCTAGTCTTAGGTATCGAATCGATGGACGGCTCAAGGAGTCCGTTCTCTCGACGTAACTCTAGTCTTAGGTATCGAATCGATGGACGGCTCAAGGAGTCCGTAAAAGCGCTCGACAGCACTGTCAACATCTAGGTCACCTAACTCAGTGTCCCAATCGATCAATGAAAGCCCCTGATTCAATCTATCGTAGTTTGACTTGACATTATTAGTCTTCGGTACCTTCTTCTCCGCCAGAAACTTCAGCAGTGATAAATCTACACTTACCTCAATGGTCGTATGATGATCATCTTCTGGTAGCTTCGACCTCTTTCACTCTATTCGTTTTTTTAAGAATTTCGACAATAAAATGAAAAGAGAAAGACGTGGAGCACCTCACAAAGCGTCTGGTGCCTTTTTAGACCCGTACGAAGTACTGGGGTCTTATGGGTTTACGCATACGTTTGTAACACGTCGAATTGGACTCCCTGAGTAAGGGGAAACCTATTGTGGTTGTCTAGAGATGCCAAATCCGCGAAAAAAAAATGTCCGTCTGTCCGTCTGTCCGTCTGTCTGCACGATAACTTGAGTAAAACGCATCCGATTTTGAAAATTCTTTTTTTTCCCGTTTGGTAATGTCAAAAGACAGGCTAAGTTCGAAGATGAGTGATTTTGGATCGACCCCTCCCGAGCTGTGGCCCAATAAGTGCTTTACGGTTTTTCGTAGATATCTCCGGACATTTAAACGTTAAACTTGTAAGTGATACGTCAAATAAAAGGTATTTACAATACCGATCGACAAAAAAAAAGTTTATGGAAATCGGATGACCGACTCGTGAGTTAGACCCCTTGGTGTGGAACAGGCACAGGGCGGCAAGCAGTTTTTGCTTGTAGGTCGGCCACATTTGAACATATTTCGTCTGTTTTAGCTTTATTAGATAGGTATTGACCGTACCAATCAGGGAAAAAAAAAATTATGAAATTATGTTCTCCGGAGCGTGAGCTAGGTCTCTTGGAGTGAGCTCTTATCTGGCTACTCGGAAGTACAGTGAACGTGGTGTATTTTGACAATATATCGAGTAAATTTTGACCGAATTTCATGAATTTTTTTTTGTTTGAAAGGTATTAACGAATGTAAAGCGTCGGTACTATTTCCGGTCTCCTAACAAAATGGCTGCCGGCGGCCATATTGGATTTTAGTAAAATAGAAATATCTTGGGAAAAATGATACTTAGAGAGTTTCTGTTAACATGGAAATAATTTGTTATGTGTGTGGGGTTTCAGGGATTCCATATACGGACATCTATATATACCTATATACAGCTATATTGAGCTATATACAGGCATATAGAGCTATATAATAGCATATATTCATCTGTGAAATGTTTATTAATAGTGAAATATAGTTAAATATAGCGGTATATAGCTGTTTAAATCGGAATTTAAGAAATTTGTCTTCGTACGGGGCTATCTATATTGCCTCCGGCAATTTAGTTGTATATGATAACAAGGCAAAGAGTGGATAATGTAAGTGATTTTAAAGGGAGAATAGTTTTCAGAGAAGAAAATGAAGTGAGAGAAATGAAGAGTTTCACATTAAAGGCTTTTGATACGAATAGGTGTTTCGTACGGGTCGGCGTTAGCTATGTTTTTTCATAAAAATCGATGTTTTTCCAGTATTCTGGAAACGTTCTGATGTTTTGCGGAAAAATTCGATGGAAGTGATTGTGTTCGTAAATTTTTTTCAATTTGGTTTATTCAAATCTCTGCATAACAACAACATATAGTCCCAACCGAAAAGTTATATAATAAAAATCTACTATCTACAGAGAACAAGTGTTAATGTGAGCCGTACCGGGACACCATTTTCTCTTTTAATACTTTGCCATTTTCTAAAATATTTTTTTTAAAACAATTTATTGTTAAGTGAGCAAAACTGATTTCTTTAGAGTTTTCGAGCAGTGAAAACTTTACAAAATAAATTAACAAAAATCTATTATAACGACGTGTTAAACTACCCTCATCCTAGTCTTTACTATTAAAAGCAATTTTTCTTCTTTTTGATATAAAACGTATACCAAGATTTAAGGTCCACTTTTTCGAGATAAATAGCCTGCTTAAGGTGAGATCCATAAGATCGCACAACATTCGTTATAAACGACATAAAGCACAGCAAATTGACGGATGTTCTACATCGTCCGATGAGATTGACTGACACGTGCCTCTCATAAATACTTTGATCAGCTGGCAATGAGTTCTGGAAAATATGAAATTTGGATTTAAAAAAAAAATCAATTTCTTGTAATGCATCGAGATATTTGGTTTCGTTTTCTTACTTGATAGTCAAATCAGATTCGTGTATCACTTCACCATCGCAATTCCACTGACTGTGTGAGTGATTTGACAATGGTATCGGTTGCGTCGAACTGCCAATGTTTGAATCATTTTGAGCAATCGGTGAGCGGAGTGTAAATTTTTTGGCTCGATATATTTCCACAAAGGGTAAGTCAGACTGCAAGGGAATGAAAGAGTTAGAAATGAACAGTTTAAATTATCAAAAGATTTGGCGATGCTTAGTTCTCTAAGTCTTGACTTAGAACTTACGAAAAAAGCACTCCGTTTTTTCTCCGTTTACACTTTATACAATAGAAAAGAGGCGTGGTTTAGCTAAACAGAGACAAAACGGAGTGGCTTTTTTGCAAGTGGAAATCAAGCCTAAGTTTTGGCAAATGGAACGAATAACTTCGGTCGAACAACACAATAGGGCCTATTAGGCAAATTTGGTAAACTTCGGAAAATTTTTCGAAAATTTCCGTTAAATTTTGGAAAATTTCATTAACTTCAATAGATCATCTTCAAGATACAGTACATTCAGCAGACGTAACCTCACTTATAATTATTTTTTTTTACATGAATGGCATTTCTTGACGTGGATGGCATTTCAAACGGCCTTGAAGATGATCTATTGTGGGATTTGAAAACTTGGAACTTGGTACTGTAAGTGATAAAAAACCGACAAATTCAATCTTTGCCTTTTCATTCCATATTACTAAAAGAGAACATCGTTACGACTGATAAATCCGATACGAAGTAGGTTGCATTTTTCGGTTCTCAAAATTATCTGTCTGTATCGACACAAACAAAGACTAAAATTTTGCAAGACTACTAGAACTTCACCTTCTTCAAAATATCGGTGCTACTGTTCAATGAAGTTAGTAGGTCTCTATTAGCTATTGATGTTCGACTAGAATCTTTGCCTTCAACTCTAGCAAACTGAAATATAGCATAAAAGAAAACCAACAGTGAAAATGACGGCACTATTGCCAGGCATGAATTTATAAAAAAAAATGTTCGAAGAGCCTTGGAAGCATAGGTAATGCTAGTAGCTGTGTACGGTTATTCTATCTCAGTCTCAGTTCTAAAATAAACGAACGACTTTTGTCATTCTTGCTTCCACTTACCAGTCGTCCATTTTTATTGGACATGGTGAGCAAAAGTTTCAAGTTGTTCAAGAACGTTGTGTGTCGTATCAGTACCAAATCCACGCATCCATCACCCAAATGGCAGAACTTCGAAAATCCATTCGGGCTGCGCGAGCATGCACAAGATATGTTGGCACCGTTAACCATGAAAAATTTTCCCTTTACAATTTTCCATCTTTCGTCTATTTCGGCCGTCACATTCGTTGGATACACACCATTCGAACCAAAATTATTGTCGTCATTGATCGTTTCCTTTATCACAGTTCGGTTGTTCTCCACAATCGATTCATCGCATCGTTTACAATTTTCTACGCACATTACGCCGTCCAGTGGATTCGAATTGCGCTCACTTAGCAGCATCGTTATCTCACTGTCGTAGCCACGGTTGAGCATAAATTTCTTGAAACCCGAATAATCATAGCGCTTCGGTCCCATCCATCTGAATTTCTCGCTATCTACCGCCACATCACCCAGGTATCCGTATGACATGCAACTTGCATAAAATTTGATCAGACCCGTTTCGTTCGATACACTAGATAGGTCCAATCCTTTCACCTGGCCCAATATAATGTGAAGCACTGCGGTTTGAACATCAGTCGTGCCATGCAAACAAAATGCCACTGTGTCGGTACTGCCCGCCGGAATGATGCCAATGGGAATCGTTGGCTTTGGAATGTAATCTGGATTGATGGGATCTAAATTGTGGTCCTTCAATTCACGATACAGTAGACCATTGAACACTTCGCTGAACGTTCCATCGCCACCCACACACACAATGCCGTCGTATTGGCTTAAGGCTTGCTTATAAATAATATCACGGATCTGATTAGGTCTCTGCGAAACAACTACGTCCACATCAATATTGGCTAATTGGAACATTGGCTTGCCATATTTTTCGTATGTTTTCTGAGCGTTTTGCTTGCCACCAAATGGATTCACGAATAGTAGCAACGATTTCGGGCGATTGATTTGGTCTGTGAATGAAATAAAGAAAGCATATTGCTGTAGTTGTCGAATTGGAACGGTATCAGTAAGAGAAAGGGACTATTCATAAACACATGCGAAAAGGACAAATTTTGGAACCACATCCTTCATGGGAAACACATCCTCCAAGGGAACCACATCCTCCAACGGAACCACACCATCAATGGGAACCACATCCTCCATGGGAACCACATCCTCCATGGGAACCACATGCTTGATGCTTCTCATAGAGAAAGTACGAATTGTATTTTTGAGAGATGTAACATGGTTACTGCAAAGAATCAGTTCTAACTCGCTTGACAATTATAACTACCTTGAAGCCACAGTTCCTTCAGTCTAGTGACATCCTGTAAAATACTAAAGAGCACTTACCATTTAAAGCGTCTTGAATGGTTGCAAACCAAATCTTTATCGTTCTGGAGTCGTTGTGGTAAAATGTAGTGCTGTATCGTCGCCATTTATTCTGTTTATCACATTGTTTTGCATAGTAAACTGTAAAGCATCTGGGCTGATCCGTTGGCAATGTTATCAATTTGTTCCTTTTGTCAGCATTGGTTAATTGTAATTTAATACTAATTATATCACATATTGGAATAGTTGTTTTGTCTGCAATCGATATGATTCATTTATCAATTAATTTCAATGGAATCATCCTCATCCGTCGTTGTCATACCTTTCTTCGAATTCTCTTTTTCCCATACCAAAACATCCGAATGGAATAAGACACGACAATTGGTTTTTAATATCACAAACGTATTTAATAGCACAATGTTGCTGGCTTCATTTGTTGGCGCATTTGATTTTTCTGCAGACATATTGATGATTCGTCTTTAGGCTGCTGTTCCACATAATTTATTGTAGTTTCTTAAATTTGATTTGAGCAAAGCGTTTTTTGATCTGGAACAAGAATTTACTTTTTGATAATTTTTTTATACGAAATGTAAGTGAAAAGACATCGACAACACAAAAGGAGATGAAATGAGGGCCTATTACTGTCGCTAAATAAAATTGGTGAAATTTACCTAAATAAATTTAATGTTTTTGGCGAGGGGAAACGACTCGGGTAATTGACTACACACCCTTGAAGGAATTGCCGGAGCATCCGGTAAATAATAGTATGAAATAAATGCTAGAAATTGATGGAATTACACGGAATAACAGAAATTTATAGAAAAGTTGAGAGAAAATGCGGATGACTATGATAATCAAAAGAGTCATCCAATGCAAAAAAAACTTATTCTTCTCACTCGCTGCACGTGTGGATGGCATTTCAAATGACTTTGAAGATGATCTTTAGTACAACGTACTAAGTACCCATTGTGTGACAAATATTTTCGAGTGATTTTCAAGTATCTGTAAGAGCTTGACTTTTAGCCAAAAATTTCCAAACGAAGACCCTGGCAATGCACTAGAAATTAATTAATTTTAAGCATATTAATCATGTGCATACGACTCCAACCAATTGCCTCATGAAACTAAACGATATCAAAGTTGGACTTTAAAATTTTGTTCTTGTCAAATGCCAAGAACATTCACAAACGAAGATTTTTCTGAATGTTTATTGGTACACACAGGGCCTAATTTTAGGCTTTGAAATTCTAGAATTTCCAAGATTTTTATTTTTTTTAATTTTTGTCAGAATTAAAATTCCCAAAAATAACCCCTGTGTTATTCTAGTAACCCATGTAATAAAATAAATTTAGAATAATCAAAGAGAGCAAGTCAATTGATGTTTTCAATCAAGTCAATAACACACAGCACTCCTCATTCATCTACTAAAACGTTTTTTTTATTGAAATGATTATTTAAAAAAAAAATCGCACGTCTGGCTGAGCATACATGAATTAATTTAAATTAATTGTGTGATATATACCTATGCCGGGTCAATGAAATGTTCGATCAAGTGCACAAAACATACGAAAAACTCTTTACGTTTCACCTACAAGATCATTCCGTAAAAATGCAGAATTTTTTTCTTCAGTTTTATTTGTTTTTAAGTTTCTTTAAAAAAAAAATACACTGACTTGCACTTTGTAATACGTATAGGTACCGTGCCAAGGTAAACCACAATTACCTACAAGAAATCTTTACAATTTTTTTAAATGAACCTTGATTCTTTGTAAGAAAAAGTTTTTTTTTTGTTCAGTGTTTGTAATCAAAACATTGCACGTTTGCAGGTGTGTTTAGGAAGAATTCGAAAAAAATGTGATTAAGTTTTAACGTTTCAACTTTCCCACAAATCATCACTAAAATCGTCAAAAAATTTTGTTACGAAATTCTATTCTAAATTATAGATGGGCTGAACGGCCAAATATCGAAATGTGTTTTTGGAAAAACTATTAAAATACAATTAATTCTTTACCTATTTCCGGTTTACAAAATATTTTTATGTTTCGGTTTATTCGGCTCTAAGTACAATCGTACAATACATGCTGTATATACAAATAAGCCGTTGATACTCGATTTTAAAAGTTCTGCGTCGTTCCGATCCGATTCGAGTAAGAAATTAAACTGAATGGAACAACAAGTATGAAAAAAAAAATTATTTTATTTCGCTGTGCTAACATCAATCCGGCATCTGTATGCAAAGTGGCGTGTAACATTTGTGGGGCCCGTAATTAAAATCCACTGTGGCTGGTTTAGTTTGTGTGCGTCTAGCGTTCGTCAGCAGCTTTATAGCTTTCGGATTTTGTTGATGCATTATAAATGATGGATAAAACCAACAGATAAATATCATAAAATGTGAACAGCGACATATGGTCTGTGTCGCTATATTTTTCAACTTTTATAGTACATAATGCCCGTGAGTCGAAGTTAAATATTTAATCATTCTACCCATCGAAGCTTATGCATGACAAAAATTTATCGAACGGAAGCTATTTAGGGAGTACCTATGATATGACCCAGTTCGCGTGACGGTGAATAACGGCACGTTGGCCTGAGTCCGTCGGTAAGTCCGTCGGTATGCAATATTTAATGAGAAATGATCGTTAAACTTTGAAGGTAAACAGGGAAGAAATAATTTCGGTTTTCCGATCTAGCAACAGCTGGTTTTATATCAGCTGGTGTTTTGTTAATTGTTAGTACGATCTGCATTTTACCTGTCACATACAGCTATTCATCTGTTATCGATAATAATGACAAAAATAATGACAAGCTCTGTAAACGTATGTTAAAGCAATTGAAGTACAAGATTTGAAATCAACTCATTAAAAATACTTTGATCGATGGAAGTAATAGAACCGATAATAATACTGGTCATACGCTTGCCGTCTGTCACAGGTTAAAGAGAGTAGCAAGATAAACACAAAGTAAACAATCGCCACAATGTTCGTCAGCTGATACAAAACCAGCTGTTTTGTACACCGAAATTATTTAGTCCCTCTAATCTCACAGTTGGCAATATTACCTAGAAATACAAGCTCGACTCTAATGGTCGATTGAAAAACTACTTACTTCTGGTGTCGTCGTGACTAAATAATTCATTTTGTTTATCTAATGAATTTGGTTTTTACAGTTAAATGGAGCCTGCTTTACAATCTAAAGTAAATTAAAGTACTCGTGCGCGATATTTCATGAAACTTTTTTTTTTTATTCTTAACCGTTGCAACACGTTATTATAACAAATGGACAAAATTACAATGAATGTCAGAATCGTAATTGTTGCTAAAAGCTCAGTACAGAATAAGTGGGTGAGTCTAGATATCCGCTGCTGTCCTGTTGAACACAATGTTCTACAAACCCTAGCAAGGTAGATCCTTTTTTTCTTTAAATTAACGTTTACCGTTGACTCTTATAATACACTCGGCGACGTTCAAATTAGTGATGCATTTTATTTCAGCTGATCTACTCGTGCCACCAAAAGTGCTCATGTTCATACAGACGAGAGGTTCCAAGTTGTTATTTGACAAGTAGGGAATACAACCCTCCCCTTTGGGACGGGCTGTAACACCCCACTTATCAAATACACAACTTGGAACCTCGTAAGTAATATACTATTATCCCCGCCGAAATGTCAAAAGCCTTAGTTGTGAGAACTGTTGTGTTGACCTCAGAAAAAAAGTTGGAAAATACAATCTTTTGACTTTCGCTACGCTACAAATAAGTATTGTTCACAGAGGGAAAAAAAGTTGAATATTGCATTGCAAAGGTGTTGTTTGTGGGCAGAGCTTAGTCAAAAGTCACCCGAGAAAATGCATTTTCCAATTTTTTCCAGAGGTAAACACAACGTTTACCACAACAAAGTCTTTCGATGTTTCGGCGGAAGGAAGAAAATTACTATTTTCTCGTCTACATTGTTAAAGTAACTATTAACGTCTTAAACGGTTTTAACACTATCACGAGCGTGCGAGTAACAGTGTAACCATTTCGCCTGTATGAACAAGTAGCAGCACTGTTTGTATAATTGGATCAGCTGAAGTGAAATGCGTAAACTCATTTTTTAAAGTCGCTGACTGTATGTTCAGTCTAGAACCTAAACACTAATAAAAAAAAATTCGTCAACATACGACCAGTAATACTATGTATGAAATGGCTGGCTTCATTTCTGCCTTACTGCGGATATGTATATTCCAACGTCTACATGCATATCGTACATGTCCGACGCATAATCATATACATACTGCTCGTGACTATTCGTGTCACTAGTATGTTTATACGTCGAACATGTACGATATATATGTCAGATGTTCGAATATATACATATCCGAAGTAAGGCAGAAATGAAGCTGTCTGCTAGCCATTTCATGCATACTGGACGTATGTTGATGAAATTTTTTTATCAGTGAAACAGTTATGATGGGGATGAAGATATCGTGGACTTTATAAATTCGGAATATCACTGATGTAGTCTACAGTTAGACTTAATCTCTATTACTTGCTTGAAATACTTCTGTCGTATTCAGCATTTCGGTAATAATTTCGTCAAACTTTATTAGGATCCATCATCGGTACAACAGATAATAATACTAGATCGAGGCTCGATATAAATTGTTTCCGCTGATATATGGTGTGATAAAGTGAGTTTGCATTTTACCAGGTCATGCTAACTTATTAGATAAACACGATTAACGTGCGCAAAGAGATTATTATAGTGCTGATGTAGAGAAGTGGTTTCAACGAAAATATTACTTTTTGAAAACAAGTTTACTGAAACGGAATGAATTATTTCGAAATGACTCGAAACGTTTTGTATACCTAGATTGATTCTGATTAAAAATAATTGTCATTAGGTCGCAAGGTTCGGTTAGGCAATTTGACAATTAATTTCAAATAATAAAACTTGGTGTGGGGCTGTGTGTGACCTTTTCGTTGATCAATTAACTGCATTTTTGTCAATAAACAAACAAGAAAGACCTTTTCAATAAATTTTTATCGTCGAGTCTGAACATGGAAAACATTGTATGTGGAGACCTATACACAAATGCCAAAAATTCCACGGTCCTCTGTATTGGTATATGTGTGGGTTAATCCATAGTAGAATCATGATAATTGATTTGGTTCGGTTTACCTGTACTAATGACAATATCAACACAAAATTTTTTTTGTAGATAACAAGCGAAAGATAATTATTTTTTTATTGTCAATGTGAGGCCGCCAATCAGCTCGATATCTCTTGGTCGGCAAGTGAAATATGATCAGCATAAAAAAAAATCGTCAGAGAAAAGTCGTATTATATTGATTGCGTCTCGTATGAGTAGTATACTAAACACACAAGATTTTGTTTACTAGAAAACTGAATTCGTAATCTCGTAAACACATTCCTCATGTCACAACACTTTTATCAATATTGCAATCTACGCACTCGAAGCGTAGTGACTGTTGTAAACCTCTCAGATAATTGAAATGCTGCATATTAAAAACGTAAAGTCATTTAACTAAATAATTTCAATTTTATCATAAAATCACAAAATAAAATCGAACATGAAATACCATTACACTGATCCCGAATGTGTCATTCATCAGACTGTTTCAATCAACCATCTGATAAAATGAAAATTGATTTAATTTATCAATGTTGATGAACATCGTCGATAAAACCAATTTTTAAAACTATAGAATGCAAAACTTACATTTTGTTTGGGATATGCTCTAATCAGACACTGTTTTTATCGCACATTTTGTTAACTGATCATCGTTTAATATAAACTAAACTAAAATTACTCTTTTTTTCCTTCTTGTGTATAACAAAATTTATTTGAATAAACGATATATAATTGCTTGTAGCATTCGCACGGTCAACTAAATGGAAATAACAAAAACATTTTATTTTTCTCTGGAATGTGATGTGTGTGTGCCAGTTTGGAAAACCGATAAGTCACAATGGCGGCTATATAGCGACGCTATAAATTATAGCGTGCATATATTTAATATACGTACACAAAACTACGCTGTAGAGTGGGAATAGTGCAGGTATTATATATTGCTAACAAACAATGTCAAAAAGAGTGTTCACCCATCAAGCTCAGTTAAATTAACTGGTTTGTTCCTAGTTAACTGGAATTTTTCATACACATTTTGACGTAACACCCATCGAAACCAGTTAAGCAACTGGTCATTTTTCTTTCTTTTACGCTCTTATAACGATGTATAGAGTGTCAAAAGCGAGTAGAAATTTTGACTTATTTTGATCCATCGAGCTCAATTAAATAATAACTGGATTCTTCCACTCTTTTTCCGCTCTTTCAGCACTGTATACACGCAAAAAAGAATCTCACGAAAACATACATTATAACAAAAAGCATTATCGCTGATAATCAGAACATTAATAATCGGTCAGGGACTAGTTTTAAGAAAACATTTTCCCAGATTTCCTAGATAAAAATTGGAAAAATGTAGGAAAGTTCTGGAAAAAATTTGAAAATATTTCGCCAAAAATTATCCGTATTATGTAATATCTAAAACTATCGATTGAAGCGTAGCGAGTGCAACTTGTCCATAGTAAAAATCCAAAATTCTACATTTTACTTCTCGATTATTTTTATTTAAAATAAATATTTTTCATTATTTGCCGGATTAATCTTAATTTCTTAACTCAAAAGGCAATGAGAAAATGATCTTTTGTTGACGCTTCGTCTGATGATAGTTCGGGTGAGAAAATGTCAATTTTCTTCGCTCTTGTTTTTACAGGGACCTGATCTTTTGTTTCGTGTAACGCTTTTAATCACTCCTCGCACATATGAAAAACGTTGTGTTCATCTTACGAAGAAAATAGGAAATTCCAATTAGAGTGATTAACGGTCCGCGCTCCGATCTGGCTGCAAAACTTCGCTACTATTGGAATTTCCTGAGAGGCACCATTTTAGGTGAGAAAACAATAATTTTCTTCCCTAAAATGGCTGGTGAGAGAGTTATCATCAATGTTGTGTTCACCTAGGGGAGAAAATTTAAAATTTCACGTTGAGCGAATTAAGGTCCTCGCTTCACTCTGGCCGCAAACTTTCGCTCTTGGTGAAATTTCCCATTTTGTTGTCCTTTGTTGACAAATAACTATAGTACCAGGCAAAGTGCCAAGTTTCATAAAGAAAGTTACATCGACCGCCTGGATATTTTGAAAATAGCCAATAAGTCCTGCGAGTTACAGCCACCTATCTTTGTTAGACTTTGGAGCACTAGTTTCGGAATTTCCCTAGAATAATACGCTTATTTGAAGCAAGCCACATTCAAAAAAAAAAACAGAAAAATAAATTAAAAGAGAAAAAATTTTGTAAGACAATTTGATTGCCCGTGGTTGCACGACTATAGACTTACAGCATTTTTTTTTTTTTTTCATTTAATTCGAGCTTTTTTGTTCGTATTATCTAAAAATTTTCGTATGCGGAAATTTCTTCTTCGAATTTCTGGTTTTCTATTTAAGGTATTTGACCGAGAGTTGGGGGAATCTATTCATAGAAAGGAGCAAATATCACTTTGATAGTGAAGATTGATGCCTTGGCATCGTAATTAAACAATAACTAATTAATTTTAAATTACTTTTTGCTTTTAAATTCAATGTTTTTAGTAAGTCTTGACTTGCGTTATGGTGACCGTGATTTGTTTTATTTCATATAAAATCGACAGACCGATAGGTGGTGGTATTAAAAACGGCTTAGAACAAATCACGGTTATCGTGGACCGGTGACATAATTTTTTAAACATATAAATCTTCACGGTCAAGTTTCACTACTGCAACTCTCGGTTATATACCTTATATTGTTGCGTCGCAGACGGTTTATACGTATTCGTTATAAGAACATTTTAAGTTTAAATCGATGCCATTGTGAATTGAATTGAATGCTACATTTATATATGGATGCGTATTGCGTATGCGCACCGTTTCTACACATATTATATTATATATTTATACACGGTCCTCATAGTTTTGTTTTTTTCCACAGTTTCCACATGCAGTGCTGACCATTTTTGTTCATTCATAAATTCAGTCCAGTATTTTGTGTGTGGAATTTTTTTTTGACTACATTCCATTCCATATTCTTCCATAACATATCGTATCACGTTAAGCCAAGACCTCCCCATTTTCTCCTATAGTATGTCATTTTGAAATGCCACCTTACATACTTTTATAGCGCTTTACAATTTCACGTGATACATGTCTGTTGACTGCAGATAAGTACTTGTAATGTTTATGAAAAATGCAGAGGCGTACTTAGTCATCGAGCGAATTTGAATTCTGATGGTAAATTATCGATGAAGATGAGATGACATCAATGGTAAATGCACGGCATTTTGTCATTATAAATTGCGCTCATAAATTTAAATAGTTAGCTCGGTTTCTATAACGATTTTAAATAATAGCACCTCTCCTAAAAATTGCAATAAGGTAAATAATGGAGAGTTGACCTGGAGGCAACGTGATTTTAAGTTGTCCGAGCAAGTCTGTATGAAGAAATAATTATCGATTACCTCACCATCCAATAAACCGTGATAAACCGCGGAGTTTATCAAAATTTTAACTGAAAAACTTTTTTCACTCAAAATTTTCTTTAAAATCAACATCAAAATTGTGTGCGTACTCTCGCAGAATTCGTTAACAACAGGGATATCAAATGTTTTGGAAGTTGGAAAAGATCAGAACTGCGTTAACTATTCATCTGTATAGGGTTTTGTGGGATTGAATTCACGTGAAATTAGCCAACTCACGGTTCACCTAGGTCAACTGTGTATTGTTATTATTAATTCATTTATTTTATTGGATTAAAACGCTAAAACTTAATGAAATTAAGTAAATCTTGAAAGTGGTTTCTCATTAAATTGTTCCAAGGTCACGATGAAATTTAAGTTCAATGTGGAGACTTATCTATCTGGGACAACTCTCCGTTATTTACCTTATACATGGATGGCTTTGCATTTGCACACAACACGTAAAATTTTTTGCGTAGTTTCAGTTTAGCGCAACGTCAACTCCTCTGGGTATGACTAAATTAGTAAGCTTCTCATTTCATTAACTTATGTTAATCTCGTCTGCTTTAATCGCTACACATGAACGATCACGTGCATCGAAATCTTTGGAGTGAATCCTGTGTACATCAATCGTTGCGTCCATGTTCAGAACAACAAACAACAAACAACAAACAGAGCTCTTGCTCTTCCCAACCCACTCATGGTTCGCGTTGAGTGAATTTAACGAAGGTAACAGAGCTGTTTCGACCAAGGTAAATATAGTGAGGAGATAATGCCATACAGAACCGAATCAGATGTGCGGTGGCATGAAAGTTCGATACAAACGCCATCTCATCCGTTCGTTGAAAGCAAAAAATCGAATAGAAAGTCGGGCCATCTGTTGTGAGATAGCGAAAATATTTTTGTGATATACAAGTAAATCGTAGTTTAAAACAATTTAAAAAAAAGATGTCCTTGGCATTACCTCCTCACTATATTTACCTTGGTTTCGACCTCAATACTCAGTTAAGAGGGCAGACTAGGTGTGAAGTAGGCTATATATTGAAAAATTGGTTTTAAAATTAATGTAGACCATTTAATGAAAATCTGTTCCAGCAATTAGATGAGCAATATGTTTATCTATCTCTAAAAAATGAAAAACGATTTACAATAAGCAACAGTTGGAAGAAAACCGATTTCCAAAATATGAACGTCGCTTAAAGTTAGGCTATGCAATATTTTTTTGGAAATCGGTTTTCTTCCAACTGTTGCTTATTGTAAATCGTTTTTCATTTTTTAGAGATAGATAAACATATTGCTCATCTAATTGCTGGAACAGATTTTCATTAAATGGTCTACATTAATTTTAAAACCAATTTTTCAATATATAGCCTACTTCACACCTAGTCTGCCCTCTTAAGAGGCCGATGCTTTGCTGAAAAGCATACATTTGGGCGTTTTTTAAATGCTTTTGATATCTTTCCACCAGAATTCATTTTCAAAAACCTACGACCATGTATTAGCTTTCAAAAGAAATTAATTTTGTTTGTAGCAATTTGACCAGCTCTGAGAAAACTGAGCAGTTTATGAAAATTTCGTTAAACTATTCACGTTTCTCAGAGCCGGTCAAACGACTACAACCAAAACTTATTTTTAGACCCGTACGAAGTACTGGGGTCTTATAGGTTTACGCATACGTTTGTAACACGTCGAATTGGACTCCCTGAGTAAGGGGAAACCTATTGTGGTTGTCCAGAGATGCCAAATCAGCAAGAAAAAAAATGTATATAATTGTATATGATAACAAGGCAAAGAGTGGATAATGTAAGTGATTTAAAAGGAAGAATAGTTTTTCAGCAGAGAAGAAAATGAAGTAAGAGAAATGAAGAGTTTCACATTAAAGGCTTTTGATACGAATGGGTGTTTCGTACGGGTCGGCGTTAGCTATGTTTATTTAATGCTAACACATTCGTGGTCGTTAATACGGTCGTACATTTTTCGGAAAGGATTCTGATGAAAAGATATCATCAAAATAGAAATACATGACAAGCAAAGGCTACAATGTGAGCTAAGTACCGATGCCTCTTAACCTGTCACAGACGGTAAGCATATTAACAGTTTTACTGTCTGATCTATTACTTCATTTGATCGAAGATTTTCAGAGATTGATTTCAGAAATCTTTTACTTCATTTGTTTTGAACACGCTTTTTGCTTTATAAGATGTCAGCCGTCTGTAACATGTTAATGAAATGATAATGTTAATCGGCCTCATACAATGAATGGGGCCAACGCACCTCATCTGCTTCTTTCGTGTAATTTCAAAATCACGCTGCTGTCCACATTACCCCAACATCAAAATATTGCGTTTTATGTCCACATCCAACATCTAAACATTAAATGTAAAGACGGCATTTCAACTAAACATGTAAAGATTTCATTGTTAACATCAAAAGACTATTTTCGACATTACCTCAACATCTAGAGACCACATTTTACCATCGCCTCAACAACTAACAGACTCGCCATTTAATGTTGCCCGACGTTTATTTAATATGGATTTAAGATCGATCCATCATTACAACGTATGCAGTTCCGTTCAGCGTTGTGTAAACTACCGGATGTGTGTTTCGAACAGTGGATAGCGCTCTAACGACTATGTCCTTGATTTATTTTGAATTTGAGATTATCTGTGATTCATGCTATGTGACTGTTTGTTTGTTTATTCTTTGACGACTGAGTGTTTATGATTTGCATTATGCCTGTGATTTTATGCCACAATTATTTTCTTTAACCTGTCACATATGGCTATTCATCTGTTATCGATAACGACGACAAAAAATAATGACAAGCTTATTGCTCCCCTTCGGGTCGAGCCATAACGTCCCAACTCGTCAAAATAAAAATTTGGAACTTCGGGCGTAATGTACTATTACAGAGTAAAATAAATGTTTAAAAAAATGAAGTACAAGATTCGAAATCAACATATCAAATACTTTGATAGATAGAAGTGATAACAATACTGGTCATATATTTTCGATGATCATTGACTGCACTTTAGCCTATGTTCGGCTGTATTAGCTAGACACTAAATAAATTGATCGATCGATTAGAGACCCCCTCGACATCTAAGACTGCATTTCATGTCACGTACAAGAAAATCGTTTGGATTTGACTGGTTTTTGATGTGGCCAAATGGAATTGTACTTCGTCAAAAACATTTGGTGCTACAAAATTTTCGTGACTAAAATAATTTAGCGGAGTTTTTACATCCTGCGTCGATTTTTCAATGTAGCTTTCCGTCAGTGTCCGAACTTTCGACCAAAGAGTGATTAAATGCTTACTTTCGAACACACGTTCATTTGACAGTTTTTACTGCTGTATTGGGAAGGGTCAAGTGGAAACAAGTGATGATGGCTAGATCACGCTGACCTCAGACTGCCACTGAGTCCCGAGGTCGAAACCGCTCTGTTTTCTTCGTTAAATTCACTCAACGCCATTGTGGGTTGGGAAGAGCAAGTGCTCTGTTTGTTGTTTAAAATTTTCTAAATTTAGCTCTATGTTTGTATGCATTTCAGATGGGGGTATTTTCAGTGATTCCAAACGTCCTGCACACGGACGCAACGATATATCCACACAGGATCCACTGCAAGGATTTCGATGCACGTGATCGTTCATGCGTAGTATTAAAGCAGACGACATTAACTTAAGTTAATGAAATGGGAATTCAGAACTAAAAAATAAATCGAAAGCCATTTTTCAGGAAGACTGCCGATTGTCTTATGTTTTTTGAAGTAATTTTTGTCTTTTTATTTATCATCGAACGTACAGATAAATACACAGAACTTACTTCAATCAAAAATTGTATGGCTACACGTAGACGTTTTCACAAAATTTGTAGATTTATACAAAATGCATGCACATCATCGTCAACAGTAGTCCAACCAGTGATACTGAGTAACGACCAGCGCTGCTGGATGAATCATGTAACCAAGAACTGATACGATGCTCGTCCCTCAGTTCCATCCAAAAGTTAGCCCTGTGCGAATAATAATCCACTCTCGGTTGTAATATTTGACTGTCGAACTTTCCGTTTTCGTTTCCGATTTGCATGTAATCGAGAGGAAAATGTGTGGCTAGCGGCCAAATCGGTGTCGCTGTACTGTCGGGTGTGGGATTGCTGGAACCCAATGTTCATAATAATTAATTTTAGTTAGACAGACAGGTAAACGTGAATTCTGTCGGTGAACTTCTACGTTTATCTGCTATAGTTCACACACCCAGTTTTGACGAAATTCGTCCACATCAAAGTCATGAGTCTGGTAAGTTCTCTGTCATGTTCCGATGGAATTGTGCTGTAAAATGCTACCTTACGCATCGGAAAAAGAGGAATTAAATCGTCTGCGTGCGATGTTCCAAAGAATTCAGTTGCTGCGCTAAAACCGGCTGTTCCTTTCTGAGTGTAAAGATAAACGTATGTGTGGTTGTGGTTGCTATGGCTCAACCGATGCCGAATAGTTTCTACAATTCCGATGAATCCGCCGTCAGTGAATAGCTAAAGAGAATTCCGGTCAAAAAGTTCGTTTGAAAGTGAAAAAATATCGAACGGTGACGTAGGTCTCGGACTGAATGAATTTGAGTTTTGGGTAAATCTAATATCTCCTTACGTCAACTAGGTGGTTTCTGTCCAGTTGATTGGTTGGGGTTGTTTCCCTTCCGAAATAGAAAGCGTTAAGCTTGTTCGTCACTGCTTCTTGTTCACTCCCACTCAAATGGCCAAAGCCAAACGAACTCGCTAAAGTTTGATCCCAAGTCGTGATTAAATTGTCGAGGACCAAGCTGTTACTTAGGGGTGCTTTAAAATACAACTAATTAGCTCATCAGAGTGATACGTTTGTAGAGCGTGAACATTACTGGCTATATTCAACAGTCCCTCCTCTGTGTTCATGCCAAGCAGCATTGGTATTTCTACTGAATTCGAGTGAAGATCATCGAAATTCCGTTCCCCAATGAATGCCATCTCGTCAGCTTCGAAATTTTCAACAACCGGGAATGGAGCTGACGCACTATAACTTAAAATATCCTGTATCGATGTGCCCCGTAAACATTCAACAATTTCTTCGGTGGTTGTATCATTTGTCCGACAACCGACATGTTCTGCGAGATTGAATGCTTGTCGCCTTGCTACCCCAGTTCGTGCCGGATCACACCAACCATTGTTCAAGGTACCACTGTTCAATATTGCTTTGTGGAACAAGCCACGAGACATTGGGGAAATCATTTGATAATGAACGGACGCTCCACCAGCCGATTCTGTAAGGTATTGTGATTTCGTTTGTGTGTGATAAAATTAACAGCCAGAAGCGTGCATACCTCCCCATATCGTTACTGAATCATTGTTACCGCCAAAGTGGTGGATGTTCTCTTGCACCCACTGTAGCAGAAAGGACTGATCTTTTAATCCGAAATTGCCGGGACTAACTCTATCTTCGGTGGATAGAAATCCTAGCATACCAAGTCGATAATTTCCAGCTACCACTATAACGTCATGATCCAGCAAATAATCAGGTCCATAAGATGAAACTCCTGCTGTACCCAAGACAAAGGCCTAAAGACCAACAAAGTTGTGAAAAGGAATTCAACGCAAAGACAATTTACAAAGTTACTAACTCCACCATGAATCCACACAAGAACATCTAACGGTTCACCAGTACTCGTTTCTGGCACATACACATTCAAAAACAAACAGTTTTCTTCGCCTTCGATGGTAGGCGTTGCCCCACCAAAGAACGTGTCAATTTGCGGACATTTCGGGTGTTCATTCTGTGTCAAAAGAGTGACGTTCCAGGGTTCAACTCTTTGCGGTGCTCTGAAGCGTAAATTACCCACAGGCGGACTAGCGAATGGGATTCCCATGAATGCCTTAACGACCCTACCCGATTCGGATGTCATGTACCGGCCGAGAATCTCTCCATCGTTAATGTGTAACGTTAAGTCTTCTGTGTCTTCGAAAGACAAGCAAAATTGCACAGAAACAGCGAGGAGAAATATTGTCAGAAAATTCATTTCTTTCGTTGACGATTGATACTAAACATTAAAACTGAGAATCACCGGCACAAATTGCTTATCGAAAGAAGTTGTCGGTATCAGAAAAATGATCAATCAAAAGGTAATTTAATGGATTGAGGTGTTCAGTTAATTTATCACTTAGAATGATGATTAAATATGTGTACATTGAAGGGGTCGAGTCAGCATTGCATGTTGTTTGCTTTTTCGAAGATTAATTTTGCTTAGAACTAAAGCCTCTCGTCAACAGTTCAGTACGATAAACATTCCCAGGATAGGCCTAATTTACCATCAATCTTTTGGTTTTTTGATTGCCAAGAAAATTTCCAAGCCGCACGGAAACATGGGTTTTGTAACCATAAAGGTTTTAAGATGGAAAATTGAAGATTGGGCATTGGGAATGGGAATTGATAAGAATTTATTGATAGGAGAGACTCGATTGCGAATTGACGAATGAAGTGATTCATAACGCGAGTTCACAGTTGATAAATTTAACTTTTCCGATTTTTAGTAAAATACCTTACAATTCTATGGTTACAATTGTAAGGAACATCGTGTCTGATTCGGCTATGAGCATTAAATTTCATACAGACGAAGTATTCCATATACGAAGCAATCCATGTCCTGTACCATTAAACTAACAAAGCTTCAAACCAAAATAGCCCGAAATGTTTTTGGCTTTTCTTCTATAACATCTTGAGATTTTTCTGAATGCGTCCACAAGTAGATGAGATAAGCTTCCATGATATTTGCTCTAAAATAAGCTCTACAGATTTTTCTCAACGAAATTTCGCTGAACTACGCCGAAAAATGTTCCGAAAAAACATGAAAATTTCGGGTTTCAATGTATTAAGTCGATTACCTGCTTTTGAGCTCCTTATGATCGAAAGTGACTTATTACATCACTAGGGAAAACATGAGAGTTTATTTACATGAATGAAGTGCGGGCGACAAGCGAAAGTGCCTAGAATCAACCGTCCACCACAGATACGTGTACAACTTTTCATGCAAAAAGACGAAATTACGCGAAAAATTTTGAATTTTTTTCCCATGGCATGAAAAATCCTTTACAAAACTCGGAATAAAAATGATTTTTCACTTAGACTTCGCCGCGGATCAACAAACTTTAAACGAATGCTGGATCTTAAAAGTTTGAAGTTTGTTGAAACGGGCAAGGTAGGTTTAGTCCCATACACACCGAGAGCAAGGTAGGTTTAGTCCCAAACACATCGAGATTTATCGCGCTCTTGCGTTTTTACGCGGATTTGACTGTACTTGGACTTAGAATATGACCCTTCTGTCGTGGTTTTTATTGTTCTGTTTAGCTCGGTTGAAGTCTTGAATATGGTGAAAAACTGACGCTGAGACTCTGAGTGAACGGTGGATCCATGGACGAAATTTCTTTTCTTACACAGATAATCCGTAGACCCTCTAAACCCCTGTGCGTCTTTCTTAAGACGACAGGTAAAAAAAGTCCATTCTCATTGCGAGATGTATCAGATCAGAGCATTGTTTTAACTGAATTTCTATATATACAGATGTTATACTCTTCAATGAGTATATAAAAGAGAAACGGGCCAGGTAGGTTAAGTCCCGAACACACCCTAATATTATCAAAAGTTTTATGGAATAGTCGATAAAAACGTTTCAGCCGGCTGGCTATTTATTTACATAAGCTGAACGTATTTTATTTCAAAAACACAAAAAATTCACAAAATGTGCCGAACAATCAAGGAGCTTTTACGTTCAAGCTACAAGAAGCCACGAATTAAGATTGTAATCTTCTCGAATACTCATCCAAAATTCGGCTCGAGCCGAATTGTAATCTGTTTTTACTGTCAGCACTTCATTATCCAAACGTCCATTTTCATTTCCAATTTGCATGTACTGCATGGATGCAAAAGAACTGCTGGTCACTGGTGGCCAATTCGGAGTGGTTGTTCCGTCAACGGGCGTAGGATTTCTGAAAGTAAATAAAACTGTAGTGCGACGCATCCATTTTTATTCGTCTGCAGATTGGTTACCCGAATTTAGCAAAGTTCGTCCACAAAAGAGGCATGACTTCAATCAGTTCTCTGTCTTCATTGGTAGGGATCGAACTGTAAAAAACAGTCTTTCGGAGTGGGAACAGTGGAATTAGGTCATCAGCGTGTGAAGTTCCTTGATATCGTGTTGTTCTACTGAAGCTAGCTGTCCCTTTGTGGGTGAACAAGTACAGATACGTACTGCTATGGCGAATATCTTGAACTCGTTGCCGAACCGAATCAACGAATGTTAGATATGTGTCTGTGAACAACTACTTAGCATTTTTTAGTACCAGTAATATGATTTGAAGACTTTTCCGCTTACATTCATGAGCTGTTGCCTATCCATTTGTAGGGTTGGCGTGGCCTCATTCCCGAAATAGAATTCGTTTATACGTCTTGTTATATTGACACGTGAGTCTTCATCCAAATGGCTATAACCGAATGTGGCTGGAAGTCTTGAATCCCAGTCACTTAGTAACACGCTCAGGGCTGCATCGTTTTCCACAACCGCTTCAAAAAACAACAACAATTTAATGATTCGTCAAAAGCAAATTGTTCCTCTTCTCACCGCCCAAACTCAACAGACTTTCCTCACTATTCATTCCTACCAACCATGGAATGGCAGCAAAATCGGAAAAACGATTGTTATAGTTGCGTTGATCAATGAATGCCGGCTCATCAGATTCGAAAGATTCTACTACGATTGGAAAAGAGACACCTGAGTAAATCATGTCTTCTGGTGACACTTGTCGTAAACATTCGACGATTGCGGAAGTATCGTCAAGTACAGGACAGCTCATTAGCTGAGCCAACGACGTTGCGCGTGCTCTACCAACATCTGGTCGTGCAGGCCCAACTAATCCTCCACTATTTGAAATGCCTCTGTGAAAAAGTCCTTGTGATAACGGTGAAATCATTTGATAAGCAACGGAAGCTGCACCGGCTGATTCTGATTTTTTTTACGAGAAAGTAGAGTTCAGGTTCGATTGGGACATTTAATGATTGTGTTTAAGCTACCTCCCCATATTGTGACGGAATCCTTATTTCCACCGAAATGTTCAATGTTATCTTGCACCCATTGCAGCAGGAAGGCCTGATCTTTTAGTCCAAAATTTCCAGGACTGTTGCGATCTTCAGTCGATAGAAATCCAAGTGCACCGAGACGATAATTACCAGCTACAAGGATAATATCATGCTCGAGTAAATAATCTGGTCCGTAAGTGTTTGGACCACTGTCACCCAAAGTGAAACCCTAGAAGACGATATGAACGTAAATTTTCAAATGTGTTCCATTCGTGTCTTCTCTAGAACAACCCCTCCATGAATCCATACAACGACGTCTAGTCTGGTATTACCAGCAGTTTCCGGTACATAAACGTTTACGTACAAACAATCTTCGTTGCCTTCCACAACAGTGGAACCCCTTAACGCATCAATTTGAGGACATTTCGATCGCTGGTTTTGTGTTAAAAGAGTCCCGTTCCATGGTGCTACTCTTTGTGGTGCTCGAAAGCGTAGATTGCCGACCGGTGGACTGGCGAACGGAATCCCAATAAATCCGCTAATTTGACGTCCAGTTTGGGATGTCATGTAGCGTCCGAGGATGACTCCATCGTTAATTTGCTTTCTCAACTCTCCGATTACTTGATATGACCAACAGCCGGTCAGGAAAAGTGATAAGACTATCAACGTTAAATGTTTCATTTTTAACGATGGGAAACTTGTCTAGCGTACGAAGTCAATTTCAGAACTGAAAATGCGATGGAACATGAATCAACTGATAGCAAACATTGAATATCACGAAAGCTCAATCGAACAATCAATCACAATCAATAGATAAATTGCATTTAGACAGAGAGCTTAGCGTAATAACTTAGAACGCGATTGATGGAGAATGTATAGACATTGCATCGTATTATTCACTATTGATTGCGAAATCAGTTTTATCATTTACTTATAGGTTATCCGTTATGATAAACTGCGGATTTGTATGGAGAATTTATCGACAGTACCGAACAATTCATTCTTCAGTTATAAACAGAAATAATTTATTTTGGAATGTAACTAAAGGTTTTAATTGTGTTGTGGTGATCACAGTTTGCCATTGAATTGTCAAGCATCAAGTAGCCTGTGATCCAGCCTATATATACCATGTACAATGCGTCAATAAATCATAATATTCCCGGCCTTGGCCGAAGACACATCTACTGAGTTTCATTAGTAGATCTGTATTAGTTGACTGTAGACTTTCTATATGGTTGAGATTAGCTCCCATATAATTGGTGACCCCGACTCAAGTTCACGTTAAAATACCTCTGAACAAAGTCTAATAATTTCAGCTATAAATAGCAATGAAATCAAAAATTAAAGACCAAATTGGCACAATAAACCAATTTGCACTGTCCGTAACAAACGTTCAGTGGACTGTAACAACAATAAATAAGAATGCCCACACGAGCACTACAGTCGTCAAAATATAACGAAGTTATAAGATCTATACTTCGGTCGACAACATTCTAAAATTGTGTTTTTCAATTATGAAAACCAATTCAAAATTTAATAACAAATTGTACTTTTAAGCATAAAAACTAGGTTACGCCACTAGTTAAGCTCAAAAAGTAAATTTAGATTTAAGACTTAGTTTTAGCACAAATATTTTGGCTAAAATATTGTCGACAAACTACCGTAACTATAACATCTAGTTACAAGAACTACAGTCAACCAAAAATAAAATTTTTTGGCCTAGAAATATGGTTAAACAACCAATTTCATAAAAATTATAAATCAACGTTTAGTGAAACTAAATAGTTTGATCAGAGGAAACCATTTCCTGAGAATTATTCACGAAAAACGATACATCGAAACTTATCAACGACACTTTCCACCAACCTCGATTACGCGGTTGGGATGTCCACCTCAAAATGGGTGCGTTGCATCACTATGAAAAAGATAAGGTCTTTTCGTTTCTCGTACAAAACTCTAAAAAAAGTTTCAAAGAATAATTCAACACTTCAAAATTAAAAACAATTTTTCGGAAAAAAACATCCAAAAAATTCTTCTGACAAACACCAAAGAATCAAGTATTCCCTCATTACAATTATAGAACGATTTGCAACAATCGCTAATTCTAAATTAGTCCAATCACCCGGCTCAGCGTTTCGAAAATTAAGCTCTACGCCTATCCGTCTTGAGAATAATCTTTCGTGATTAACTCATAAACGACGGAACCGTTTAAGCAAAACCGAAGCGTGTCGAGGATTGAAACTTTTTGTTTCTTAAAGTTGTAATCGAAAATACTTGATACATGAAAATTGATCCAATGAGTTATCCATTGTGCGATAACACATCCTTTTTCCATGTAAACTAGTTTCACAAGTTCTTACCATCATAGAACGTAAAGAATAAAAAGTCATCGTGTATAAATTCAACACCCTTGAATTGACACACAACAAATTCAAGTTCACGAATGACATAAATTACAAAATCTGATATTAAACCACTAAACCGGCGCCAATAGGTTAAAACTCATTGACCGTAGAATCGTACAAACGTACATACAACCGTTCAATGAGTCACATATATAATATCAGTCGAAATGTACATGACAATTATACTGCCTAAAGTCTGCTACCACAGACAGCTATAACCATCTAATATAAGTACATTTCGTGCAGTGCGTATTCCTGCAAATTAAATGGCAGTAAAAAAGCTCCACAACAATTGGAATAAAATTTAAAAAATTAAAATTATTCCGGAATGTTTCGTGCTGTCATATATTCAAATAACATTCCACGTAGAATGAGACAAGCACCAAACACCGTCTATCAGACTTAAGACAACAACACTTCATTTTTCGCCCATTAAAAACTGTAAAAATAGCAGTTAAATGAATGACATCTTGTCATTTTCCGGGTAAAGCCGTGGACAATGTCATTTCACGAAATTATGAGGTTGTACGATCTCTTAATCTGAATTAATTTGAAATTAAATAAAGAGTTGGAAACATAACCAATCTTCCAACATCGGAGAAAATTCATCTTCATCCGAAATAAAATCATTTTCGAGATAATCTGTTTCAAAATTAAACCCAAATTTAAACAGATCCAAAATTCGATATAATGAATTCTCGAATCAAATCTTATTAGATTGTCACCAATCTAATCAAGACACAAAATTTCAAAGTAACAAAACTTTCGAAAAACCAACTGTTTTCACAGCTATTAGGTAACCTTATGGATCCTACCGCTATGAAACAGATTCAAAATTTTCAAAGTACCTCACGTCATACACCGGTTACCAACATTCAAATGGTTTTGGACACACAACTCGACAAGCAAGCGACTTCAGAAATCACTCAAACCCGAACATCCGTGGCTCCAACCAATCCACCACATCAAATCCCTATCCAAACACAAGTTATGGTCCTGCTGTGAAATCTCGTCCCAAATCCACGTGACACAGACGATCGACTTGGACCAACAAAATTTCTTCAAAGGGGGAAGTATCTGTGGTGATCACAGTTTGCCATTGAATTGTCAAGCATCAAGTAGCCTGTGATCCAGCCTATATATACCATGTACAATGCGTCAATAAATCATAAAATTCCCGGCCTTGGCCGAAGACACATCTACTGAGTTTCATTAGTAGATCTGTATTAGTTGACTGTAGACTTTCTATATGGTTGAGATTAGCTCCCATAGTGTTGTGCCAACGCATTCCAAGCAAAAGTGCTTCGAGTGACAGATGCCAAATAGAGTACCATTTTGTATGGAAATAATTTCCGGATTTTTTTACAGTGCCAATCTGGGCAATATTATCGATCTAGAAAGCGATAGTTATCGCCCAGAAAGATAATAATCACCTTCCGGGGGATATTTTTGCCGAGAAATTTCACAAAGCAAATGAAACTTCGTTTCAACTATGATTCGCTAGACTTGTTCGTGTGCAAATCGGAAAAGTGTTCTTAGAGCATTGTATCGAGTAACACTTGTCTAACGTACGAAGCCAATCGAACAAGCAACCACCAATCAAGAGATGAATTGAATTTAGAGAAAGAATTTAATGTAATAACTTTGAGCGCGACTGACAGGCAATGTATCGTATCATTCACTATGTATCATCAGACACATTGAAATTCGATAAAAATGTGTTTTGGGTGCGTGGCATTTGGTATTATCAATTCAAAAAATCGCAAAAATTTTCCACTGAATTTTAATTTGCTTTTTTGGGACGTTAATAGAATAAATTACCCATTGAACAAACACAACTGCCGTAATTATCACATGAGACAAGTGTCAAAAATGAACAGGTGCGGATCCACTTATGTGCGGTGGTCGCGATCTTCCGAAAATGTCTAAAATGTCTAAAACCTCCCGGCGCGGCATCGGGGAATCTGGCACACGCGATCATAGTATGCGTCCTTTTTCTACATGTAATGAAAAGTCATGACTGTGCCAGATTCGCCCCTTAGAGTTGAATTTGGCACACCATCAATTTGTATGGTGTGCCAGATTACCACACGCCAACCTTCCGAGTCAGAGATCTACTATAGTAGATTACGTTGGATGCTGCGAAAGTAATTCATTACACAAGGACACAATTTTGTGATCCGAAATAGTACATTACTATGCAAGGGAAGTAAAGTGATATCTCGTATCCAGATGAGAAAAAGTATTCGAGGGCGGCAGCCCGAGGTACTTTTACTCATCGTGATACGAGATATCACTTTATTTTCCGTGTGTAGTACGACGTTTTACTATGCGAGTGATGTAAAGGTTATTGCCTATACATGTAATAGCCTTATTACATGCACCAGCATAGTAAAAATTAATACCTCATGTCAAACCTGTATTGTTGTTACAGTAGTTACCATTGTTTTTCGCAGTTAGTGTAGATGAAGACGTATTGTTTGGGCAATTATTTTGTAAGTCCTTTTCAATTTTTTCAAAAAAATTTGCAAAGAGATGGTGTGTTTGTACTATAAGCTGTACTATTTTAAGGGTTGTAAGTGAAAAATACACCGAAATGTGTGACCGTAACACATGGTAACAATAAATATGATCGACATTTTCAATTCTGTGTGTTGCAAATTCTTCTAAAAGTTTGTTGCATTCTTTTTTGATCGATGCATTCAACAAAAACTTAAAATGAAAACAAAGCAAATTTTACTTGAAAGAACTGTCAATGTGAAACAAACCCTTAATATGCCTAGGGTAATGGATCATTTTCGCAAGGGGTAAACAGTCGTGTAATAGTCAATTTTCGCATTGGTCAGGCAATAAATAAATATTTAATAAATATTTTTTTTTAATCATTATGTGCCCAGACAGGAAATGAACCCTAGAATCGAAAACTACTTTCAAATTGTTTTTCCGGCCACTATCTCGTCAGTATGAGGTGATCATCGACTTTAAACATGGACAAGTTTCCCAACATGGGCTCATTTTTTTTGATAATTTTTTCTTAACGAATGCACTAATTACTACAATCTCCTACTTCTTGATTTACCTTGATTTTATATATTTTTGTAGTTCTTACCCCAGCGGATTTTATGTACTACCAGAGGAAGAACTGCATACGTCATCGAAAGAATATATTTTATTAAATAAAAAGATTCAATTTAGTTTCATTGATAATATTCTCCATGAATGAATGCGTATTGTATGGAGAGTGCGTGGGGTGAAACGATATTCATGGCAGGTCGAAGTATTTTTAAATTTTCTTATCTCGAGCTCATTTGTGTCACATAAATGAATTTGATGGTTAAAATAAATTGAAATTCCGTTTACTATATTGCGTGGAATGGAATAAGTTGCTGAGGGTTAATGGATAATTTTAAACTTCAACACACTGTGACGCTTAACGTTTTGTATTTTGCTATATTAATTCGGAAAATCCAAGAAAGCCCATACTCATTAAATGACTGTGGACTTTCTTAGATTTTCCGATTCTTTGTGTCTAAGGTTAATTTCTATATGTATGACAGTAGTTAACAGTCTACACCGGACACAATATTCTTGATCAAAACTTCGATTCAAATTTCAGAAATGTTTCTTCGTTATTCCAATAGAACATATAAGTTGGAAAATCTAAAGAGACCCGTATGTTAACCAAATTAATTAATAAAATGTTTTTAAGAAAAGAGTAGTCTAATTTCAATGGATTTATTGAGATTCCGTTACGTACGCAATTGAAGCATTCTAGAACATCCAATTATTCTTTCCTTTTTACCTGAATGAACAAATTACAATATACACTCTCGGCGAACCAATCCTCTTTGACGGACGTTAGACAAGTAGAACGTGTGTGGCCACTGTACAATCTTTTCCCGGACACATTCATCGAACAAAATACTGAAACACCCTTTGGTATATCATAAAAAAAGGGAAAAGACAATATCTCGTTGAGTCACATGTGCGACTTGTTAAATCGGATTAAAGGAATGAAGTGTGAAATTGGAATTGGCGATGCCATGAAGAAGGTATAAAAACGTAAGGATGTCATCCACTTTCTACAGTATTCGCTGAACATTGGCTTAGAAAGTGTCGTTGAGAAATATAAACAAAAACGTTTGTTTGGTAACTGAGAACTGTTTTGCTGCTCGTCTAACGATTCCCCTTTACCTCATAGACGCTTCTTAGAGAAACGAATAATCAAGTGTGGTTCTTAGTGATAATGCACTCAAGTTATTGGCAATCCGTAACAGTATTAGTATTGCTGGTTATAATTTCAACCAAGTTTTCGGAAGTTTCGTCTAACTGTAGCGATAGACGTGGACTTTGTATCACTGAAAATCGCATCGATCGTCAGGACAGGCAAGTTCTATTCCAGAAAGGACATCGGGACAATGCATCAGATCGCTCGTTTCGCGACAGTTTAAGGCGAGAAATTGCTGCTGATCGTGTCCGACAAACTCATTCTGGCAATCGGGACGAACAGAGAAGATCAACCTATATACAGTCTCGTTCCGAACAACATAACCGACTTGGAGCTAATTTGCGACGCAATTTCATCAGAAACGATATCTCAACGACGTCTCGTAATATTTTGAGAGGAGAACGCGTAAATCATCGATTCAGTGAAATCCGTGAAGTGGATCATCAAAGAAGTGAAGACCGACGAATTAGTGAAGATCGATTGGATCGTCGAGTACGTGATGATCTGCGAATTGGTGAAGACAGAGTAGAAAGACGAATTGGTGAAGATCGATTGGACCAACGTGAAGACAGTGTAGATAGTAGAAGAAGTGGAGATCGATTGGACCGACGTGAAGATCGTGTAGATGGTCGAAGAAGTGGAGATCAATTGGACCGACGTGAAGACCGTGTAGATAGTCAAAGAAGTGTAGATCGATTGGACCGACGTGAAGTTCGAGTAGATAGTCGAAGAAGTGAAGATCGATTGGACCAACGTGAAGATCGTGTAGATAATCGAAGAAGTGGAGATCGATTGGACCAACGTGAAGATCGTGTAGATAATCGAAGAAGTGGAGATCGATTGAACCGACGTGACGATCGTGTAGATAGCCGAAGAAGTGAAGATCGATTGGACCAACGTGAAGATCGTGCAGATAATCGAAGAAGTGGAGATCGATTGAACCGACGTGACGATCGTGTAGATAGCCGAAGAAGTGAAGATCGATTGGACCAACGTGAAGATCGGGTAGATAGCCGATTGAACCGACGTGAAGATCGTGTAGATAATAGAAGAAGTGAAGATCGATTGGACCAACGTGAAGATCGTGCAGATAATCGAAGAAGTGGAGATCGATTGAACCGACGTGACGATCGTGTAGATAGCCGAAGAAGTGAAGATCGATTGGACCAACGTGAAGATCGGGTAGATAGCCGATTGAACCGACGTGAAGATCGTGTAGATAATAGAAGAAGTGAAGATCGATTGAACCGACGTGAAGATCGTGCAGATAGTCGAAGAAGTGTAGATCGATTGAACCGACGTGAGGATCGTGCAGATAGTCGAAGAAGTGGAGATCGATTGGAACGACGTGAAAATCGTGTAGATAGTCGAAGAAGTGAAGATCGACTGGACCGACGTGAAGATCGTGTAAATATCAGAAGAAGTGAAGATCGAATGAATCGACTAGAAGATCGTGTAGATCGTCAAAGAAGTGAAGATCGATTGGATCGACGTGAAGATCGTGTAGATCGTCAAAGAAGTGAAGATCGACTGAACCGGCGTGAAGATCGTCTAAACAGTGAAAATCGAATGGACCGACGTGAAGACCGTGTAGATAGTCGAAGAAATGAAGATCGATTGGACCGACGTGAAGATCGAGTAACAAGTCGACGAAGTGAAGATCGAATTGACCGACACGAAGACCGTGTAGATAGTCGAAGTGAAGATCGATTGGATCGACGTGAAAATCGTCGAAGAAGTGCAGATCGAATGGACCGGCGTGAAGATCGTGCAGATCGTGAAAATACGATGAATCGTCGAGTTCGCGAAAGCCGTATGGATCGAAGAGTTCCTGTAACTGAAAGAGAGACTCTAGTCCGAATGGATAATCGAGATGTACTTATTCAGCGTATGCAATATGAACGCGACAATTTCCTTGATGGTATGCGCTCACGCAAAGTCAGACGAACAAACTTAAATCGAATGGAGCAGAGAGAAATGCGAAGACTTGATTTCGAAGACCAAGAAAGGAAAGACATATTGAAGCACGAACAACGACACGAAGAATTACGTGAAACAAGACCTGATCACGAACGCTTTAATGGCAATTCTGAGGGACGTCGAGACGATTCTCGAAGAAGAGACATGTTGTACATTGACAGCCAAAACATTGAAATGAAGCGACCCGCAAGTGTTTATCCCATCGAACTGACTTGGAATGTTTGCCAGGCTCTCTTAGTCGGTGCAATCGTGTTGCAGCTTCTTAAGTACAAAAACGACATGGGCGAATTGAAGGGGTAAGACCCGATTTCCCTTTGGAATTACTCAAATAAAACTTACTTTTATTCTAGCTTCAATGGTTGTCACTTCCCACTGCTGTCTCCCGTCAAAGCCTTGTAAACATGAGCATGTACCCAGAGCTGGTGACAATTTTTACGACGACCCTGCTGACAAAGGATGTGAATTATATTATTAATAATGTTAACTTATATATATTTATCAAACAAGAAAATCTATTTTTTCCTATCCAACCTCTTCATAGAACAGTAAGCTTTTCTCTACAAAAGCTTTCAAAGATTTATACAAATATTTATCGAAGGCAACATACGTGGAGTCAGGACCAGGCTTGTATAATTGTATAGTCACAAACATCTATAAATAAATGTTATCATAAATGTTGTTAAAACTACAAAAAAAAGCAAAATAAACTAGTGTTAATTAGAATGGCATTACTTTCACTATTTTCATCATTGCAAGTCGTTTGCGTGCAGCTCTTTGTTATCATTGATCTTGTGGTTTTGGTTTACATTTCAGGTAATTACATAAAATGAAACATTACCCTAATTCCATTTCCTCGTTTAAAGTCTCAAGTCATTCAATAACACCTTCGGGTAATCAATTTAAATCACTTAAAGCCACTGGAAAATGTCGAAAACAACACTCATTCAAAACGTTATTCACTGTCGGTAAAGTCACATCATCACAATCACAGAATGGTGAGTCCGTCAAATTTCATACATGGTCTACAGCATCCATGTCCAGACCACAATCGATTCAGAATTCGGCATTCGCGCCTGTTCAAATTAAAGCCCTTGTTAGAAACAATTTCTTCAGAGTAGGTTAGTAGTTAGCATTGAACTTGAAAATCCACACCCATCCGAATTCGTAGCTTGCCGAGACTATCTAACTGCATCAGTATTTTTTGGAATCTTAATTCTTTTGAGTACCTCACAGCCGTTTGAATGAAATTTCCGGCTATCATTTCCGGTAAACAAGCTGACCTTAATAAAAGCTGTCTGTGATGCATGTCTTGGTTATCCAGATTTCCAGGAGCAGTAATAAAATCAGACGTTACAAAATATACCGAGCTTTATTAGCAGAACAACTTTTCCAGAAGAATGTTACAATTAGAGTGAGGCTTGCAACTAATTTTCTTCAAGACGTACTAACTTAGTAAATAGACTACTTGATTATTCAATTGGAAATCCAACAGCATGTGCTTTCCTTCTCCTCTTCAAGGATATCCCACATGCATATGTCGTGACATCGGGACATCGAAAGTGTACTTTTGGAAACCAAATACAATTCTTAAAAGATTTCTATGTGCCGAATAAGCACCAGCTGAATGTTACCAGCTGATCTACTAACATACACTTCTTGTATGATCAACAATTAAAACACTGTGTGAAGGTTGTCTTTGAATTGTTTGTTATTCGCCACATATTTTGTAAGAAATAAAAATGCCGTCAAAAGGTCTACGACCTAACGACGATCATAGGGATTTCAATTCCATTTATTTTGTAAGAAATGAAAATGCCGTCAAAAGGTCTACGACCTAACAATGATCAGAAGGATTTCAAATCCATGTATTTTGTAAGAAATAAAGATGCCGTCAAAAAGTTCATGGATATCGACTGATGAAATTCTTCCTGCTTCACGTATTTGGTAGCTCCAGAAATTTAAAAAATCCACTAACAGAATAGACCATTGATTCCTGTTTTTCATTGTAAACATCTATTTTAGAAAAGGAAGAGTTTGGGGTGGGCTTGTTATTAGGGTCTATAAGTTCTTATTCAGACTAATTTGTCGTTAGATATTTCGTCCATCCGTTTTTTTTTGTGCATCCAGATATTTTTAGACAACGCCACGGTCACGGATCAACGATGTCCGCCTTCTGCATCACATCGATAAAAGTAGCATAAAAGCGGGTTTTTTTTTCTTTCAAAATATCATCTATTGTTCAATTATTATTAATATAAAATTAAATTATATCCTAAAGTGCAATCGGTTCAGTTTCCATAAAAGAATTTTTCCTTTAAAGTTCGAAATCTATTTAATTTACTTATTTTACAAAAAAAAAACGATGATGAAAATTTTGGGTCATTTGCAACATATTTTTAGACCATTGTGTGTAACTAATATGTTTAAAACAAAAGTTAAAAATTAAAAAAAAGAGATTTCAATCAAATCGTCACTTAATTTAAAAAAAAAACTGAACTAGAATGGAGGAGAAAAAAAATATTTTGAGACATAGATATTTGATTTAAAAAAGGCTATTTGTCAAATCAAAATAACGATCGACTTAAGGCGATATAATTGATAATATAAATTAGACTACGAAAAAAATCGTCTTACAAAAACTGCACCATTTATTGCACCTTAAATTGTTCTTTTTTTCGATTTTTTTGTCCCTTTTTTATTTAGAAATATATATTTACAATGTGTGTGTTTTATGAAAAAATCATCGGAGATATGATTTCCTTTTCTTCTTTTTTTTAATGAAAAATATTTAAAAAATTTTCCAGTTTTGTTTGTTTTTTTTTATTTAAAAATATATATAATATATAGATCTATATTTATATATATAATTAGTCATCTTAGAATCAAACCACCATATCATTATTTATGTTGTAAATATCTTTTTCTTATTTATTGGTTTTAAATGATTTAAATTTTTATTTTTTTTTATTTTTTACTATTTATATAATAGCTGAAATACATATAAAAAATATTTATTACGAATATTTATTCACTTTTCCTTTTATTTTTCTTTAATTATTTATTTTACATTTCTCTTTATCTCTCAATTAATTTTAATTTTCTTTTCATTTTGTGAACCTTGTTTCCAATATTTCTTCTCTCTCTCCCCCTCTCTTTCTCTTCTCTATATATAGTTAAATGCATTTAAAACAATTGATTGGTTCGTGGTAATGATATATCCATTGTTTGGTCTAGTCCTTTTCTATTACTATCTCAAAAATGTTAATGAATTTTGTTTTTTTGTTTTTCTTATTGAATTATCACAACGTTAATTGTTTCTTTTTTAAATTGTTTCTTTTTTCTTCTATTCTTTTGTTTCTATGTTCTTGTTTTTTATCGCAACAAAATGGACAAATTAAATTTGTCATTTTGTTAAAAGTCGTTTCAAGGCATTACATTAAAAGCGATATTTTACGTTACATAACCTCATAATTGTCTTATTTCGTTGATATTTTTATATTCAATAAAACCGGAGACTGAATATACGCAGGTAATGTCAACCAAATTTGTGTCTGGAGTTTGTCGCAACTGTTAAATCAGTTTTACTCTGGTTGGCTCAATCCACAGATGCCGATACTACAGATTCAATTGTGCGTCCTTTTCAATCAACACACGAGAAATAGTAGATTATTCACCTCTGTCCACATGTTTATTTAGACACTTGGGGAGTTGTTGCATGAGCCGAAGGCGAATGTTATAACCCCAAGTGTCTAAATAAACATTTGGACAGAGGTGAATACGCTATTTTATCTACCGACGGCGAAATAATAGCACTTTTTCACTGCTATTATTTCACCTAGGTAGATAAAATAATAAAATGAAAAAAAAGTTCTGTTCCACACGGTTCACAACTGAGAATACGTGATAGTTATTTATCTGCCTAGAACGATAATCTCGATGTTATCCCTCTAGGGCAAATTTATCTCGATCTATCTGTTCTCAGCAGATAGAAAGCGTATGCATCTCAGTCCAGGATGTTTATTTTGGCTCGGTATACTACCTCCAAATCGTCAAAATAAACATGTTGGACAGAGGTGCATAACACACGTTGAAGTTAATTGCGGCTTGTTAACTTTCGGCACCCTGGACTTTACTTAAATCGTCGAGGAATGCCTCCAAATAAATTTCTAAAAATCCAAAACGGAATTCTAGATTTTTAGAAATTTATTTGGAGGCATTCCTCGACGATTTAAGTAAAGTCCAGGGTGCCGAAAGTTGACAAGCCGCAATTAACTTCAACGTAATCTACTATTGTTAACCTTAGAGGGAAAAAAGAAAATTTCACAAATAGAGCGTTGCCAGCGCCACGATGCGCTATTGTTGAAATTTAGTATTTTCTCCCCGATGTGAATACCGAAAATCAGCATTTTTGTCCACTTTGAAGAAAGAGTGTTTTGGTGATTCAGCGATGTTAAGTGAGAAAAGAATTATTTTCTCACCCAATACGGCTGAACCATCGGAATGACAACAAAACGCCATTTTCACAACGCTTCATAGTGGACAAAATAAGGATTTTCGCATCGCTAGCATGAAAAATGTATTTTCACAAATGCATGAAACAATGGCAATGTGTGGTAGAGTGAAAGAAAAACTTGCATTCTAGACTTTTGCGGATTGAGCCAGTTACAGCGAGTAGAAGAATGCCTAATTTATTTTTTTTCTTTTGTTCTCCTGGCAAGTTGGGTAATAAACAAAAGAAGCAAAAAAAGAAGCACAAAAGATCTCTCTCTCTCTCGTTGCTGTGTGACGCCATCTTCTATCATACAAACACACTGCTTATAAGTTTGTTCCAACTAACTATAAACCCGAACTTTGACAACACGAATAACAACGATTTCATCCACAGTGATGAACATAACCTAAAAAGTCAATTTCTTTGTACATTTTTCGATTAAATTTTCGTCAGCCTGAAAGTTGAGGTTAAGTTGCCTTCTGTGTATGACATTTGACATTTCGAAATGACCGTGGAACAAGCCCATGCGTTATTATACGGGTTTTATAGTCACGCAAAGTCGGTTGACATTATCTGCATAAGAAACACGGCATATTAAATGATGACAAGCTGTCCAGCTGCTATTGTCATCTCAATAGTTGTCTGATCCCAGATTAAGAAAGTTGCTACATGCGTGACTTACTAAGTTATTTAGATTGCAATTACTTTTGATGCAATTGGTTGAACTAATCAATTGTAAGGTTATGTGAAGTAAAGCAATGCCCTAACATTTTTACTAATTTAAATTTTACCGATAAATTTTGTGTCGAAGTTTTCTCTTTTTTTATTAATTTCTCTTCAAATCTGTATTCAGTTATGGAAGGGTGTATATTCGCCTAAGGTTTTTGTTTTATCTTCAAATACAAGAAGACGAAGCACTCAAAACAAAAGATTCTTAAACATTCTTTGTCAGTTTGCCCCTATATAGGGTCAGTGTACTAGTCTCCGGTCACTTATGAGTATTCGGACAGCTTTGAATGAATGAAAGAACACTCGTACATGTCCGGAATTTTTCTTGATTTTCTTGAATTCAAGAAAATTCATGAAAAGTCTTGAAAATAAGCCCTGTTGGATACCAGTACACTGACCCTATTCAGTGAATAATTCACTTTAGATAGTTAGAGGTCAGAGGTATACGTTTCGAGGAGCTGATGTACTAGATTCTTACGGGAATTGTACTCATATTTCTGTGACATTTCAATTAGATATTTTAACACGTTGGAAATGGGAGTTTACTAAAAAATAGAACCGCATACCGAGTTTAGTAACTCTGACATTTTTAGAATTGTTTTACAATTTTGCTCAGATTGAGATAACTTAACTGGAAGCTTAACTGGAAATAAAATATTGCAAAACATTGCTTTCGCTCAGAAGTGTCCACTAGCGTATTTCTAATCGACTTGTCGTTTTTTTTTGTCCTAGTTTAGAGCGCCACAAAATATTGTCTGTGGTAACAGATTCCAAATAATTTTTTTTTTCACAATTTTGCGATCCATTTTACGTCCACGAAAATTCGTGGAACATAAAAGCGCGTTGGTTAGAGTGAAAAAAAGTATATTTCTACCTCTCTTACGTGAAACTTTGACGGATTTTCGTAGGCTTAAAATGGATCGGAAATTTTTGAAACAAATTTTTTTTGGAGTCTGCAGCCACATACACAATTGTGTGGTATCACTCTAAACTAGAAAGAGGAAGGTACAGTCAGAGGCTGTGATTGTGAAATTTCAGCATGAATTTTCTTCAGCTGATCCACCCATACAATCCAAACTGTTTATATCTGTTTAAACGGTTGAAACCGCTACACGCACACGCGTGGCAGTGATAAAGACGTGTAAACAGTTTTAATTGTTTGTGTAGATCAGCTGTAGAACAGCTTAAGCAAAGTCATGCTGAAATTTCACTGCCTCTGACTGCACCACAAGTCAATAAGAAATACATCTCCAGTTCACACTGTAGGTGGATCTCGAGGTGGACAATTTAATTTGACCACATTTTCGAAAGAATATTGTTGTGACAAGACTGAACGAATGGGCCATTGCGTTGAGAGGTTACATTTTGTTGTCCAATATTCTGTTTGTATTTAATGTTATTTAAGGAATCACAAAATTTCGATAGAACGTTCATTATTTACAGGGGTTTAATCACTGGTTTTTCTCTTTGAAGACAAATTACGTAAAACTAAAATCGAATGAAAAGCTGAATGACGATTTGTATTCCGGAATATGTTTCACCTAATCGGTTTTTTTCTTTGGGAGGGAAGGTTCATTCGACTCTATAATAGACACATAAGGGTCGTCTCTTCCCCACTTTTTTTCGGTTAAACATTCAATTACGCCGAGAAACAACTTCGTATATTATCAGTAGTGACATTAATCAACGTCTCAGTCCGTTATAAAAAAATGTTTCTTGAGTGAATGGAATGTCTAAAGTCTCGATACGCTCAAATCTAATACTGTCAAACTGTAACTCGTTTAAACGCAACGTCGTTTACAATTTCATTTACCTTATACCGAAATTCGATTTCATTTTAAAGTCTACAATTCCATTGCATTTACCGATGAAGACCAATCTGGCTAGGAAATTTAACGTTTTTTTTTTCGATTAGGAAGCTCTTTGCCCGTAGACTTATTGGCTTTAAAATGAAACTTTATTTAGACCGACAATTGCAGTTATTGTGGAAAAGAGAGGAAATGAAAATCATAGAGTCAATGAAGTCAGAATGACAATATATTGGGAAAAGTGTCTGGAACTTTGTCATCACCTCGACGAGAAAACAACTTAATGTTCGATTTTCGTCGAAGTGACAAGAAAGTTACTCAAATAGTTTACATGCACGAAACTGGTTGAACCTTGTTCGTCCAACGTGTTGTGCAAAGTCGATTTAAAAATTAAGTCGCAGCAAGAGTTTGATCTTAAGAACTAAATTTAGTCGTTAGGCTTTGCCGCTTTAGGTTGTCTGTGTGAAAAAGCCACGCCAATCAAATAATATTGTCAACGGGACTTCATCCAGTCATTAGTTCCTCTCTACAGACTTTTATTTCAATTCAAAATGTTGACATTTTACTTTTGTTTGTTTCGTAACATGGTGAAGCCTGAAAATAGTCTCAAAATGGACCAAAGAGTCACAAAGGACTTGACAAATGACCCCTGTCAGACTTTCAAAATACTTCAACAGCAACATTGATCTAGTTCACACGTTCAGAATACATTATTTTGAGCAAGAAATTGATAAACAGACGATCGTAGGACGTACATGCGTCGACTCTGTCCAACACAAACGTAAATAGATCGAGGATAACATCACTAAAAGGTGCAGTACATTTGTTGGAATTAATTTAGACCGTAGAAAATAGGAGATTCCAACTAAAGCGATATGGGGCGCTCACTGTGCTCTCGCCGCAAAATTTCGGTCTTGTACGGATTTCCTTTTTTTTTTTGCCCCGGGAAAAAGTGCATTGCTATAATATGTGTCTTAAAATGCCATCAAGTACACGATCCAAATTAGCTCCTAAGAACTTGGAGATTAAATCGGAAAGAAGGGAAGCTTTGCAAAATCTGAAAGCAGAAACCAAGATCAAAAATCCTTTATTTACTATTCCAAACAGCTACTACTTCTACTGTTGCTGGAATCTTCCAGTAAATTCTCATCGTGGAATTCATATTACCAGAAGGTGCAAAACCTAGGCTCGTTCCCTAAGAGTTTATAAACAACGGTCTCAGGTGCTAAGCCACAAGAACAGATAGGATCAATAGACCGAATCTATTTTTTGTAGGTGTTCGTTAAGCTTACAGTGAGGTTCGTTAATTCCCCACCACCAGCCTAATTTCCGATCTGATCAGTTTGGGAAGCTCTTCGCATAAGGACCCGGTGATAGTTGAATTGACCGACGTTTTAGTGATATTATCCTCAATAAAATGAGAAATTGTCGAGTAATTTGTCGCTCAAAATAATGTCTTTCAATTAAAGAGAAATTCTTTACTACAGTGGACGACTTTCAATTTTGTGCACTATTTTGATTCAGATGTTTGACCAGCTGATCCATGTAAACAAACCAATGGATATAAAAGAGTAGGAGGTAACGTCGACACGGCGCAAACGTAACTCGTGATAAAAATGAAAAGTCTCGTTTTCGTGTGTTAATTGACCTCGGCTTCGCCTCGGATCAACAAAATTCACACGAAAACTCTACTTTTCATCTTTTCATCCTTAGTTATGTAAAATACTATTTATTTCAATCTACCTTATAGTCTCTTTATGCCCATGTCATCCGTGTCTTCGAACTTCTCATTGGTTGAATTCCGATCGATTGAGCAACTCTTGCTGGTCAAAAGATTTCGATAGCATTTGTTTCATAGCACAGCTTTAGGCATTGCGACAGAAAGTTTATGAATTTTGGTATTCTGCTATGCAATATTCTAATGTCTCAAAATATGTTCGCACGATGCTAGTGATACCTTAGACTCACATGACACTCTCGTTAGTTATCGACAATAAACCAACCACTGTTGCCAGTTTTATCTACTCCTGATTAGAAAACTAACTGACTTTGTTTACGTGGACCAGTTGGTCAAACAGTTGAATCGAAATAGTGGAGAAATATTGTCCACTGTAATTTAAGGTGTTTGTACAGCCGGAGGATTCAATCGTCATTCGCAAGACATTCAAATCTAGTTCTTCTTTCTACTTTTCTTTTCACCGAAACAAAATGTTCAATTCATTATTTAAATTCAATTAATTCAATTAAATGAAATATCATTCCACCATCCAATGAATTTCTAGCCAAAATAGAATGCACAATTTTACAAAAAAAAAATGTTCAGAATTTAGGTTTTTTGTTTTTTTGTTTTGTTTTCAAAGGCACATTATATAACTTTGAAAATGAATTGCTAAAATTTTAATGACTTTTCTATATTTATAAAAATGTTTTCCCATTTTTTTTTTGTTTTGTTTACTCTTCACTCTCTCTTTTATATCTCTCTCTCCCCATCTCTCTATTTCTTCTTTTTTTAGTAATATTTTCAAAAATATATAAATTCAGTCTATATTTCAGAACGGCTGAGATTCACTCTTCATTGTCTTACACAACTATATAATTTATACTTTCTGTTTTAATACAATTTTCCCTTCTGTTCCCTTTATTGATTTGTTGTTTCTCTCATCTCCAACCCTCCAGGTTTATTTTCTCTCGTTTTAATTCTAGATTCTGTATTTTTCTTCGTTTACTATAAAATATTTATAAAAAAAAAATTATCAGTTATTAGTGTTTCATTAATCGTCAAAATTATAGATGCAGATGCAGTGTATACAACATTTTTCGTTATTAGTTTTTTTTTTGTTTTGTTTTGTTTAAATATATTTTCTTGTTTTGTTGGCTTGTGTTAAAGATGTATAAATGTTTCATATATATATATATGAGTTGTGTGTTTGTGTGTCCGTGTCTATACGGTTTTCTCCTTCCTTGTTTTCTTTTCATTTCTTCTTTTTTTTGTTAATAATTTTTTATAATAAATTTGCTATTTTCTATATCAACAGCTTATTACATATAAATATACCTTTTCTTTCTTCACTTAGTTTGTATTTATCGGTATTGATGTTTTCTCTATTTGTGGTCCCAAAAAAAAATATAAAAATTCTTGCTTTTTGTGTCGTTCTTGTTTCAGTGTTTCGACAAGTTGAGTGGGACATCTGCAAAATAAATCGAATTTCCGTTAATTAACACAGACGTGATATAAAAAATCTTAATTCGACTGCGGATAACACGCTTCAAATCATTGTTCTTCAAAAATAATGATTGATTCTTTTGAAAAACAGCCTTCAAAAATCGGACGCATTTTCCAGTCGAATTTTCTATATCCTACTTCGACCCTAGAAACCAAAACCACTTTCAAAAAAAATTATTCGAAGCTTGTGTGAACTTTAAAAGCAATTGTCCCTATCCGGGCTCAATAGTACATATGATTACCTTTCTAATGACAACCCCTACGACACTGTACGGTCTGCACGGCTCGTGTAAGCGGAGAATTTTTTGTAAGAAAAGGGCAAGTTTTCGGTTTTTGATCACCTTTCACCAGCCACACAAGTTTCGAAGTATTTTTTTGAAAGTGGTTTCGGCTTCTTTCTAGGGTCGAATACCATTCTTGTAACATATAGAAAATTCCACTGGAAAATGCGTCAGACTTCGTATCTATTCGTATATGGGAGAAATGATGGAAAATGGATATGAGGTAGATGGTTTCACCGAACACATTCAGCAGAGTAAATCGATGGTCTATGATGATCGCATACGCAATTTTACAAAGAAACAGGGATGCTTCTCAAATTTTTGACCAAAGAAGTGAAAACGTTGGCATTTTCACGCAAAAAATTTGTTTTTTTTTAAGTTGCTTTTTAAACCAAAAAGACTCCAGGGGTAAAAGTACAAAAATTTTTAAACAGCATCAGAGACAAAGAAGAGAATGAACCAGCAGGAATATACAAGATTATGTGCAATTCTTGTGATTCAAATTATTTCGGTGAATCACTACGTTTCGCTGAAAGAATAAACGATCACGGAGGAAATGTATGACGATACAAGTACAAGAAATCTGCAGTAGCAAGATATGTGATACGTACCAGAAATCACAAAATCGGTTGGGAAAATTCAAAAGAGGGTAATTACCACCTACGAAGCATCAAAGAAGGTTGGGCAATTCTGCAATACAACGGAAATTTATTGAACGTAGACAATGTTTTAGCTTCACGTTGAAGTTAATTGCGGCTTGTCAACCTTCGGCACCCTGGACTTTACTTAAATCGTCGAGGAATGCCTCCAAATATATTTCTAAAAATCTAGAATTCCGTTTTGGATTTTTAGAAATTTATTTGGAGGCATTCCTCGACGATTTAAGTAAAGTCCAGGGTGCCGAAAGTTGGCAAGCCGCAATTAACTTCAACGTGTCGAGCATGGGCTCCAATAACTCTAAAAATATCAGGCTTCACTCATTTCACTTAGTAAATTTAGGATAAAACTTTGTCTATTGTTTTCCTCACAATTTTTCTAATGAATTGAATTTTAAAGTTTGTTTAAAGTTAAGAGGCATCGGTGCTTTTCTGAAAAGGGGCGATTTTTTAATATTGGATTTTAGTTTTCTTTTGACGATATCTTTCCATCAGAATCCTTTTTGAAAAAAGTTCGACCGCAATTCCGACCACGAATGTGGTAGCTTTCAACAGAAAATACATTTTGTTGTAGCAGTTGTAGCAGTGTGAGACACGCAAATGTATAGGTTACAATTTTAGCTGATCACCGATACCTCTTAAATAATTTTAAAAGACGAGAAAAGTACGTCAGCAGAACAAAAACATTCTAACAGTGGGAAATATTACTTTCTTCTTGCGGCAACTTATCTCAATTGGTCGAGGTAATTCTTGTAAGTTATGTTTAATCGATGTAAAAAATCATTCTAGCAAACAATTGGTTCTACGGCTCCTCCAAAATGTACAGATTTCTTTTTATAAAATTGTGCAGTCGCCTACATAAAATTTCGAAATGGCCGTTGAGTTCAAACTGTTTGAAGAAATTCTTCTGATTGATGGTGTGCCCAATTATATTGGGACTGTAGAATGAGTGAAAGTGGGTGTTTAGGCATACCAACATTTGTTTGCTTAGAACTATGTGTTATGTCGAAGCCGTCGAAATTTCCTTTATTAAATTGGCATCTATCTCTCATTCTGAATGTCTATTTCCTCCTATTTCTACAAAAGGTAAATGCAACGTAGGGTATGTCTCTGCTCGTTTTTGCCATGTAACGTACATAACGAAGTAATTTCAGTCTCAAATTTTGTACTCTTTCCTCGCTTAGAGTACCATCGGCGATCTTTAGTCTGAGATATTTATTTCAATGACGTTTAAAAAAACTGTTTCAGATCGTATGAAAAATAATTGATTTAGGTCAAAAAATCACGAAAATAACTTAAAAAGTTACGAGCTTTTTAAAATTGGGAAGATTGGTCTCTCCTAGTTCTCTTAGCTCGCCGTAAGATATTTGGTCCTTACATTCAACGACTGGGAAACAATTAGAGGAATTATTAGAAAAAACAGTCTGCCATAGCAGTGGGAAGCAAAAATTTAGTTCCAGACCTAGACTTGAAGAGAGATTCACCATATTAGTTTTAGTAATAAATAAAGCAGCAGCTGAATTAGCGGTTGAAAAGATTGGTGAAAATTTGACTATTACTTCTATCGGTTCCCTTGGTTCCTCTGCATCTAAAACGCGAACAACAAGAAACACTGAACCTGAACATGCATGTAGTGTCACGATAAAGGAAGAATGTAGCTTTCTATGAAATATAAATTCGAGATTCAGTTGGTCTCTTCTCGAATAATTCCGTGCACTCGTTGAGATTTGAACTAACACAAAGACAAATTTAGTATCATTGGAAGGAGATGCATTGAATTTTGGCAGGTATGAGATCATTGCAAGGAACGTTTTTCATTCACTTGAAAAGTCAACAAAAGATCAAAAACAAAAATGTGTCAAAAAAAATCAAAATCGTGTCTCACCAGAATTCGTTTCCTCTTGTTTGATTCGAAATGATAAGATATTATCGGCAGGTTGATTGTTATTAGGCACAGATCCCCATGGACCGTTTGTGGCCATTGGCGGATTTGGATGCATGCTGGCATAAGTTGCCAGCAACGGATTCGACAGTCTGGAGGGCGGTGCTGCGGCAAAGTGCATATAGTCACGGTAGAATCCAGCTACTGCCAACGAATGATAGTAAACTGGTGGTGGTGGAATATAGGAACCGGTTGGTGGAATGCCGACGGCCGAATGATGTGGCGGCGGAAACATGTACATCATGTTTTGCTGGTACGCTTGCGCATTTGATCGCAGTGCATTTGACTCGATTTCCAGTCGAGATAGTACGGACGAACTGTTTGTGGTGCTGATTTGTGGCTGGTAATCTTTTTCGTAGTGCTGGTTCGACGGGTCCGGAGACGTTGCCGAACTACCGGCTGTCGATAGAATGGATTTCATGCCGCCTCGATCGCAGTCCTTTTTGCTGGAGTCGTTGGTGGACATTGGCTTGTAGAAAACGTCATTGGATTTTGGCTCGGCGCTTAGGGACGACACCGGTGAACCGTATTGCTGTCTGTGTGCTGAATTTTTGGTTGTCGGTACGGTGCGACTACTACCGCCACCTCCAATTATCGATTGAGCGTCGTGACTCAATTCTGTCTTTTTCTTAATACTAGTCGATGTGGCGACCTTACTTTTGTTTGTACTGTTGGAATTAGTCGATGTGGAATACATGGACGATGATTTATTGGAACTAAAGTGTTGCGGTGATACTTGCGAATAGCCGGACGGCGAATATCGTGAATATGGTAATGGTGAACTACTTTCCTGAGTCGATGTCGTCGACACATATTGCTGATTGGGAGATCTGGTTGAAAGATTGGAAAGAAATAGTGCAGACTCCGTCGAATATGGTGGCGATAATGATCCCCGCGAAGACACTGACATATACGGATGGAATCCGGCCGACGATGGTGGTGGTGGATACTGAACGTTATACGGTCGGTAGCGCGCGTACGTTTGTTCGGGACTGGGACTCAAGTCGGGCGAATGATTGTTTCGGCCGTAACTGATCGGCGAACTCGTCGACGGACTCCGATTGAAATTGTTTTGAAGACTTGACGGTGTGGCATTCCTGCTCGGAGTTTTGATGGAATTGTTCGGATTGTATGACGGAGATTTTTTTCGCGTACTGAATGCCGACGACATTTTTTGCGGCGTTTGATGGAATTGCACCGGTGATCCTTTGTTGTTGTTGTTATTAGCACCCGAATCATTTTTGATACTGTTGTTGTTGTTGTGACCTAACAGGGATGTTATGCTGTAACTGCTGACTGGCCGAGGCGCAGCCTGCGTTGTCGGAATGGTATCCTTACTATTGCCATTGCATATACTTGAATGACTATTCGTTGTAGTGGCATTATGTAAGTCACCGGGCAACGACACGTCATTCGATGCGGTGTGATTGTTCCCCGTGTGCTTGGTACGTGGTTTCTTCTTGGTTGACTCAAATTCATCCAGCGACACCTGTTCGAGTTCTCGGAGAATTCGTTTGCGCGGTGACATATGCTGGTGATTATTGAGATCAATTCTCGAATTGTTGGCATTCAAATGATTCGCCACCGTCGCTGTGTTGGCGTTGGAATTGTTCGACGCCGATAACAATATGCCCGGAACTCGGTCAATAAGCTTCTGCAGAACGTCGCTCAGCTTCGTCCTATTCAAAATCTTATTGTTCGCACGGCGTCCATTGCTCACGGATGGTTCCGTTTTTATTTTGATCGGTTTTTGTATCACTGATTTATCATCACTGTCGTTGGCAACCACATCCGGTGGTTCTTCTTTCACGCGTATCTGTGAATTGTGTTCGTGCTCATCGGTTTTCTTATCAACTAATTCATTGTCATTGTTTGGAATATTTGTGACTGTATCGTAGGGACGTCTGCGTTTCTTTTGTGCGATTTTGTACAGTTTCGATGAAGACGACAAATCGGTGCACCGACGAAAGTACATGCACATTTCGTTGGATATATTCCGACGGGGCGTTGACTGCTTCCAGCAATGATCTCTTTGCCATGGCGACGATTGTATGGAACTGTTATCATCTGAAACTGAAATATTTGGTCAGACGGTTTGCCGAGGTGCGATATAAAAAGACGGGTTATCAATTACCACTTAATGATGCCGAACTTTCGTGTTTGGTATTCTGTGGAATATTTGTGGCAGGCGGTGGAGCTGATGGCGGCCAATACGTTTTCCGTGGCACAGCGACCCAACCAGAACGATCGCCTTCTCTTCTCGACCGCGCCAACTCCAAAATAAATTTTCCATCTGCAAATAGAAATCGGAACCGTTTAATACGAACGAACATCCTTCAACGATACAAGTGGGCATAAAAGTGTGAAAAGTCTCAAAATGATGTCAATTGAGGGCTTTGTATTCTTGTAACCTGTTAGAAGCACGAACTAAAGGGAAGCACCGGACGACAGGGTTTTGGTTACTTTCTTCATCGGCTTAAAAATAGATTCGTGGAATCAGTTACCACTCCCAATCCGAATGGAATACATTTCAAACGTTTGCTGCTATTGAGAAAAACATAGGGACAAGTCTCTTAATCGGTTGATCGGACATCATCCAGTATCAAATCGTTGAATTTACCTCTCCTCTCGCTCATATATTTGTCCATTTTTGGAAGTTTCCGTTCATAGGACACGGCTTTGGTACACTTGTGAAATCGAACAATATGAGATCATGTAAGATATGCTCACAGAGCTAAGCTAAGATCGAGATGCTGCGTTGTCCATTCTTAAACGTATACTACAAATCGGATTACAATGGAAAACGCAGCATAAGTGTCGAGCACAGCAACTCAAAAATGCTCGTGTGCTTTCGGCCTTAAATTTGGAAGGTGTGGGAGCAATGCATGAAATTTGCCGAAATTAGAATTGATTTTGTTTGTGGAAATTGGATGTGGATCTGTTGAAGCTTGACATATGGACATGAAATAGTCAGACATTTACATGGCAGGTCGAGTTTTCGTGTGAATTTTGTTGATCCGAGGCAAAGCCGAAAAATTGACTTTTCATTTTTATCTCGCCTTTTGAAGGCGTCGAAAGAAGTGTGTATTGAAACTCGAAATTTCCATGTTCCAAGCACTACTTTCGACGCCCTTAGCATGTAAAATCCATTACATAACTCGGGATATAATGAAAACTCTCGTTTACGTGTGTTTATTGACCTCGACTACACATCAGATCAACGAGTATAAATATTGGAAATTGCATTTCGAGGGCCACAAAATGCAATTTTCAGTCGTTTTCCCGAGATAAAATACAACATTTTTCACAACAAAGGCCTTTGACAACAAAGTTTTAGTGGAGGGGAGAGGGTAGAAAATGACTATTATCTCGTCTGTGTTGTGAAAACAATATTATCAATGTTATCAACCATACTCTTACTTTTGCCTAATATTCCGCTTAAAAAGAGGCTTTTCAACAGCAGAAATGTCAGGTGAACAGCAGTTAGAACAGTAGCTCCTTTACTAACAATGTTAGATTCATTACGGACGGGATGGCTCAGTCGTGACGTTCTCGCCTTCCAACAAAATGATCCGGATTCGAATCCCCTGTCAGACAATTCCACATGGAATTTTTCTAGCGATTAATTGGCAACGTCCACTCAAGCCTCAGAATTTGGGTAGTTGCAGTGTGTTTGGTGGCTGTAACTGAAAGGCTCGTATGACGTAACCCAAATACGATGAAATTGTGTGTAGCCTACATTTAGGCGAGATATCTGTTAAGCACCTAACTTTCCTCACAGAGTATTTGCATTCTTCGAGGTGTGGTGCCTATGAAAGGCTGTTAGTGAAATCTCTAAACGAACAAATCAATCAATCAAATCAGTCGATAGTAAGAAAGTGGAAAAGTCAAGATCAAAATCGCTTCTCCCTACAATTTAATGTAACGTGAGTACAATATGCTGTAGCAACTGCAACATCCAAACCGTTTGATCAAACTATGAATATTGAATAATCTTATGTTGGAATGGTGCACATACATTCATTTCAAGTGTAACAAAATGCCACCAGTTTAACTACTGCAATTAGACAGTTTAAAACGACATTTGTGTGTGTGTGTGTGTGTGACTCTAGAAATTATCTAATCTGACAATGAGTGGCATGCACTATCCAAGCCACCACAACAACTGGTGTTAATTCTGTACAATTACTGTTGATGACATGTTTATGTTATTAATGGCATAATCTAGCCTCTCTAGCGTTGAATCGAAATAGTGGCTCGCTGCACATACGAGTCAACTTGGTAGTGCATTTTGTAATTGGCGATTTTTTAGTGCGATAATTTGAATGCAAAGTTTTCAATTTTTTTAATGTGTGCCAATCACATGCTGGCGCTGGGTCAGTGGTGATAAATTGAATTTAAAGAAATATTAGTGAGGAGAAAAGAGAAATGGACAATTGGGTTCACTAGCGCCTAATCAATTACTGTAGTCTTTAGCAAGCTATAATTGTTAGCAGGGTAGACGTAGAATGAATAAATTTAAGACTGAACGTGATTAGTAGTGTGGAACAATGCCACAACCACATCTTTTCCATAAACGACATTAAAATCCTTCCAATTACTGTACAGTTCAATAGTTGGTATCCAATAACGACGATGTTAACAAGAGAATTTGGCTGAAAGTGATGAAAAACGAGAGCAACAGAAATAGTGTGTGGGAGTATGTTGTAGCTGCTTAGGATCTCTATACGACCAGATTGCTGTAACACATTTACTCTTCAATTGGATGTCTGTTTCACAGCGACAAATTTTTTAAATTCAAAAAGATTTATAGAAAACCCGATACGAACGGGACACATGAATATTAGGAACTCTCTAAGACAAGCAAAGTGTTTGATTTCCTTCTCGAAGAAATGTAAACTTTCAACGACGGAAGGTGTAAACTACTGTCGAGCATAACAACTCCCGTGGATAGCCTGAAGTATCACGACCAGTGCGATAATTCTCAATATTTGGCTATCCACGACTGCCGAAAATTAAACCTACTGAGGATTAGGATTCCGTTCAAATGGTTCTGTGACTCATTCAATCGATTGCGGCACAGCAATAACACGACTCATGGTTTATCATTTTCAATTGTAAATGGTTGAGTCCTACATCCCACAACCACGCAATGCAGCTCCGAATCAGGTATAATAATAACAGCGTATGGTTGTGCTCAGCCGGTAGATCACACTTAAGTGATGGGTTTGGCTACCAGTACTGCTATAGCTAAGAAAGCATACATGGTATTGCGCGATTGCACCTTAGTACCTATAGCAGTACTAAACCCACTAAACGGCAGAAGGCGTAGAATACCGACAACTTCCCAACAATGTCTTGACCGGTAAGCCGTGTGAAAGCTATACACACATTACACCATGTTTGAACTATTTCAGCCAACTGTGTATTTGTGTAAACGTCTGACAACCGATTTTTGTTCTGCTACGATTCAGTTTCGAACCCTCACACTGGCAACTCAATCGAGTTAACGAGTTAACCATAATGAGATTTCGATGCCTTTGGAATCTAATGTTCCCAATGGAGTGTAGTCCATCTGTATTTCACACTTTGGAATCAGGTAAAACAGAAAAATCAAAACCAAAACTTTGTAAAAGATTTGAAACAAAACTCCCTGTCTTTGTAAATTAGCTTCGGTGACTAGCCGGAGCTCGTTGATTGTACAATGTAATGTATGCAATACTTAACTGAATTGTACAAATCGATTGTCTCTTTACAGAAGTCAATTACGAAACACACGATATTGTAGAAGGTTGTTCAATGAATCTTCTGGATTTGTGACAAGTTAAACAAGCTTTAAGTTACGCGTAAAAGATTTCGTTGCAAGATGATTTAAAACAGAAAAGGATTTTAAACGATCCGAACCCTTAACCTTTATGGCAACGACACTGGATTGTTGCTTATTTTAACTATTGACTATTTAACTACTCAACTTTTATTTCTATTTTGAACTTTAATTTTTCATTGATTTTCTCTTAAACATTTGTTCCTGTGCGTTGCTTAGTCTTATTGTTCGACGTCCTATATTTTATCATCGAATTTTGATGTTAAAATGGAGCTTTATTATGGACACACCAGCAGGGAGTTCTAATTCTACCCATTGATGATTAATAATTAAGTTAATGAATAAACCAGGTATAACTGCACTTTACATGTACATGTACACTGTAGATTGTACAGGTATTTGAAACACTCTGATTGAGTCAAATATTATTCTACTATTTTCCTATAAATGAACAATTCAACAGTTGAGCCCCCATCCCCATGTCAAACGTTTTCAACAAGCTTTGAACAACCCATGCACTGGAAACATTCATCGTTAACTTCATTAATCCTGTGAAACATCTTTATGATACTGATCGAACAGTATGCATTTGAGTATGGTTTCCACCCAACAAAAAGTACTCTGTGTGAGAGCCGTGAGCGAACTGTCAAGGAAACAAAACGAACATTGAACAATTTCAATTTTGTCTCTCACACGGAGTACTTTTTTGGTAAGTGGAAATCAAGCCTTACTTTTACCGATAAAAATTTTATTAGTCTCCGTCTACACCCTAGACTTTAGATGCTAAGCGAAAATATTTGAAATAGAAATTGTCGTAAAATTCTGTTATTGTAAACGAAACGGGTGATGAGTACCCAATGACCATCCATTTGCCGGTGTTGAAATTAGTCTAACATTTTAATGAAAGTTTTTGTTTAAATAATCCACGAGATGCGACATTCCAACTGATCTAAAGCTTGAGTGTGGTTTTAACTCAACATAATACCCTCCGTGAGAGAGTCGTAAGAGAGCGAGCTGTCAAGTAAACAAAGCAAATAAAAAAACGATTTTGTCTCTTTGGTAAGTTGAAGTCAAGCCTTAATGTCCGATGTTGTATTTTTACACATAAAATTGTGGATCAATATTGGCGGATTTTTTTAAAATTACCGCCCGGTCAAACTTTGATTCTTTTCCCATTCGAATGCTACCCCGAAAGTAAGACCTGACATTCATAGAGGCCTCGCAATAAATGATGTAAAATTCATATTTACATTCAGCAAAATTTGCCAATTTAATATCACTTTTTATCAGCGACAAAAAAAAAATAATAAAAAACAGAAACTAAAACGACTTTTTAATTCAATTCAAGGATAATTTTAGAAATGCTACATGACTCATACGAACGAAAAGTCACAGCTTTAATCAAAATTGTCGCAAAAAGTTTTTCTTTTCTGAATTATTTTATTATCTTTTTCCATTTCGAATAGATTAAGGCGCTGGTTTGCATTACATAACCTCATTTATCGCCTATCATGACTACACTTATCATTCATTTAACGGATTCAATACGATCACAAAATACAACAGTGACGTATTAAGCACAATCGCATCAAATTAACCTTTCAAAAATGGCCAACGTATGCGGATGTATTCATCGAATCTGATTCTTCTTTGATATTTGATGCAAAATCTTTTACTTCATTGGTTGAAACATGAATTTTGCTATTCAAGAAGACCCCAGTCGGTATTTGAATGATTTTTATTTGTCGTTGTCGGTAAATCACCGTTTTCCAAATGCTTTCGTATTCTACTTGTGAAACTCAGTAGCTCTGTCCGTTAAACCGATTTATCATTGATAGGGACATATTGGCAAACACTTTCCCTCTACCCTCTTTTCAAATTCCATCAGTTAAAAGCACCACATTATGAGTCCCAGTACTTCGTACGGTGATAATAGACCTGTGCCAAAATTGTTCAACGAATTGTTGGCAAACAATGTTTTCATCACAGAGTGAACAGAGGAAAATTGATAGGAGATTGTAATTGATTTTCATTTGTAAGTTTACTAGTGCCGAAGATGTACAAACAGTGGATTTGAGATTTGTCCTGACACGCCACCATTACGGTCCTTCAACCCATTTTCCTAGTTGCTAATCATAACAACATCGGTGCTCACTGTGCGAAATGCAACCGATTTACAGTGAAAGATAAACAAATGAAATGAGCTGTGCCATTGTTGTGTCTGTTTAAGAATAATTTAACCTAAATAACTAACAGAAACCGAGAGTGTGGCTGTTTTTAAAACGAAATTTCTGGGAAAAGCAAAATTGTGTTTAAGTTACACATATGAAGCGCAGACGTTGGTTAAATCTGGGAAAGTTTGAAAGTTTCGTATAATGTTATGAGCTCTGGAAGGTGGAGTTAAAAGGAAAAGAAATAAATTAGCGAAGAGAAAACATTCTCAGATATACAAGGAAACGTGCCATTCTTACGTAGAAAATGCAGTTACGTAAAGTTAGGTAAAGTAGGGTTATACAACACTTTTCTTGCGGATAATTCGAAATTGATTTTTTGACAATGGATCCAATTAGATCCATTTAGAAACTATAAATGTTGCTCTGACCCAAGCCTAAGGGTCTCAGGTTAATAAATTGCAATGTTAATTGTGAGATAGAGGCAGAGAATCTGGAAAATTGATTTGCTAAATTTCTTTTAAATTTTTTTTGTTGCAAACTTTACAGTCAGATGGACTGAAATTTCAGCATGATTTGCTTCAGCTGTTTTTCAGCTGATCCACACATGCAATCAAAGCTGTTTTTACTTGTTTATACGGTTGAAACTGCTACACGCACGCCCGTGGTAGTGATAAGACCGCATATAGAGTTATAGAGTTTTGATTGTTTGTGTGGATCAGCTGAAACAAATTCATTATGAAATTTTACTGCCTCTAACTGTAGCAAATTTATCAAATCATTTTTCCAAAAATAGGCCCTGGTTATCAACGACAGTTCCAGTGATAATATTTCTGAACAACCAGAAATCGTAAAAATATCTCAATTCGACGTCAATGAGGAACAAGATTTTTCTGTACCGGTTGTTAATGCCTATGACAGTTACATGTGTTCGAAAATCTACTTCTTCATCTGTTGTCCTTAACATAAAATCTACAAAATAGGGTAACGTGTCGCTTGTCATATTTCTATGATAAAAGTGTTAGAATCGGAGTTTTCCCAAAAACAAACCTCCTAAATTCTGCTGGAAACGACCCAGGGCGTAGATCCTCGTCGCATTCGTAACTTGACAGTTCTTATAGGATTTTATACATGCAACTGTCAAGTTACGAATTTTTAAGTTTCCACTCCACTCAACAAAAAAGTACTCCGTGAGAGAGCGAGCTGTCAAATAAACCAAGTAAAAATTGAAAGAATTCAATTTTGTCTCTCACACGGAGTACTTTTTTGGTAAGAGGAAATTAAGCATTAAAGTTACGAACGCTACGAGAATCTACGCCCAGAACGGATGAACTGATAAAAGTTACTGAACGTCGTAAAATCGTAAAATGTGAATCTAGAGGCCAAATTTTACGAAATATGTGCAGTCCGGTCCACCTAAAAAATCTGCGTAATTACTAGGAATGTCTTCCGTTCGAAAAGCCGGGGAGGATATTTTGAGAACGATTAATTTAACGTTTTTTTTTGGAATGTAACGGTATGTTCTCACGAGAAGCGAAAGCGAAAATGGGACACAGACAATCTGAGAAAAACACCGGATGTAGGATATGCTGTCATACATAAAATCGGTCGATTTGATTACTCCCCCGGCATTTAATTGTAGTCGCAGTACCGCAAAAATACTATTCTGTTAATCCGAAAAATGACAGTCCGAAATCGGAACCGCATCAACATTAATATTGGACTTTGTATTTGCGGCATTTTCATGCAAAACACACCACAGCGTAATCTTATTTACAATATTTACTTTTGACATTTCAATGCAACAATCCGCACATCTCTAACAATGGAAAAACAAAAAACACAGAAACGACGAAACAACAGAACGAAGAAACAAAAAAAAAACAAAAAAATGAAATGATAAATCCACCGAAAACCCATCCCAAACGACATAAACAGAAATTAAATTAAATAATTTGGTTCGAATGTGTCTTTTACCTTTGAAGAACTGTAATCGCCCACCTAACGAGGAACCATTATTATTTTGTTTACTGTTCGATGCCAACACACCATTTAAATTTAATTCTGTGGTTGAAGTTTTATCCAATTGATTCCTGCGATAGTTGAAACTGTGTAAAGCTGCATCATTTATTCCATTTCTGATTGATTCGCTCTCCTCTGTCATCTTTGCACATTTTGTTTCAAAAAATTATTTGAATTTTTTTGGTTTAAATATAAAATTGCAAAAAATTACGATGTAAATAGCATCATTTTGTTGGTTAATTTTTTTTTTATTATGGAAAAATTTAACCTTAAACCACTAATTTTTCGATTTTCTGACGTTTCACACACATTATTAGATTGGGATGTTTGGGATGTTATGGATATATGTATTAATTTCACTGTACCCGTACGTACGCGGGTCCTTTCACGAACGAAAATAATTAAACGCAAACTGAAGTGGCTACATAAAACTTCGTAAATTGTTTTTGTTTCCTACACTTGATGGAATCAAAAAAAAAAACGCACAGAAGACACCAAAAACATATGAGCGGACATACAAAACACTTTAAATTATAAATTGAACGACTGAAGCACTTCGTTTTCGGGCTATCAATAGTTTTGTCCGGCTACAAAATACAATTGTTTGCTACAAAATTGAATTGGGAAAATCATATGTTCACAATTAAAATCGCACGTTCACTGTTGAAATTTTGTGTTTCAATATTTTTTTTTTCTTCTTCTTCTCCTCTCTTGTAGTTTCCAAGTCAATCACCTGCTGACTCTAAACTGGATAATCACCGAAATAACTGAAAAACGTTTTTAGTTTGTTGTACAATTGAAGTCACACGGCTAATCACAATCATTTTAATTAACTTCCAGTTTTTACGCCACTACAAAGTAGTTTTTAATTCTTATTTTACCGGACTCTATATTAGATTATATCCCACCTATTCTCTTTGATTTCGTTCCATTTTCATCCGTTCCATTTAGTTTCGGCCATTTTAATTTCGAATTTCAAATGGACGAGCGCCACCTATTCGTATTGTCATTGTACTGTTATGCAACATTTTTGGGATTTGAAAAAAATTTTAAGCTGTTTTCGTTTCGTTTTGCCTCCATGTACTTGACATATGGCATTTCCGGAGCACATTGCTTGAAATGATAACTCTTACGTAAACGGAGGTAAAACGGATGACTCTGAGACCACCTTTATTATAAGCAAAGTTTAGATGCCTCCGTTGCATAGAACGTTGTATGAATATCGGTGCAACGGTTATTTGTGTATCTGTTTTGGACGATTGATTTTAGGCAATTTCGCGGATTGTAGGCCGAACGAAGTGAGGCTTACAAGCGAAAGTGCCTTAAATCAACCGTCCCAAACAGGTGCACATGTAAGTTTTCATGCAGAGGGCCGAAAACCCGAGAAAATTCGAAAAGTTGCCCTCATTTTCGGCCCCGAAGCATGAAAAGTATTTTGAATGCTTGCAAAGAGAACCGAAAATAAAAACTGTCAATTCGAGTGGCGAAGGTTACTTTCGCCCAACGCACTTCAAGCAAAAGTGATCATAGTCGACAGCTGCCAGATAGAGGGCTATTTCGTATGAGATGGTTTTTTACAGTTTTGTGATACACTTTCAAGTTTAAGTACCCTATTGAGAGCACCACTCATGCTTGAAGTGCGTTGTTTCGCCCCTCGAATTGACAGGTTCTCTATTTCTCAGGAGAGAATTGACAGGTTCTCTTAGCAAGCATACAAAACTCAATTCATCACACGGAAAAGTACTTTCGGAGTTTGTCCTTGTGATGTGAATGACAATTATTAAGCTCACCAGCCTAATATAGCCTAGGCTGAGACAGGTACGTTCCGAAAATAGATGCCGGGTAGCGTTTTTAGACGTCTACTACGTTAACTTTTATATCAGTGTGAAATAGTTATTTATGTAATAAGAATCGTATAAAATACCAGCATGCGATTCGCGTTTCATACAACGTTTTATCCAATTCAGTGAGCGAATTCCGCGCGCAACAAAAAATTTAAATTTCCATTGAAAAACAATCTAAAATCCATCACAGTACACCAAACACTACATTATTTTTTCCAAATTTGTTTACAGTGGAAAAATGTGTCCTATACACTGTCCAATTTCAGTACTCTATTTAGAGTACCAGGCATGCTTGAAGTGCGTTGACTGAATTCAAATTTGTGATCAAGTAGCCACAATTTTACATACGCGTGCTCGCTTGTATGTGAATGTATCAGTATATGACTGGTTAATGCAATTTGGGTGCGATAATATAGTACATTTGCGCTTGAAAACTAAAATGAGACGAAACCACAACACCACTAACAAAGAAATTACTCTGCAACCATTTCATAGGAACTGCGTCACGCTCCGTACGGGCATAATAAGAGATAATGATGGCCTAAATAAAACCCAATCCATTCCTGCATTGATAAAATTTGTATTTTACCGCCAAAAGCTTATCGTTTATCTTGCATTGTTTTCAGCGTTTTGTTTTTACAAAAGTGACAAACATCCCAGACGTATAAAAGTCAAGAGAGCGAGCGGTTGAAATCAGTCTGAGCAACTTAACGTGATTGTTGTGGATATTATTATCGAATAAAGTTGGATTCTTTGAACGAACTGCAATAAAAACGAATTATGGCCCTGCCACACAATATGAGTGACATACACACAATTAGACCGAAAATGCAATATTTCCATAGACTGTTATGATCAGAGCGAGAAAACCGAAGACTAGTTAATTAGAACTTGCCTTGGGATACTTGTCAAAGTATTTGCTTCTCTTTCAACATGTTACGTTGAGAGCGAGAGGACCGAATACCAGTTTATTATAAGTTGTCTTGGGGGTACTTGTCAAAATATTTCTTTCTCTTTCATCATAACACTCTACACATTTTGACAGAAACGTTAAGATGTTAGCAAAAAGTTGAAATCGATCCAATTTTTTCCAAATGTGAGCAAGCGGCACCAACTTTTTCATGTAAAATGTAAACAAACAAAATATTCCGAAATAAATGAATGTCGAATATTTAGACCCGTACGAAGTACTGGAATTGGAGTTTTTTTTTCAATATCTCGAGTAAATTTTGACCGAATTTGATGATTTTTTTTTGTTTGAAAGATATTAACGAATGTAAAGCGTCGGTACTATTCCCGGTCTCCTAACAAAATGGCTGCCGGCGGCCATATTGGATTTTATTAAAAGTGATATATCTTGGGAAAAATAGTACTTATAGAGTTTCTGTTAACATAGAAGTAATTGGTTAAGTGTGTGGGGTGTTTCAGGCATTTCATATATAATAGCATATTCATCTATAAAATGTTTATTTATAAGAAAATATAGGTAAATATAGCGGTATATAGCTGTTTAAATAGGAATTTGTTTGTATATGATAACAAGGCAAAGAGTGGATAATGTAAGTGATTTTAAAGGGCGAATAACTTTGCAGTAGAGAAGAGTATGAAGTTATAGAAATGAAGAGTTTCACATTAAAGGCTTTTGATACGAATAGGTTTTTCGTACGGGTCGGCGTTAGCTATGTTTTTATTTGCGATGAAGGGTCGATCTTAGTCAGGGCTGTATACTTGTCATGCAGATGCAGATACGTGGGTGCCACACGCAAAATTTGACAGTTTCGCACATTTTCGTAGTAGGTGGATTCTTAAGTGTCCACTTCACTCAACAAAAAGTACTCCGTGAGAGAGCAAACTGTCAAATAAACAAAGAAAAAATTGAAATAATTCAATTTTGTCTCTCACACGGAGTACTTTTTTGGTAAGAGGAAACTAAGCATTAAACATAGACTGAATTGTTATTGGGCCTTGGCCTGTTATTTGGTCTTTAAACGAAAATAAATAAATAAGTGTCCACTTCACTCAACAAAAAGTACTCCGTGAGAGAGCGAGCTGTCAAATAAACACAGAAAAATTGAAAAAAATTCAATTTTGTCTCTCACTCTTTTGGTAAGAGGAAGCTAAGCATTAAATTTGACATCTTCATAGTAGATGAATTGTTTTTTATGTTTTCCAGTGCATCTAATCAAATGACGATCTGCGTAACCTTTTCAAGTATACAGCCTTGGATCTTAGTAATTGCGCATTCTTGAACGGATAATTTTGTTTAGTCAATCCAACATGACTGAAGTGAAGGGAGACTTACGAAATTACACTCACACAACGACAAAACTCGTGTAAAATAGCTGTCAACAATTCAGAAGTATGGAAAATATGATGTGTACGTTTGTGTATGATTGTGGCAGGGCCATAAAACGCCGATTTTGATACTTTTTTTGTCTGGTCAAGTTGAATTTCCGTGTAGACACTGGCTGTAACCCCGTAAATTACCAATTAATTTGAGCAGCTGGTCTACCAGATAATATTCGTTAAATGCATCTAATTCTTTAATTAAATTAATTTTGTTTTGTAAAAACAAAATTGAAACGAATAGAACGATTCTTATGTTATGGAATTGCCAATTATCAAAATTCAAGATCATAAGAATGGTTCGGCTCGTTCCAATGATTTTGTTTTACAAAAGGAATCAGATTTTAATTAATTAATTTAGAGAACTAGAAGCATATTCGACATTAATGATTACACAGTATTGTACCGTCCGCCACCGGTTCGAAAACAGTTCGGTACGTTTGTGGTATTGTTGGTAATAATCTGAAAGGTATTACCGGTATTACCGGTATTCCACAGTTTGTGTATGGAATTTCAACCTAACAAAAACGAAAAATCTACCAAAAAATTGTGTTCGAAGTGTCATACGCCAGACATTATAATCAAATAAAGTTTGTCATTTGAAGTGACGTGGAACTGCCAAACTGAAATCAGAAATTAAATGTGTGATTCGTTCAAAAATTATTAGTTTTTGTGTGATGTATAAACAACGTTGCTGAATATCTGTAATACGAAATTGACAGACAATTGGTTTTCTCGTTGAAGTAAGTTAGAATTCAACGAAAATCGAAATTTTTGTAGTCGTAACCTATGAACTAAATACAACGAAAAATTTAATCAAACTTCCCTCGGATTCAATGAAACTGATCTCGTTTCCTTCCATTTGCCAATGAAAACTCGATCTACTTCTCCAACAACACAGCACTCAATTCATCAATAGAAGTGCTAATTTGTTCACACAAAAAAAAATATTTCCAGAACAGGATGACCACTTACGAGGAATACATTCAGCAAAATGAAGATCGAGACGGCATACGATTCACTTGGAATATGTGGCCGTCGAGTCGAATTGACGCCACCCGACTCGTCGTTCCATTGGGCTGTCTGTATCAACCGCTGAAAGAGCGCAACGATTTGCCCGTGATCAATTACGATCCGGTCGTTTGTCCACGAAGCAATTCATGCAAGGGCATTTTGAATCCAATGTGTCAGGTGGACTATCGTGCCAAGCTTTGGGTCTGTGTGTTTTGCAACCAACGCAATCCGGTGAGTCGAATTTTGGGCTTAAATTATTGATTTTTGGGGAGGGGTGTCGATACGAATTCTGCAGACATTCTTTGTTGTGACATTGAACACGTAGTCACGTCGTAGACTGACTCATACAAAAATATTTAACCTTCGTCCCGCAACACTCTTTCTAACAATTGTTCAATGCACAACAGTTCCCACCGCAATATGCTGCTATTACCGAAACGCATCAACCGGCGGAACTAATCCCCGGTTTCAGTACCATTGAATATACTTTGACGAAAGCGCCGAGCCTACCGCCCGTATTCTTGCTGGTTGTGGATACATGTATGGACGATGAAGAGCTGAGCGCTTTGAAGGATTCATTGCAAATGTCGCTCAGTCTGTTGCCGCCGAACGCACTCATCGGCCTGATAACCTTCGGCAAAATGATTCAGGTGCACGAATTGGGCACGGAAGGTTGTTCGAAAAGCTATGTCTTTCGTGGCACCAAAGACCTGACGGCCAAACAGATACAGGACATGCTGGGCATCGGTCGTGGACCAGCCAATCCGAATCAGCAACAACAGCAGATGCCGAGAGGTGGTCCGGGTCCGATTCCAGCAGCGAATCGATTCTTGCAACCGATCCACAAGTGTGACATGGCGCTGACTGACTTGTTGGGTGAACTGTAAGTACTGCCATTGATACCAAACGAACAACATCTCTCTTGACGACTGCAACTCTTTCAGTCAGCGAGATCCATGGCCAGTGCCACAAGGTAAACGATATCTGCGATCGACGGGAGCAGCACTTTCGATTGCTGTTGGCTTACTCGAATGTACCTATCCGAATACGGGAGCGAGAATTATGACGTTCGTCGGTGGTCCATGTTCCCAAGGTCCCGGTCAAGTTGTCAACGATGAGCTGAAAGAACCAATCCGATCGCATCACGACATTCACAAGGACAACGCCAAGTACATGAAGAAAGCCATCAAGCATTACGATGCATTGGCATTGCGAACGGCCACCAATGGACATTGCATCGACATCTATTCGTGCGCCCTGGACCAGACAGGACTGCTGGAAATGAAACAATGTTGCAATTCGACTGGTGGTCACATGGTGATGGGAGATTCGTTTAATTCGTCGCTGTTCAAGCAGACCTTCCAGAGGGTGTTTGCCAGAGACAGCAGTGGCAATCTGAAAATCGCTTTTAATGCAACGGTTGAGGTGAAATGTTCGAGAGAATTGAAAATCGAGGGCGGAATCGGTTCGTGTGTATCGCTAAATGTGAAGAACAGTTCTGTGTCGGACACTGAAGTTGGCATGGGCAATACGGTTCAATGGAAGCTGTGCACATTGAACCCGAATTCGACGATGGCTTTCTTTTTCGAAGTTGTCAATCAGCATGCGGCACCGATACCGCAAGGTGGCCGAGGTTGCATTCAATTTATTACTCAATATCAGCATTCAAGTGGCCAAAGACGCATCAGAGTCACGACAGTTGCGAGAAAGTAAGTTTCTTGTTCATCGAATCACTCAAAAAGACCGTGTCGTTTACGTTGACTGTTTTTAATTAGCTGGGCCGATGCCACGTCCAATTTGCATCACATTAGTGCTGGATTCGATCAGGAGGCAGCTGCTGTTCTAATGTCCAGAATGGTCGTTTACAAAGCCGAATCAGATGACGGTCCTGATGTGCTCAGATGGGTGGACAGAATGTTGATCAGATTGGTAAGATTATAAGCAAAATCCACCGGCATGGCAGTCTGAGTGACTCCTTCTCTCGATTTCAGTGTCAGAAATTCGGCGAATATAGCAAGGACGATCCGAACAGTTTCCGGTTGGCAGAGAATTTCAGTCTCTATCCGCAGTTCATGTATCACTTGCGTCGTTCGCAATTTTTGCAAGTTTTCAACAATTCACCGGATGAGACGACATTCTATCGGTAAGAGAGATGGCGAAAGATGTGCCAGCGCAGCGTAACGATCTATAACCAAGCACGAATGTCTTCTTACAGTCATATGTTAATGAGAGAAGATCTTACGCAGTCGTTGATCATGATCCAGCCGATATTGTACAGCTATTCATTCAACGGTCCACCGGAACCAGTGTTGCTGGACACATCGTCGATACAGCCGGATCGCATACTTCTGATGGACACATTTTTCCAAATATTAATTTTCCACGGCGAAACGATCGCACAGTGGCGAGCGCTGAAGTATCAGGACATGCCCGAATACGAGAATTTCAAGCAATTGCTTCAAGTATGAGCGGAATCATTACAATTGGATGATCAATTTTCTAAGTTTTTCTTTTCTCTTCCTTTCTTTCATTTCCATCAGGCACCGGTCGATGATGCACAAGAAATCCTGCAAACTCGCTTCCCCATGCCAAGGTACATCGATACTGAACAGGGCGGTTCGCAAGCACGATTCTTACTGTCGAAAGTGAATCCCTCACAGACACACAACAATATGTACGCGTACGGTCAGGTAAGCATAGTGTTTGCGGTGGAACGCGTTTCTCTTTTTTTCCTTTAATTTTAATTTTCGATTTTATTTTTTCATTTTGATGCAGCCCATGATTAGTTCGAGCTCGGTATACAATTTTTGTTTTTTTTTTTTTTTGCCTTGGTTCTACTCTGTGGAACCACCTGCTTTCACTATCCGTTGCTTTTAATGATTTTTTTTTTAACGAAGAAAAAACTGATTTCTGTTTTACTATAAGGAAATGTACATTTTACTAAAAACCGATCGCGTTGCACTCGAGACGTGACCAACTTTACTACCGTCGGTTGATTTATCCCGTGTTCAATTTGAAATTTTGATGGAAAATTCAAACAAATATTCGATTAACATAAGTGTCAGCTGGTCACCTCTTGAGTGGAACTCTGTGTAAAAACCGTAATGTTATCTCATGTCGTTGAAACCGATTTTCTTTGATTCTTTTTTTTTGTCTGTACAGAATAGATGGGAGTATAAGATAAAGTACAAAGAAGCTCGATACCCCTCATGTCACGGCGCCGGCACTGGCCCAAAGTCAAAAAATATTTCGAAAATACGAAAAACATCTCTCATTTGTCAGTCAGATTTTTAAGCAGGTCTTGTTTAGAGTCAATCGAAAGGTAATTTCAGTGACTTTCAAACGAGCCCCGACTTGCTACGTTTCGACTTCACTGTGTACTTTTATAGCCGTTCAAAGTCAGAGGTTTAACATCCGAAAATTATCATTGAAGTCCACTTGCAGTGACAAATATGGTCAAATTTGATGTCACTTGAAAGCTATGAAAATTACCGTATTTGATGATCATATTTGTCACTGCAACTGGACCTGAAAAATAATTTTCGGATATTATGCCTCTGACTTTGAACGGCCATAAAAGTACGCACGGAAGTCAAAGCGTAGCAATATGGAACTCGTTTCAAAGCCACTGAAATTACGTTTCGACTGGCACTAAACATGACCTGCTTTAAAACTCTTTGTTCTGACTGACAAATGGGGACTTTATCGTATTTTCAAAATATTTTTTTACTTCAAGCCAGTGCCGGCGCCGTGACGTGATGTTTATATAACTACTTTGTACTCTATCTTATACTCTCATCTATTCCTTACTCAACAAAAAAAAGAATCACGAAAATCTGTTGATTTTTCCCTGAGATTCTTCTCAAGCCGTTTTTTCGGATTTTTGAAACACTGTGGCGGTCGTGAAAACGTAGATTATGAATCATAGATTTGAAAATGGGAAACTCGTCGACTGTTTAATAGGGGATGGTCCATCCTGCGGAGCGCGAGAAAGAGTGGTTCACAAAAAATTCTAGTGATCGATAGACCCTGGAAATCCACTTTTCAGACAATGGTCTGGAACAACTTGATAAAGAGAATAAAAATATTCATTCAACTTCTGGGGCCCTATTTTCAATATATTTTTGAGAGACGAGATTTTCTAAGCTTAGAACATTTTCTCACATATTCGGAAAAAAAATAGAATTTTATAGTTTTCGTCGTAAGTTTTTGGTGAGAAAATTTCTCCACAGGTTTTTGTACGGGAGAAAAGCTCTCGCATACGATATTTTGACATTCATTAAACTTTTTCAATTGATGTTGCCACAATAAAGTACTTTTCATCCTGGAATAACAAAAACGTCACATTCATTCACTAAATTTAGTACCAAAAGAGCAACATTGTCCCACACTTTTTTCTCTCACTTTTCATTACCGCTTATGTCATTTTCGATCCTATCTCTATTCTTTTCCAGATGTGTTATGTACTTACTATAAGAAATAAAAATTCTACACATGCGATATCACATGCGATCTGGCATTAGATTTTGTGATATCGAATGCCATCTCGCATGCGGTATACCTACCAGTTGTTCGTCTATAGAGATCGCAGCTGAATATGGCGTTCGAGTCTGTGTTATGTTTTGTTCGGAATGTGACTTTGGTACTCCAGGATGAAATAGTTATTTACGTATCTGTTGTGGACGTTAAATTTTAGGAAATTTCGCGAGTTGTAGCTCGAACGAAGTGAGGGCGACAAGAGAAAGTGCCTACAATCTACCGTCGACAACAGATGCGTATACAATTTTTCAAGCTGAGGGCCTAAATTACGAGAAAAATTACTTGGGCGTTGTATACGACCGACAAAGTAATTGGAAAACTTTAAAACCCTTCATTTCATCTATTTGATCGCTTAGGGTTCTCTTAGCGATTGTGCTGGCTTTTGTCTTCGTGTTTTTATGCATATCGGTCTAGATCTATGAAATGTAAAATTAAAGTGGAAATGCGAAGATAATTTGATCAACTCAACTCTCTTCCATTGAGAATAGGGTCCCAGAGTGGCGAAAGATTAAAAACTGAAATGTTCGAGTAGTGGTACGTTCGGACATTCTCACCTTCACCAAAAACAGTTTTTAAGATATTTTCGTCCCTGTTCCTGGATATTTCTACTCTGCACAATCCACGCTATCGTAATAAAATTAAAAAAGTCCAATTTGCTGTTAAAATCGATCATCGGGATCTTCGGTCACATACCAAGTTTTTCAAGTTTTTTTAAAACTTTTTCCACACTTTTTCCATTGTATTATGATAGCGTGGACTGTGCAGAGTAGAAATGATAGAAAACGGGACGAAAATATCACAAAATTTTTTTGTGGTGAAGCTAAGAATGGTCGAACGGACAACTCTAAAATTTTCTGTTTTTAAAGGTTTTCTGAGTCTATGGACCACTACAATTTATTGTGAACCGGTCTCTTTCGTGTTCCGCAGATTCGGCCACCCCGAATGATTTTTCAATATGCTTTGAGCCACTCATATTCCAATCAAATTTCAATGAATAGACTAAAATATGTGAAGAAACCTAGGCAGAAAACCAGCAAATATTCCAGTTGATCATTTTCCAAGCCCCATCCAATGATTTTCAAAAACAATCGTTCTCCAATTGCAAACGTTTCTTTTTGTGTAATAATCCATCGTCACAAACTTTGTTTATCTATTTTTCTGCGAAAATATTCTAAAATAACGTTGGTTGTCGGTAGCAGGAAATGATAACATTGTGTGATACCATCTGTGTAAAAATTTTGTACATTTACGTCGTTGTGTCGAATACTTTAATATTAATGCAATGACAATATAATCATAACACGTCTTTCATCGACTCGTTCATCATGTCATTGAAAATTATTTAAATTTTAAACATGTGTGTTCGATTCATTAGTGTTCCATTCGATCCTGTGCTCATTTAACCATAAAATGTTTAAAGGATGTCCATAGCCTAGCGATTCACCGGCTATAGATTGAACATACCGAACCACAGTCCTCGACTGAAGATAAACCAAACGACATTTAGAGACTAAAACATTTCAACGATGACCGGGGATGATTGGAAATTTTCTTACGGAAAATTGTCGAAATTTAACGAAACTTATCGAAATTTAACGAAAACTAATCGAAAAAAAATTCGTTAAATTTTCAGTATTATTTCGGCAATTTTCCGTAATTTCTGTAAATGAAATTCCCGCACGATGACTATGCTGAGCTGATTCTATCGAAATATTCACCACTAAGAATTTTGGTTACCGAATTTACTGCTGATTTAGATACAATTGTTAAAAGTTTTCTATGTGCCGAATGAGCACCAGCTGATCTACTAACACACACTTATTGTATGATAAACAATCAAAACACATTCTTCACAATGTGTTTACTTAATTCATATGTGTTATGTGCGCGTATAGATGACGTTAACGTAGAAAGAGCACCGTGTGTAGGTTGTCTTTGAATTGTTTACAATACAAAGTGCTTTTGTTTGTACACCAGCTGGTGATATTCAGCTGGTGCTTATCCTGCACATAGGAAACTTTTAGCAATTGTATCATTGTAAAGTTAACGAAAAATTTCTTTTGTTTTCAGCTCTTTTCGCATTATCAATTACGAAATTTTGCAGCAAATGCAAGATCGACAATGCGAAAAGAGCTGAAAACAAAAGAAATTTTTCGTTAACTTTGCATTGCTATATAAATCAGCAGTTAGTCACTACTTCACTACTTCACTTATACTTCTTTTCATCTAATTTTTAAATTAACTCGGGGCTATTGGTGAACTGGTGCAATTTCGTTACAACCATCACAAAACACACAACGATCACAATTTCTCGAATATTTACGCAAACTCAATTTGGAATTCCATTTTTTTTTGCAGGATGGCGGCGCTCCAGTCCTAACCGATGATGTTTCACTGCAAGTGTTTATGGAACATCTGAAAAAGCTGGCGGTCTCATCGACCACTTAGACCATATTTTATATTTTATTTTTTACGGTATTTGTTGCAATTGATAATTTGCTGCTATTCCTGCAATAGAAGATAATAAAAAAGAGAAAAAACGAAATATTCAGGATCCCATAAACCACAATGGCTAAAGAAAAGTGTTTCCATTTTCGCAGGTGCGTTCTTTGTACTAGAAATTCAATTTTCGCATCATAATTTTTGTTAACAGAATAGTTACGTTGTTGTCACTGTTGTCATTGTGGGTGGGTGGCTATAAAAATATTCTTTTCCTTGTGTATTCGAATAAAATAAAAATTAATGGAAAATAGACAAAGGATTCAAAACCAATTACAGGACTGGGACTTAATTTTTTAAAAAATTTTCAGAAATTTGTCGAAGTTTTATCGAATGAAAGAAAGAAAAGAAAATGCCCAAAAATGGGTCCTGACCAATTATAGCTACAGAAGTGAAATCACCGACGTTTCTTTTCTTTTCGGCTTTTCAATAACAAACGGGAAAAATCAATTTTGTATGGTAGTGAATTAAATTCAGTAAATATTCGGTAAAATAGACACTTCACTTATTCATCTTTAGAGCTCGTTCAGGAACTCTTCGTTAAGTTTCACTGGAGACGATTTTGACACTTCTTTCATATAAAATATGTCAAAATCTTTACTTTGGGTAACGAATTATTAGTTCCTGAACGAGCTCTTATATATTTACAAGAGAAAGAGATAAAATAGAATGTTTCGATTATAAAAAAAATGGATGTTGAGAGAAAGAGAGAGAGAGAGAGTGAGTAATGAAAGACAATGCATAAAATATTGTAAAAAAGAAAAGAAATTAAAAACGAAATTAAATAAAAAGTATTCTCTATAAAGATTGGCCCGTTTCCTTACAAATCCTAAGTTCTCTGAAGTCTTTCACACCATTTTCAATACTATCAAAATCTACCGATATTTATCCGACGTTGCTTCAACGAAAACAAGGGTTACTTTTGAATAAAGTAAAAAGTATGGTTTCCAGTCAACAAAAAGCTTTCCATGAGACAGCCGTGAGAGAGCGAGGTGTCAAGAAAACAAAGCAAAAAAAAATCGTTTCTGTCTATCTCACGGGAGTACTTTTTTGGTAGGTGGAAATCAAGCAAATCAATGGAGAATGAACTAACGATACTATGTACCTGCAAAATTGAGGGAGTTTCTCGAAAAAAGAAAAATACTTTCCAGCTACGTTTCCAGACATTTCTTCGTACTCTTTACTACTTAAATGATTTCGTTACATGGGACTGACGGATAACCTATTTGATAAAGAAACAATTCATCAGATGCAAGATACAGTTAGAGGCAACGAAATTTCAGCATGAATTTGCTTCAGCTGTTTTTCACCTGAACCACACAAACAATGAACGGTTGATACGATTTTACCATTACCATTGCCATATGCGTGCTTGTAGCAGTTCCAACTGTATAAGCAAGTAAAAACAGTTTTTATTTTTGATTGTGTGTGTGGAGTGGATCAGCTGCTGAAGCAAATTCATGCTGAACTTTTACTGCCTCTCACTGTACGAACCACCACATTTCAGATTAAGTTAGTAAAAGCAACTCTCAAAATATACGAATCACCTTTCACCCCCACCCGCAAGTTGGAAAGACTGAAATAAGACAAAAAAGCGAAGCGACATATAGAATTAAGGCCACACGCTGTCAAAAAAAAACATTCCGTTTTGTCAGCGTTTTACCTCCGTTTACGTAAGCCACGCCACTTTTCTATTGTTAAAAACGACCTGCCAAGTATAGAGGCAATGTGTTTGAGGCAAAACTGCATGCTATTTTGACCAAGGCTGTAAACTTTGGGGCCTCCCCAAAGTGTACACTGTACAGCCTTGTTTTTGACTTCGATTACAGCTTTAGGTTTGATTTCCACTTACCAAAAAGTAAAGTACTCCGTTTGAGAGACAGAATTGAAATTTTTCAATTTTTGTTGACAGTTTGCTCTCTAACGACTCTCACACGGAGTACTTAAGGTGGCCTCAGGTGTCGTCCATTTTCATTCCGTTTTGCCTCCGTGTACGTGACAGTTGTCATTTCAAACCAAGGCTGTAAAGTTTACAGTGTAAACTCGGGGCCCCAAAGTTTACAGCCTTGATTTCAAACAATATGCTCTGTTGGATGAAATACCAACTGTCATGTGCATGGAGGCAAAACGGAATGAAAACGAATGACTGTGAATTCAGACTTAGCTCTGCCTTCGTATACATTTTAAAGCTGGATGAGGAAACGTTCTAAAACGTTAAAAGCTGTCAGAAGAGGTGACAGAGAAGGATAAGCTATGTCTGAATTTACAATCACCCGTCTTCATTCCATTTTGTCTCCGTGTAGACAATAGAGAATATTGTTTGAAATGATAACAGTCACTTACATGGAGGCAAAACGGAATGAAAACGGAGGACTATGTGTGAGGCCACCTTAAATATACTGAATATAAACAAAATCTGGAAGTTAGTGACTGTACACCAAACATTTTGAACTATACTCCACATACGCCATCTGATATTGACATCTGTTCGTGACAACAAGAATGGTGTACATGGTGTAAAAGAACTAAATATTCACCAAACTGACAGCACTGCGTAAAATTTATCTTTCATGGGGGTCAAAAGCACTTTGACAAAACGTCAAAATTCTGACTAATATCGTTTGGGTGTGTGCAAAAGATACCAAGTTTTCTTTTCTCATATTTTACCGACAAAATAACAATAATTTCCATATCCTTTCCAGCCAAAATCATTTTTCAACTACTTGAGCAATGGCAGCAACGCTAAAACCATATTTAACAGCAGTCCGGCACACACTGACCGCTGCGATGTGCCTAACTAACTTCTCGTCACAAGTGGTGGAACGGCACAATAAACCCGAAGTGGAAGTGAGAAGTAGCAAGGAATTGCTACTGAATCCGGTGGTCATATCGAGAAATGAAAAGGAGCGTGTCCTAATCGAAACTAGCGTCAATTCCGTACGGATTAGCATTGCTGTGAAACAGGCCGACGAGATCGAGAAAATTTTGTGTCACAAATTCACCCGATTTATGATGATGCGTGCGGAAAACTTTATCGTGCTGCGACGTAAACCGATCGACGGATACGACATTAGCTTTCTGATTACCAATTTTCACACCGAACAAATGTACAAACATAAGCTGGTGGATTTTGTGATTCATTTTATGGAAGAAATTGATAAGGAAATCAGTGAAATGAAATTGGCCGTCAATGCCAGAGCCAGAATTTGTTCCGAGGAGTTTTTGAAGCGATTTTAAATGAACGCGACAGAGTGGAATGAAGTGTTTTATAAACTTTTTATTAATTATTTTCCTTCTTTCTCTATTTTTTTTTTTCTAACGGTTGATTTGAAAGTATTTACGATTTAGTTCTAAGTAAATAAAAATAAATGAGAAAACATACGGGAAGAGTCACAACAACAAACAAACAAAAACAAACAAACAAAGTATTCCATTTGAGACATTCTTGTTCTAAAATAAAGTTGTAGTCAATTCCAACACACGTTTGATGTTTCACTTATCGAATTAATAAACTAATCGGGGATGAACAGTGAGCAGTTTGAAGATCATCTATTGACATTTATCAATGTAAAACTGTGTAAAATTATGGTTGGTCAAAGTGGAGGTATGGAATAATGTACTGGTTTTATGGTGATGTGACATTTCTACAGTGTGATCATCGTCCTGCACGATAATATCGCCCAGAATACTATCGCTCAGAGATGATTTATTGATCGAAAAAGCGATTATTAGAGAGTTTGCGCAGATGACGTATAGGCTATAAGTCAACTTATAAATCCGAATTTATAAGTTATAAGTCGACTAATTTTAAAGTAAAGGTTTTGAGTTCATACGATTATAGGTCAAAAGATTATAAGGCGTAAGTTCTAGAGATGGTGACCTGGTGGACCATGTAAATTAACAAATCTTTAGGAACCACTATAAGGTCGATTCAATAATCCCAAAAATCTATAAATTAACCCACAGAAACCTCAAAAACGTATCAAAATTCTGATGTTCTTTAGCTGAGAAGAGTTTAAGAACGGTGGAGGAGTAAAATGTTATCGTCATTCTTCCTGATTTGACCTCAACAGAGAGATGCTAATATAACGACTGGGTCGTTCCGTCGAAACGACCCAGTCGTCAAATTAGCATCTCTCTGGACCTCAGTAATAGACTTGCTGAAGAAATTTCTTCCTGGCTAACCATTCTAATTAGCTATGTCCTCGGCTATGTCTTAGGATCATAAATTTTTCTATTACATTGCAGAGATGTGTTGCATGAACTCAGATGCTGAGGTCAGATCAGGAAGAATAGCGAAAACATTTTACTATTCAACCGCTCCTCAAGAACTACAGGATTTTTCAGGTTTCTGTGGATAGAGTAGATTCCTCGTTCAAGACACGTGGCTACAGTACTTTTATGGATTTTTGGGATTATTGAGTCAACTTTACATTGTCTCCTAAAGATTTGTTACAAAATCTCTAAAACTTTTGACTTATAAACTATTGACCTAGAAATTTATAAACTTCCTTTACTTTATAACTTATAATTGACTGACTTATAGTTTATACGTCATTTGAACAATCTCTCTTTTATTGCCCAAAACACGACATTATCACACAGAAAGAGATAATATCAACATCTGGGTATCGCCCAGAAATTGTCACCCAGGGTTCACAATTTTGTCGACGATATTATCATCTTCTGGATGATATTATTGCACCGCATGCATAATGTCACCCAGAAGTGTGATTTTTCATTTATTCAATAATAATAGTCCTTCTTGACTTTTATACATTTTAACATGCCATTATCGACCACAGCACGAAAACTAGAGATTTCGCCCTATTTCAATGATACAAAGCAAAAACTCTAGGCGAATAATATTGTCCAGGGCGATATTATCGTACACCATCGAACAAAATGACCCAGTACATGATATTATCGCTTTTCTCGTATACAAAATTGTATTGGATAATTTCTGGGTGATATTATCGTCTGGGAAATGTTACGTCTTCTGGTTTGATTGGAATGACAACCAACTCCTCTCAAATAAATAATACAATCGCTAAAAGGAACTGCTGTCCATATGTTATTTTACACCAGCTGGTCACATACAATTACAAATGGGACCAGCTGGTGCAAAATAACGTATACACATCAGTTTGTTTTAGCGATTGTAGTCGATTCCGAAGTCCACAAAAAATTCTAGTGGTTCATAGACCCGAAAAACCACGTTTCAGGCCACTTAAGGTGGCGAAAAATCAAATACTGAAAATTTGCGAGAATGTTGGACCATTCTCAACTTCGACAATCGACAATAAAACAGCTTTAAGATATTTTCATCCAACGCACTTCATGCAAAAGTGCTATTAATGACAGCTGCCAAATAGAGTACTATTTCGTATGAAATTTTATCCCCACTCTTTTTACAGTGTAAATTTTTGTATGGAGCACTGTCAAGTTTCAGTAGTACCCTATTTAGGGTACCACTTTTGCTTGCTTGAAGTGCGTTGTTTCACCCCGTTTTTTTCTACCATGAAATGTCAACGCTATCACAATAAAATGAAAAAAGTTTGAAAAAAGTAAAAACTTAACTTTGGTATGTGACCAAAGATCCCGCTGGTAGATCTTCAGAACTTCAATAATTCAAAAATATAGTCGAGTTAATTTGAAAGCATTTCAAACCGAAAAACTTTAAATCCTGGAGTTTAGAAATATCGAATTTTTTCGAGAAGGAAAATCCTCTCCCACCATTCGCATGTTTTCTCTCATATTTTCCGTCTTTTCGACCATATTTCCTTAATTCACTCATAATTTACCTTCAACCGTTTCAGTCATTCGCCCATATTTCCCTTCATTCGCTCTTGTTGTTTCCTCCTCGAATTTTTCAATTTCTTTGTCCTAATTAAAATACCGAAAGTGAAATTGATGTAAATCTCTGACCAATTTTTTCACTACACTGGATTTACTACAATGTGCAATTCTCGGCATACAATAGGAAATGTCCGAGGTTTTGAGCGGTCATGAGTCCTTTTTTTCAAACAGGTTTGTGTACCCGTATCAGATGTCCGTTTAGATCGATAACCCTGGGACGAACTAAGCTCTACTAGATTTCCAATTAAATGTTCATACTAGTCATCCTAAAAATACGGTATAAATACGCATGCATTTCACACAATCAGCGCATTCAGTTCACAGCTCTTAATCAATCATCAAACGCGAACTTTCAACAAAAACATTCCAAACAATTCGGAAATACTATAATTGGTCCAGCACAACACAGCCCAAAACGCAAAACAATCCAAATGATCATGTGTCTAACAATCCACACAAATCCTAAATGGTACGAGCCGAAACAACCCGAACACAAATAATCCGACTTACCCATAAATACGAGCGAACATTCACAAAATTGCTCATTCTTTCTCGAACAGCCGTCCTATCAACAGCTCCGACATGGCATTTTAACTGCAACCAAACGAATACAAATTATTCTTTTTCTCTACATTTGCTTTTCACGTTTAACAAGTCCTTACGTGTTATGCTCACAACTTACATACCACATCGGCTCGCCGAACAGCGATTACAACATTATACGAAATAAATTTTGCTTTTATGCACTTTCCTTCATTATACTTTCATTGCAATGAACGGACATTATATAACGAATATCACGGAATATCGAATGCATTTCTGAACGACATTTTTCTTATTATTCGCTAAACATATCCATGACAAATCAAGTATATAGCGAAGTTCTTCACCCATGCACTTTCTGAAACGATGGAAGATGCATGCAAACATTTAACAAAAACAGTCGGACGCATCGAATACGAGCTGGCATTGAGTAGTATGGAAGCAAAAGACTTCGACGAAGGCATTAAGTTGTATAAATTGGCTGCCAGTCATGGTAACGCAAACGCTCTGTACAATTTGGGCGTTCATTTCCAGCTCGGACTTGGCGTTGAGAAAAATGTGAGATTTGCGCATGAATGCTTCAAGCGGGCAGCCTCATTGGGCCATGTCAAAGCGATGCACAATCAAATGAAAAATGAAGAGGGCTTCAAACGTAAAACGGCTGTCGGGCGCTTTTCTCAGCGAAGTGAGTGAAGCTGCGGGTTGGCGTAAACATTTTGCGTTTGGTAATTGAATCGCAGCGGAGATACAGCTCGATAACGGGCTGTAACGTGAGGCAATGAAGGCATCAGAATAGCTTCGGTTATTTATACTTTAAGATTGACGAATTTAGGTTAATTTTGCGTGTAAGGTAAAGTAGGAAACATCAAATAAAGAAATTCGAACGGAATTTCATTTGTTCATTATCATCTCTCGCTGAAGGTAGACCATACACTCCAGAGGAAAATTGAAAATCGGTTTCTGTTCAACAAAATGTTTATATTTCGATAGTCCTACACTGATACAATTCCCAGTTGTAATGCATCGCGATTAAAGATAAACGAATCGACCAGTTTCGATTCCAACGTACCGATTGCCCGTTCAGCTATTTGGCTGGCCATTTTCGGATCACCTTGTTTGAGTTCGAATTTAATTAAATCCAGCCACACGTCAATGTTGTTTCGTCCGTAGTTGCGGCTCGCCGATTCCAGACATTTTCGCCAATTGTTCAGGTCGGGTACAATCTGTGTGTGTGATGGAAAGGGAAAAAATTATTTACTTCGTGTCGATGGGTCATCTTTGCGTTTTGTTACCTGCAGCGATTCCAACTCAACCATTTTGCTGTACATTTCCAAGCATGGGAACCCTTTGCACGCATTGTTAAAGAATTTCCGCGTTTCCTTCATTCCGAACAGTACGGTCACATTCTCCATTGCATCGACTTTTAGAAATCGAAAATTCTCGTGCGGTTGAATCGTAATCTTGTCGAATAGGTCCTTCAGTTTCTTTGTACCATTCACCTTCTCATCCAATGTCAACAGGTATTTCATGTACAAACCCCATATGGGCGGTGAGTCGTTGCCGAGTTTGTGGCGCGACTTTTCGAAAACTTGCACAATTCTCTGGTCGTCTTTGGCCTGAATGTAAAATCTCATTTTCGATTCCCACAACGTCACCGACATCGGATACATGGTGAGACTGTCGTCAATTATGTTCAAAATTAGACTGTCTGCCGCACCCGTCGCATAAAGGATGTCAATGTAATGAATGCAAAGCGGTTCGCTCATTTTCTTCGCATGGAATGCAGCCTTGAGTGCGCAACCGAGAACACTGCGCTTCAGTATGGGAAGTGACTTGATGTTCTCGTTCAGCTCGAGCACCGTATTCAGATAGTATGACCACATCTTCTCGGTGTTTATCTGGGGAGGAAGAGGATTCACATTAAGTTTGCCATCACAAAACGAAGATCTGTTGCTGGTATACGTACCTTTGATAGCGCACCTTCGTACACTTTGACACAGCGCTTTATGTTCAGCTTTTGTGATTTTCCTTCCGCATCGACCTTTTGGTCCAGCAGCTGGTTCTGTGCTTCGTCGAGTGTCAATTGACCACGCAGTTCTCTTTGAGCCAAAAAGTGCCAGAACAGTTCTTCCTTTATATGTTCGTCGTGCACATCCTTCAACACCATTAACTGCAAGTCCCTTGTGAACGGAAACTTTTCCAACAGATCCAACACTGCAGCTTTGAATGTAAGTAGTCTTTCGGCCGGAACACTGTTGTCGTTGCGGAGACTTTTGATGGCATTCGTGTACAGCAATGTCACATTGCCGGTGACGTCCGTTTCGGACAGTTCACGCTCGTTGGCCAATTCAATGTCCAAAAATTCGAAATGCAAATCTTCACTGGTCGGATGCTTCATCAGTGCTCTCATCAGCAGATTTCGCACTTTCGTTTCATTCGATCGTATCGCCCGTTCCCATTTGATGTATTTCAGCCAGTTTTCGACATGGTGCCCGTGATGCAGTATCGTATTGTCCAGCACAGCCGACACTTCCGCATTGTCGGCCCTGGACAGTGTCGATGTTATGAAGACAAAGTAGTCGTCCCACAACGATTTTCGATTCGGAAAGCGATGTGTAGACTGATTGTACAGGCCCTTGATACGTTGGCCGATGAAATTGATCAGCTTGTGCTCCTTGGCATTACGTTCGTTGACCAGCCGGAGTAAAGAACGTTCGTAGCGAATGTAATCCAAATAGTCGACGATTTCTTTATGCGGCCGGGCGAGCTTGTATTCGAACTGTTCGCGTTTCTTGATGATGGTACTGTCGAAAGGAATTTATTGTTATTAGGGACTGCAAACATGACATTCACCTCCACTCACTTTATTTCATCATTTTCAAACAGTTTCGTGATCCGCATCTGTTCGTATTCACGAATGGACTGCTCCATTCGCATTTCCACTCTTTCCGACATTTTACTGCGTTGATTTGTTACGGAGAAATAAACAAAAATCCAGCGAAATTTCAAGTAAAAATTGATTTGGTGATACAGCACCTTGTAGCACGTGTAAATCTTAATGTTATTAAATACAAAATCCGTCACATCGCTCTGTCACGGCTCCCACTATCAATTTTGACATTTCTTTGACAGCCGGCTGTGCCGACGTTGGGAGCCGACGTTAAAAGTTTAAATTTAAAAATTTTAATGAGCAGAATAGATTAAGGTTAGCTTGTTTAGTTTGTGTTTATTATATAGGTGGAAGCAGGGGGTATAATGTACTAATGCACGTGTGCCCACTTGTAAAAATGAAAAATCCAAACCCACCGGTGGCGACTCTTTTCATGAATGAATAATAAAAGAACAAAATGTTTACTCTATATCAGTGTGAAGTGAAGATCAAAGTATGCAAATGCGCTGTTGCGCACGGATCCCTACTTTCAGGTGAATTCGATTCCATACAAAGTAAGCAGGTGAAACAACACTACTCACAAGAAAAGATGATGATGGCAACATTACAAAAATCAATTCACCTGAAAGTTAAGGATCCAAAAAACCTCTGATCCACATTACCGTCAGTGTTTACATACTTTTGTGAAAACTCCTTTCACAGCCTGTACTTCAGTACTTCATACTCTGCGCTCCATTTCAGGTGATATAACTTCACTCTAATAAAATATCCATTAAATGTCTTAGCAGTGAAGTTGGTTCACAAAGAAATAGAGCGCTGACATTAGTAATTTCATGACGAAATGTGACAGAATTCTTAGAAAATCTATGTATTGCATTTGATCGCCAGTTTCCAAGCATCGTTTCCCTATATGCATGCGCATCATTATTTCTGTTTTCAATGCTGAGTCATAGTAACGGCGTTGTAAATATTCTTCGGAAAATTCACGCCGTAAGTGTGCCTAAAATTTGAATTTTAAATGAACGTTTCGATGTCTCTTTTAGAGACGTTTTCTTTATTGTCAAGAAATAAGCGTCAGTAATTTGCTCACAGAGGGAAAAAAATCGATATTGCATGCCGATGGTGTTGTTTGTGACCTGAGAAAAAACAATTTCCAACTCTTTCCCGAGGTAAATATAACGTTTTTCATGATTGTTTGAATAATTGGATTAGTGGTTTAGTGGTTTAAAGTTTTTATTAACCAAGCTTTCGACAAACGACTGTTGTCATCATCAGGGTAAAACTATAACTGAAAATTTTGTTTCAAAGCTTTCTTGTTAAAATTGGAATAATTGGATTCCATGCATTGCTTAGTTTATATCCGTTGTCCGTGTTCATTGTTGGTGTTATCGACTGTTGGATGAATAAACCTTCTTTGATTTTTCGCAAATGGAATTTTCGCTCTGTCATGATTATTTTAGAATTGTCCCAGTTTATACTGTGACCTTTTTTTCGCGTGATATGTTTTACTATTGCAGATTTTTTGTATTCTCGTCTTCGAACATAACCTTCGTGCTCTTCTTTTCTGATTGGGAATGGGCGTTCGGTTTCTCCAATGTATTTGGCATTACATGTGTTACAAGGAATTTCGTAAATTCCTGGAGGTGTATGTTCCTCTTCATCTTTGAGTGGATTCAGCATATGCAAAATTTTCGTTCCTGGAGTAAATGTTATTTTCCACTTCAATTTTCGTCTGAGAATTCCAGCAATTTTATTTGATAGGTTTCCAACGTATGGAATTGCTATCCATTGATCATCTTTTGCTCGAGTTTCTTCGGTATTGTTAATTGCTATGGAATCACATGGTACGGTGTGATCATTGTTTGGTAATGCGTTTGTTTGCTCGATGTTGTTATGTAACGGTTCGATTTCAATTGGTGTTGTTTCTATTTGCTGTTCATTGTTGTTTGATATAAATTTTGTCCTCATTTTTTCGATTCTGTTTGAAATAAAGCTTGATGGATAATTATTTTTTCCGAGAACGTTTCGAATGTGAGATAATTCGTCATCAATGAATTCATCGTTGCAGATTGCAAATGCTCTGTAAGTCAATGCATCAACAACTGACATTTTGTTTGAAATGTGGTGGAAAGATTTGTAATTTAGATATCGATCTGTATGCGTGGATTTTCTGTAGACTCTCGTTTTCAATGTGTTATCGTTTTGTCGAATGATTAGCATGTCTAAGAATGCAATTTGATCGTCTTTTTCTTTCTCTATCGTGAATTCAATTTTTTGATTATATCCGTTGATTGAGGATAAAATTTCATCTACGCTGTCTTTATCAATGATTGCCAAAACGTCGTCGACATATCTTTTCCAATAACGAATCTTTGGATGGTTTTTTACTATCTCTTTTTCCAATTTTTGAAGAAAAATGTCTGCAACGGTTCCTGAAATCGGTGAGCCCATAGGACATCCGTCTTTTTGTAGATAGTATTCGTTGTTATATTGAAAATATGTGTTGGATAAACATGTTCTTAGAAGGTCGGTCATGTCTTCAGTGGTTAGATTTTCATTCAGTTTTTCTTTCCATGTTTGATCTTCTTCGAGACGTTCTTTCACTGCTTCGATGGTGGCTTCAATCGGTAGGTTTGTATATACGCTTTTGACATCAAATGAGACTAGAATTTCGTTTTCTTGTAGTTGAATCTTCCTTAGATCATTCAACATTCCATAAGAATTCTTGACGCTTGACTGTGAATTTTGGTTGGAAATTGAAATGTGTTTGTTAAGAAATTTTGCTAGTTTGTAATAAACAGAATTTCTGTAATCATTTATTGGTCGAAATGGTAGTCCCTCTTTATGAGTTTTGGGAAGTCCGAAAAATTTAGAAGTTCTGGGGTTGTGATTGATGATTTCTTTATGTAGTTCTTGACTCATTCGACGGTTGTCTTTTAGAATTTTGCATTGGTTTTTTAAATTTTGTAAATAGTTTTGAGTTGGGTCTAGTGATAATTTTTCATATGGACCTTCTTGTAAAAGTTGATTAATTTTGTTATGATAGTCTTGCCTGTTCATTACTACGGTGCAGTTTCCTTTATCGGCTTTTAGTATGACAATTTCATTGTTTGATGTCAGTTTCTTGATTATTTTTGATATTTTCGAACCTTTTGTTGTTATTTTACCATTCTTTATAAGATTGCAGATGTTTTGACGCAAGATTTCTTTTTCGACATCACTTAAGTCGGTTTCTGCAAAATGTGATTCGATTGATGATATGAATTGCAATTTTAAATCTTTTTCCATGTGTGCACTGGGTGGTAATGCGAAGTTCATTCCGAGAGATAGTGTTTTTCACAACAAAGACGTCTGACGTTTCAGCTATTAAAATACTATATACCTAGGACCCGAAAAGTGCGACCTCGTCACACTTTTTCTCCGTCCGATATGAAAAATACTATTCGTACCACGGACTAAAAGTCTTTTTTAGCGAATTCGATTCCAGACCTCGTCTTCGGCTCTGTCTGGAAACTTCTCACACTTTTCAGACTTTTCAGCTCTTTATGCGAAAATTGTGCTTTACTGACCCTTCGTCTGATGACAATTCGGGGGAGAAAATGTATATTATAATAGAAATTTTCTAAACCGAACTGTCACTTTTGGTTTTGTTTGGAAAATGGGTTGCTATTTTAAGAAGAAGAAGAATGACGTTTCAGGTCTATGACTCTCAGTAAATGCACAATTTGTGAAACTATTTATGTTTCAGACATGTAGTATACGTTGAATAAATTGGTTTATTGAGTCTATATCTCAATTCCAATAGATCATTGAAGTGAAAAATGAAAAAAAAAATGTTGACATTGGCGCTGGCGATCAGTTTCGACGTTCAAACCATGAACTTTCATCACAACCCATTGATGTAGCAAATTAATGTTTTTGTATCGTGTAGAAAAACGGCTCACACCTCGCTCATATGAAAAACGTTGTGTTGACCTCTCTGGAAGAAAATAGAAAATTCCACGAACGATTCGTTCTTGTTGGAATTTCCTTTTTTCTTCCCTCGGTAATCAAATAACTATTTTTTTACCTAAGAATATAAAACTTTTGATGCATGGTCTTGAGACGCTCTTATGATTGTTCGAGATCATAATTTATCCTTTTCGATTCCTTTTCAGTATCCAATCTTGCTTCATTCGTTGCAGAAGAATTGTTTCCTGTTTGACATGCTAAAAACACAGCACTGCTTCTAGCATGAACATAGAAAATATTAGGAGGCTGATGAAGTCACAGCAGGCACTGCGTTTCTTTTGACTTGTTTTCGATGTATGAGTTAAAACATACAATGCAAACAATCCTAAGCGGTAGCTCTTATTTGAATAGACATTTGTCTATTCAGTGTTCATGCTAGGAGCAGTGCTGTGCTAAAAACAATTAAAAACAGAAAGGGTGCACATCAATCAAAACCCTAAATTACCTCAATGTCCAAGTCTAAAATTTCATTGATAGTGTCCAATAAACGTTAAAGCTTCTGCTTGTACAATTCAATTGGAGTCATTTCTGATGAAGTTTTTGCTGGTTGCTACAGGGAGAGTCTTACGGAGTTTTTTCTTCTTCTCACAATTGGGTTTTCGATGGATTGACCTACCCTCAGTGGTTGAATCTACTTTCATATATTTACCTTGTCGCTTTTAGCAGAGCCGGCGTAATGTTATCCTAGATGTATTGTCCTTAAAGTGTTTGGGAAAATGTCTGGTAAGAACTGTTCTCAAATGCTCAGTGCTACAAAACGATCTGGGTCAAAGATTGTTCCAGTCAGTGCAGGCGATTCTTTCGCTATTCAAATTCAAAGTGTAAAACTATTGTTGCTCGTTCTATGATGGTACTGTCACTTAAGTTGGATCCAGTTTCTGAAGACTTGAAGATTGTTGGTTCAAATAAAAAAAACTGGTCGTTCTGTTGAACATGTCATTCGATTTTCACTTTATTTTTTAACATACTTCGGTTCATTTATAATGGTTTTCTGTTTTGTTTTCATTAATTTCAAAATGTTTCATCATTTTTTCATTAAAAAACGTAAAATTATAAAATCATTTTTAAGAATTAAAATTCGTATCCTGTGGATAAGTATGCAGATTGAAATGTAATATCAGTGTACCTCGGCCAATTTATTGTAAAAAAAAATGAAAAGAAAATTGAGTTATTGAATTCAGTTCAATCCACTCCCTCTCGTTAACGGAAGATATTTTTCGCGTACACTAAAACGAAAAACTGGCAAATTTGAGCCGAATTTTGACTGGTCGATCTTACTTTTTTCTACAGCTGTTTCAACATGCATGAACAGTAGCGCCTATTACTGGCAATTTACTGATGTTGTTACTGAAAATTGACGAAATTTACTGAAAAGTTGCTGAGATTTTGGTAGGGTCTCGGTAAAGTTTCAGCACATTGCATGAAATAACATTCCCCGTGATGGACAGTCAGTCAAATTCGGTACGCATTTGGCATTCCCACAGTACATAAAACAACTGAAGATAATGCAAATCCGCAAAATAATCGCACGGAACCTCAAGTGTCGGATGACTTCGAGTGTAGCTCATGTTGCACTTTATTGAAGATTTACGATTGCATTAGAGTTCTTGCAGTGTAAGTTGATCAGAGCCTAATATTGAAAAATATTTCACGAAATTTCATAAAACAATTCACCAAATTTGGTGAATTTTAAAATGAAATTTGGTGAAATTTAGAGAAATGATTCTCAATATTAGGCTCTGGTTGAAATACTTTTCATCACATTCACCACATTTCATCAATTCTATTTAGAAAAAAATGTTTAGCGCTGCACCCGCTACACAAAAACAAAGTGACGCTACACAAAAAAATGCACACGAAACTTGCAATCCGTGCGCTTGGGTGATTCGCTGAAGATTTACATTTTACCTTCCAGTGTGTTTATATACTTTGGTCGTTATTCGGTTGGTAAGTGTACTAATTGTGCGGAACGTGTTTATGTTCTTGAAAACGTTGCCACGAGAATAGAGTTAAAAAAAAAACGGTTGGAATAAAATCGAACTTCGGATTGGACTTAAGAATTAGTAAAAATAAAAATTTAGCCAAAATTGTGTTCAAAGAAGAAATATTAAAAGTTTTTGGGTTTGATGTTTAGACACTTTTTATATTTCCTCTTCAAACTAGAAACCGCGCGTGACTAATATTTGTCTTCTTTTTTTTTTGCTTTTTTAAATGTAATTTCATCTCGGTATTAACCTTTATTTATACGTTACGTACGTGTTTGATATTATTTATTCAATACCTTCAATACTTTCGACGTTGTGCCTGTTTTATCACACATGCGGGCAAAGTTTTTCCGAAGATTTTGACGCAATTCCTCACGCACTTTTCGGATGCTTTGCTCACGACATTTGAAATCCAGCACAACTTCATCTGGAATGATGCTTGGGTATTCGTGTTCCTCTTCGGATAGATGGTCATCCTGGAAATTTAGGGTGAAGATGATGGGGGAAGGTGTTATTCGATGTACTTTTAAAATTTGGAAATTTTCATTCTCAACGCGTGTGCAAATTATGTGTATCCGTGGTATCCAGGATACCGGGAAATTTCTGATTTTTTTTTAGGATACCGGGAAATCGAATTAAAGCTGCACAAACCAGCGGGAAATGTATGTATCGGGAAGTCACTTTTACATTTTTGGATACCGGGAAATCTTGACTCGGATACCGGGAAGAAAACATAATTTGCACACGCGATTCTCAATTTTCGATCACTTTCAATCCGATCTCGATTTTCATGCACAATCATTCACAATCTTCACACATTTAGCTGATGTCACCTCAGTGGGGTGATTCTAATAAGAGATTTCTTGACAGCTTTGCAGTCGGCTGTCACCTGTTATCCATAATAACTGCAGAAATAAATGACAAGGAGACACTGCACTGACAAAAAAAAAGTGACGTCATAGTCATATACGTAGAGGTCTAAATCATACTTTAAATTTTCAAGGGAAATTAATTTTAATTTTAATGTTCTTTTATTGGCGAGTGAATTTCCACCGAAATTCGGAAAATGTTTTTTTTGTCAGTGATTTACTGTTGCTACTGGCTGTGGACATACATGTGTGGGGGGTTCATTCGACAGGTATTGTCCAGGAGACACGGGGCAAGCACAGATATCTTACATGTTCTGAATAATTGTTCGAAAATAACAAAAAGAAAAATACTTGAACTATGCTGTTGTTCATGTCTGTGTCCTCTAATCTAATGATAAACATTCAATGGTTCAGGTCACGTAAGATATCTGTGCTTGCCCCGTATCTACTGAACAATACCTATCCAATGAACCTCCACACATGTATGTCCATTGCCTGTAGCGACAGTGAATCATTGACAAAAAACACCCTCCTTTGACTTTTGGTGGAAGTTCACCAGCCATCAAAAAAAATATTAAAATTAAACGACTGCGGTTTTAGACTATTGAGGCTAAGGGCTATCTGGGCATATGTGCCTCTTCCGCAGACAGTTGTAAATCTCACCTGTAACAGTTGTAATTTTTGAATGGGCGCTACAACTGTTACTGTAGACAGTATCTGCAAAATTGCCCGCCAAAGATGAGACTTCCCCCTTTTCATTAGTATCTGATAGAAATTCCATTTTTTGTTGAAGTTGTTGAAGAGAGAAGCTCAAAGAGGTCCATCGGCTATCCGAAAAACCGAAATTTCACAAAACTTTGGTATGGCTTGGACATTGGACCGGTCCGAAAATTTCGGTTTCGTTATGTCGACAACCGAAACTTTTACTCTTTCGGATAACCTCCTATCTTTGCTCGTAAAGGCTTAAATTCGATTCATGCTTTGTAAGATCTCTTCTTGAAGAAGCAGAAACGCAGATCCAAAGATCCTTTGTTCTCTACTCTCTAGCCTTTCACTTCCTCCAAATTTTCTTCAAAATGTACAAACAATCACTGACATTAGTTGCAATTAGCACGATAGGTGTCCTCACAGAGGATTAAAAGATCGCATCGTTAAACATGCAATAATGACGTCCACAAAATGTGAAAAGCAGTGATGAAGGTATAAGTAATATGTTGACGCAGTAAGGGGAGTCAGAATCCGGGCAAACATTTCGACGTCATTATCGTGGACGACCCCTAAGGGATGAAGGAGTATTCGGTGTAAAGGTGCAATGTAATCAAATTTTGAGTTAAGTCTTTCATAAGCACCGCAATTTAACTAAGACTGCAGTTTGTATGGAGAAGTGCAATTCAATTATGCACGAAATATTGTCTCGTCGTTGGAAAATGGGAAGGGTAGTCATATATATACACACACATTGCAATGTACGCACAAAACACACTCACGCACGTTCACACGTTATATTGAAAGTAAATGCAGTCTCTGAACACATACCAACATCTGTTGCAATGTCATATTGTTGTTATGATGACTACAAAATTCGTCCGAACACGCTACCTCCGATCCTTCCGGGGAACTAGCCAAACTGGACGTTCTTGAATTTAATGTAGCTACCGAACATGGATCGTCGTGATTCGATGATGGTTCCGATGCGTATCCACCGTCGATTGATTTCGAACATCCACCGTTGATGTTTGCTTCGCACGAATGACACGAAAAAATCGACAGCTCGTCCTTCACGTCAATGGAAATTTCGTGGTCGATATTAGCTATGGAAGTAGAATTTAAGCAATTCTTCGTTTTTAACAATTCGGTATGCAGGTCGGAACAGTAATTTGCGTCAGTATCGTCCACATCGGAATCATTGTCGTCAACAGCCGCCAAATACAAAGACATTGGATCCAATTCGTAATCGGTGCAATTACTTTGGCTCGCCTCCAATTTCTTCACGATTTTCTTCTTCTTTTTCTTTAGCTTCTTTTGTTCCTTGCGCAGTTCCTTGGCCTTTTCGGCTCGGTCCAGTTCTTTGTATAGCAGTTCCAAATTACTAATTCCGCGCTTCTTTTCCACGGCTATGTCAAAGCTTCTGCACAGGGCGTGCACAGCAACGGCCGCCAGAACTTGACATGCATTTTCCTCTTCTTTTAAACTCATGTGAACACGTAGAAGTCTTTCATAAATGCAAATGCCGATGCAGGTCAGAACTTCTTCTTGTGCTATTTCTAGGGTTTTGGCGTGTCGCGAATTTTCTCGGTGCCTAGAATTGCTGGAAATTGAACGAGAGGCTCACAACACGAAACAAAACAAAGAAAAAAAAAAAAAATTTGACCTAAAATTAGTGTTACACGAACCCATACGATTCGGTATAATATCACTGCAGAATATTACAAATGCTACTCTATCTCAGGTGTCGAGTCAGTGTCACTGAGTCGGTGAAAGTTGAGCTTGTTTTCCTTGTTTTAAGCCATATCAACTAGCAATCTCAACATATTTGGCTTAAGAATGATATCGCCAAAACCTGAACCAATTCGAAAACAATGGTTCAGCGATCCGCACAAGCTGCGGCTCGTTTGAATCGCCTTTTAATTCGAAGAAATAGGGATCTCTTACTTTTCCGGTTAGTTCCCCATTTTCAGAGTGAACACGTGAAAAGCTATAGCATGTCAAATGTCAAGGGGTATGAAACCAGTTTTTGTTGTGATTGCTCGAGGTAGACATGTTTCTAAAAGTTGAAATGTTGTAGAAATGTAGGCCTCTGGCAGACCTTCATAAAAAGTATAATCATCGGTAAGGGCATCCACCCGTTCTAGACTTATGACTAAAACTATAGTAAATGTTTGGACAGTCTTGCTGGATGGCAACAGGGAAGTGACTATATGGTTTTGTAGCTGGACCACGTATAACACACCCCAGTCGAAGTTATACATCTCTGTCAAGTGTTGTTCAGTGTTTTCAACTCTTTTTTTGTCTTCGAACAAGATGGAACAATGAAAATGAAATAAATCAAATCAAAGTTGTATGTTCCGCACAAAATTGTCCTGAACCGTGCAATCATTGGCCTTGAAAATGTTGCTTTACTTCTACTTTGTGGTAGGTGGAAAACCTCATTTATTTGATTTCACAAAATGAACAGAAACTAAATTGCTTGCGACGAATTTGGGTTTATTGTAGTATACCGTTCATTCACAGTCAATAAATGGTCACTCAAGATGTACTTTGGACTTCAGAAGAGGTCACAACCAACTATGACATGCTATAGCCTTCATGCACTCACTCCGAAAATGGGAAACAAACCGAAAAAGTAAGAGATCCCTATTTCTTAGAATTGAAAGAAGATTCAAACGAGCCATAGCTTGTCCGGATCGCTGGACCATTGTTTTCGAATTCGTTCAAGGTTTGACGATGTCACTCTTAAATTCATCGAATTGGGTTAAAGTCTTCAACGAATCGCTGCTTTGGGATAGGAAAGGTCGAGTCTGCAGAGAGTTGCACAACTTCATCGCTTGCACTTCGAATTTCGTGGCAGCAACCCTACAAGCCTGTTATCTCTGACAGAAAAACAGCGGCAAACTTGCCTAGTGACAAAAAAATATCCCGACACAGTGAAGGTCAGCCCCTGAAGAGCAGTTAAAATAGGATCTATCAGAAAACCAGACGTCAGAACTACTAGCCGGTGATGGGGTCTCTTCTTGTAAGCCTGGAAATAGTAACCTTGAAGCATTTCTTAGACCTACAGTAGGGTGGCTTATCATTCTATAACCTGGAGTGGCTAAAATTGACTTCCATAAGTAGGTCAGTGATGAAATCTGAGCGCAGTCAGCCGAGCTCTTGTCAAGTGATAAACAAGTGCATGGGTTCGATGTTAACCATGGCTAATATAGGGAAACTTCTCTTGCAACGGAAGTTGGTAACAATTTCCGAACTCAAATCAACAGAAAATGTATGAATGTATGTACAGTGCATCCCAGGAACAGGACGACTTTGAATTCGAATTTGTTTATTCGCACCGAAGACGCTACGCTTCACAATTGTTTAGCAAAGGTGCGAGAATAATCGTACCTACCGCAGTTCGTACGGGTTGGCAAACACTTTTTTTGGGGTGGGAAATACAAAAATGATTTACAAACCTTCCATTCAACTCCGGTTCAGCTCGCTTCATTAGACTATCGATAAAGTCCACTTTCGTTTGGAGATGGATATGCTTGTCGGCAATGCACTTCCTAATATTTGAATATAGCGCAGCTACGTAGCCCTTCTCTTTCGTCGGGTTGCTTTCACTCACCAACAAAGTATACGCTTTTTCCACCTGCGGAACGTACAAAATTCCAGTTAAAATGACAAAAAAAAAATGTTCGCACCGTTCACCCATCCGGTCACAATGTGTGCACAAACCTTGGTCCGACATTCCTGACAAAACTTATGCTTTTTAAGGTAACCCTCCAATGTCACATGCAACTCTTCGGCATTTATATGCGAAATTTCGTCCCGACACTTTTGCTTCATACAGTTCCACACATCCCGCCAGACATCCGAAAATGGTCGCGAACGAAATGAATCCCTCGAATGCAGTGCACACCGGGAACTCTTTTTGTTTCGATGTTGATTCTCTAGTAAACTGTTCAGTAAGACGTTATGCTTATGCAGCAATGTGCAAATGGCTTGTGGCGATGCAATTTTATCATCTAACACAGTCAACACTCCCTCTTCTGTGATAACGATCGGATCGAGTGTCGGATGGCCGGATAACATTAATTGGTAGTGCAGTCTTTCAACGCTTCGCCGACATCCCACACACGGTACACTCTGGCTGAGCACCGACATGAATTCGGTACGATCAACTTCCAGCGATTTTTTCAATTCCTCGTCGGACAGAATCGAATATTTGCGTGTGAACTCTTCCAGTTCTTTGCCCTTGACCAGTGGATGATCAAAAACGAGTCCCTTTGAGTTGAGGTCCATTAGCATCTGTAAATGAATTTAAAGTTTTTTTTTTTGTTTCTTTGTTGAATAAGTGGAACGAGATCCACACTTCGAAGTCTGTCGAAATATAAATGTGCGCGCAAGAAATTTGATTCTACGTAAGTTGGTGAAATTACGTGTTTATAAATTACCAAAATTGTACCACAATTTTCCTTCAGTCAGCAACATATTTAATGTCCTGTGAGGAATTACCGGTAATAGTGATTACACCGAACAGGTTACACGAGTGGTGTTTCGTCAAAAAAGGGACGATTTTGATGGTATTCAAAAACCATTTTTTATGAGGAACAAGAGATATTGACTGATTGTGCGAAGTGAACGTCGTGTCAGCGGAGTTACAAAAAATCAAAATTTGAAATTGGAATCTTTCCAAACGTATGCCTTTGGAATTTCTGTTAACTTTTACCAGTATGACGTTTCTTCACCGATTCACTATTACCGGAAGTGTGTACCTAGACATTTTTACCCCTTCTTCTTCATGGAACAACTTGTGTAAGGTCCAATATTCAATGGTCGGATCTATAATCCGACATGTGTACAGGAAAACACATAAATGATTGGAACGAAGAAACATTTCCGGGAAGATCGTTCTGGACTGAAAACACTTCCCCTTGGCAAAAACAACAATGTTTACGCAGATAACTTTTCGTTTCCGTTCATTTGCGGAGTACAAAGTGCGTAAAACTTCCTATACATGGCCATCGTGACTTTGACCGCCTCGCAAGAGACAATTTATCACATACAGGAAAACAACGGAATGAACTGAATCATTTTCTGCTGGTAAGTAGTTATTTCAAATAGCCCCTTTCGGTCGAGATAAACAACAAGGACGAACGCAACGGAATCGAACCGTTTCGGAGCGAAATCAAAACAAAGTTCAAATGAAATCATTTTGACAACATCGCAAATAGAAATCAAATTAAAAAAAAAGTGTAAAAAAATGATCAAAAATTTTCTCTAAAAAGAAGAGAGAGAACTGATTCGACCATTTGGCAAAAAATGATTGCAATTTCACTTCTGTTACACGAAAAACACTCGACAAAATCGTATCGGAAACACTATCATACTGATCAGTTGTGGTTATTCTCCACTAATCGCATCAATTGTCACTATTTTGTCAAAGATTTTTTCATAAATACCATGAAATTGTTGTCTCCCGTCGACAATGGAAGTTGCCGTTTGCTGAATTTCATTCCAGATATTTCATCACTTCGATACACACACGTTAATTTTGCCATGACGTTCTTAAGCACTAAATACGCTAAATGTTAATGGCAATTACTGTTTTCAAATGTAGTAACAAATCAATTATTTTTGTGGAACTTTTTGCACAGAAAATAAATTACACGTCGTTTCACTTAGGAATCCATTTGCAATAATCTCGGTATGACATTTGGAACGAAAAATAAATCGGTTTTTTGTTTTGTTAAGTTGAATTTCCATGTGCACACTGTCTATTACACATAATACCACTTAAGTTACCACATTCATTCGACCTGTTACCAGAATTCAATCCATAATAATTATTGCGATTGATAAGTAGTAAAACGCAATAACGTTTGATTGGAAAATAATTAATTTTTGATTCTTTTCGTGAATAAAACTTAAGAACGAAGACATTAGCGTCTGTGATCTAAATCAATTAATTAAATTCATGAAACCTGTCAAATTTGCATTCAAAATGTTTGTTGATTTATTTGACTAAGTTTTGGTTGGGTAATCAAAATCTCAGCTGACAAACGTTAATGTACTCGTTCCTAAGTCTCTTTTTACCAAAATAATCAGAAATTAATTATTTCCCAAATTAAAATACGAATTAAGTTCGATATTAATTAAAGTAAATTATGACATAGCACCATCCATTTAGCTACTACCGGTTTAAACATTTCGGTACATTTTTTTTGTGGTATAAATTATTATCAATCTGAAAGCTGCTAAACAGTTTGTACATGGAAATTCAACCTAACAACAACGAAAAATTAGCCAATCGTTACCACACTTGCGTTCGAAGACCAATAATTGATCTAATTCTCATTTCAATTTCATTTTTTTTTAGATCGTTGGAAAGATATTTTCATTTTAGATTGTCTGACCCAGTCAAAACTATTAGTTGCTGTCAACTAAATCTGAACTTTTTATTTCAATTTCAATAAGGTTAAAAGAAGCACCTAGAGGCTGTTACCAGGTGATTTTCAAATAATCTGTGGGTCCAGCGAACTTCAAGCATGAGTGGTATTTTAAGTGTGGTACTGAAACTTGACAGTGTGTCACACGACAGTAAAACACTGTAAAAAAACCATTTCATACAAAATAGTACTATATTTGGCAGCTTTAGACTATTATCACTTCTGCTTGAAGTGCGTCGGTGGGTCACATGTCAAAATGGCAAGAATAACTTACTGGTGTCACTGGTACGATGAGAGAACAAGGAAATATAATTGGGATCAGCTGTTCTAATTTCCCTTAGGAGATATGACAGAAATTCATATGAAAATATTCGAGTTAAAATTAAATGGTTTTCGCTATTAGGTTATAGGTTATAGGTTTGTCCCAAGATTATTTTGAAATGTCAAATTTCATCCACAGAAGACAACTTAGCCTCGACTTTCAGATTGACGAAAATTTTAACTAAAGATTTACAAAGAAATTCATCTCGGGTTTACAGTTATTTGGAATTATGACATCGGTTCGTGTTCGGTTTATTTCCTAGAGTAACACTACAGTAATCGCCACCCAAAAATTACATGGACACCCATGTGTAAAAATGACAGCGCCACTATGCCATCTCTCGAGTATAACTCTGTGGTTTATTTTGTTCGGCTTAACCGTCGCTTGGAAGAAACCTATACTCGAGTCTCGACAGGTTGATGATGCTAAATCGGCTAACCGTTCTGTTTTCTATAATAAGGCAAACACGAAAACAGTTCAAAAGTATTCGACCATTGTGTGTTTTCAGTGTAAATTGACCAACATGGTGTAAACATTTGTGAAAATCCGGTACCATTTTGATTTTTGGCACCCTCTCAAAGTTGGTCAATTTACACTGAAAACACACAATGGTGTCGAATACTTTTGAACTGTAGTGTACAACTGCACTTCTGTATAATCAAAGCATTGGCATAATTATTATCTGTTGTGTGAATGTGTGGATTAAATGTATTTCGTTGTCTTGCGGCCAGAAAATGCGTCATTACTGTCTTGCTCAAAACTGGTCTTTCACATTTTCTCGTCTTCGGCTCGAATTAAAACCTACCCAAACCCCTCAACAAAAACTGTGCCAGAGAGACAGTAATGGATTTGAGTCGGCTTTCCAAGTTTATATTTTAAAATTCGTCGTTCCGTTCATTTTTTACTTAAAATGTTCAGAATTTATGAAAAATTACCACAGTACATAGAGTTTTTTAATGATCAGCGGATCGATTAACGAACTACTAACCTTCCCCTTTTCCTTCCTCAAACTTTTTACTTTCCCTATTTGTGTAACCCATTCAAATTTTGAATTGGATTTTTCTCGATGATACCAATTTATTTCGAGTCAAATCTTTATGTGCTGGGCTTGGCAAAGTTTCGTACATAATAGTAATTTGACAGTCAGACATAACCTCTAAAATTGACATCGAAAAATATAAATATACCATCAAATGGCAGCAAATCAATATTTACTTGATTTATACGGAGGATTCATTAATCGGGACGATATGTCTAAAGAGACGTCTGTTAAGCAAAGGAAAAAACCTGTCGACGAAGCGAAACCCGATACAAAGTCAGTCAAATCGAAGCGAAAAGACGGAGGAAAACAACTGTAAGCATCACTTGAAATTTATTGTGTTGTGATTGGGGAAGTAAACAGAAAAATATTGTCAACCGTGTCTGAACTGTTGCGGATATTTATCTGATCTAACGTTGCATTGTGAGACGTGGATCAATTCACTTGAAGTGAAGTGATCAAATTTTCCAAGAAATGGTCCAAGTGTGCCCATAAGGGAAATTGTTTGTTAAAAACGTTAAAACGGTGTGATGAAGGACTAGTGAAATTTCATTTGTTAAACGGGTCACTCACTTTTTCACAATTTCCGTTTGAGCACTTGGCATCTACCATAAAACAATAATTTCGTTGTCAGCACTTAATAGAAGTGACTCCTTTTCAACGGAAGGATTTTTATGAAGAAAGGCATGCTGTTACCGACAGAAGTAATCAGAGCCTAGAGCGCCTACAGTGAGAAAGAAGTCACTGAATTTAGTGCATTCTTTGGTGAAACTTAGCGAAATTCGGTGAAATAATTCTCAATGTTAGACCCTGGCAGTAACTGACACAAATTCAACAACAAAAAATTCTTTCGCAGAACATTCGACAATTTACCGAAAAAAGGTGCCTACCGATTGTGGACGCGAACTGTTATCGTAACCGCTTTGCTTGTGATCGTCTATTTCGCATCTTCGAAGCAAAAGGAACGACATTTTGCGCTGCAAAAGGAAAACATTCCATACCGTAGCCAGAATGTACTGTGCTCCGATTCGTTCAGCCAAGAGATCAGCAAGTATCCGAATTGTGTTCCGAAATTTTGCGGTCGAATGGTCATCGACACACTGGTAACATTAGAGGAGGTGGAGGTGTTACGGTAAGATGTTGGATGTGTTGCCGAATTTCGGTTTATAAGCTTAGTTTTTGCGATTTAGAACACTAGCCGAATCCGGATTTCAATTCGGCGGTTCCAGTGGTGGAGCATCTATTTTAGACTTACATTCGGGTGCACTATCGAAGGGAAAGGAATTCGTGAATGTCTACAAATTTCCTGGGGCTCAAAAAATTTTCGAATCAAGTGGTGCCATTACAACCTATCGGGTAATATTCTACACTGTCCCGAGTAAAAAAAAAAAAACTGAAATCTTAATCCAACGTCTCTCGCAGGATGTTAAAACGAAAATCAGCAATGCCATCAGCGAACGGTTCGGTATAAACGTCGAGGCGCTATACTTAACTCATCCCACATTCTTTTCTCGCATCACAAATGTTACAGCGAAAACAGTACACGACGAATATTGGCATCCACATGTTGACAAGGTAGGACCGACGAAGCAATTGAAATTTCTTTGTTCCGGCATTCAGTCACGAAAATTCTAATGTAGGAAACATACGGATCGTTTCATTACACGTCGCTGTTGTACTTAAGCGATTTTGGAAAAGATTTCAACGGCGGTCGATTCGTTTTCGAAGACGGAGCCGAGCACAACAAAACTTTGTACACTATTGAACCGAAAAAGGGGCGAGTTAGCATATTCACATCGGGGGCGGAGAATTTGCACTATGTGGAAAAAGTAACAGATGGTTCACGGTGAGTGCCAAGAAAAGTGCCATCGATGTGGTACAATTCAGGTTAAGTTAGTGTGAGATGGACGGGAAGACAGTTGGGAACGCAATTTTTGGCATGAGTACAAAATGCCATAAAAAATTGAGTTTCTGCTGTTCCTAGGACCCTATGCACCAAAATGGGTTCCTTTTAAACTGCCGTGTCAAGCCAAAACACTGTATCGCATTGTGTGTTTGATTTTAAAGAGCTTTCGAGAGCTTTAAGCTTCCTCTGTATTCCACTGAATGATTCCAATGGAGTCCAAAAGAAGCTCCAAGCTTTCAAACGCTCTCCAAAGGAAACAAACAATGCGATACGGTGTTTGGTATTAGCACTGAATTAAACCTGCCCACCTTATGTTCACTAATTAGTCAGTTAGTGTCAATTAGAACAACTTTTTATGCAACGAAGCATCAATCCCGTCACACCCTTGCTAATTCAACACAATTTTCAGATTTGCAATAACGATTTCATTTTCGTGCGACAAGGAATCTGCAATAACTGATCCTCAATACATCAACGATATTGATGACTAGCCGGCGATCGGATCAACTTAGACTTTAGGAATCGTGATTTTTGAGTTTTTTCTTTTATTTTGATTTTTTTTTTACATAAATTCGCTGCTAGTCGTTGATGTATTTTGCTGTTTTTAATGTGATTTGTTTTTTAATGTGATCCACAAACTTGTATTACCTCGATGAGGATGGAATTTAGGGCTCAGTTTGTTAGCTGTGTCCGGCATTGGATTATTTATTAATAATTCCATAAAATAAAGTGAAAAATCGGTATGCATTCCGCAATAGTTTGTAAGTATTTTAAATGTGACCAACACTCTTGGCCACATTATGTATTAGCTGCTTGAATAAAATTGTTCCAAATGGTTTTTCTGTTGATGTGCTGTGGCATTCTACAGTTACACTGTTTAGGTCTCAGTTAATTTGCAGTGGACTGTATTTTACTTTAAATGAAAATCCAAGGCGGATTATGTTTAACAAAATAGTTTTTATTCGATTCTAAATTATACAAAATCTTTGTCTCTGATTGCACATCTTATCAGTGCGGTTGCGTTAGATCGAATGACTTTAAAAAATGAAATGAAATTAGAGTTCGTAACTCTCTCAACATTTAAAACAAAAAGAGCGCGAACAGAACATATTGACTTATGACGTCACCAATTAGTCCAGTGATTCGCGTTCTAAACAACACATACATTGCAAAATAAACAACTTCACAAACCAAAAATTTCACTTTGATTTGCGTAAACATCCGGTCAATTTCAGTAAGCTTCCTGTAAATTTGAGTGAGTTTTGGTAAATTTCAGTAAGTTTCCGTTAGATTTGATAGAGTTTACGGTAAATTTCAATAAGTTTCCGGTAATTTTCAGTTAGCTTGCGGTAGATTTCATTAAACTTTCGGTAAATTTCAATAAACTTCTGGTAATTTTCAGTAAATTTCAGGTAAATTTCATTAAACTTCCGGTAAATCTTACTAAACTTCCGGTAAATATCAGTAAACTGCCTGTAAATTTTAGTAAACTTCCGGTAAATCTTACTAAACGGTAAATTTCAGTTAGCTTCCAGGAAATGTCAGAAAACATCCGTTAAATATATCTAAACTTCCGGTAAATTTCAGTTAACTTCCGGTAAATATCAGTACACTTCCGGTAAATTTAGCCATTTTTTAATAACTGCAGTAAATAAACTTACCAGCAATAAACCCAGCGTTGTGCGTTGGTCTCGAAGGACTCGAAGTGGTCTAGCACACTCGTTTTGCAAAGGAAAAATTGCATATACTGTTTCTTGAGATAGAACAAAATGGTGTAGTGTGACTAGTGTAATGGATTCGTGCTTCTGTTGCCTTAAAGAATCATCTTTGAAACTGGAATTGAAAGGTCTAATTGCGCTTAAAAGATGCATAGTCATTGACATGAGCGCTGAAACTCATTACACGACAAGGGATACAGAATTTAAAAGTCCAGTTTTCGTGTGAACTGTTGAGGTGAGTAAACCTACAACTCTCTCGTTGGAATTTCCTACTTTCCCTGAGATGTGAACACAATGTTTTTCAAGTTTGAAAAACCGTTTTTCTCTACGAAACATCAAATCGATAAAACATTCAAAGTGACAAGTCAGATGAGAAAATTTCTATTTTCTGCAGATGGTAGTGAAAGAGTTGAGAAAGTCGAAATATTCTCAAATGAGTTGTCTTAAGACACAACGACAACGATATTGTGTCAATACATTTTACGTTGAGAATGGAAGGCTATTCGCACCGTATGCATGAAATTGTTATTTGTTTACCAACGGAAGAGTCAACAAAAACAGCAATTTTCTCACCTAAGACAAAACTTCGGGCGCCTTTGTTTTGAACAATTATGTGTTTCACTCGGGAATAAAAGTGGAAGATTGCATTTTTTCGGGTGACACCTTAGAGAAGCAGTATTTCATTCTTCTTCCTTGTGAAGCAAATATAACCATTGATGTGACTTGAAATTAAACGGTAAATAAATGTGGCTGGTTTCACCTTTCGAAATGAATAAGTTGAATAGTTGGGGGAGATGCGGGAAAACATATATACCATTCAAAGACCTTTAAACACTCAAGCACACAAAAAGAAATTAGTTTCTGCATACCAACTTTGCTTAACCTGAGACGAAAATCTCAGGGGCGCAGATTGCAGGAACCGAATTTCTTTTACACCTCCGACTTTCAAAGGAAGACTCTCCGGAACAACAACAGAGAAATAGCTCTTCCCTTTCCCATCACGTAAAGTGACAAAAAAGAAGAAAGGAAAGCTGTTTCGACCTCGAGAGCAAATACAATATAATTTCAGATTGGTCTAGTCAATAACTATCACAGCACTTATATGTGGAGCAGGTTATTCTGCAGTTATCTGATAAGAACTGAAGACAACAAGCGAAAACACACAAAACAAGCTATTTTGCTGACGTCGGGCACAGTGGCTAATTGACCTACCAGCCTGATATTCAACAACTTTCATTAGGCCTATCGCCCATCAATTGTGCGTATGTATTTCCGAAGATATAACTGATCAACATTGAAGTGCTGTGTGTCAAATGATAGATGTTGATTAGACCAAGCAGTAAGGTCTTTGTTCCTCGAAAATCGGGTTCGTGGAACAGTAGTCAGGAGTAAGGGAACCAGCGGATTTCCCTTTTTGTGTGCAATTTTCTTACGTAAATCTTCAGATTAAATAATTGTTTTAAATAGTTTACGATGTAAAATTTGTGGTTGTCTCAATTTGAGTGTTTAAAGGTCTTTGAAGGTTTTATTTTTTATTGTTTTCCCGCACCTCCCTAAAAGTGAGATCACTAGCAATCAAGTACTATTAGAGAAAATCATATTTCTAAGCGTACAGCCTTTCTGTCTTCTCCACCAAAATCCTATAGGAAGACTATAGGCTTCCTTTCAAAATTCAAACTTCGGGTTCGTAAGCGGAATTCCTGTAGTGAAAACTCTCGTAGACGTTACCACGCGAGAAGTAAGGTCGGTGTACAACAAACAAAACGTTCGCTTCATTTAACAATTTATTCTGTGTCTCCATTTTATCCATTGAAACAACTTCTGTTTAGGAAGGCCCGCTAGTAAACATAAATAACAATTTTATTAAAAAACAAATTGTGATCGAAACCGGCAAAAGATAATTTTTTTTTGAATTGAACTTCCAAAATGTGACTACAAAAAATTGCCTTGCGTGGTTAGCTTGATTAGCAACAATAACAAAAAAAATATTTTTTTTTGTTCTCAAAATTGTTTTTCGTTCGGACGATCACAGTCTGCAAATATGCTAGTCCTAGTCCTACTAAACAAACTGTTCTGTACTATTCGCCGAGATTTCCATTAACCTCCATGCCGATTTCGGATTCAATTCACCGGGATCCCGGCACAACACCCACACATAGTTGACTCGCATCACTTTGTCCGGATCACCTTCGACGACATTTCGCGACTGATCTCGCACACACATTATCTGCTGTGATTGAAACGTGATTATCAGCACCGGACCTTGGTCCATTATTTTGCCCATGACCAGGTCGACGTTTTCGATGTCCAGAATCTTTGAGTCCAAGTAGTAACCGATCTTTTTCGCTTGCTTGATCGGCGTGGCTATAATGTTGTACGTACTCTCGAAGCACCAATCTTTCAGTATTTCCAAATTGCCGCGCACCATCGATTCCAATATGTTTGGAATGATGTCCGTTTCGCAATCTTTCAGAAAGTCTTTCTGGTCGAAATTCGGATCAATTTTACAGATTTCGGTCAGCGTTTCGGATAGTTCGGTTTTCGAAAACATGTTGCCCATAATGTCGGACACTTTGTCGGTGAGTAGGCGGGACGCACGGATGACGGGATTTTCCGATTCTTCGTATTTCATTTTCCAGTCGAGCACCTTGTTCACGTACTGGTTGTTGTTCTTGAAATTCTCCCATTGCGCATAGAATTTGGAATCTTTGTGTAATTCAATGCCGGTGGCATCTGTGTTCGCTTCGAAAGGCCGTTGCGTATCAACTATTTCGACGCGTTTCCGCAGCCGCAACGGACTTTGGTAAACACGACCGTGAATGCCAGTTGAATTGATCTCTTTTTTGACTTCGGCAGATGCGGCTGATATTGTCTGAAATGCACTACTGCTCCCCAGTTTCTGACTCTTTTCACTAATTGATTCGGACATTTCTTTGGCAGATTTGCTGATCTCGTCACCTTTAAGGAAGAACGGTACGAATCTCAGTCACACAAAATTCCGCCACAAAATTCGACGTCACACTCACCGATTTGGCTGGCCTTTTTTGCTAGGTCCGTTTTACTCGCTTCTTCCAGTACGTCTTGCACTTTATCTTTCAAATGTCCCATTCGTTCTTTGAGTACTTCGCCGCTTTTGGATGCTTCCGATTCGACCGTATTGAATTTGTGTCGTGCCGATTTCAGTGCGTCTGACTGTTCAAGCTTTTGCGCCTCTTCACGGAATTTCTTAATGTTGTCCTTCATTTCCTTGTTCTTTTCCATTTCCTGTTTCAAATTGTCTAGAAAGGAACTGAAGAACCCCGGCCGTCGCGCGGAGTAGTATCTCTGCAAGTAGGAGAAGTTGGGATATTATTGTACAAAAAGGTTCATTTCGTTGTCGGACGGTAATTGAGTTTGACGGTCTCTACGGACAAATTGTTCCGTAAACAATAATGTCACCAAACCAGGGCCATATTTCACCAAATTTAAGTCAAAAATTTACCGAATTTGAGTGAAATTTGGTGAAATATTAGACCCTGCATCAAACAACAACAAATATCCCGCTCATCGTTGAAATGAAACGTAGAAAACATATGGACCGGTCGGTGAAATGTACCGCACTACACATGAGTATAATCAGCACAATCACATACACCATATAGTGATGACATAACCTTAGTATATTTTGCAATGCACCAAAAGGAAGATAAAATATACTTACGAATGACTGACTCCATCCCGGTGTCAGGGCACTGAAACGGCTGAATGAAGTTCTTATTATGGAATTCTGTAACGACAACAAAATAACGTTTTTTTTTCAAAAGAAATTAGAATTGAACCGAGTGATAACTCCTTAAAAACCACACACACACATCATACACGTTCCCATCGTTTACATATTTTTTTCGGTGATGTAGCCGATTCTGTGGGGTAAATTATTTCCGTTTGACTTACCATTCTTTATCTGTTTGCTTGTAAAATCTTCTCTTTCAATTTAACATGCATACCAAACGTTAATTACGCAAAAAAGTTCATTTTTAAACACCGTTGTTGAACATAGCCAACTTAACTTGACATTTTTAGTTCTTTCTCGAAATGTCATATGACATTACAATACTCATGCGTGCGTATCATCGATATATCGATGAAATAATCGTTTTTTGACATCTCTTTTAGACCTTTCAAAAAAACTTTGTTCCTGCGTCAAGTTCTGAATAAAAGCTCTCGTTCCTTGAAAATCCCAAATTGAAAGTCGTCGCATTTGGTTTATTCAGTGCGTTGAAATTTATTTTACATGCATCGAAAACCGTATTGTTCATGTTTCAAGCCCTTCTTACGAAGCCCTTAGCATGTAATAGTATTATGTAATGGATTTTATCTGTCTAGAACGATAATCTAGAGCTTATCACTCTAGGGAGTTTTTGTTTATCTCGATATATCTGTTATCGACAGATAAAATATGATATGCACCTATTGTTAGACTGTTATTTTGACGTGTAGGCATTATGGCCCACGCCTTCGGCTAGGGCAATAATGTCCTACCCGACAAAATATCAATCTTGGCAACAGGTGCATAATATATATTACATGCTGAGGGCGTCGAAAGACGTGCTTCAAATATAAAAAGTACGGTTTTCGACGCATGTAGCATGTAAAATCCATTACGTAACTCAGGATAAAAATGGAAAGTCTCTTTTTCGTGTGTTTATTGACCTCGGCTTCGCCTCGGATCAACCAAATTCACACAAAAACTCTACTTTTTACCTTTTTATCTCTAGTTATGTAAAATACTGTTTAAATTCATCTAAACCCTTCACTGATTAACCAAAAATTGAAATTTTGACCCTCACTTACGTCGTCAATTAACAAAATAAAGTTCCAAGCAATGACGTTTGTTTTACAGTTTGTACGAAAAAGTTAAATAAAAATGAAAAGCTCATATTTATTTCATGTGAGTATTGACCTCGGCTTCGCCTCTGATGAGCGAACTTCACACGAGAAAAGGACTTTCTGTCCCCAGTTTTGGAAATGACTATTTCCCATACTTTAGATTACTAATATTGTTTAGTGAAAAGGTTTAGGTTTGTTCCAAATAACTGTAAAGACAAATTTTCACTGGCCGAACGAGCACGATTTCCTACATAGAGATCGATTTTGATATAAATATTGATGAGTTTATGTCTCTGTGGACGAAATCTGACAGTAATTTGACAATTCCTACGGCCTTGGAACAACTTTGTTTATAGATACAAAGAAGGTTTGTAAACACTCAGATGTTCATAATTTGTATGCTACCCGCTAATAAATTCAAAAAGTCAGGTCCAATGTCTGTTCAAACTGAAAGTATGACATACAGATGTCACTACATTGCAGTAAGTATTTTCTATGCAACGTATTCTCCATTAGATTTTTTTAATGCTTTAAAACGAAATTGTTTTCACCTTCGAATGTAATATTATATCGATCACTACTGAACGAAAAACAAAATTCAAACAGAACAGTCATCTGTTATCGACAACGATGGCAAAACTAAGCGATGAGCTCCGACTGTTGTCCCTCTTATGCGAAAATGTGTGTTAAACAAACGAAGTAAAAGATTTTGTATCAAACGCTATGAGATACTTTGCAAAAATCATAGAGTTATACTCGAGAGGTGGCATGGTGGATTGGAATGCGTTGGTAGAATTCGTTTTTCTTTGCTTGTACGGAAAATTACTTCCGTCAACAAGTACTTTTGAGACGAACGATTCAAATGGTAACAGACGTTAGTTTACTTACCGTTTTACTTATGAACGCCTAATCATTTGTTGTCGACAACAACCAGCTCTGCTGAGCCTTGCTGGTGGATTTTGCGTCAGTCTTATAATCTGAGACAGGGCTCCTTATACATACTTTTATAAAGCTAAAGGCCGAAACACACGAGACCGGATCGACAATTATGCTAATCTTTCCATTGTAATCAGATATTCACCTCCAGCTAAACAATGAAAATCGTAGCACGATTATTCATCCCATCGACACAAAATAGCTCATGTGTTATCGGTCTATGGCCATGATTTTGTTGTGCGAGGTTATGATTTCAATTATTTATCTTTAATTTCAAAAATAACTTATGTGTAACATGAATCCTCTAAGTACTTCCGTTTCGAGAGTACACTTAATGTCAACCATATTTGTGTTTAAGTTTTCTTCAGCTGTTACCTATTGTTCTACTCATCCAATTACACTGCTTTATATACGGTTTTACCACTGCCACGGACTGCGTGTGACTATGAAGTGTGTTTGTATGAGTTTAGTGGATCAGCTGGTGAAACAGCTGAAGCAAACTTTACTTAAATTTGGTTAAAATTAACTGTAATATTTGGGGGCTAAGACAAGACTTTAAATACAAAGAACTGAACAGCCCACAAACTATCCAGAAACCAGAAATTATCCGACGAATTTCACTTTTCCATGCTTACAATTCAGCCAATTACTTCTAATGACAATGTTCGACAACATCGATAGACCGTTGTCGGATCCACCCGAAGAAAAAGTATCCAACTGCTGCCCCCAAAATAACAGCCAAGACCAGCCATACGTTGAAGGTCATCACAATTAGCATAAGACAGTACGATACAGTTATTTGTACGAAATGCATTAATGTCTGAACCAGATGTATCTTCTGGGTCAATAACTGACTATCAATGAAATAGTGAAAAAAGTGGGATTAGTTAATCAATAAAGAGTGGAAAAGGTTGAGGACCCATACACAATCGATTTCTTGTTTACGCTCCGTTTGTTATGTGCCGATGTTAATTGGGATGTGCTCGCTTTTATGGATGAACATGCGGTGGCTGTTTCGGCTGCATAATCACTGTACAATTTTTCGCGCCAGAATTTTAGGCCTTCATAGGCAATTGAAATGAGAAAAATTACTACCACAGCCGATACAAATTCCTCAACGGTTTTCACGGTAAATTTTTTAAATAAAATTGCTTCACAATTGCCGACGTGGAACTAAATGTAAAGAACTTCTCTTCGTAAATTCCAATAAATTCACCAGATAGGACATGCTCAATTACCGTCATAATCATCGGACAACCTTCGTCGTCGCCATCACCATGATTGTGGTCCATCTTTTATAGTCTGTGGTCTGATTAAATCTCTCAAAGTCTCTGTTTAAAATATTATCTCTTTTCCACTTCGAAAATTTCTACTGACTGTTCCACGACCTCTTCCGAATGCAAGTGGCGAACAATATCTTAATAATAATTTTTTCTTTAAGTGGAGCGAAAGTGAAGCATGTTTGTGTCAATAAATAGATATGTTATTGCCTGATAAGAACCAACGTATAGAACAATTGAAACTACGAAAGGTTTGATAAACAGAATGTTCGGTAAATTGAATCGGTTAGATAAGAAGAGTAGAGGAGGTGAGAACGGGAAATATGTTCTAAAATTTAAGAACCTGGGCATTGTGCGTAGAATTATTTGGAAATCGGTATTTTAAAATTTTTTTGGAAACGGAAAGCGTATCGCCACATTACGATTTACTTCTGTCGTTTCAAGTATCTCTTGTGGTGTGATAACGAAATATTTTAGTTAATTTATTAAATGAGACTACATAAAGCCGGATGTTATCGCCAATTATTCCCTTGACTGAAAGTCAGGGTCTAACGGTCGAAAATGGGTAAAAATGAGGGTCCGTAACCCAAAAAAATATTTTTTTTAGAAAAAAATGAAAATGAGGGTCCGTAACCAAAAAAAAATATTTTTTTTAGAAAAAAATGGAAATGAGGGTCCGTAACCCAAAAAAATATTTTTTTATGAGAAAATGAAAATAAGGGTCCGTAATTGAAAAAAAAAAAAAATTGAGAAAATTATGAAAATGAGGGTCAGTAACCAAAAAAATATTTTTTTTAGAAAAAAAATGAAAATGAGGGTCCGTAACCAAAAAAAAATATTTAAAAAAAAAAAAAATTAAAATGAAGGTCCGTAATTCAAAAAAAAAAATTTTTTTAGAAAATTTTGAAAATGAGGGTCCGTAACCAAATTTTTAAAATGAAACGCCACTCCACTATAAAAACATAGCTAACGCCGACCCGTACGAAACACCTATTCGTATAAAAAGCCTTTAATGTGAAACTCTTTATTTCTCTTACTTCATACTCTTCTCTACTGAAAAGATATTCGCCCTTTAAAATCACTTACATTATCCACTCTTTGCCTTGTTATCATATACAAATAATTTGCCGGAGGCAATATAGACAGCCCCGTACGAAGTCAACTTTCATAAATTCCTATTTAAACAGCTATATACCGCTATATTTACCTATATTTCACTGTAAATAAACATTTCACAGAGGAATATGCTATTATATAGCTCAATATAGCTCTATATAGGTATATATAGATGTCCATATATAGAATGCCTGAAACACCCCACACACATAATCAATAGCTTCTATGTTAACAGAAACTCTCTAAGTACCATTTTTCCCAAGATATATCACTTTTAATAAAATCCAATATGGCCGCCGGCAGCCATTTTGTTAGTAGACCGGAAATATTACCGACGCTTTACATTCGTTAATACCTTTCAAACAAACAAAAATTCATGAAATTCGGTCAAAATTTACTCGAGATATTGACAAAATACTTCACGTTCACTGTACGGCCGAGTAGCCAGATAAGAGCTCACTCCAAGAGACCTAGCTCACGCTCCGGTTAACATAATTTCATAAACTTTTTTTCCCTGATTGGTACGGTCAATACCTATCTATTAAAGCGAAAATATGTTCAAATGTGGCCGACCTACAAGCAAAAATGGCTTACCGCACTGTGCCTGGTTCACACCAAGGGGTCCAACTCACGAGTCGGGTATCCGATTTCTATAAACTTTTTTTTTGTCGATTGGTATTGTAAATATCTTTCATTTGATGTATCATTTACGAGTATAGGGTTTAAATGTCCGGAGATATCTTCGAAAAACCGTAAAGCACTTATTGGGGTCTAGCTCGGGAGGGGTCCATCCAAAATCACTCATCTTCGAACTTAGCCTGTCTTTTGACATTACCAAACGGGGAAAAAAAGAATTTTCAAAATCGGATGCGTTTTCCTCAAGTTAGAGAACGGACAGACGGACGGACAGACGGACATGATTTTTTTTTGCGGATTCGGCATCTCTACACAACCACAATAGGTTTCCCCTTGCTTCGTACGGGTCTAAAAAAAGAAGTTTTTTGGAAATGCACTCAAAATGGCACATATTGGGAGCTCAAAACAGCATTCAGTAAAACTTGTCAAATTCCTTCCCCATACAAAATTTTTCATTTCATGAAATTTCATGCGCCCGCGCCCCTTCGAAATCGTTTTGTCATAAAAGTTCAGTGAGTGGACATATTTTGACCGAAGTTAATTTGTATATTATAGTCAGAGGTCAGACCTTTCTAACGATACCCTACTCAATATATTTCATGTGAGAAAAATCAGTTTTTTGACTTGAAAATTGTCGTGAAGTCCTCCAACTCGAAAACTGGCTGAATATTTAGGACTGTGTTGTTGAATTTCTAGACGTCTTTAAGGCCTTTGATCGAATCGGACACGACCATATTCAACGATCTCTTCACGCTGCTGCAGTTTCCGACAACCTACGACAATTAATAATGAACCTTCTAATCAACAACCAAGTCACCATACACGCAGGAAAGGAATCGTCCGGAAAAATCAATGTCAATTGCGGAGTAGCTCAAGGTGCACCGCTATCTCCGTTCCTGTTTAACATCGCAATCAACTTTATTTACGAAGAGCTTTGTGACTCCAAATTCGCCGATCGCTTCTGCTACAAGCTTTCAATGGATTACGATGGACTCAGTCTGACAGGCTTTGGAGACGACCAGGCCGTCGTCGGAAAAGACACAAAATGTGCCATTCGCATAGTAGAGGCAGTGCTAAATCTTATGGCATCGATTGGCCTTCAAATTAACCCTACAAAGAGCCAGGCCATCGTAATAAGCAAGGGCAAACTCGTTAGAGAAGCTCTCCGTTTGACTAGCGGCGATGTGATTGAAAGCATCGGTTACGACGAAAAGATCAAGTACCTCGGATGCTTTAATAAATGTATCGAACGGTTGAACGCTGACCTAGAAAATCTATTAGCATCACCACTGTTAAAACCGGATCAAAAGCTAAATGTTATCAACCAGTACATATTCCAGACACTCACGTATCCGTTACAAACTGCACCGCTGAACAAAGTTCCACATTACGTCACCAACGGATTAGATGTTATGATCCGGCGAACAGTCAAAGAAATCATCGGGCTTCCTATGCACATAAATGACAATATGTTCTACGCACCACGGCGACTACGAGGTCTTGGTCTAGTCCGATCATCGTGGGAAATCCATCTACAACATTTCGCCATATCGAAACGTTTATCCACAGTGGACGATCAACTCTTCCAAAGCATCGCAGACTGTCGAGCCGAAATGTACTTATGCGTTGAAGCACTGGGTGTACAAGGCGACAGTACAAAAGCCTTACGAACTGCTCTACGTCAACGAAGCTTCGATGACTGGTGTAACATGAAATACCAAGGATCCGGTGTAAGACACTTTGAAACCAACATCAAAAGCAATGACTTCGTGTGCAATAAAAATTCGCTCTCATCGTCTGAGTGGTCAGCAGCAATCAAACTGAACAGCAATTATGCAAATCTGTATGGCGTTCCCGGTGTGGAAAGCACTTCCAACTTCTGCCGAAAATGCGGTAGAGAGATCGAAACAATACCTCATGTCACTGGAAGTTGTCCTTTCAATAATCACCAAATCATCGCCAGACATCACAGCTTTAAGCACTCCATCACCGACTTACTGCGTGACAAAGATTTCAATTGCTTTGAGAAAGTATATGCCATCGATCAAGAGGGAAGATCTCGATTCTCCGATATAATTGCCTTCGATCCATCGTCTAATGTGGCATATATAATCGACCCAACCATCGCTACGAGACAAACGACCATCCCATTCAACGATGAAAAATACGCCTCAACGTTCGGTAAACGTCAATGGAAGGTTCGCGGCTTGTGGTTCGGTAGTCGTGGCTCGGTGGGTAACAGTGTGATTAACTTTTTTTAAAGAAGTGAAACTGGACATTTGCAAATTGAGAGATATGACTGAAGAAGTGTTAATTAAGACGATACAGATAGTGAACAATCATGTTTATAGATAACTTTTGGACGAACTGTGAACTATTTTTTAAATTCGCTGTAATAGTAGATGTTAATTTGTAATCTAATTATTGATCGATATGCTGTGTAATTAGCACCCTTCTATAAGAAGGCAGCACGCCTTAATTTTTCTAAATAAAGGATTTTCATTCAAGAGTCTTCATACTTTCCATATTTTATTTGGCTTTGATAGAAGGACCGTAAATAAAATGTTTTTTAAAGACAAATCTATGAAAATGAATACTTTCTTTGATTACTCCGTTCGCTCTATTTTCGAGTTGGTGATTTCACGACCACAAACTGATTTTTCTCACGTGAAATATATTGAGTGGGGTATCGATAGAAAGGTATGACCTCTGACTATAAGATCAAAATATGTCCACTCACCAAACTTTTGCGCATGAAATTTCATGGAATGAAAAATTTTATATGGGGAAGTAGCTTGACCGATTTCGGGAAAAATTCTTTTTTGTTGAGGAGGGGCGTGATGAGGGTCCGTAACAAAAAAATGAAAATGAGGGTCCTTAGCCCAAACAATATCGACCACATAACGCCGAATCCAACTGAGAATCAAGTTCAAACAAGTGACCACTATAGAGCGTGTAATTTCAAACCAAATTCTACAAATTCTACAAAATCGGTCGTGTGGATCAGTAGCACTTTGCAGCTTCATGTCTCCAGCACCCTCACCATTTAGGGCTGTGTTCAGTAAGGGCTTATTGTTTAGGGCGCGTTTAGGGAAGGCGAATGAGAGTTTGAAGTTTTGAAAAAAGTTGTTTTAACATTTTAGCGTAGACTTAATGAGGCAGTGGCGGATTAACCTATGGGAATTTCGGTACCGTGCCCAGGCCGCTGGAAACACTTGGCGCTGGAGAAACTCGTTCACCATACAAATTTCAAATAATGTTCTCTAAAATGCGTGCAATAAAATGCAAAAACAAAACAAAATTGGCGCTGAATTTTTGAAATTTGGCGCTGCATTTTTATATGCCTGTGGTACTGAAAACCTTAATCCGCCCCGGAAATGAGGGATTCTTTTGAAAAACAGCCTGCTGAAATTGAAAGCATTTCTCAGTGGATATAAAAAAATGTGTCTCAAGAACATTTATTTGCTTACTTCCGTCGTAGGCAATGATACTCAAAACCGCCAGACAAAAATTCTGCGTTTGCTCTAATTTAGAGCAGACATGCGCATCCCGGGCTTCCCGTCATTGTTTTAGATATAACGATTTTGAAAATATTATCCAGCAGTTGAAATTACTATAAGAAAAAAAATGTGTAAAATTTTTTGTGGTTGGAATTTTTTGAGTAGCTGAACTAGGTGTTAAATTTACACTTCAAATTCACACTCATCGAGACACTATCCTTGCAAGGTGGGTGACATTGAAAAGCTTAGACCAGTAGCAATCAGAGGCAAAAGTCCTTGTGTTTTCGATACGTTTCGAATGGTCAGCAACCGTTAGAGATTTGCCGAAATTATCAAGTTTTTACCCCTATTTGCAACTACTCATATCTCATTGTAGGTGAATTCTACCCGCGTATAAGACGGTTTGCCCCGAAAGTACATACAGTCATATTTATAATAGCATCACACGACCTTGTACGTTTCGTGTATCTGGAGAAATTCTCATGGGAAAAGTGAGGTACATGTCGTTGGCACCCCCACCATTTAGTGCTGCGTGGGGATTAGGCCTATCATTTAGTGCTCGCTTAGTGCTGTCGAATGAGCCCTCACTCATTCGTTTGAAATATGTCAGTAATTTAGTGCTTGTTCAGTGCTGCCGAATAGTACCACTTATAAGACTTACCAGACTCTCCTATCAGTGAAAAACATAGTTGAAGGCCATAAATATGTCATTTGAATATGCTGGGAGTGAATGGACTCGCAACATGTTACAAGTTAGGTTTATAGTTTAGTGCTTATTTAGTGCTGGAAAATGAGACCGGTCTCGAGTTTGGTGCTGTCTGTTGAGCCAAGATATTAAACTTTTTGTGGAAAAAGCATGTCGTTTTGGGGTTTTTGGATCGAAATTAAAAATATTTTAATTTTATATTTGCGGCTCAATAAAGTACTCATTTAGTGCTGGCGAATGAGCCCTCACTCGAGTTTAGTGCTGCCATCTGACCTGAGATATTGAATTTTTCAAGATTACTGTAAAAGTGTAATATCTCAGGTCAGGTGGCAGCACCAACCTCGAGTGAGGGCTCATTCGCCAGCACTAAATGAGTACATTAAATAGCCCAAATATAAAATTAAAATATTTTTAATTTCAAGCCAAAAGCCCCAAAACGACATGCTTTTTTCACAAAAAGTTTAATATCTTGGCTCAACAGACAGCACCAAACTCGAGACCGGTCTCATTTGCCAGCACTAAATGAGCACTAAATCATAGGCATAGATTTCAATATGTTAAGTACCCATCCTGAGTCAAATGTAAAAAGTGACATATGTCATACTTTCAAATACATTTTTCTCTTGTCCCTGAACAGCACCAAACTCGGGTGAGGGCTCATTCGACAGCACTAAACGAGCACTAAATGATAGGCCTAATCCCCACGCAGCACTAAATGGTGGGGAGGCCAACGACATGTACCTGGAAAAGTGCTTGTTTTTGGTTTTCGATCACCTCTCGCTGGCCACACAACAATCGAGGAATTTTTATGAAAGTGGTTTAGACTTCTAGGGACCAATAGCTACCTAGACACATATAAAAAATTCACTGGATGATGCGTACGATTTCGTCAGGTTGTCCAAAAGAATCCCTTAATATATTTGTATAATTAATACTTAATTTGGGGCTAGTTTAGGGCTGACGATTGCATTTACCCTGCTCGAGTTTGAAAACGAGGATAATCTGTCGAGTAGTTCAACAGTGGTAGGGTTCTGTTTGAAATGTGGAATTGAAGTCAGTAAATTACATCTGTAAATAAATTACTGATTATTGATCAAAACTAACTCGACTAGGAACGCCTTTAATTGTTTCATTTAAATTTTCAAATATGTACACAACAGTCAAGGGATCTGACCCACCCATACCGGTGGGACCTAGTTGTCTGTCGTCAACAGATAATAATTAACCATTTTTGAAAGCTTTCCAGTGGAAGTGTACGCCTGCTTCCGGAAAATATTGCACCATAATATGCAGTGTGGTGACTTACTACCGAGAAAAAAAAACTTCCAATGGCTAGGTAAGGTAAAAATAAGCAATGAGCCCTTACCGTTCTCGACTTCTATCTGAAAATGTGTGTAAGACAAACGAAGTAAAAGATTCTGTTTTAATCACTATGATATACTCAACACAAGTGAAGTAACAGATTCAAATTAAAATATATTGATACTGTTGTCGTGAAACTGTCATCTGTTATCGACAACAACGGCAATAATAAAATGATGAGCTCATTTAAGTGTTCTCTTTTAATAGCAAACGTCCGGTTAAATCAAAGAAGTGACAGATTTTTTATCGAACACTAAGCGATTACTGTAAACAATAGAATTACCAGATTTAATCATTTATTTAATGATGGTGTCGACGGTGATTACTGCAGATTCGAATTAAAAAACGACGAACAATAGATCATTGTCAATGTCGTTTGAGCTGTCAAATAAGTTGTCAATTTCACAATGCTAACCTCAAATCGAACAAAAAAGTATTGGGTTGTGAGACGCCACACAAATTTTCATACATTTCAAGCGGCGGCTTTGTGAACGAAACATCTTTTGAGGTTAACTTTGTGAAATTGACAGCTTAGTTGACACTTTTACAGAGAAGAAACCGCTATTTGACACTGATGTATTCATTTTACTTAAAATTCAGTTAATTTTTAATTGTCCATATGATTCCCAATAGATGGGCTTCCCGTTTCTGAAAGGTTAAGAACTGCTAATTATCTATGACAACAACGACAATAAGAAGCTGCAAACTTTGGTTGACATCGATATAATATAATGGTAGATAAGTTATGTCAAAGCAACTTTATGCGGAAAGATCACATGAATGTATGTGTAACGTAACTTACGTTTTGAGAAAGCGCGCGAAATAATGTCATACAAATATTTGAAAATAATTGAAACTCTGCATTTCTCAATTTCCTTTGTCTCTTCGTTTTGTGTTGTGATTCGTATTTTTTGCACTTGTATGCGTGCTATATTTCCGAAATTTCGTTCTTCTTCTCTCATTATCTACAGTATATTATATCGATGGGTTGAAGTAAAGACTTTTATAAAGAACGATCTGAATTTTACAAATTTTCTTCAATACCTATTTTGCTAACTGATTAGTGAGTGGGATTGTGACTTGTCGAGCGAAGCGAGTTCAACAACACATCGTGTGCGCAAAACCCCCATTTCCTAATGTGTCAAAATCACCACAAATTAACACAATTTTAGTCAAAAGATTCATTATTTTCATGCAAAAAAACATCGTTAACTATACTAGCACATTCCACACATACATGAAACGAGACACCTTCTACAGTACAAATTGTGTCAATTTGTGCACTGATATGTGTAACATCCACTACAATGTATTCAGTGTGTAAGTTTACTTAATTCAGATACTGAAGCGGGTTACCAATTATGAATATTTCGACATTGCAGTAGACAATTCAGTGATCGAATTCGATACTTACATAGCTTGCTTGCGTGTCATATGAACGTATTATATCGAACTAGTGCGATAAATGATTTGCAAGATGTTTTACCGCACCCACATAATCATGTATACACGTCTATTATTATATAATGATTGTTGAGAGAAAACTCTTTTGTCAAAGTAAAAAAATCGGTCGTTTCAAACCGGATTTATTAAAGGAATTCATATTGAAACTGTAACTGAAAATGATAACTTAAACTAAGAAAAAGTAGAGACAATGGATGGTACTGATATTTATCAAATTGTAGGTTTCGTGTGCAATATTTTTGCACTCATCCCAAAAAAAACCCAACAGATAAAGAGGTCCACTATAAATACACGTTTATCAATCTCATCATTTTCATACATTTTTTAATTTTTCGAATTTAATTCAATTTTGGAATTGTTGTGACGAGGTCTACGAGAGGTGTATTTTAATACACACGTCCAACACCAATCCAGTATCTTATCAGGTTATTGCCATTGATTATTTACGATTTTTTTTTAAATTCTCAAGTACCCGAGGTTGTTAATGAAACATGTTCGTTCAGTGTATCACGCAGTAAAAAGTCATGAAAAAATGTTTGATTACAAATGTCTCAAGTCAAGTTCTCGAAGGACCAAGATCATAAAATTTGGTCGAAAATTGTAGACTCAAATTAAACTGATCAAACAGTTAAAACACTAATCATCGGGAAGCTACAAAATCAATTCAATTCTCTTCCCCCATAAATCCCTCGAACAAAAAACAAAAAAATTGGAATCATAATGCCTTAACTCAACCAATAAATCAGTTTTCTTTCCGAACCGAACATTAATGTAAAAAAGATGATTTATTGAAAAATGTGCTCGCACATGTGTGTGTCGTCGTGTTCATATTAGAGTTTCCAGTTTCACAAACACTTTCGGTGTTTGCTATTGAAGTCCTTGGCATTTATGGAATTTCTTGTACTTTTTATGTTTTATTAAGTCGATGATTTTCAATTTCATTAATATTATTATTTAGCTGAAAATCCAGCTTCTTTTTTTTGACGAAACGTAATCCAATATTTCTGATTTTAGATTTAACAAATTACTTAGACAAATTAAATCTTTCCATTTGGGGTTCAATGAATTTGTTTCGATTCCTATGTGGTTCATTCAGGTTCTTTTCAGGGCGATTTGTATAATAGTATATTATAGTTCCAAGTTAAGTAATTTGATATCTCGTATCCAGATACCAGATACAAGGCCTCCGGCCCCGAGCCATATTTACACATCTAGAGCCTAATAATGTACTTTGCACCTCGGTTGCATAAATTACTATAAAAGTCAAATAGCTACTGAACCCCTGAACCGACGCGCATGTTTTTCGAGTCCTAGAAATGTAAGAAGTCACAGAATACGCCGGAATTACTCAACTAAGCTGGTAAAAGATCGACGACGGGACTCACATCGAAAGGGAAACTACGCGCGGAAACTCTGTTTCACCTACTTCCATTGGTGCATAATGAGCAATGATGCATCTATTGACGCACTATTTCCTTCTATTGATCACCAATAGCACCTGTCCCAGTATTTGCTCGCGTAGTTTTCCCTTCGACTAACACACAATTCTAGAAACCAAAATTACGTTAGAGAAGAAATTATGTTGATGGCAGGGCTAACAAATATTTGTAGCATAAAAATAGCGTGATCATTGAAAACTTTATATTGTTGGAATCCCAGAAAAAATGTGTTTGAGATCAGACTTCTAGGGCTCAGATATTAATTGACTAACAAGAACTGATTTTAAGTGTTAGGACGTCATCTAATTACCTCAAAATGACAAAAATACAATAAAAAAGGAAAAAGTCCAATAAAAATACATGAAATGCTCAGGTTCTAGAGCTGGGAGCTGGGAGCTGGTCCTAACAAAATGGCTGCCGGCTGCCATATTGTATTTTAGTAAAAGTGATACAAAGTGGGAAAAATGGTACTTAGAGAGTTTCTGTTGACATAGAATTAATTGGTTATGTGTGTGGGGTGCTTTAGGCATTCCATATATGGACATCTATATATAACTATATACAGGCATAAATAGCTATATACAGGCATATAGAGCTATATACAGGCATATAGAGCTATATAATAGCATATTCATCTGTGGAATGTTTATTTATAGTGAAATATAGGTAAATATAGCGGTATATAGATGTTTAAATAGGAATTTATGAAAGATGACTTCGTACGGTGCTGTCTATATTGCCTCCGGCAATTTATTTGTATATGATAACTAGGCAAAGAGTGGATAATGTAAGTGATTTTCAAGGGCGAATAGCTTTTCAGTAGAGAAGAATATGAAGTAAGAGAACTGAAGAGTTCCACATTAAAGGCTTTTGACACGAATAGGTGTTTCGTACGGGTCGGCGTTAGCTATGTTTTTGTTTTATAATTATTTTTCTAATGCCAATGGCGACAAACGAATTTCTTCTTTGGCAGCTGACTTACCCAATACCAATTGTAAAATCAGATTCTTCTCGAGTTACCAAATGATAATGATACCGAACACTAAGCTTAGTTTCATCGTTTATTGTCGATAACGTCGTTGTCGATAACAGATCACAGAAGTCGAGTTGTTTCTGAACGGTTGAAATTATATCATTTTACAGCAAATAACAAAAAAATCCTTAAATCTCTGTTCGCATCTTATTTGAACAACGTTGTAGGTCCTCTTGCATGTTGAACGCATTAATCTATTTTCTCAAACATTAAAATCTTAATATTTCCGTATATATGTGAACTTCTGTTGTCCTGTGAAATTTTCAATTTGAACGATTTTTTTTGTTATTTTATATTCATTCGTAGCCTTTTAGTGTATCAATTTTCACGCACATTTACATGCCCTTTGTTTTTGATCAAGTATCTAAAACGATGACAGAAGAGTCTTTCGTTTGTTAGTGTCATATTGCAAACGGTAAAGTTGAAAACTGCCGATGATGTGAGGAAGAGGCATACAGAATAATGGTTATTCGAAAGGCGTGAGGTCAAAATATATTTTGGTCATAGATGGGTATGACATTTTATGTTTTATGTATTACCTCTGCTATGATGGAAACAGATTGTGTGCCTAGTGTAATTTGATATCTTCCCTTGGATAGTAATATGTTTGAATTGAGTTTAGCGATCAAGCAGCTGCAAAAATGATTTTTTTCACTTTGATTTCAAAATGTAAATTTTTTATGTGTCATTTTGATATCAAAATTGATATCAAAATAGAGATTTTTCCGCACTAGTGTGATAAAACATTTCTATATTTTCTGATTTAATTGTTTAACGCGAAAGTGTTATTCATTTAATAGATTTAGGTGAATGCCGTTTCATACACTCAGTGTAAACCGAATCTAATACTTCAAAGTGAAACTTGTTGAATTTGTTAAGACAATACACTCTCTAGCAAACAAACTATCTTAAAAAATCTAATTACGGTAAAATAGGTTTGAGAAAGCCTGCTTCTTCATAAGGCCTAAAGTGAACAGACTCACGAACGTCTTTACCACTTTAATAAATGTAGTTTGTTTGCTAGAGAGAGTATTGGTTAAGAAAAAGAAAGCTGTATCATTCGTTTTTCAATTTGAGAGCTCGTAACTGGAAGGGGGCCTCGGAGCCAGTGATGTTACACTAGGCTGTCGGTATTTTTACACTCACTGGCCTCTAATTGCACTATTTGAAGGTAAAACAAATCTTATTTCGAATTTGTTAAGTGAAATTTTACTTTCGTGTTCGTGCTACTTGTTGCACGGTTACCCATATTTAGATTAATGAGAAGAAACCGAATCATAACACAAAACACTCTGATCACGCTCGTATATTACAAGTATTGAAAAGGAAGTGGGATGAACGTACAAGCACATTTACCATAAACATGCTCAACATGTTTTTTTTTCCCATTTCGGCTCATTTGAACACTGAGGCCTTTGAATAAGATCGGTTTTTCCTCGATTTGACCCGAAAAAAGGGCATGACAATTTTTTGTTCGTTCGATCGTGTTTTCGAGGAATAGAGAGCAGTGTTTGGTTGTTTTTTTTTGCTCTTGCGTATTGCATGGAATTCTTCCAAAAAAATTATTGTTCGAGTTATAAAAGTTTAATGATGGAAAATATTTGTGGTGAAAAGGGTATTACGATATATATACAATTTGTAATATCGTTCTGATGTGATATATTAGACTTGCAGATGTCAGTTTTATGTTTCATCAATTATGAGTGTGAAGTGTGGAAAATTAATTTATTTTAATTATTAAATGATATGCTGGGAAAATTATTCCATATCACCAGTTTATGCTGTTGGAGTTTAAGGTTCATGATCAGGGAAAAAAAAAATCTTTCGTTTTTTTTAAATAAATTTTTTTGTTTTATTAATTTATATTTTATGCTTTACTTTTAACATTCACAATGTTTTCGATTCTGAAAATATAATTGATTAATTTATTTATTTCGTAAAACATTTCATATTTAGGCACTAAATTTTTAATAAAATATTTCATTTTTTTAGAACAAACTTACGACAATTTTCATCCATTCTTCTATTTATAGTTTATAAAATGGTTTTTTACAAAAGGTATACTTCTGATTCGTTAAAAGATCATCCAATTTTATGTCTACACTACACTTATAAAATAAAATTAATTAAGTTGTTTTTTAAATAAATTTATAAATCGTCCCAACATTCAAAAAAACAAAATGAGATCCAATTGGACAAACAATGCTTGGAAGTAAATCAGCGTTTTTTTAGCTTGATTAAAAGAAAAGAAAAATTTATATTATAACAAAATGAAGACGAGATCCAGACACATAGATCAGTGTGCAAAGTAAATAAAGAGAGAAGGTAAAACCGAAAACTTTGTTTGCAAAATATAACCCTAATTACTGCCCTAATTTCCATAAGGGACTTAAGTCTTTTGTGCCAATTATTTGTTGTCACTTTTTCTCGACTTAAGTCTTTTCAACAATTAACTTTCAAAAATACTTTTTACAAATTATTTTCAATGGTTTTCCAAAGCTAAGTTCATTATCCAAATTATGTTCAAACATTTTCCAAAGTTAAGTATTTTCTGAAAATTATTTATTGTCACTTTTTCGAGTTAAGTCTCTTATTACATTTTTTATTTATGAAAAAAGAGTTAAGTCCCCTATGTAAATTAGGGTAGTAATGCAAAACTATGGAAACAATTGAAAAATGTTTTTACGAAAACATCCCTTGCCTGATTCTGCCCTAATTTGCATAAGGAACTTAACTTATCTTCTAAATAAAAAAATTTAATAAGAGACTTAACTCGAAAAAGTGACAATAAATAAATAATTTTAGAAATAATTTCCAAAAAAGACTTAACTATGAAAAATCAACTACAAATAATTTGCACTAAAGACTATAGTTACTTATGCAAATTAGAGCAGGATTCAGATTAGAGCAGAACCCACATATAAACTGAGTTTATTAACCTCTTCGGATGCAGGAAGAAACAGTGAAGAAATGAAAAGTTAAAGTGAAAAACTGGACATGTAACAATACCGAATTATAAGAAAAGTGAAATTTCATTGATTTGTCTGTGTTTCAAATAGGACAACGATGTAAATTAATTATTTTGATTTGTTTTGATAAATTGAAAGGAAAATCATCCTAGCTAATTAAATCGAATGTCATTTTTCTTATAATTCGCTAATGTTATACGATGATGGATGATACAAATGTATAACCCATCCATAACATATAATAATTATGTTCACTGACAAGTTCACAAGAACTGCATGAGTATCAACATTTTTGTTCATTTGACTATGGGAGAACTTTGTATGTAACAGCAAATGCAAATTTCAGAGATGTCCTCTCAAAAGACCGACATACCCAAGGTAAAATGGAGTGTAGAGGTAATGCCACACATTACAGCCACACTATATTTACCTTGGACCAGTCGACTTGCTTTAGCACTTTTTCAACATTAGGGCGAAAAAACCTAACAAATATTGAAGAAAAAAAAACGTCTGAAGCATTGAAAGCAAAGCGTAAGAAGTTGTCAAGTTGCTTTGAGCGCCTCGCAGTTTCGCATCTTAAAGTTACAATCAAATCCATGGTCTTTAAAACGGTTTTAATCAAAAATGGAAGATGAGGGTCTGCAGCCATTTCATAATTTTTCTATGAGCAGAATCATTTAGAAAAATATGTGCACTTTAGACTCTAAAGTTTAGAGGGAGGCATGGAGGTTCTTTGCTTGAACTTAAACCCGAATTAAGGAAACCGTAGTTTGTCTGATCCGTTGAAGTTTTGCATTGACTTCAAAGTTTATATTATTTGGATATCTGTCTGGTTACGTCGACACGAAGAGATTAATTTTTTATTATCGTAGCTTTTGCGAGCTTTCGAACATCAAATTTTTTATTTAGAAACTCGAAAGCTCAAGGCTTGCAATTGTGAGTCAATCATGTTGCTTTTGACATGGTGCGTATTTTTAGGTGGTTAAACCTTTTCTAGTGATGCAGACAATGAGAATCAGTGACTGAGTTTGATTTTTATAGAAATTGATTTTGACACAAGATAACACGGGATGGCAGGTTAGTAGACACATAGACACATTTTGCGACTCCAGCGCAGCTTTACCTGTTTTTTAAGTACATTCAAAGCTCACATGACAAGGTATACCGAACACGAATTATTATAATACGATTTGAGCATTCATTCAGATTACAATCACATGAATATCCTGTGTGTTGAAAACCGTCATATTTCTATATACGCGCGCATTGCACGTGAACGCTTTTGTATTTTCGTCGTTTCTGCATGTTCTCTACCACAAAACGTTTTACGATTCAAATAGAAATGTAATTTAATTTGATTTGATTGGATTGAAATGAATTATGTGTTATAATGGCAACGATTGCCAAAAACTTTAATTTTGCATAAAATTACTTTCAATAATTTGTTCGATCTCTAACATCAGCAGTGTAGTTTGCTTGCGGTTGGTTAGGTTTTTTTTGCAATTTAGAGAGATGTTATTTTTGCTGAGAACGTTAATGCTTCAGAAGAATGCTTGATTGAAAGTTAGGCATTTTTGACATTAATGTGGCATTAAACACTTGCATATTTCCCTTCTTGAGCATGGCCGTTTGAAGCGTTAGACATTCAGACGTGCGTTAGATATTCTCAGACGAAATGTAGTAAAATGTTTGTGTTGAAGCTTGCAATAGGGGGCTGATTTATAAGAACAAATGAAAAATAAAATCAATTAGAGTTAACTCGAAAGGGTTAACTGTTACTTTCCCTTTAATGCCTCAATTAACCCTTCGAAGTCGATCAATGTGTCGGACGAATAAAAGACTATTAAGTTGGTTCAATGATGGACATGTCTGCCTGCTTGGAAGCAGGATCTATTTTCAGGATCTCGAAAATTACGAGAATTTTCAAAAATTTTGGGAATTTTCAAGAACTGAATGTTGAAAATTTTTGAATTTTTGATTGATAGCATTTTCAAGAATTCAAATTATTGAAATTCTTAAAAATTTCTGAAATTCCTAATTGGAGAATTTTGATCAATCTCGAGAATTTTCCTCTATCGGCGTTGTCTATCGATTTAAGAATTTTCAAGTCGACGATTGTTACGACTGTTTTTTGGTAGAGAGGTCGAAATACATGGGCACACCAAAACTCGACAATTTTACCCCATCGGTTTTGTGAATGATTCCTCAGAATTTTTTAAAATCAATGTTTGACATCTGGGGAAGACAAGAACTTTTTGTGGACCACTTCCATTTCGATCCACCGAACCATCATACTCCCTTATTGGCCGCCTTTATAAAATCTGAATTTCGAACGATCTAAATTATGAAAAGCTAATACCAGCCTTTCAATTTAAATCCACATGTTCATTACGTAGATTTCTGAGTAACATGCTCGAATACAAATACTAGTAGGTAGTGAACGATTACATTCTCAATCGGCTTATACAAGGTTATATGGGCGGAGGTAATATTATGTACGAATCACTTTGATTTACCAAAAAATTAAAACAGTGATTTACCGTGATTCACCAAGTTAAATGACCTGGTTAATCAATGGTCAAAAACCGAAAACTTGCGAAATTTGTGTGGGGTGTCATTAGAAAGGTAATAGCATGAACTTCCAAGGCAAGCTTGGTGTTATTGGGTTTAAAATTCATCCACACTGAGATATGTGTAGTTGTAGTTCTCAACCGAAAAGGACTGAAAGCTTACACTTTTCTTATAGAAATTTCTCGATGTACACGAGCCGAACAAGGTCGTGTGGGGTGTTTTATTTTATGTTGTTTCAGGGCATATATGGTATTATGGAAGTTTGGAAGCATCTTGGATGAAATATAAGCACTTAAACATTTCCAATTCTCATATTTCATCAAAGACGCTTCCAAACCCCCTGAAACCCTGAAACAATATAAAATTACCTTTCTAAAGAGAAATTTCTGTAAGAAAAGTGTGAGTTTTCTGTCTTTTTTCGGTTGAAAACTACAACTGCACAGTGCACATATATCAGTGTGGATGAATTTTAAACACTATAAGACCCTATTTTCCCCGGAAGTACATGCAACTACCTTTCTAATGACACCCCAAACGACATTATACGTTTCAAGTAACTGGAGGAATTTCTGTAAGAGAAGTCCATGTTTTCGGTTTTTGAACCCCTCCGACCAGCCACACAGCTTCAAAGAATTTTTTTGAAAGTGCTTTTGGCTTTTAGGGTCGAATACCTGTCTGGGAACATATGAAAAATTCCAATGGAAAATGCGTCCGATTCCGATCGGCTGTTTTTCAAAAGAATCCTTCTACACCTCGGGGCTTATTCATATCTAATCCATGTCATAGTAATAAGATATTGAGACCGGCCAGTTTTCCAATCGGCTGTCGAAGAAAATAATTTTCGAATTTTCTAAAAATGGAACAACAGGAAAAATTTCCTAATCGACATCCGGTGTTTGTGTGCATTGTAATAAAAAGTAATCAAAACCACAGTCCATTCGTTCAAAGTCACGTACACACATCACAAATATACATTATACATTTCACATCGCGCTCACTTCGGAGTGTTAAAATATGTAAACAAAAAACCATATTTTCAAATTGCGAAAATTGTGATCGGGAAACGTACAAAAACCGTGTTTTTTTTCGGATATATAGGCTGTCGCATATTGTGTAAGGTAGGTGTAGTATTCCAGCAATTTGCACAATTTTATACTTCTAAAACTTATAAGACTTATATACGAGAGGAAACACAACAAATATTATAAAATGTTCAAAATAAACAAAATTTGCAATTATTTCTTAAACAATAATACCATCTGTGGATGCTGGTTGGTGTTGCGTTAAACTCTATAATTGAAACACTTGCATGACCCAAATATTGCCATTGGGCATGTGAATTTTAAGTTTAAGGCACGAGTTGTTCGGTTTAAAATTATAAATAACGACGACGATCAGTTTTTGGTTTGGTAAAACGAGACTGTCCCTTTTGCTACGCACAAAATCGAATCGAACCGCGCAGTCTAAAAATAATGCACTTTTTACGTAGACCACAAAGAAAGAAATGTTCTCATAAACCACTAGCACTAGCCAGTCCACCGTGATGCATTTGAATGCCCCCATTTTGGATGTACATATGATAGTTGTACGTTTGCTGTGAATTCCGTGGATCGATCATCTGATGTGATGGCTGTAAACTGTGATGTGATGAATTCGACTGCACGGATTGATGATGCATTGGCATCATTGTTGGACATGGACCGCGCAGCAGCGCTTGATGATGCACACCGGCCAGAATGTCCGACACAGAATGCGATGATGGCCAACAGTGACCTTGTAGGGCGGGTTGTGGGGGTGACGGACTGCCGCATGAAGTTGTCTTCAATGTTGCCCCGTACGGATATGTTGAATACAGTGAATTGTACAGCGAATGATGTGACGTTACCATTGATTGTCCGATCGAGCCGAGCTTATTTCTTAATATCCGAGAGATTGAACTGACACTGGGCACATTATTTTTATCACAAACACCTTCGGCCAACAGACGATCCCGAATTTCCCAGGCGAATATTCCCGGATCTTTCTGTTTCAACTCTCTGATGTAGCTGACCACTTTGGGTGTGGTCACACGTGGTTTCGAGCCACCAATTGCACCGGGCAGAATGGATCCAGTTTCGTTGTATCTGGCGAGGATTTTCGATACGCAGCCATGGCTTACGCGCAATTGTCGTGAGATGTCACATGGACGAATACCCAGCCGCGCCAATTCGACGATCCGCATACGAGTGGTATTTGGTAGTGGTCTGCCGTTGACAAATACACCGCCGAGTTGATTGACCTCGCCGTATTGTTGAGATTGGTTTTCTGTGAAAAGAATAAAAGAAGAGATTGAGTGGACTGTGGAACTGAACAACTTGATACGATATGTGTAAAAAAAAAAATCAAAACAAACGATCGCAATACGAAAACCAAATATACTTTAATCTGTCACAGACGGGAAGCATATGACCAGTAATATTATCGGGTCTATTACTTCCATAGATCAAAGTATTTTTAATCGATTGATTTCAAATCTTGTACTTCAATATTTTTAACATGCATCTTAAATACTATATAACGGACAATATTACCCAGAGCTTGTCATTATTTTTGACGTAGTAATCGATAACAGATGGATCAAGGTTCACATCTCAGAACATTAAGATGGATAGCCGTACAGGTTAAGAAACAGAGTTTCTCAATATAATTTATTATTATTGTGATACCTAGTAGATAAAACGGGAGATCAATTTCCATCAAGTGAAATTTGCTTAGTTTTTTGTCTTTATTGTTTTCGAACCATGATTGTTCGTCAATGAACCAAAAGCAATGGATAAATAATAAACTAGTCACACCGAACTGAGTACTTTTTTCATTATTGGGTGGAAGCAAGCGATACAAGGTTAAGCAATTCAACAACTTTTCCATTTCGTCACTAGTGGTGAAATGGATTTACTTTTCTTCACCACTCCTTCTGCACCATTAACCGTAAAACTGTGCCCTGACCAAATTTCAAACCCCCGACACCAAAACCCAATGCTTGTCGAGCAGCACCTCTAACCATTCGGCTATTGAGATATTTAATCGAAGTGAACCAATTTTTGAAGCATCTACATAAATGCAGTCTACTTGACCGTTCATACAATATTTCGTTCAAACAGTGGAATGTATGTTAAAGGTAGAGTTATGTTTTGCATTTCAAAAGTTCATTTTTCGCAGCTCGCTTCGCTCGTTTGATAACATCACTTCACACAAATCACAACTTTTCCGTATTTTACACATTATGAGTGATACTCGGAGCTTAATTTTAATCTTGTTTTCAGTCTCCGATCATCAAAATACTTTTAGTGAATGGGGGATCGAAGTTTTCGCAAGTCATTTTTCATCGAATGTTTTGGTCGAATGTATACTAGTCAAGCAAAAAATTGTTTTCCGATGGTGCCTCTAAAATACACCGATTTCTTTACTAAATTTATTTAAGAAAATGCTGTCCGAAACGGACCAGCCGTCAATTGTTTTACCAAAGTAATTTTCTACAAACATCTAGACTCTTTCAAGTGGTTTTTCGGCTTGAAACGTAAATTTATTGTAAGATAATGTGAAGTGAATGGCCAAGCAATCAGGGCCAATTATTGATAATTTGAATTACCGAATTTTATTTTATCTAAATTACCGATGAAATTACTGAAATTAACTAGTGGTAAATTTTGATTTGAGTGTTTCCAACCAATAAGGAATGCCGAAATCAATTTTTTCTTCAATTTTCTTGCATTGGTTAGTATGAAAATAAATAGATGCCTATCAATTGGTTTGGAGAATATTAGACTATGCATCTCGGTCTCAAATGTCTCTTTACCCAAAAATGTGATTTTCGCTCTTTTTCCACACATTTCCGCATTTAGTGTTAAGTTAACGATTTCATAGACTAGTAAACGTCAAACTAGTAGAGAAAATCGTGTTGCCAACAGAAGTAAAATTGCTTACAAGTCATATGAAATTCTTAACAAATTTCGATCGTTAATTTTAAAATGTGTTTTTTTCGGCAGAAACACATTTTGTTGAATGTATGTGAATTTCCGGAGAAAATGATCAGTTTTTTAGTGTTGACTAGTTATAAGCTTTGTGATGCCATCACTTTTTTGAATGTCTTGGCATTGATGCAATTGTTATTTGTATACCAAAGGGAGGAAATGGCAGATTCCAAATCGATCGATTTAAGTATGTTTTCCACTCAACAAAAAGAACTACGTGATAGAGCGAGCTCTCAAGTAAACAAAGCTGAAAAATTGAAAAAATTCTCACTTAGTACTCTTTTGGTAAGTGGAAATCAAGCATTACAGCCCTTTCTTGCTCTAGCCGCAAACAAATCGCTCTTGTTGCAATCTCTTATTTTCTCCCATCGATAAGCAAATAACAATTGTATCAATTGGTTGGAATAGATGAACATTAAGATACTCATGAAATGTAAATCCATATTCTGTATTTTTATGACAGACGTCACAGCTCCAATGAAAGTGTAAAACAGGTATGGTCTGTTCATACAAACCGGGACACATCGCTATGTCCTCCGCTACATACAAAGTTCGACATTCGACCATACCTTGTGTTGACGTTCATTGCACAGCTCTGCTTCTAGCATGAACATAAGAAATATTCGGAGGCTTTGCAATCAAATTGGGACTTGCATTTTCTCGTAAAGATAAGAGTTACGATTTATTGGTCTGAATAAGTCTGTTCCAAGTGCAACATCGAAATGTCAAACGTCATCCACAGCGAGAAGGAAATCACTATTTTTTGATTAACATGGTGAATGAGCGACATGATTGGTGTGAAGACGCACAGTTAATCAGTTATTAACTACCATATTTCACGATTAATTGTAGTTTTGCGACGATTCACCCGGTTAATCACTGATTCGTCATCATGTTAATCACTGGTTAATTATGTCAATAAAAAAGAGTGGTTTCTCGATACACAGACAACATAACCAAACAAAATGTTTACAAAATGTATGAAAAAGCGTTGAATGTGGATGACGTGTTTGACTTGGACAGTAAACTGCACTCTGCACCAGCACTTGGATCAGATCTATAAAAATACACAACACATGTAATCGTACATGAGTTTTCATGCTAGAAGCAGTGCTACGCTGACGTTATATTTTCTCTATTGTTTCAATTTATGAAACTACGAGAGATCATTAAATTTTTATTAAATTAAAAATTCAACGAAAAAATAAAAATTCTTCTCAATGTTCAACGCTGTTCATTTTCATAAATTATATTTTCCCGAATCGCTCAATTTATTTTAGTGTAGATGAGATTTAATTTATATTTTTAAAAGAAATTTAAACTTATTTTACAATGTAATAGACATCTCACTCACTCTCTCTCTCTCTCCTCCACACACCACACCGTCTACCTGAATGTAGCGTATTTAACTCGCCTAAACATTTCTAGCCGAATGAAAACGGTAAACAGATAGGCAATTTGGCATGAAATGGAAAATTTTATTAATTACACAAATTTAATGGCATCAAGAATGTTCCTTTTCATAAAATTAAATAAAATTTGTATCTCGAGAACCCGTTACGTGTTGTGTATACCTATCTATATAGTGTAACCATCGAAATATTTATACAGAATTAAAATAAAAAATCGCGCATTTTAGTGGGTAAAATAACTGTATGATCATCTTAAATTGTGTAATAGAACACTGTATGCGAATTAAAAATAAAATTTCATGTTGGATTTCATCAAAATACACATTCTACGAATCTCTCCAAGTATAACACGTATATATATACATACAGTCATACACTATACTTACTGAATATACTATGTAGTACGCTACCATTTTGAAAAGCCGTACACATTTTCTCTTTAAATGATTTATTTAAATCACTTTAATGCTGTCTGCACAGATAAGAAGACACTCAATTGCAATTTATATTCGTTCAACCCAGAAAAATTGCCAAATTTAGCGAGTCAAGAAATCGCTCGTGTTAATGCGTCATATTATATATTAAAACATATAAAATGTTCACTATACACAAAAATGTTTTGGTGATACTAATTTAGTATGTCGATACTGTTCGTTAACGACAATTTTAAGGTCCGTTTGTTTTTCGAATTAACAAAAACGAACCAAATCAAAGACAACAACAAAAAAAAAACTTTTTTTTTAACGACGATAATAATATGATGGAATATATAAAATGTAATAAATAAAAATGAATTTTTTTCCAAATAGCCGTGACATTACGACATTTTTATCTCTTAAATTTTTTTTTTGATTCAAAACTGTTAATCTTCCCCAGAGAGAAGGAAAGAAAATAATAACTTTTATTTGATACATTTTTCTACTTTATATATAGAGATCAGTTAGCATGCATACGATAAGTTATTTTACAAAACAAAACAAAAAATTATAAAATTATTATCTTTAATACGATATGAGGAGTTTCATTACCAAAATTGGCTCACAAGCATTAATTAGCTCTGAAAGTTTTTGATAATTTTACATAAGAGAGTAATGTCAACCAACCAACCAACGTCAAAGAAATTTTTAATTAAATTTTGACAGATTTTGTCATAATTACACTCACAGAGGCTTCAGCGCAGACGTGAAATTTCTTATTTAAACATAGTATTTACAGTAAAAGCAACAATGTTAATATATCAGATGGTACATTAAGTCAGACAGTACGGACAGTACGTCAGTTATAAGGTGTACATTATATGCTGGTGAACTTGCGAGAATTAAGCGAAGTCAGATGTACTGAACAATAGTTGTTTACATGCTTTTGTCTTCCCTAGGGTCGAAAGTGGCTTATTATACACCTAAGGAAAACAAATGAATTGGTTTCGATTTTAAAAGCATTTCATAAATATTATGAACCTTTGAAATGTTCGTTGTGACGAAATATTGAGCCGAAGGATCATAATTCTTCTCGTCAAAATAAACATTAGGTCACAGGTGCATAACATTTATTATGTGTCGATGCAAAGATAAACCCAAACTCCCTCTCCGAGGCCGAGCTGATGCATAATGTTAGTCTTACCACATATAAACATATAAAATACATTACAAAACTTGGGATAAAAGTTGAAATGTCTCGTTTTTGTGTGGTTATTGACATCGGCTTCGCCTCGGATCAACAAAATTCACACGAAAACTGTACTTTTCAACGTTTTATCCCTCGTTATGGAATAGTATTATACATAACTAAGGATAAAAAGTTGAAAAATTGAGTTTTCGTGTGAATTTTGTTGTGCCGAGGCGAAGCCGATGTCAATAAATATATTTTTTTATAACGAGTTATGTAATATATTTTACATGCTGAGAGCGTCAAAAGAAGTGCTTGAAACATGATGCATGTAACATGTAAAGAACTATTTCATGTGTCGGGCTACAACTCGCGAAATTGCCTAAAATCAATCGTTCAAAACAAATACTCAAATAACTATTGTTTACCAGAGGTGAACCCATCGTTTTTCATATATGCGAGGTGTAATTAACGAATTAACCGTTTCCCTCTACGAAACAAAACAAACCCAAAGGTGGTTCGGGGAAAAAAATGTCTTCTCTCTTGTTTTGTCTCGCCTGACTCTTCTCGTCATCAATGAACAGTGAAATGCTGGTTTCGAAAAACAATCAAAGTAAAAATCAGAGACCCAAGTAGTGTAAGCACACCTCTCAATTAATTAATTTCTATTGATAGAAACGGTCATGTGACAAATTTCTACCAATCCGAAGGAGAACTAAGCGTAGTGGAAAAAGAGATGGAGTCCAATTTTTAACAACAGAAGCCTGATAAGATAATTGTTGGTGTAATTCAACAGCATATCGATTTTTTTATAAATGTATAATATCAGGGAGTATTTTTGGGAAAATATTTTCCAGAACTTTCCAACAATTTTCAAATGTGTCCCCAAAAAATTCAAGAAAATATAAAAAAAATGTTTTCACAAAAATAGTCCTTGATGACTTCTCACTCTCGATTCGCAAACAGACGGACTGAGATGATCACTTGTTGCTATTTCGGTTCACAAAATATCTTTAAATAATTCGAAGATCAAACGAACAAATAAAAACAAAATCAGTGGCATCGCGTTGCGGAAGAACGTGCTTGACGTATGACATAGTTAAACGTCTTTTACATGTTAAGGCGGGCCGATTTTTACCTTTTTCTTAGAATTCCATTCCACAGGAATTAACACGTAGGGGATAATGCTCGAGCAGACACTTTAGGCACGCCGCTAAGGGAGTCGAGGAATACCTCGAAATTTTTTTTCTAAAAATCGAAAGTCAAATTTTTGATTTTTAGAAATTTATTTGGAGGTATTCCTCGACTCTCTTAGCACTCTCCAGTGTGCCTAAAGTTGACAAGTCGCAATAACCGACAACGTGTTTAAAAAGAACCGTAAAAGAATATTGAAATCACTAAGAAAATTGTATGTTTGTTAACAAAGTTCGAAAACCCGTTCAGTATATCGTGATCGAGATGTAGCATTCTGGTAGTGAATATAAGTCGGAATACAAAAGACCGAATTGGAAAAAGTTCATGGTTCTGAACGCCTAAAGGTAAAAGCTCTGTTACTTCAACATAGATATTGTCATAAAATACCACTTAAATACCACACCATTGTCTTCGTGCAAAACATTAAAAGAATTTGCGGTAAAAAAAAAACTTAGCTGTAAATGAATAGTGTGTGTGTGTATTGCGACAATGGATAAAAAGTTGAAAAGTTGAGTTTTCGTGTGGATTTAGTTGATGCAAGGCGAAGCCGATGTCAATAAGCCCACGAAAACGAGAACTTTCAATTTTTATCACCAGTTATGCAATCACGACAGAGTAAAGTTAACCAGGCAGTAGCGATGGTTTGACTAGGGACTTGAATAATCTAGTAGCCCTATATTTTTTGCGAATCAAATTTTTCAATTTGATGTCAGTGTTCATTTGCATACAGTGTATTAGGTCCCTTATTTGACGTTTCGAAAATTAACCGCTACTGCCTGGTTTATTTTACTCTGCCGTGATGTAATGGATTTTCTATGCTTTTGAAACCTAAACCAATTTTCTTGTTTACTTTAAGGTGGTTAATAAGCCACTTTCGAACTTAGGGAAAACAAAAGCATGTAAAATAATCTGAAACAGAAGAACAATGCTAAACTTCACATCAAAACGCCTTTTTATTCGTCTCTGTTTTCGTTTTACACAAAATGCGATTGATGCTGATTAAATTTTGGTTTGATGAAAAATTAAAACGAGTCGTCCTAACAATAAAATTTTCTTACTTTTGTAGGGAAAAGTCGAAAGTGGCGAATTACATCTCTAGGGAAAACAAGAGAATTGGTTTGGTCACTACATGTAATAGTATTTTACATGACTAGAGATAAAAAGATGAAAAGTAGAGTTTTCGTGTGAATTTTGATGATCCGAGGCGAAGCCGAGGTCAATAAACACACGAAAACGAGACTTTTCATTTTTATCCCGAGTTATGTAATGGATTTTACATGCTGAGGGCGTCGAAAGAAGTGCTTAAAACATGAAAAGTACGGTTTTCGACGCATGTAGCATGTAAAATCCATTACAAAACGTGAGATAAAAAGTTGAAAAGTCAAGTGTTCGTATGATTGTTGATCTCGGCTTCCCCTCGGATTAAAAAACTTCACACAAAAACTAGTGGTAACCTTTGAAGAAATATGACGTGAAAACTTTTGCTCCGCGATATTTTTCTATTTAAATTTATAACATCTAAGTAAAATCGCATAAATAAAAATGCTGAAGGAGTAGCAATCATGATTGGATGCTATACGAAGTTAAGTTTTCCTGAATTATCATTAAAAATCATCGATTCAGCTGATTCTCCAAATGGACAAGATTTAACTTCATCATTCGAAGAAACTAGATCTAATTGATCGTATAGAAGATTCAAGTGGTCTTGCAAAGCAATAATAATTGGTTCAACGTTTGATGCTTGAATTTCTGGATTCTAAGAGGTTTTTGGGTATTCCCGCTGCCAAAGAGAAATTTTTGGTGCCCATAGAAATAGCAAGTAATCGGCCTCAAGATTTCATTGTATTAATGTGTATTTGAGTGAAATAAAGTCATCAGAATAAAATAAAACACAAAAACTGGACTTTCCAACTTTTTATCCCTTGTCATGTAACAGTTACTTGCGTCGCCTCGGATCAACAATCTTCACACGAAAACGTGACTTTTTGAAGCCATTTTCGACTCTAGGGAACACAAAAGCATGTAATGACTATTGTTCAGCGTTACACCCGTTGTGCTTTATACAAACCATCTAGACGTATTCAATCGAATCCCATAATTTTAAGCGCTACGTTATCCATAAAAGTCATCGTCATTCATGTAAATATGAAGTCGTGAAAATATTGTCATTCATAAAAATGTTTTATGTTCATTCACGCAGACACACAGACACAGATTCGAAACTTAAAATGACTAATGACAAAGTAGTAAAAACTGTTTAGCCTCTTTAACCATAAAGCAATAATCGGCCTGATTATCATTAAAACAAAAGCATTCCTGATAATTATCCCATCAATCATAATACGAAATGCTCGCGTGTATCGCAATGTAGGAAAGAAATCGTTAAAAAAAGTTGTAAATAAATTGTTTTCGGATGTTTTCGAGGCGCATACATATATTGTTAACAAATTTCCTCTATACGACAAGGTGTTTGACAATTTAAATCCAATGTTAATAAATTAACTGAAACGATCGTGTTATACAAGCATGTTATATGAGGAACATACTATAATATTAGAATATCGCTGGTGAACTATAAATAAAAGAAAATCTCTTAAAATGCCTACATAAATCGCATTCAAATACACTATATGCGGTCTGGTGCACATTTTTAGTGCACTATACGCATATATAGGTATAGGTATACTGCTGCTTGAACGACAACATTCGTAATTGGTATAGTGTCTACATATGAAGTCATTGTTTTGTCCATATGACTCGAAATACTATATCAAAGATAGGTAATGCATAATGAGATTCATGTCCGGGGATCGAAATTTAAAGCACTTTGGTAACTTTTTGAGTGATTTAGGGTAATTTACAAGCTTTAAGCTTATTTCATACAAACTTAAGTATGGTATTCACTCAACAAAAAGTACTCCGTGATTGAGCCGTGAGAGAGAGAGAGAGCGAGCTATCAAATAAACAAAGCAAAACATTCAATTCTGTTTCTCACACTAAGTACTTATTTGGTAGGTGGAAATCAAGGTTTAGAATTCAATGTTTGAAAAACTACTGAAAAAAAATGGTTTGAGTCTTCAACATGATAACAAAAACGTCAACAGAGTCTGAGCAACCACAAGCACGAAAATAATTTTTATGGCTCGATTGGCAGGAATGCCGTTAGATTCGAGAAATGATACAAAAAATAAGAAGTCAGCGCCTGTTCAAAGTTCCCAAAGGTTGTCAAAATCTCCCACCTAAAGACCACCTGTGCTACAAAAAAAAGATTTGATTTTTGTCTAACGACGACATTTTTTGAATTGTGTGAGAATTACAAGCAGTGCCTTACAAAAGGAAAACACTATCGGATCTGGTTGAACCTGTGCTGCGTTAACTGGGTGGAAAGCAATAAAGCCTCTGCCGTTTCATAGCTAATATCATCATTTATGACTACATCTACGGCACTATCCTAAAATTTTCGACAGTTGGTAGACAGACAAAAGTGCATTTCTATTAATGATTGCTAATGAGTACTAATTATTGTGCATTATAAGCGAGCCAACAATATAAACGAAGCGTTCAAAATGACAAGGGAAAAATGCATAGAAAAACATCGACTGTGACTGTGACGGTATATAACAAGAAGCAAATTTGCTGTCCCTAATGTCCGTTAGAAATGGTCAAATTGGTTGGTTTTGAAGTGGTGGAGCTTAACCGAGATTGGATAGAGAAGTAAATTTCTCATAACAACGGATAAGCAGGTTTTCAATTAGTTTACCCAAGTTTTATATGATGAGAAAGTGTAATCGTACCGTGGTGCGGTTACGCACAGACGAAATGCTAAATTCCCCTAAAGATAACCTTAAGCGACCCCGAGGGGGAAACCATTATTTTGTGATTAACATGGTCAATCAGTTAATCAGAAACATAAGTTTTGTGAATCCAAACGGTTAATCGGTGATTAACATTGATTAACCGCTATATTTCACGTTTATTTGTAGTTTTGCGACGATTCCCCCAGTCAAATGCTGGTAAATCACCAATTCATCATCATTTAATCATGTTAATTACTTCAACAAAAAAGAGTGGTTTTCCCCTCGAGCGACCCACAGTCTATTTTCTATATAAATCGGAGACTTTTCCACCTAAACTAATATTAACTATAGTCTAGTCAGAATTATAGTTCCCAATCACTCCAAAGAGATTCGCGGTCTCGAATCATTTGTTTAAATCGATTGTTTAAATGAGCTTGCAGAATGGACGGTGTTACTATCCATATGTTCTTGCCATTGACATTCATCCAACACAAATATAAACCGCCTCTCATTGTTGTGCTTACATCGTTGTAATGAGAACCAAGATTCATTCCATCAATGCCCCTGACCGAGTAACACTATAAAAGTAGCAAATGAATGCGTCGAAACCACACCAACGTATTTTATTTGTAAAGCATAAGGTAACTAATGCAGAGTTGTCTAATTGGACAAAGATTAACGTTGAACTGAATTTGAACTGCTGATATGGAAGCAGATTTCAACGGAAAAAGTAAAAATGTTTCGAAAAGGCCAGACTGAAAGAATTTTTGAAAATTGTTGCTGGTTCCATACACTTTGACCACAGCTCTGCTATACTAGCATGAACATAAGAAATATTCGGAGGCTAATGCTATCTTAAAAGGCCTCGCATTACTTTCGTAAAGAGTCATGATTTGTTAGTGTGAATTAAAGCGCACAACACATACAATCGAACACGCATACATATTTGAAATTTGAAGGCTAATTTAGTAGCAGTGCTATGCTTTGACGTAAAAAAAACATTTCTTGGACACTATTGACCGAAGTTTCCTAAAAAAAAATCTTTTCGCAAAATTAAGGAAAATGCAGGAAAGTCCAAAAAATATTTTCTCTCGAAATGCTATACTTCAACTTCAAACAAAATAAACTTCAATCTGTTATCTAAACTGATTTCCAGACTTATTTGATGTACGCGTTTGGTGGTATAAAAGAGCGGTATGATATTTTGAATTTTTGTATGTAATTGACAGTTGATATCTCCGTTGTTCTGAAAGAATGAGAGCCAGATTTCGCTAAGTTTGCATCTTTGAATGAGTTTTGCTCATTTTACACAAATGAGTATACCTGTCGATAAAACTCATTAATAGAGGAAGCAAACCTACCAACACATACCGCATACAACTAAACGCGTGGATTGTAGAAAAGTTGACCTCGAAGTTGACATAACTCGTTTATAATATTAATGTTTGTTTGTTTGTCTATAGGAGCCCAGACGGACAGTCTTAAAGGTTTGAACCTTGGCATACTGACTCATGAGGAAAAGTTAGGAAGAACGCACGAGTTTTCTGTTCACGTTCATGCGTTATTTGACGCGCGAATTTTTTCGCCGGTTTACGTTGTTAAAACATTTTTGTAACGCGTTGGGGATAATTCACTTTAGCCGAAACATTTTTTACACATTTTTGATACACAAATTTTGTTTGACGAAAGATATTTTGGAGAATAGCATTTTTCGTTACGAGTGCTTAAAAGTCGAATTCTGCTTTCATCACGAGTTACGAGCTACGTTTTTTGTGCCTTAAGGATAATGAGACGAAACCATAACAACATTAACCAAGATATCACCTTCCAAACTCTACAACAATTTCATCGACCATCATGCACATTCGATTGCGTCCGAAAAAGTATATTTGAAATTCCATTGTCGGCCGGAGAGAGCGTTACTTTCACGGCTGAAAATACGAAGTAGTGAAAAATAGAATTTTTTGATCGAAGGTGCAGTGACGCAAAACGTCAAATTATGATCTTAAGACACAAAATAGTTATTTTTCTAACGCATACCTCCGCCTCGAGCTGGAAACCTCTCATTCGCTAAGAAAAGTCTTTTAGCATAAGTTAGGAACAATGTTTTTCCTAAACGACGTGGTAAATAAGCGACGAAGTTGCGATATTTTACCACTACAATCGCTAAACCGAACTGGTGTGCATACGTTATTTTTCCCCAGCTGGTCCCATTTGGAATTGTATGAGACCAGCTGGTGCAAAATAACGTATGCACACCAGTTCGGTTTAGTAATTGTAGTTAAAAAGACTGATTTCCTGTCGTGGTACGAACAACGTTTTGTGCATTGGACAACTGAAACTGGCAAATTTCATTCGTGCTGTGTGAGAAAGCACGATTAATCGTAAAGAAATAGTATGTTGTGTTACAAGTATTGTAATGTTGATTTTTTCAGCACTAGACCCAAGTTTTCCTTACGAGCGGAGTGAGTAAGGAAAATTCGGTCGTGTGCTGAAAAAATCTCATTACAATACGTGTAACACATCATGCTTTGTGCCAACCGAGAATTGAAATAGACAAATGCACAAAAATTCAGAATTTTCATTGTAAACAATCACTCTTCGAATTTAATCGATCACGTTGCTTTGCATTTTTTTAAAACGAATGCTGTAATAACTCATACGAATTTCATTTCAACACTGGTTTGAGTGTTGTAATAAGCCATGAAAACGGGTGTTGTAATTTTGGACATTTCAATCTAGTTATCGATATTGAAATCCGTCGTATTTCAATTCTCGGTGGCACAAAGAATTTTACTTTACTAGTATGGTAATGTGGCCCTTCCTTCACTAGCGAAGACCCTTTCCCTCGCTCGTAAAGTAAAACGCCATACTTTACAGGTGAAACAATTTGATATCTCGTATCACGATGAGTAAAAGTACCTCGGGTTTCAGCTTCAGCTCGGATAGCACGGTATATCATTCGGAAAACAATGAAATTTCTCAACCAAAAATCTTGGCAAAATATGTCGTATTTCAGTTGTCCGATGTACAAACAATTTTTTGGGAATTTCTCAGAGATTTGCCGAAAATGGATTTTCACATATATTTTTCCGGCCGCCGTTACGTGTGCATGCTTTGTTGTTGAAATAGTTGCATAGTGATGTCTTTGTAAGTGTTGTTGTGACTTCGTCTTCGATTTCAGTTTTCAAGCGGAAAAAACGTCGTTCGTGACTCTAGATAAAAGTTGAGTTTTTCGGTACACGACGTAAGCTTGTGCTACTCGGCTCCGCCTCGTTAGGACAAGCTTACAACTAGTACCGAAAAATTAAATTTTCATCACGAGTAACACAATGAACTATTTTGGCGTACCGACTCTTAGAATTAAAAAAAAAAAAAAAATAATTCTTGTTAACTTGATTCCGGAAAACTGACTCAACAGAAAAACTGTCATAGAACACACGTTCATAAAAAAATAAAAAAAAACTTTTCCAGTGAAAAAATCATTATCTTATCACATGTCAATTAGGTGTCAACGACAACGTAACATTCACCTTTCAATAAGACAACTCTCCATTATTTACCTTAATTGCATGATTGTGCAAGTTGTCGAAACAAGTTTTATCGCTCGCACTAATCGGCAAATGCAACCTGTAAATTTTATTGCAATTGCAAAGTATAGGCTCTAATTCTAATGTTTGATTAATTTAAATTTTATTATTATTTAATTGGAGTTCCATTTTGTTTTGATATTGTTGTTTTTTCCCCTCTATTAATTAGTAGTTTGCTTTGCTAATTAACACACCAAGTTGGAAATGATATTTTTAATGTTCGATAAGAAGTGCATGTTCTACAATGGTAATTAAAGTAATTTCTGCTGATTGAATAAATACAAATGCAAATGCATTTCAAGTTTAAAAACATTTCAGCCGCAGTTCAGTCACAAGCAACTGTCTTCCTCATAGAATGCAATTCATTTACCATATTGCTATTTTACTCATTGGAGTCATCATTTCGCCTGTCAGGACACAACTACCCTACACCGATCCCACCCGAGACGATGGACCGTGTAAATATCCTTCACCGGTACCATTGTTCAGTGCTAATTTTTTGGTAAATATTCCAACACCTTTCCGATCAATACATTCTACCACATTCTCATTCAAATATCCACCAGCTAAATCCATTGAGAAGTTACTACATTCCCATCGCATCCGAAAACTTTTTCCGTTTTGAATACCAAATGGCCACGAACCGGGCGCCACAAACCGAAGAGGAGGTCACCTCATTACAGACAAAAGTGTACATCTCGTTGAAGGATCTCTTTGAGAATCTTGCACCAGTTGCTGTCAGCTTTTTCGGTCGTGATGACATACACTATGCCTACCGATTAGAGCCTGCGTTTATGGCGTCTTCGCTACCGAATCCAGTATTTGATTTTAACGCAACGGCTATCCATGGAAGCAGTGGTACTGCTGAGACAGGTTTTGCAGGCCAAATTAAATTCACGATTATTTGGAATGACGGCACCCCAGCTTATAACATTTACACATGCATTGGTGGTCGTCAAATGTTTCACATTGTCAGTGGAGAGAAAAAATTAACAGATGAACAGTTTGAGACGAACAAAAAGATACTGATGAATCTGGGAATCAGTCCGGACAATTTTCAGTACTTGAAATATGATGATTGAAGTAATGCAAGAAGTGTGTGAAAATTGAATAGGTTTAATAGACGCAGTTGAATCAGTGGAAATTAAACAACGTTTTGTGTACGCTATAACAATGACAATGACATATCCAATTCACGAGTAAATTGGAAATGTACTTAGAACGTATAAGCACTGTTAAGAGCAATGAACACTTTGCAAATTGGTAGTCTATATTTAGGCGGAAAAATATTCGTTTTTTGATGAACCGAAATATTTTTTTGTAAAAGTAAAACCATTAAAGCACATCAAAATGTGTTAATTTTTAAAGGTTTGTAGGTGATAACTTTTCCCACTTGGATTACATAAACAGACACATTTTTGCGAGCTTTAAAAAAGATTTTAGTTTTGAGAAATCATCAAAAAACGAATATTTTTCCCCCCAGATTAAGGCTACAAAGTTGCGAAGGTGTGATCGCTCTCAAGAGGTATTGGTACTTAGCTAAAATTGTAGCATACATTTGCGTGACTCGTTTTCATTTTTGATGATATCTTTTCATCAAGAATCCTTATCAAAAAACGTATGATCGCAATAACGACCACGAATGTGTTAGCTTTAAATAAAAGTTAATTTTGGTTGTAGTCGTTTGACTGGCTCTGAGAAACGTGAGAAGTTTAACGACTTTCATCGTGGTCGTTATTGCTGTCGTTCATTTTTGAAAATGAATTCTGGAGGAAAAATATCATCAAAAGTAAACTAAAATCCAGTATTTAAAAAACGCCCAAATGTATGCTTTTTTGCAAAGCATCGATGCCCCTTAATTCAATGAAAGTATAAAACAAGTATGGTCGATTTATGTTAATGAAAACAATGTAAAAATGAGTGCATTTCAGGAAACTTTACGGCCTCCAGGTCGACAATAGACCACACTTGTTTTATACTTTGATTGCTGTAATTTGAAATCATTTTAGTCCAAAAAAAATGCGGCCAAACTGCAGATCCATTCCACAGTTACTAAATAAACATATCGTGTTGAAACTATTAAACGTTTAGCTATTTTATTTAAACCCAAACCGCTATCTGGCGTTCCGGAACAAGGGATACCAGCATCGCTATCGATTATATACTTCTTCGAAAGCTTTGAGCTTTTTCTTTGTATTCAACTTCAACTGAAATATTTCACTCTTCTGATGGCATCCACAAAAAGCTCAAAGTCTGCCGATGGTCGAATTTATTCTCTTGTTATAACAATTAAAGGAGAAGCTAAATTGATTTATTGTAAAGTTAACTTATCGTAACCGGAAAGCACCTTCCAAACATAAATCTCGACAACATAATTCGCATCATATAGATTTAATTATCAGCGAAACTCTACATTTAAATATCAGAAATTTTAATGATTTTCTATTTTTACAAAAGAGCCCATTCTGTCTAACAAATAACGCAATATGTTAGAGTCAAGACGCGCGTATTTTTTTTTCTTCTTCTTCTTTACTTATTATATACACTAACTTTACAACAACACGCACCATACCAGATTGAAACGTATAAATTTCACTTTAAAACTGCATGCATTCTTTTGATGTCTGTGGCGGCTCGCGTAATCGCAATAATTTACAATAAACGGTCCATGAAACATTATTAGAGGGGTTACGTGATCTATTTTTTCTTAAAGTATTTTACTTGAGATTTGACTACACATGTAAGTTTATCAAAATACAAGTTGCTTCCAGTGAACAAACAAAAAAAAAGAACTTTACTTAACTTATCATCTATTGAAGATGTAAATTGATGGAAAGACATAATGAGATTTTGTGATTTATTGTTTAAAATAAATTAATTTGCATTTTCTGCATGTTTTCGGATTTTCGGATCACCTCTCGCTGGCCACACAAGCACCAAGGAATTTTTATGAAATTGGCTTTGACTTCAAGGGACCAATAGGTATCTAGGCAACACATACAAAAATCCACTGGATCCGATTTCAGCTGTAATTGGCAGTTATCGTTCATGTCAAAATCTAGGTCACTTGTATTGAAATGAATTTTTAATTATTTCGTGGTTGTTTATGGTAGTTGTCAGTCGCAAAAGTAAGGTGTGTACACACGGGCTGGAAATTCTATGAATAGCAGCATTTAAAAAATGAAGAATAGCGTGAATAGTGTCAGGCCCGGGTGTGTACCTGGCCCATGTCTTATGGAACACTTAGGATTTCTCAACTTAGTGACGAAAAGAAAAACTTTGATTGTCTTTACTGAGTCGTTGAAAGCAATTCGGTGATAGAGACTTCACTGTGTGTAACGTCGTGCATTTTTCACTCGTTGGCATAATAGTTATTTTCGCAAAAATTTGTAACCTCGGAAGTAATGTACTATTAATGTAGTTTTAGTTTAAAGTCTTTTTTCGCAAAAGTCCTACTTTTCGTCACTTGTTTTTCCACTTATACACTACTTTGAACGCACTGCTGTACATAATAATAATTTTTTGCAATTCCGGGACGGAATTGAACTGTTTCTTCCCTGTTTTTAATAACGTAATGAAGAAGAGTAATTTTAGAGTGCGAAAAAAAACTTTAAACTAAAACTACATTAATAGTACATTACGTCCGATGTTAGAAATTTTTATTTTGACCCGAAGGGGAGGGCTGGATTCCCACTCGTCAAAATAAAATTTTTTAACCTCTCACGTACAGTGCTTTACGTGCTTCCGGTCGGTAAATGCGAAAAATGTACTAAAATAATTGCATTTACCGACCAGAAGCACGTAAAATCAGTTAACATCTACCAAAGCCCATCGGGGTATATTACTATTAAATCTGTTACTTCATTTGTTCAAAACATTGGCTAGGGTTCGATTGTTCAGCTGTTTCTAAAAGGTCTCGATTTTAGAAATGGCAGACTCGTAAATGAATAATCACACATTGTACTCAAGCTTGCCAGATTGTTTTAATGTTTATTTGAGAAAATTTAAAATTCATAGTTTGGGGGGTACTTCCTTGTGTCGGAAGCCTTTAAAGTACATATACAAATTTAAAAAAATGGAAATTCAGTCTTAACTACAGTTTTTACTTATGCTCTTCAGGCTGAAATTTTCACGTGTAAAATATCACTTTTGGAACGTTTTCCTTTGCGATTTCTTCCGTTAAAACCACCATTGATGAATTAAATTATTTCTGTGTATCTACATCTTCTACATTACATTTCTTCGTGTAGTATACTCTATTATTTAATGTAACATTCTCATAATATAAATCACAGCAGCACACAAGACACGAAAAAAAAATCGACACCTAAGCATATATGCATTGCTAGCTACGTATCAACATATTGCATTCCAACTTTTCATTTAATCATTTCGGTGAATGTGAAGACGTTCTAAAATGCATAAAATGTTTTTTTTTTCTTGTTATTATTTCTGTCGACTACGACTTAATGAATTTTACAAATTTTCTTCTCATATTTTCTTTTCTGCTTTTTTTGCGGGTTTTCGACGTGAATTTCATTTAAAAGTATTTTTGTCGAACCATTTTTGTAGTAGAGTTGGTTGGGGTTGTTAACGAAAAACGGTATACACGAAGAATTAATTAATTTCCTGTTACATACGGCTATTCATCTGTTATCGATAACAACGACGAATATAACGACAAGCTCTGAGTAATATAATCTTTTATATAGAGAAATGCACGTTAAAAAAATTGAACTACAAGATTTGAAATCAACCGAATAAAAATACTTTGATCGATGGAAGTAATAGACCCGATAATAATAGTCGTCATATGCTTGCCGTCTGTAACAGGTTAAGGCGAATTGATGGGCTTCGACCGAATCTTACAAAATCGTGAAAATAAAATACAGCTCCAAGCGTCAATGTCGAATCATTTTTTGTCCGTTCATATCGAAATGGTGACATTTCGTATACATTATTTAGATATTGAACCGAATCTTTTTATCGCGATGTGGCAGTTAAGTCCTTGTCGATAATGGCAATTCTATTTTTTTTACGATTTCGACATTGAAATACCAGAAATGCCGATCGATACGTTAAATCTATGGTGTGTAAAACAAGAGAACAATTTTTGTAAAAACATTTTCCAATATTTTGATAAATTTTTTACGTTTTATTTTCGTAGTGACTATTCGCCCGTACGGGCGAATAGCAATTCTTATAATACTAACACTATTCGTCCGTACGGGCGAATAGTATTCTTATAATACTAAGACTATTCGCCCGTACGGGCGAGTAATATTCCTATAATACTGACACTATTCGCCCGTACGGACGAATAGTACTCTTATAATACTACGACTATTCGCCCGTACGAATTCTGTTTAAATTGCACCAGTGTGAGTTTCTGGGCCTTAGAATCATAATTCGACGTATTTCGTCACTGCACCTACGATCGAAAAGTGATTGCTAAGAAAAGATGAAATTGTTGTAATGTTTTTGTTTTGTTTTTCGTCTCATTATGATCCTTACGGCACAGAAAACGTAGTTCGTGACTTGTGACGAAAGCAGAATTTTTTCAGGACACGTCTTAAGCTTGTCCTAACGAGGCGAAGACGAAAAATACTATTTGCATACCAGAGTCTTCCCATGTCACTTTCCATAAATCTTTGGTGTCGAAGATGTGTTCGTGTACTTGCGTTGCTGTGGCGATAGACGGTTTCCGGAATTACAGCCGAGAGGTATGTTGGGAATCGACAGGACTTTTTGGTATTCTCTAGAAAAGCGTGTTGCCTTCTTACTTCTGGTGGTGCTTTATCACATAGAGCGTAGAGTCATGGCAGAGGTTTGGATCCGACCGTACCAGTTACGATTCAATGGCTTCGTTGAGTTGTGTGTCTACTTTTTGTGTGTGTGCGCTGTTTATCCACGAGGAGCAGCAGTATTCATCGTATTCATTGTTTGTTGACACGATGCGGATACACCCCAAGTGGTGCCGGTTAATTTGTTCAGCAAGTTTTTTCTTGTGCTGATTTTCTTCTTGTTTCAAAGTTAGCGAACGGTCGAGCGTGACTCCCAAATAGGCTGGATTGAATTCATGTTTTAGACACGAGACGTTGAACCAGATTCTTAGCTCTAAGGAGTCTGCGCGGTCGTTCAGGTGAAAGGCCGATGCGACGGTTTTCGATGCGTTTGGAATTAATCTCCACTTCCGGCAGTATTAAACGTAATTTGCCATGTCTTCGTTCAATGTTTTGTTCAATTCTTGGAATTTTTTTTGTGGTGGAACGCATATGCTTTGTCATCGGCGTACAAAAACTTGCGAAATTTGCGTGTGCAGTTTCGATGTAATTGGTGAGTGAAAGGACCTGGTCATCGCATCTATGTCCGGTACGGAAACCACCTTGGTCATCTAGCAGGATTTTTTCAATTACCATTCGGCTGTACAGGACACGTTCCATTAATTTTAGCGTTTCTGGTTTTTCTTCGTTCTTGTTCGGTTTTAGAAATGCCATTACTTTTGTTATTTTGAACGCTCGTGGTGGGATGTTCGTCTTGATTATGGTCGTGAAGAAGCCTGCAAGCTATGTTCTGCATCTGGGTCCAGAATTCTTCAGAAATTCTGGGTGGATCGAATCGGATCCTCTAGCTCGTCCGTTTTTCATGATATTTAGAGCCTCGTCGTGGAGATTTCGCTACTCGTTGGTGTCTTTTTTCGGAAATCACGATTTTTTTGGTTCAGGAAATCTCTGTCGTGCGGAGCTTTTAACGTTTGTACCAATTTTTGTGCGATTCTATTCGGTTTCATTTTCGTTTTTTTTTTCGAATTAAAGCTCATGCTATTCCGCTCGATCTGCATGTCCATGCTTTCAACTGTTTGAGTCAACTTTTTCTTCCTCGTTTCATCCAATTATTTTAGAAGCTCCTTAGCTGCTCCGGGACTTTAATTTTCCTTAACCTCATTGTGCATCAGTACAGACGGTTGCTCTCTTCGCACCAGCACCAGCACGGAATGTTTTCCTCCCTATTGAAATTTCTCTTAAGCTATGTGTGCCTGTTACTTCTCTTTGATCGAAAAATATAGTAAAATCAAACTCATTCATTTGAATTCCTTCCTATATCTTTTGGGCACGTACTTTTTGGCTGTGGTGACGATCATGTTTGTAAACGGTGGTGATACATATATCATTTCGCTTAATTCAACTTTATTTAGGTATAATTTTTTTCAAAGAAATAGTGTCAGTATTATAAGGATGCTAATCGCACGTACAGCCACCTGCCACAGTGATGATGTTTGGCCGGCCGGCCGGCCAAACATCATCACTGTGGCAGGTGGCTGTACGTGCGATTAGCATCCTTATAATACTGACACTATTTGCCCGTACGGTTGATTGCATTCTTATAATACTGAGACTATTCGTCCGTACGGTCGATTAGTATGCCTATAATACTAAAACTATTCGCACGTACGGACGCCGGCCGGCCAAACATCATCACTGTGGCAGGTGGCTGTACGTGCGATTAGCATCCTTATAATACTGACACTATTTGCCCGTACGGTTGATTGCATTCTTATAATACTGAGACTATTCGTCCGTACGGTCGATTAGTATGCCTATAATACTAAAACTATTCGCACGTACGGACGAATAGTCTACTTATACTACTGACGCTATTCGCCCGTACGGGCGACTAGCATCTACCTTTTATTTTACTGTATTTCCTCGGCTTTTTACAATTTTTTTTTTTTTGAAAAATGTGGAAAAAAATTTCGCCAAATTTTCAAGGAAACATTGAAAAAAAAGTTTGATAAAAATAGTCCCGAGTAAAACAGCATCATTTCGATAAATTGGAAATAGCTATTTTGATTTCCGTTCATGAAACATACCAGTCTGTCAAATTTTACTCAATTTAAAACCGAAACTCAATCCACCTGCTACATAAAATGTTATTAATTCATACTTAACACCTTCTCCTTAAGGCCTTCTACAAACGGTTAATCATTTGTTAATGACAATAACGACGTCCACAATAAATAATGATCTCTTGTTAGAGATCTTTCATATTACAAACCGTATGGTTTAAACTAACGAAGTACAAGATTTGTTGCAAGCAGATTGAATCTTCATGTGACATCTTCATGTCTGCCGATTTATGAAGGGTTAATTGCTTTGGTTTACATATTAACTATTATCTGGTGAGGAATGTACTTAACTGTAAATATCTAAAAAAAAACCGGGTGCTTTAGTGCAAGTTTGTTAACACATCACCATAAACACCAGTGTGTCAGCTGAGCGAGAATGATTATAAATATGAACAATGTTCATTGAGCATGTAAGTGGATAAATCAAAACAACTCGCCTCACCATAACTTGCTGAAGTATTTCATGTTATATACTTCAACCTTAAATATAGGGTATGCCAGCAGTTCTACTGTCGAATTAATTTTTAGGCTATTGATTTCAAATCTTTTACTTCATTTGTTTTGAATATGCTTTTTGTTATAATAGGACCGTGCTTCGTCAGAAATTGTTGTTTATTTCTGAAGTCGTTATCGATAACAGATGACACGAGATCGTAGTAGATTTTCGAAGTCCTCAACATTCGGTTAGAGAGTCTATCTGAATTAAACACCTTACAATCTTTAATACTATAAAGGATCATTCATAAATGTCACGCAACACGTGTTCAGTGCTATCACCAAACATAAATCTTAAATAACTCGAGAAATATACGCTCTTTGAAGTTAAGATTATGTTCTTTTCACCCATTTTACCCCCTTGGAAAATAGTTTTAAGGTATCATTCATAATTGACGGTCGCTTTTTTCAGTGCTGCCTGCAGGTTCGAATCATTAATAAGTCAATAAATATGAATATTAGTGAGTCAAATGTGTGTTCTACACATCCAAATAGACCCCTAATGGGGGTAAAACACACATTAACTGTCGAGAACTCATATCATAAATCAGTTGGCAGCACTGAAAAAAGCGGACGACATTTATGAATGATCCCCAACTTTTAGCGAGAGATATGCACTCTCAGAATCTTAGCTTCGCAGAGCGTATATTTCTCGAGATTTAAGATTTAATTTTGATGAGAGCACTGAAAAAGTGTAATTTATGAATGATCCCTGAGGACAGTGCATAAAATGGATCTGTTCAATGAGATATGCAAATACGCATAGGCGTGCGTTTGCTAGAGAAGACTTTTTAACGGATTTCTGGCAACGAAATGTAAGTTCACACAAGCGGCTTCGAAAAAACAGCCTCCCCCAAAAATTTCATCATAAAAACCATACCTTGATATTGCAGTTATTGTTATTTTAAACCTTCGCTTTCATTATAAGTGTTTTATGCATCCGTCCCTGTATAAATATATATACGTATACACAATGCCTCTGCTAACACAAAATGCTTATTTACAGTTCAATTTAATTTTAATTAAACGATAAAATAAGTTTACTGTTTGAAGGAAATTCCCAGAAATTTCTTTATAAAATAATGTTTTGTAAATGCAATTCAGTGTGTTGGCATTATCTGTCCGCAATGAATAACGTTATAATTTAATGCTGTGAAGCTGTATTTCTTTCTTTCTTTTTTGTAGAATGATAGTTATCAACTATATCAACTATATCTTCTTCAGTGACCTTCTTCTTTTAAAAAATCAGCTACAAGTAAACCATTCGGACTGTTTCTTGGCTCTTCAAATTAAGGTCTTACGGACATAGAATTAAGGTAGAAGAAAACAACACTCCACAAGTGTTTTGAGTGTGCATAAATTGATTGTACGTGAAGATCTTTTGTAGACCTGTAATCAAAATGCTAATCGATTTGGTCCAAGCACTATTGTGGGCAATTTATTTACTTGACTGAAAGTCAAGGTCTTATGACAGAAAATACTCTTAAATGTCCGTAACGCTAAGTTAACTATGATATTTTGAAAATGTTTTACATTGCAAACTCTAGCAAACCAGCTCTCAGCTCTTTGTGTCAAATTCAGACCTTATTTCGTTGTATTCTACAAACACTATTCCACATTTTGAGAAATTCTACACAGACTATTCTCCTTGTTGCCGCGATAACTTAAGTAGTTTTTACCCGATTTTCAAAATTTTTGTTTTAATTGACAGAGAGTGATATTCATGAGGTTAGGTTCGTAATTGTAGTAATTGAAGTAATTGTAAACACAACCTTCTTTCCTTCTTACCACGAAATTTTTGCACCAGTTGGTTGTAAATTCCTTGATAGCACATTAACTTGAGTAATTCGCATCGGATTTCTTATCGTCACGATGGCAAGTAATCTAGATCAGGTCCAGCTTATTTTACAGCAGTCCAATGAAGAGTCAAGCAAAGTTGGCCTCGAGATGAACTTATCGAAAGCTAAAATCATGACAAACATTGACGATGACAGAGACATTAAAATTGGTGACACTGTCATTGATCGAGTCGACAGCTATGTATATCTAGGTCATAAACTGAAGTAAGGCTAATTTTCAAAAGCAAAATGAAACGTAAAGTGTTCAATATATGTGTCCTTCCCGTTCTTACAGATGGAGGGGAATTATTAACGTTAACAAAAGCATCCGAAAATAATTTTAGAGTGGCACGGAATTATTGACAAATCTAGTCAGTCTGGGGACCTGACAAACCCAAGAGGTGGGACATAGTTTTAAGAATTTTGTTAATATTGCGAAAGTATTTCCTAAAATTTCTTAAATTTTAATAGTTTTTGAGAATTGTAAGAATTTTCAGAAATTTTAAGAAAATAGACAAAAGATGGCCCTGATTCAACAACTTCAATCCACATATGATACCGACGTTACTGTAGAATTAGGGCCTATTTTTAGGAAAAAAATTCTTTAAAATTTCATAACATTCTTAAATTACATTCCTAAAAATAGGCACTGCTATAGAAACACATAAGTACGTATCGAGTCGTATTGTTGTTACTCATATGTGGATTGCGTATAATTTATTTGGATTGAAACTGTTGGATCTTATTGAGTCCTTTCCTGCAACTATTTCCATTTCCGATTTACCAAATGAAACAAAACGAAACGAGCGTACAGTTTTCTTGAATGATGTTAATTAGACCATCATATATTCAAAGTTTCATACCTTCGTATTCGAAAAAAAAATGTTTTCAAAATGTAGCCCTCAAGAATGTAACCCAATTTAACCTTCTGTGGAATTTAGTGAAAGTCTATTTTTGATCAATTCAACATTAAAAGTTCAATTACCACTCTACTCTACTCACTAGAAATTCCGTTTCTCAACGGAGTATTCTCTCGAAGAATTTCAAATATTCTAAGCAGTCACCCCATCCAACTACAAAAAAATTATAATCGACAAATCGCAAGACCTCTAATGGGATTATACCTTTAACCCCACAACCTCACAATATGTTTAAATAAAATTTTCGTTAATGTGATAAATTGCCATGTCCGTAGGAATGAATGTTAAACGACATGATGTTCTGTCTTAACGATATTCGGTTGAAAATTAATGATTAGTACTTTGCTGCTGTGACATAAATACACATCAGAAATGTGTTTGGGGGGAAATTAAAGTCTTGTTGTTAATGTAGATGCAGAAAAATAGCGCATATGGTTTGGTATAAGGTACATTTAGCTTGTGTTTACTTGTTAGAGATTTTGTGTGTTGTTTGAAACGTCAACGTAAATGTTCTAGAGACAATTAAGCCAACAGAATCAGAATAATGTTAGTGGTGGGTGTCTAAAAGAAATTCGATCTAGACTCTGAGCGATAGATTGTGGATTTAAGCACTACTTCACAGGACCTTCAATGATTGACGCTGTCGGTAAACCTGTTCAACAGGTCCATTAACAATGTGATTCGACATCGGTGACAAAAATTATTGAATAAACTCTGGCTGGTGCGACGTGCGAGTTCTTATATAGAAAAATTGATGTTAAAATAATTGAAGTAAAAGACTTTCCTATAAGCTGTTATAGGAAATACTTTGATGAAGTAACAGATTCGATCATTTTATTCCTGATATGCTTGCCTTAGTCGCTCATAATAGTATTGGACTAATGTAAGCAATTAAATTAGCTTTATCTCATCCGGCCTTCAAAAGATTAGTATAGAATTCAAAACCACCTGTAGTAAGACGAATCACTCATTCACTTGAATAAGTGAATTAGTGATGTTTGTGAACTTCATTACGTGTTCGAATACAATTCACTTTGTGAGTTTGCTTACAAATCTATAATAGCTCCATCATTACCCGTATTAACATTGAGACGGTATTAATAGTTCTCAAGTTTTAAGAACCATTCTGCATCAGCACCATTGATCGATCCGCGTCGCGTCGTTTAAACCTCCTAAACACTCTTCAATGCAATGAACATTTTTTTTTCTTCTTTTTTATTTTTCTTTCAAAGTGCACTGTTGCTATTAGTGGCTATTAAAACAATTCAGCTGTTCTATTTGACCACAAAACATACAACTCAGCAAAGAAAATACCACTCCATTCGAAATACTTCACAATAATAATAAAAATGCAGTTGATAAAGTGACCGATGATGCATTAGCCGCTTATTTTCATTCTTTGTGTAATTTTAATATTTAAAATGGTTGTTGACATTATCATTATCCATAGTAGCTGCCGACCGGTAGCATTAACAAATATTTTGTCATATAAAACAGAAAACGTCTGATGTTTGGTTTGGACCATTTTTTTTTTGCATTTTGTTTACATTTTGATTTGTTTTGTTCTCGATTCTTGGATTACAATATTTTGTTGATTCAACGCTCAATGGTCAGGTTCTTTAAAAACGAAATGGAAACAGTTCGGGGTATGAATGAGTATATAAAATAACAAATTGTGCGTATAGCTTTGATATAGCGAAAACGAAAACACTTTACAAGACGATTAGGGCATATCGGATTCAGCCTCTTTTTTCGTTGTATCAGTTATTTATATTATGAGAAATTGTTGTTTTCTAAGTCTAGATGACTGCGTATAATATATACTCTCAAGCGTCGTATCAGTAAATATTTAGTAAGCTGAGGGCTTCCGTTTTAAGCGTTTTAAGCTCTGACGCCGGGGAATCAGGGATAGGCTAATGAGATGTTTTTCTGGTGCGGAAGGCTTAAATATTGGACCCGTATATTTTGTTAGAATTTTAAAAAATAGTTTAGGCATGGGGAGCGAGGCATTTGTACATATGTACGAAAGCGTTGGTTAGAAGAGAGGAGAATGATGGTGTATATCTTTTTTACTCCTCTATAGTCAGAGCTAACCTATATGGTTCTTTATATAATGCATGTTAAAAAAATTGAAGTACAAGATTCGAAATCAACCGATTAATAGTATTTTACATGACTAGGGATAAAAAGATGAAAAGTAGAGTTTTCGTGTGAATTTTGTTGATCTGAGGCGAAGCCGAGGTCAATAAACACACGAAAACGAGACTTTTCACTTTTTTTTCCCGAGTTATGTAATGGATTTTACATGCTAAGGGCGTCGAAAGACGTGCTTCAAACATGAAAAGTACGGTTTTCGACGCATGTAGCATGTAAAAATACTTTGATCGATGGAAGTAATAGACCCGTTTATAATACCAGTCATGTTCTTTCCATCTGTAACAACATAACGATTTCTCAGCAAGTTTTCCGGAATTTTCAGACACAGTCAATTTACTCTCCACCCTGCAATTCATGCTCGAAAGCTTAATAAATGTTAAAATAGAAGAATGGGGAATAGAATTTTTCAGAAATTAATAAACAACATACTCGCTGCACCACCGGAACCGGTCAATTGCAGCAGAGTTAAAATCAGGGATTATTTTTAGAATGCGTTCAACGAGGGAAAAAAGTTGCACAAAATGCATTTTCCAACGTTTTTCCAAATATATAACGTTTTTCACAACAAAGACTTCCGACGTATCAGCAGAGTGGGGAAAATAACGAGAAAAAAATGTTTTTCGTTTGTGCGGTGTGGTTAATCCTATTTTCTTCAAGAAAAAGGCTATAAGTGTAACCACATCGTGCGATGACAGTTCGGGGAAGAAAATGTGTATTTACATGCTAGATGTGTCGAAAACCGTACTTTTCATGTTTCAAGCACTACGCCCTGGCACTCGGCATGTAAAATCGTTTTTGTGTGTTTATTCAACTCAACTACGCCTAGAATCAACAAAATTCAAATGAAAACTCTACTTTTCATCTTTTTATCCCTAGTCACATAATAGTATTTTACATGACTAGGGATAAAAAGATGAAAATTAGATTTTTCGTGTGTATTTTGTGGATTCGAGGCGAAACCGAGGTCAATAAACACACGAAAACGAGACTTTTCATTTTTATCCCGAGTTATGTAATGGATTTTACATGCTGAGGGCGTCGAAAGTAGTGCTTGAAACATGAAAAGTATGGTTTTCGGCGCATGTAGCATGTGTAATACTATTACATAGGCCAAACGTATGATTACCAACCATGTAGGCTCTCACAAGCTCGTCTGAATTTTTTGTTGATCCGATGCGAAGCTGAGATCAGCGACCGAAAGTGACGTTTGACTTTTATCATGAGGTTGGATTTTACACGATCCTAAACCAATTCTCATGTTTCCCCCAGTGAAGCCCATTTCGGCCCTAGGGATCTCAAAAGTATGTAAAAAAAATGGGAAAATTTCTATTCCTCATTTCATGACTCTTGTACTGACGAAAGAAAGAAAAAAAAGACACCGCGGCCTCTGCGTAAGATAATTACCGATTGGGAGTCTACTCTAGCAATTTTTCTGTCGATGAAAGTGAATTTGATTTCATTGAAACGCTGGACGTACAAACACAGGAGGTAAAACACGAATGTATTCATTTCATTTTAAGCCGAGTAAATAATAATAATATTTTTTTACTGTGATATATTTTAATAAAATGTATTTATTATCTGTTTTGAACCATATCTGGTAATATAGGCATTGAAAAGTGCGATAACACTTTGACCTTTGTGTATTGAGTTAATTGAGAGGAACGCACTGATTTTTCTGTATTTTTTTCTTCTTTTTTTGAGTTATGTGTGTAGATATTAAGTAAATAAATTCAACGCTGATATGCATTTTAAGTAAACTCATTATTTTATGTGTATTTATAGCCATGTTAACCATGTTAAGTAATCGGCTGATCATACAAATTTTTGTTAAAGCCTGACGGAGAGAGATAGAGATAGTGAAAGGATGACATCTCTTTTTCAAGTCATTCATTTTTAACAATCTGCCTGCTGGACACTCATTATTTTCATTTTAATTGCTAGAGATTTGTTTGTGTGAAACTCGAAAATTGATGGACTATTCTTCATGCCAGATGTATCAGTAAGGTATAGGTAGACGAGGTAGATACAAGTTACATTTTAGTTTGAACATTGTAAAATGTTTGTTAACATTCCCATAGATTAAGGAATTTGTTTATGTATTGACCGTTGACAAGTAGAACGCCACCGGTTTCTGGTGGGTTTTGATTTTTGTTTCTTACACGTTGCCACACGTCATTGACAATTTCAGTATATTTAAATTGGGAGGTTACGTTGATCGCTGGATGAAATAGTATGTTACATACCAAGGACGCGTCGCGTCGCTCCATCCCTGGACGTTTTCACCACCTGGGTCTAAAACACACCTTTTTGATCCGTGGTTTGTATACTATTTTTCTTCCTGGAGTACCAAAGTCACATTCCGAACAAAACATAACAACAAAACTGAACAACATACCGGTGCAAAAGCATTCCATATTAATGCCGAAAGCAATCCTTATGAATGCATTGTCACAAAACACTAAAAACATTACATTCGCGTACATACAACAACTTGACACATTTGGGAAAGAATAAAGATAGGATCGAAAATGACATAAGCGGGAATGAAAATTGAGAGAAAATAGTAGGGGAGAATGTTGCTCTTTCGGTACTAAATTTGGTGAGTGAATGTGACGGTTTTGGTACTACAGGAAGAAAAAGGACTTTACCTAGCACAAAATAAAGATCTTTAGAGAAACTTAATTTCAAATCGCACCGAAACCCCATGCTACACATGCTACCATCTATATAAAAAACCCAATCTTAATCAATCTATTAGAAGAGTAGGTCATCACTAGAACACTTTACATAATCGACACAATGTAAATTCATTTTTTACTACCACAGTGAATGGATGTAATGGCTTAAGAGCAATTGATCTTTGCAAATTTGTGGCCTACATTTAGGTGGGAAAATATTCGTTTTTTGATGATTTCTCTGAATCTTTTTTTTTTAATAAAACCATTAAAGCACGCAAAAATGTGTTACTTTTACACTTTTAAAACAATTAAAAAAAGCTTCTCTTTGCAGATTGTGTAAATTTATGTAATCTAAGATTTTGGTAGAAATCATCAAAAAATAAATTTTGTCCCGCCTAAATGTAGGCTATAAATTTGCAACGGGTCCATTGCTCTTAACGTGACTACCGAATCACGCCTCGAAGTATGCAAAATTTTAATTGCAAATAATCTCTGACGAAAATTAGGCGCATATTTGATGTCTCGTCTCAGGCTAGACATACATATGTATACGAATTCATCGTATTTGGACTATGTAATACGGGTCATTTGTTGTGTACATCGTTGCAATCACCAAATACACCGCAACTGCCTAAATTATGAAGCTTGAGTGAACTTTAGGGCGTTACCAATTATCGCTAGAAAAATTCCATGTAGGATTTTGTACAGCACAGCACGATAATCGAAACCTGGTTCATTTTGGTGGAAGTGCAGAACGTATCCCCTAAGCCATTCCGTCCAAGTTATTTGAATCATAAGAATCATTTACATCAATTACTGCTTTGGAAAAAATTCCACTTTTGTATCAATGCCTGTTACTGCCGTTGTTTCTTCCCGTTTCTCTGATTTCGTAATAAATTGCGTCCGAAAGGATTTTAAGGCTTTTAATGTGTTTTATTTACTAAAAAAGTAAAAATTGTACTGAACAATGGAGTTCAACACAATAGCCTGATGCGACCTATCGATGAATCTGATTCATTTTTCGTTTCGTTGTCAAAATTTCGTTTAAATCTCATTCTAATTGGTATCATTCGGCGTAAAGCCATTAATTAAACAATAAATTAAACAACGAAGTTTTTTACATCACCGAATGCTCAATTTAAAACATATAAAAGCTCAACGCACACAAAAAGCTCATGTAGACAAATAAAACACCTAAACCGTATATTTTGGCGTGACACGACATAATAATCATTAGTCGTCTTTCACATTAAATCACTCTATTCAGACATTACAAAGATATTACTATCTTGATCAAATCCTTAACGAACAGGTTTCTTACTTGGTTGGCCCGATGTGTGACATTATTATGTCTACTAATACCAAAAAATTTCTCTCTACACACTTTTCCGTCCACCGTTAGTAATTATATTTTGGTTAGATTACACAAATCACTAAGTCTGTACCGATGATTTCCTTAATGTTAAATTTGATTAAATATTTAAACAACAAAAATGGATTTTACAGTTTATTTAAACACCACCTAATATTAAAAATATTTCATCGATTAAGTGTATTTGCAGTTAATTTCCAGCTACTGAATTTACATTTACGTTTTATTTATTTTTCATAATTACAATGTGTGACATGAACTGAAGATTTTTTTTTACTTCTGTCTAAACTCTTCTCTCTCTAGTATTATGTGCCATTAAATGTAAATAAAGATGAAGCCAAACTCTTTTATGGTTTTTAATATAAAATTTGTTTTACCATTTGTATAATTTTCGTATCAGGCAATAAAAAAAATTGTAGATAGAAGAGGCATTACGCCATGGCTAATTAGAGCTTTTTGACGACAGGTAGGTTATAATATCGTATAATACATTTTTGGAGTTAAATTTTAATTTTTTTTTTTGTGCTGTGTATTTGGTCGCGATGGACCTCGCGATTCATTTAGTGTGTTAAATCTTTCGTATATTTTTTCTTAATTAAAATATTTCTTTTGCATTTTTGTGTTCGATGTTAATTAACGAAGAAGAAAAAAACTGTATTTGAAATTTGATTTGTCAACAGAATGGTCAGGTTTCGGTTTTAATAGGCTTTATGTAAAGTATCAATTATGAATTGAGGATATTATAAATAATATAAAGTGACTGTGACGCAACGCATATTTATTTTGTGGCGAACGTCATGACAAATAATATTTGAAATACTGTCTGACGATCATGATCATAATTTTTTGGTCTTAAAACTATTCGCTTAAACTGTTAAATATTGCTTAGAAACAACAATAGACAACCACTTTCAGCAAGGTATAGCGAAGCATCAGACACTGGTGCTTGCATAAAAGCTGCTCTCGTAGTGATAACAATGTCATAAAATAGATATCAATATTATGATGTGTACTTCGGATATGTATGATATACTTCTGTTATGCATAGTATGCGTCGGGTATGTATGGCAAACCTGTCGTATGTAAGTTTACGTACGATATGTGTGCCATACATCTCACGCGTGTAGTCGACGTAGGACATGTGTAAAATTTTGGTATGTGTAACTTCATCGCAAAATTACCTCATACGCCCAACACGTTTGAGAAAAGCACACGTTTAGGATGTTTGTATACGCATGGTAAGTATGATGTCAAAAGATCGTACTTGTTGTGCGTTAACATTCGTACACTGTGCATTTTATATTAATAGCAACTATGTCAAGTCCTTTACGTACATGAGATGAATGTATCTGTATCAGGATTTTAGGATTCACTTAAAAACAGAAATATTAAATTCAGTCATTTAAATTTCAAGAAGGAATTACGATTACGATTCTCGATATTAGGTCATTGTCATATACCATAGTTTAATTAGAATAAAAAAAAATATTTTCAAAGTTTCATATGTGTGTCATGTAAGTAAACGTATAGCATGTATAAGTACTTTGTGTGCAAACGTGCTCCACGTTTACCTACTTCTACTAACGCTTCACAATACAACTATCAATGTAGTATGTTTTAATTGCAACATTGGTTGAAGCGCCGCTTTGAGATCAAGAGGTCCCCAGTTCAAACCCAGCACCAAACATGGAGAAAATTTTTATCTAAGAAAAAGTTACGATATAAATGAATAAAAACACGAAAAATAAAAAAATTAGAATTGAAAAGAACGAAATTTGACGAAATAATGTACATCAAAATTTCATTTTATTTCGGATACCAGAGCAAACGTACTGGACGTTTACTGACGCAGTGCACGTGTACTAAACGTTCCCGAAGTTCGATCCAAAAATAGCTGTCTGCCAGCCAATTTACACGTCCACTACGTACAGTACACGTCCAGCGCGTTAACTTTTCTATCAGTGAGGGATCTATCGGGTCAAGCCAAAACTTCGTTCGCATATGCGTTTTTGCAATCAAAAAGCTTTTGTGAGCTTTGCCCTCTTTTTTATTCCATCGAAATATTTCTTATTTTTTCAATGGAATCCAAAAGAAGCTCAAAGCTTTCGAAAGCTCTCCAAAGCACACAACCAATGTGATGGAAATTAAGACATGTGTTGGAAAAGAACCATTGAGTGTTCCAGATCAGATTTCAGTTTTTATAACTATTGACAATGACAGCATTTATTGAAATTGATGGATCGACACACGACACAGTCCACTGTTTAGCATTTATATTCTTAGATTACAGCCTGACTGCATATGTAGCAGCTTCGTTTCTAATTTCTAATTTCAACGCATGCCTACTATAATACTACGCTTGGTATCTAGACAATCCATCCGACCGAAAATGTTACAACAAAATGGAATAAATAAATAAAATCAAAAAGAAGAAATGAAATTTAAAAAAAGTTCAGATAATCGGGAATTGTCTGCGGTAGACTTTTCTCGAAATTTAATTAATCTAATGGCTTGAAATAATAAACCAACCAACCAACCAACAATATCAAAAAAAACACCAAAAAACCAATTGAAGTTTTTGTTCCTTTTCTTTGCCGCGGCTCATGTACATTTATAATAAACCATGAGCCTGCTAATTGATAATGCAAACAAATTCAATTTAAAAAAATTTCTGTTTAAGAACAACCGGCTTTATAATTGGCTCGGCACGATCTAAACAAGAAGAAGAAGAAGACAAAAAATCTCATTCCATTTTAAAGTATCACTTTAACACAAAAGGTCACCCATTAACCAACCCGAAATATTTGATTTTAACATTGTTTTCGCAAAGAGGTGGCCAACAATACTTCCTCGTTTCCAATATTATTCCCGAATGCATCCAAAAAACTGATTCTCAATATTTATTTTCATGTCTCAAGTAATTTCGGCTAATTTCTTGTCAAACTTCCTGTCTTTACCCTCTTAACAGTTCCAATAATTTTTAATTAAAAAAAATCCGTTGTTTAAACACAGCCGAACCGACGCATATGTAACACCACAATGTTCAATGTGGTGACATTTTCAAGACAGAAAAATTTCTTTTTTTTAAACAAATAAAATTTCGAAATTCTGAATTTTCTAATGTGCATCCAGCATCCAGACTCATTTGTAAGCGCATTCGGAGAGTTAAAGTTACAAAAAAAGAATTTCAGTTAAAGAAAAACGATAAAATAAATGAAAAATGTGCACAGAAGAGGCTGATGGATGGTAGAGGTATAACATATTGTACCTAGATCAAATATATAAAATAAAATGAAAAAAAAACTCTGGATTGTTTAAATATACATTTCTTCTTTACACACGTTCGTAATGGATAAAAGGTAAATTTTAAATAAACAAAACAATACCTGTACCTTTAGAGCCGCTAAAAAAAGATTTAAAACAAATACCCCATACATTTGTAGGTTATTGGCTGGTAAAACTTGGAAAATAATATAAAATTACTCAAGTTCCGCTCATAATTAATACATTAATAAAAATTTGTTTATGGTTCACTTTATGAAAGAAAGAAAAAAAACGAAAGAAAATAAATAAAATCTGGTTTAGACATTACAATATTAGCTTTATCGCTTCAAGTGTTAATAAACTTTCGAATTAAACCGATTCCTTCTTAACGACAAAATCTTACTACTATGCAGGCAGGGGAAGTGATGTATGTCTTGGCTGACCAAAAACTATATTTCAAACCAAGAGACGACCCATTTTCTCCAAACTGTTGAAATTATCAGAATACGGTATTAAACACCTGAAGTGTCCAAATAGATAACAGAACAAAGCCCCAGATTTCAATGTCTTTAGACTTTTCCTTATTTTGCATAAAATGCTACATCCACCCTATCTCCCCATATTGTTGCGGTTTTGTGGTTCGAGTGATATCGGACTACCAGCTTGTGTAGATGAGAACACAGTTGGTGTAGTCCATCTCTACCATCGTTAAATTCAATGATGATCGGTAGAAAATCCACAATTTGTGAATTACAACATTTGATGCGAGGGACGTATACAACAACTAAAATCACTCGGTGATTGAAACTGAGCAAATTTATTTTTCATACGTGCGCGTGCGATGTGATTACTTTTTCCACTCAAAGGGCCATAAGAAAATCAAATTATGTTTACGCTTTGTCTGGTGACAGTTCGAGGTAGAAAATGTCTATTTTCTTCACTGTCAAAACAAGAGTGGATAAAACAGACGTTTCTTCCCCAAACTGTCAACCTTGTTTTTGAAACGAGTGTAGCGTTTACAGTTCGAGCCGAAGCCGAGGTATGTAACTACACTTGTCAAAATAACAATCTTGAAACCATTTTACTTGCGAAGCCCTGAGAAAACGAGTTTGACCGATAATGGCAACGTGTAAGGACGAATTTTCTGGTGCTGCTGCGAGTAAAATAGCACGTTGTAAATTCATTGTGGAACGTGTAACGTCGCCTCGAACCCATCTATGAATAAGCTCTCTATTAATCAAGACACTTGACAAACTCAGTGTTTGATCGAGCTCTAGTACTGATAGAAACAGAAAGAAAATTGTAAATTTGTGTGTCATTTTTTGGCTCTAATTTTATCGTGACTCTGCGAGCCATGATCTGGCACAGGTACAATTTATTTCAGAATTACAAAATATAAAAACGTTTAATCCTCTCACTCATGCCACGGTGGTATGTGCTGTTCAGTATGTTCTGTTTACTTATTTGTGCAAGCTTGTATCATAATACGGCAGAGTAAAATAAATCAGGCAGTAGCGGTTCACTTTTGAACAGTCAAATAAGGGAATTAATACACTGCACGAAAATGAACTCAAATGAACATGAATGAAGCGCTCCTGCCCGGCTTATTTTATTCTGCCGTGACTTTATAACTTTTTAAGGACCAGAAAATGTCATCAAAAACTAATAGAAAATTCACGTTACATGGGATGTTATAATACAAGACATCCAAAGTGACTCAATTTGATATGATGGAAAACAGCTTGTGTACTCGCTGTACTCCACGGAAATAATCAATTATCTGATAACATTTGTGGTAACCTTAATTTCCGTCGGGCTTCGCGAGCAAAACATTGTACATAATTCATCAAAATAGAAATGCCCGTGCTAATCTTAGCGAACTACAGATTTCATAAAAACTGGCTAGCTTTTAAAATTTCCAGAATTTGGCGGGCTTTCGTGTTGATATTACGAAACAAACCGGCTTGAAAAGGTGAGATAAAGTGTCGTATGCAACTCGTTCGTAAATGCTTTTTAGGCGCTAACGTACATGTGTTTTGCTGTACTCAGCCTTAGGAGGCAATTAGCTTCAAAAAGGCTTTATCACTCGTTGATATTGATAACTATTGGCACAAAATAGGTTACAGGTCACAATTAACCTGTCACAGACGGCAAGCATATTAACAGTTTTACTATCTGATCTATTACTTCATTTGATAGAAGATTTTCAGAGATTGATTTCAGAAATCTTTTACTTCATTTGTTTTGAACATACTTTTTGCTCTATAAGACCCGTTAGTCAGAGCTTGTCGTTTATTATTGCTGTCGTTGTCGATAACAGATCCGTCTGTTAAACAATTAATTTCAAACAGTGCTAGCTCGACTATAAATATTAAAGTGAAGAACCTTATTGCAATAATGATGTCCGTACTTTAATGGGTTGGTATGGTTGAATATCGTAAAATAAGTAAGTTTGAAACGGCAAGTGCACGGGATATAATAATATAATGAAAACTAACCTGATGAGTCCATGTTTGAAGGAAAAATTGACCAAACGTTGCAACGAGTCAAGCGTGAATTATCCTTTTGTGTGTATATGTTCCTACACTGTTCAATTTTCTTTTTTCTTATTTTTTTGTATTTTATTTTCGATTTTCTTTGCTATTATTTTCCTTATACAAAGGAAATACAAATCACTGTCTGGTCGGTATTCACACAATGAAAATGTTCCAAAAAAATAATGAATCGTTTAAACTCCGTAATCACACCAATCAACCAGCGACGAGTAAGTAATAAAATAATATTTTTCTTTCGCCTTAATTTTCCAAAATAAAACAATTAAATTACACCAACAACAACACCAACAACAAATTGAACTTAAAACTCCTCTCAAACAACAGAAAATATTATTTTTGTAAACACTTCTAGGTTCGTCATGTGTGAGCGCATATGCATGCTACTTAACACTAACTGCTCACAGGTCATCCGTTTGCTATTTCAACTTATCCGAAACTCATTCACATAACTATACTGAAGGCAGAAAAAAAATTATTTTATAGGAAAACAGCTTAGACTAGAAGCTGCCACTGCACATTTACATATTTATATATAAATACAAAAGAAGAAAAAGAAAAAAAATTGTTCGTCTCAGTGCCAACCTCTGTGTGCACCATATACACACATGTGATCATTTACACAAAAACAAAATCGAAAAGAAAACAAAAATCTTTTGACTTCTCGCGCTTGTATAATTTTCAAAATATCATCATACTCTTGATTGTAAAAACTCAGAGGTTCACCACGACGACGAACGACTCTCTGTGTTAAAATAATAATTTTTTTTTTTGAATTAAAAACCGAACTACACATAAACATTGAACACAAGATCTTTTCAGATGGTATGGTTATTGGTTATGTGTATGCATAATAAACTTTTGTAATTGCTGAGAAAAAACAATCGGGCGGAGTTTGGATACGATTGAACGGCCAATCTGTACCCAGCGACCGTATAGAGAAGGAGGAGATCTTAAAATGGTCGTTGCATTTTGAATTTATTTTCGTTTTTTTCCCTGTGTATATAATGAGCTGAGCATGATGCATGAAATGTATGCTCTTTAGGAAATGCATTGACAACTTTTCTCTGTTTTTTGGCCATTATAAGATCCAAAACACAAAGATTGAACAATCGACACTGTAACAGAGGTCCTTCTGTGTGTGTTGTTAGTTGTGATTTTATTTATTTTATTTTTATTTTTATTCGTTTTACGATCAACAAACAGGCCGAAGCCCAATAACATGTCAATCAAAAATTTAGAAAAAAAAAAGAATATTCAAATCCGAATCACATAACAAAATTAGAAAATAGTTCAAAACCAGAAATTCCAAAAACTAATATGTAAGATGAGATTTGACAAGCTCCTTATACACTGAAAACCTGCCATCAAAAATATCCAACTCTGAGAAGAACATGTCGTGATGCTCCTGCAGCCGATAAATAGGACAATTTCTCTGGATGTTAGTTTTGAATTTCGGCAGATAGAAGACGGCTCTTCGTCGTGTCGACTTATTCCGGTGATCAAATGCGAGCTGATTGCGTAGATTGGAGTCGATACGGTAATGGATCAACTTGTAGAGAGCCAATTCATCATTCTCAAGTCGTCTAGATTCCAAAGAATGCATTTTGAGAACTCTAAGTCGCTGGTCGTATGATGTTCGTTCCATGTTAAACTTGAAGTACAGCATTCTGGAAAATTTTTTTTGCACACGTTCGATTTGACTGGTAGAATTGTGATAAAACGGACTCCAAACTGATGAGCAATATTCAAGTCTACTTCGGACGAGAGCGTTGTGAAGTGACATAAAACTTGATTGATTGGAGAAGTATCTTCCACATCGAAAAATGAAACCCAGAAGCTTGTACGATTTTCTTGTGATGAAGTCGACGTGTTCGTTAAATGATAATTTATCATCAATGATGACTCCCAGATCGGTTATCGAGCGAACCCGTTCAACAATTTTACCACACAGCATAAATGGAAACTGAACTTTGGTTGAACTATGAGTGAAAGATAGGACAGCGCATTTCTTATGGTTGATATACATGTGGTTTGATTCACACCACCGTTCCACTAGATCGAGGTCACTCTGCAGAAGTAGGCAGTCACTTTCTTTGACGATCGGGCGAAAAGCTTTGAGGTCATCAGCAAAACCGAGGCCGGAACCAGCTGAAAGAGATGAAAGCAGGTCGTTGATGAAAATTATGAATAGAAGTGGACCCAATATTGATCCTTGCGGAACGCCTGAGGTTGGAAAGAATTGGTTTGAAGTAGAACGACCAATCACTACCATCTGCGAGCGATCACTTAAGTATGAAGAAAACCATTCGACTAGGTTCATGTTGATTCCAAGTCCTTTAAGCTTGCCAATAAGACGACCATGGTCAACTTTGTCGAACGCTTTGGTGAAGTCGGTGTAGATTGAGTCAACTTGACCACCATCCACAATTTCGTTGGCCAAGAACGATACATACTCCATGAGGTTCGTTTGAGTAGATCTTTTGGAAACAAATCCGTGCTGAGAAAGGTGTATTTTGTGCTTGATTTGGTCGAACAACATAGTAAACACAAGTCTTTCGAAAACTGTAGATACCGCACACAGTATAGTAATTGGTCTGTAATTTGAGATGTCCGTTTTGTCACCATCCTTGAAGATCGGCGAGACGAAGCTTACTTTCCATTTAGATGGGAATTTTCTGTCAGCCAAAGATCTGTTGAACAAGATGCTGAGCGGTAGACCTAACGACATCGATAGGTTTATAAAGAACATCATGGGGATGTAGTCTGGGCTGCTGACTTTATGTACATTGAAACTCTTTAGCGCATCTTGAACTTGACTTTCCGACAGTGTAAACTTTGGTAACGTATGCTCATCGAATGCGTGCTGAAATGGATCATAAATTGGCGCATGGAGTTGAAAATTGTTAATTGCAGGATTAAAAACCGAATTAAAATAATTAGCAAAAAGAGTACAAACGGAATTACGATCGTTGGCAACTTCATCTCCAAGCTTCATGTCATTCGGCAATGAATTGGTCTTTCGAAGTGACTTCGTAAATGCAAAAAAACATTTACTATTAGATTTAATCTTGTGCTCACAGTCCTTCACGTATTCGTCAAAACAATTCAAGATACCAACCTTTACTGCTCCTCGCAAACGACGATACTCAACAGAAGCCTCTAAAACTGCCTCAACATCAACCGGATTCGCTTTCTCCAGCTTATTAAGCTTTTTCTTCGTCCGAGCTTTTTTATTTATCAGGGAAATCAGCTGATGTGAGTAGTAGTTCGGATACTCTCTCACGGAACATCTACATTTAGGAATGGACTTAACATATGGATCTAAGACAGCGTAAAACTTCTCAACAGCGAGGTCAATTTCCAACCCATGAAGCTCCTTAACCCAGTCAATCTTAGCAAGTTCTTCGTTTAGCTTAGCATAATCTGCGCGATAAAAATTTGTCCTAGCAGGGCGATCTTCTATCAAGAACTTAAAAGGAGACAAAGATAGACAGACTTTAAGTGCAGGATGGTGTGGATCTTCCACAACTAATGGATCAGCGGATCGGACGAGCTTGACTTGCTTTGGATCAAGATTAGAAACAAGTAGATCCAGTGATCTACGATTGAAATTTTCAACAGCATTGAACTGGTTCAGGCCACAAAAGGAAAGCAAGTCGACTAACGCATTGGGAATCGCACTTCTCACATGAGCCGGTTCACAACGCCCGTCCGCCTTAAGAGTCCACATTACCGTATCGCTCAAATTGTAATCGCCTGTAAGCACAAACGAGTCATTTGGGCCGCACGACATAATCACTTCACTAATCCGTTCAAAATGCTTCATATAATCAGGCAGCTTACTGTTTAACTCGATATACCGGACATTAAAAAAAGTCTTATCCCCATTCGTGTGCTCAACCGAGACCCAGACGTCTTCTTTTCCAAGCTCAAAATTATGCATACGCTTTGAGACTAATTCCTTTTTCACAGCTATAAGACACCCTCCCTTCCTGTTGAGACCTGTCAAAGACGAATTACGATCGCACCTATATATCACATAACGATCATCAAAAACTTCCGCACTCGCAAAATCGTCGTTCAGTCCGGTCTCACAGAGGAGAATGACATCGAAGGAGTTCTTAGCAACTCCCAATCTCATTTCTTTAGTCTTTGTCCTCAAGCCATTGACATTCTGATAATACACAGTAAAATAATCTGACATTCCGCTCAAAAAACCTGTAACAGAAATGTGAATAAAACAATGAAAATTAGTCTCACTCAAACGAGATTAAATCAAACAAATCTGCGGTTCGATAGGAAAAAATTAAAAATTGATTGGTCTTACATACGGTCTTACGTTTGTTTTTCCTATCGAAACCATCAAATGAAAATAACTTGGAATTACATAAAAGAAGATTAGTCAATTCGCAGGTCTTACGATTCAGATCACAAATTTTTGCACTGGTCTTTACCAAACGAAATCAAACCGAAAAATCTGCGGTTCCAATAGGAAAAAATTAAATTTCATTGATCTTACATACGGTCTTACGTTTGCTTTTCCTATTGAAGCCTTCAGATAAAAACAGCTCGGAATAGGTTTGTTCCAAGTAACTGTAAACACGAACTTTGACAACCCGAACAACGACAATTTCATCCATAGCAACGTCGCTTACGTGATATTTCATACAAATCGACCAACGTCGCCTACGCGATTTACACAGAGGTATTATTGAGGTTATGGTTATATGGATGAAATTTGACAATTCATATGGCCTTGGAACAAACCTATTACAGTACTGTTAGTGAAAAAGATTGAAACAGTTCGACAAAAGCGTCGACACCAAATACGCAATTGGATTTTCCGTGCCAAATTAATGGACTATGTCGTAAACTCCGATTGATCGATGTTGTACAGCCTTAGAACAACACTTTTATTGCAAATTAGCAGCCAAAAATGTCAATTAAAATCCATTAAATTAGGTAAATCGAGGATCCAACAACAAAATCAAACTTCACGAAATGACAGTTCAGTTCAAACAGTGATCTATCTATAAGGACAGGTTAGCCTCCCTTTCGCGATCCAATCTCCTTTTACCGTTCTTCCTTAGATTCATTTTTAACCGTATTACCGAAAGTATATTAGACGCAATTGTAATACATTGTTGGACGCAAATCAATCCTTAAACGAACGGAAATACTTATAAATGTAAGCTAATCGCTTTCGAGAGAAAAGAGCAGTGGATATTTTCGCTAGCCGTTTAAGAACACCAGCCACTCCGCACTGACAAAAAAGTTTTCAGATTATTAGCTGTGACAGATAATCTTTCCCCAGTTAATGTAATTTCTCATACGAAAACAACATTACCTGTCACAGATAATGTGATTTTTATATGAAAAATTACATTACCTGGGGACTGTGGACAGAACTGTCAACTTTTTTCTCAGTGCGCATCAATTTACTTTCCACAAATTTGTAGTTGACATATTCAACTTGTTGCACTTCAAGACACAGATTCTCCTGTTTATTGTGGTAAGATCACTTCGCTAAACTTTCAACTTTTGTGACACTTGTAATTTTTATGAGAACGAAAAATTGTCGACAAGTTAGATTTATTTTTAAAAGAAGTGTCCCAGAAGTTTACAATTTCGCAAAGTGACCTGTAAAGAATGGAACAAAAAATCAATTAACCTGTCACATACGGCTATTCATCTGTTATCGATAACGACGACAAAAATAATGACAAGCTCGGTGTAATATGGTCCTTTATATGGTAAAATGCATGTTAAAAGAATTGAAGTACAAGATTTGAAATCATCCGATTAAAAATCTTTTGATCGATGGAAGTAATAGATTATGGATTTGAGCACTATTTCACAGGACTCTCAATGATTGACGTTGTCGGCAAGTCGGTCACTTCTGTCACTTCATCGAACAATATTTTCATGGACAATGTGATCGAAAATTTAATTTCCTAACAAATGATTTTGATTTTTAAATTTCATATCTCAAAAGACCGACTCGAAGGCAGTGCCATCGCTGATTTTTGCGGTAGTGACGATAACAATTTCCACAATCTATAGACCCGATAATAATACTGGTCATATGCCTGCCGTCTGTAACAGGTTAACAATTAAACTAAATCCCCTGTCAACGGAAAAAAATCCTTCTAATATATATTACACAATGAAAGTGTAAAACAGGTATGGCCTATCACCCGCCCGGAGGACATAAAATTTTGATTTCCGCCATGAAACGCACTCATTTTCATATTATTTTGACACAAATTGTGAGTGCGTTTAAGATGAATTCGGTCAAAATATACTGAAGATATTGGCAAAAACACCACGTTCACTGTACGGCCGAGCAGCCGGATATGAGCTCACTCCAAGGGACCTAGCTCACGCTCCGGTCAACCAAATTTCATAAACTTTTTTTCCCTGATTGGTACGTTCAATACCTATCTAATAAAGCAACAGTGGTCGAAATTAGCAGAGAGTATAAAACAAAAAATATTATAAATCTGTCATAAATAAAGCAAACATTTGGAATGCGAGACTTTGGCTTTCAACGTTTTATAACATAATTCATATTTGTCACGACATAACTGGATCAAACTTAATTGAAAATAAAATAAATTAATATTACATTCACCGATAAAGAAGAAACTTTTTACTGGGAAATCAGAACTTTTTTATCGGGAAATCAAGCTTAATTTTAAGGATACCGGGAAACTCGGGAAATCTGATTTTGGATACCGAAAAAAACATTATTTGCACTCGCGGCCCATACCCTAGTGAAAAACGCAAGTGGTAAGAGTTCAAAATACAGTCTTACGGTCTTGAATCTAAATGTCTTTTGAGACGCGAGAGTACGTTTTACGAGCATTTAGGACCCTAATTATAGCCCGGGTAGCGTGAACGAATTCCTAACATTGTTTGTGTGCCACATTTTATGGCACCTTTGTTATAGGTACAACTGCCTGACGTGTTATTTCCCGTATGAAATTTAACGAAAAGGGAGACCTACATAATTAATATTATAACGAATATCATCGTTTGGAAAATAATTAATTTAAACGTCGAATTTCATCGTTTGGAAAATAATTAATTTAAACGTCGAATTTCATCGTTTGGAAAATAATTAATTTAAACGTCGAATTTCATCGTTTGGAAAATAATTAATTTAAACGTCGAATTTCATCATTTGGAAAATAATTAATTTAAACGTCGAATTTCATCGTTTGGAAAATAATTAATTTAAACGTCGAATTTCATCGTTTGGAAAATAATTAATTTAAACGTTGAATTTCATCATTTGGAAAATAATTAATTTAAACGTCGAATTTCATCGTTTGGAAAATAATTAATTTAAACGTCGAATTTCATCATTTGGAAAATAATTAATTTAAACGTCGAATTTCATCATTTGGAAAATAATTAATTTAAACGACGGATTTCATCGTTTGGAACATAATTAATTTAAACGTCGAATTTCATCATTTGGAAAATAATTAATTTAAACGTCGAATTTCATCATTTGGAAAATAATTCATTTAAACGTTGAATTTCATCATTTGGAAAATAATTAATTTAAACGTCGAATTTCATCGTTTGGAAAATAATTAATTTAAACGTCGAATTTCATCATTTGGAAAATAATTAATTTAAACGTCGAATTTCATCGTTTGGAAAATAATTAATTTAAACGTCGAATTTCATCATTTGGAAAATAATTAATTTAAACGTCGAATTTCATCATTTGGAAAATAATTAATTTAAACGTCGAATTTCATCGTTTGGAAAATAATTAATTTAAACGTCGAATTTCATCGTTTGGAAAATAATTAATTTAAACGTCGAATTTCATCGTTTGGAAAATAATTAATTTAAACGTCGAATTTCATCGTTTGGAAAATAATTAATTTAAACGTCGAATTTCATCGTTTGGAAAATAATTAATTTAAACGTCGAATTTCATCGTTTGGAAAATAATTAATTTAAACGTCGAATTTCATCATTTGGAAAATAATTAATTTAAACGTCGAATTTCATCGTTTGGAAAATAATTAATTTAAACGTCGAATTTCATCGTTTGGAAAATAATTAATTTAAACGTCGAATTTCATCATTTGGAAAATAATTAATTTAAACGTCGAATTTCATCGTTTGGAAAATAATTAATTTAAACGTCGAATTTCATCGTTTGGAAAATAATTAATTTAAACGTTGAATTTCATCATTTGGAAAATAATTAATTTAAACGTCGAATTTCATCGTTTGGAAAATAATTAATTTAAACGTCGAATTTCATCATTTGGAAAATAATTAATTTAAACGACGGATTTCATCGTTTGGAACATAATTAATTTAAACGTCGAATTTCATCATTTGGAAAATAATTAATTTAAACGTCGAATTTCATCATTTGGAAAATAATTCATTTAAACGTTGAATTTCATCATTTGGAAAATAATTAATTTAAACGTCGAATTTCATCGTTTGGAAAATAATTAATTTAAACGTCGAATTCCATCGTTTGGAAAATAATTAATTTAAACGTCGAATTTCATCATTTGGAAAATAATTAATTTAAACGTCGAATTTAGAGGTGTGCGCCGATCTTAAAATAGTCGGCGGCGGTGCGCCGACTGGTAAGGGATCGGCGGCGGCGCACCGAAAGAAATTTATAGTCGGCGGCGGTGCGCCGATCGGCGCGCCGATAAATTTACAAAAAATCTAAACTTTCGAAAATAATGCAAAAACATTTGAAAAAGCGTGCGCAATCCTTTTTCCGAACACTGAATTCTTACTATCTTGCGATCTGAAGTATCAACTACTTATACAAGGGGAATCAACTGAGACGTATCTCACCTTTTATATTTTGAATGTACAATTACTGACCTATTATCTTAAAAACATCTAATTTAATGAATCCAAGAATGATTAGTGAGTTTGCGTAAATGACACATAAGCTATAAGTCAACTTATAAGTTGGAAATTTTAAGTCACATCGTCATACTAGATGTTTTGCAGGTTTCTTATTTCTAACTTATAATTTATGTCATTTACGCAAACTCACTACTATTATCTTTCGATTTATGCAATAACCGTTCCCGTTGCCTTTAGTCCATCTTCGATGTAGGAGTGAGATCGTAGTAGAAAGTTTTCGCAAATAAGAGAATTAGATAAACTTAAATTTATAAGTAATAAGTGTATAGACTACGGTGTTACTGCCAGCTACAATGTGCAGATGGCACCAGCTTGTTCATCACAGATGACACGTCAAATATAAACCAACGTCACGCTGAATTCACGACCCATTCATTCGGAAATTTCTATTGAACAAATCGTCGATCACGCAGCGAGCCGTACTTAATAGTTCTTTCGTATCGAATCATAGCCGGAGAATTCCGTCTGTAAAGTAGATTATGTGTCACATAGTTGTCAAAGTGTAGTCAACCACAATATGTAAGTTTTCATAGTTTAGCTGTGTACTGTGTACATAACCTAATTTCGTGGAATTCAGAATTTGTAGCTTTACATCAAGTACATCACTACAATAAATCGTTTCGTATCATGACCGCTCGATTGCTTACTCAATTCCTCTGATTACATCCCGATTAGCAAGACACAAAATCGACAGTCCCTTCCCCGTGGAATCAACATACGGTAATAAGGTTTTATTTCCCAAATTTTGTACATAAAGCAGCTAAAAATTGAAAATAAAGATATCCGTGTCTCGTCTTTTGACGAAAAAACTTGAAACCGGAAAGATTTTCCACTTTATAAATTCCTGAAGCATGTGATTTGCGCCATTTTCCACCCAAATTCTACATAAGGTCTTGAGTTTGCCACTTTACAATTACAGTAGTATTCACCCAGTTTTGACTGATGCACTGAATTTTGTTCTCTTTCTTCTTCCTCTTATCTGCATCAACAGGCAATAAGAGAAACGTCGTCTGCCGTATGCCGCGCTCCATTCCATTGCACAGGAGATAGAGTAACGTACCCAAGGGTTCACGTTAAGTGAGGATACAGAAAAGACAAATGTTGTTTCGACCTCGGGTATCGATGGCGGTCCCAGGCCAGCGTGATCTGACCATCCTCAGTTGTATGTTTTAACAAAAAACTCCTTTCTACGCATATAGAAACATAGCAGCATATAGAAACCTGACTTATAAATTAAGAAAGATAAACATTTGCTAAAACCTTGTACTCAGGCGCACACTTTTGTATAGATTTTTCAATTTAAGTTTATATTGCCGCCCATTAAAATGGCTGAAAGCACTAAACGTATAAAATTTCGGCGCGACGAAAATACAATCGGCGGCGGCGGTGGCGTGAGCTATAATTTTTCGGCGGCGGCGCGCCGAAAATTTAGCAAAAAATCGGCGGCGCGCCGGCGTAAAATCGGCGGTGCACACCTCTAGTCGAATTTCATCATTTGGAAAATAATTAATTTAAACGTTGAATTTCATAATTTGGAAATAATTAATTTAAACGTCGAATTTCATCATTTGGAAAATAATTAATTTAAACGTCGAATTCATCGTTTGGAAAATAATTAATTTAAACGTCGAATTTCATCGTTTGGAAAATAATTAATTTAAACGTCGAATTTCATCGTTTGGAAAATAATTAATTTAAACGTCGAATTTCATCGTTTGGAAAATAATTAATTTAAACGTCGAATTTCATCGTTTGGAAAATAATTAATTTAAACGTCGAATTTCATCGTTTGGAAAATAATTAATTTAAACATTGAATTTCATCATTTGGAAAATAATTAATTTAAACGTTGAATTTCATCATTTGGAAAATAATTAATTTAAACGTCTAATTTCATAGTTTGAAAAATAATTAATTTAAACGTCGAATTTCATCGTTTGGAAAATAATTAATTTAAACGTCGAATTTCATCGTTTGGAAAATAATTAATTTAAACGTCGAATTTCATCGTGTGGAAAATAATTAATTTAAACGTCGAATTTCATCGTTTGGAAAATAATTAATTTAAACGTTGAATTTCATCGTTTGGAAAATAATTAATTTAAACGTCGAATTTCATCGTTTGGAAAATAATTAATTTAAACATTGAATTTCATCATTTGGAAAATAATTAATTTAAACGTTGAATTTCATCATTTGGAAAATAATTAATTTAAACGTCGAATTTCATCGTTTGGAAAATAATTAATTTAGACGTTGAATTTCATCATTTGGAAAATAATTAATTTAAACGTCGAATTTCATCGTTTGGAAAATAATTAATTTAAACGTCGAATTTCATCGTTTGGAAAATAATTAATTTAAACATTGAATTTCATCATTTGGAAAATAATTAATTTAAACGTTGAATTTCATCATTTGGAAAATAATTAATTTAAACGTCGAATTTCATCGTTTGGAAAATAATTAATTTAAACGTCGAATTTCATCATTTGGAAAATAATTAATTTAAACGTTGAATTTCATCATTTGGAAAATAATTAATTTAAACGTCGAATTTCATCGTTTGGAAAATAATTAATTTAAACGTCGAATTTCATCGTTTGGAAAATAATTAATTTAAACATTGAATTTCATCATTTGGAAAATAATTAATTTAAACGTTGAATTTCATCATTTGGAAAATAATTAATTTAAACGTCGAATTTCATCGTTTGGAAAATAATTAATTTAAACGTCGAATTTCATCATTTGGAAAATAATTAATTTAAACGTTGAATTTCATCATTTGGAAAATAATTAATTTAAACGTCGAATTTCATCGTTTGGAAAATAATTAATTTAAACATTGAATTTCATCATTTGGAAAATAATTAATTTAAACGTTGAATTTCATCATTTGGAAAATAATTAATTTAAACGTTGAATTTCATCATTTGGAAAATAATTAATTTAAACGTTGAATTTCATCATTTGGAAAATAATTAATTTAAACGTCGAATTTCATCGTTTGGAAAATAATTAATTTAAACGTCGAATTTCATCGTTTGGAAAATAATTAATTTAAACATTGAATTTCATCATTTGGAAAATAATTAATTTAAACGTTGAATTTCATCATTTGGAAAATAATTAATTTAAACGTCGAATTTCATCGTTTGGAAAATAATTAATTTAAACGTCGAATTTCATCATTTGGAAAATAATTAATTTAAACGTTGAATTTTATCATTTGGAAAATAATTAATTTAAACGTCGAATTTCATCGTTTGGAAAATAATTAATTTAAACATTGAATTTCATCATTTGGAAAATAATTAATTTAAACGTTGAATTTCATCATTTGGAAAATAATTAATTTAAACGTTGAATTTCATCATTTGGAAAATAATTAATTTAAACGTTGAATTTCATCATTTGGAAAATAATTAATTTAAACGTCGAATTTCATCGTTTGGAAAATAATTAATTTAAACGTCGAATTTCATCGTTTGGAAAATAATTAATTTAAACATTGAATTTCATCATTTGGAAAATAATTAATTTAAACGTTGAATTTCATCATTTGGAAAATAATTAATTTAAACGTCGAATTTCATCGTTTGGAAAATAATTAATTTAAACGTTGAATTTCATCATTTGGAAAATAATTAATTTAAACGTCGAATTTCATCGTTTGGAAAATAATTAATTTAAACGTCGAATTTCATCGTTTGGAAAATAATTAATTTAAACATTGAATTTCATCATTTGGAAAATAATTAATTTAAACGTTGAATTTCATCATTTGGAAAATAATTAATTTAAACGTCGAATTTCATCGTTTGGAAAATAATTAATTTAAACGTCGAATTTCATCGTTTGGAAAATAATTAATTTAAACATTGAATTTCATCATTTGGAAAATAATTAATTTAAACGTCGAATTTCATCGTTTGGAAAATAATTAATTTAAACGTTGAATTTCATCATTTGGAAAATAATTAATTTAAACGTCGAATTTCATCGTTTGGAAAATAATTAATTTAAACGTCGAATTTCATCGTTTGGAAAATAATTAATTTAAACGTTGAATTTCATCATTTGGAAAATAATTAATTTAAACGTCGAATTTCATCGTTTGGAAAATAATTAATTTAAACGTCGAATTTCATCGTTTGGAAAATAATTAATTTAAACATTGAATTTCATCATTTGGAAAATAATTAATTTAAACGTTGAATTTCATCATTTGGAAAATAATTAATTTAAACGTTGAATTTCATCATTTGGAAAATAATTAATTTAAACGTTGAATTTCATCATTTGGAAAATAATTAATTTAAACGTCGAATTTCATCGTTTGAAAAATAATTAATTTAAACATTGAATTTCATCATTTGGAAAATAATTAATTTAAACATTGAATTTCATCATTTGGAAAATAATTAATTTAAACGTTGAATTTCATCATTTGGAAAATAATTAATTTAAACATTGAATTTCATCGTTTGGAAAATAATTAATTTAAACATTGAATTTCATCATTTGGAAAATAATTAATTTAAACATTGAATTTCATCGTTTGGAAAATAATTAATTTAAACATTGAATTTCATCATTTGGAAAATAATTAATTTAAACGTTGAATTTCATCATTTGGAAAATAATTAATTTAAACATTGAATTTCATCATTTGGAAAATAATTAATTTAAACGTTGAATTTCATCATTTGGAAAATAATTAATTTAAACGTTGAATTTCATCATTTGGAAAATAATTAATTTAAACGTCGAATTTCATCGTTTGGAAAATAATTAATTTAAACGTCGAATTTCATCATTTGGAAAATAATTAATTTAAACGTTGAATTTTATCATTTGGAAAATAATTAATTTAAACGTCGAATTTCATCGTTTGGAAAATAATTAATTTAAACATTGAATTTCATCATTTGGAAAATAATTAATTTAAACGTTGAATTTCATCATTTGGAAAATAATTAATTTAAACGTTGAATTTCATCATTTGGAAAATAATTAATTTAAACGTTGAATTTCATCATTTGGAAAATAATTAATTTAAACGTCGAATTTCATCGTTTGGAAAATAATTAATTTAAACGTCGAATTTCATCATTTGGAAAATAATTAATTTAAACGTTGAATTTCATCATTTGGAAAATAATTACATTTGGAAAACGTTGAATTTCATCATTTGGAAAATAATTAATTTAAACGTCGAATTTCATCATTTGGAAAATAATTAATTTAAACGTTGAATTTCATCATTTGGAAAATAATTAATTTAAACGTTGAATTTCATCATTTGGAAAATAATTAATTTAAACATTGAATTTCATCATTTGGAAAATAATTAATTTAAACGTTGAATTTCATCATTTGGAAAATAATTAATTTAAACATTGAATTTCATCATTTGGAAAATAATTAATTTAAACGTTGAATTTCATCATTTGGAAAATAATTAATTTAAACGTTGAATTTCATCATTTGGAAAATAATTAATTTAAACATTGAATTTCATCATTTGGAAAATAATTAATTTAAACGTTGAATTTCATCATTTGGAAAATAATTAATTTAAACGTCGAATTTCATCGTTTGGAAAATAATTAATTTAAACATTGAATTTCATCATTTGGAAAATAATTAATTTAAACGTTGAATTTCATCATTTGGAAAATAATTAATTTAAACGTCGAATTTCATCGTTTGGAAAATAATTAATTTAAACATTGAATTTCATCATTTGGAAAATAATTAATTTAAACGTTGAATTTCATCATTTGGAAAATAATTAATTTAAACGTTGAATTTCATCATTTGGAAAATAATTAATTTAAACATTGAATTTCATCATTTGGAAAATAATTAATTTAAACGTTGAATTTCATCATTTGGAAAATAATTAATTTAAACATTGAATTTCATCATTTGGAAAATAATTAATTTAAACATTGAATTTCATCATTTGGAAAATAATTAATTTAAACGTTGAATTTCATCATTTGGAAAATAATTAATTTAAACATTGAATTTCATCGTTTGGAAAATAATTAATTTAAACATTGAATTTCATCATTTGGAAAATAATTAATTTAAACATTGAATTTCATCGTTTGGAAAATAATTAATTTAAACGTCGAATTTCATCGTTTGGAAAATAATTAATTTAAACATTGAATTTCATCATTTGGAAAATAATTAATTTAAACGTTGAATTTCATCATTTGGAAAATAATTAATTTAAACGTTGAATTTCATCATTTGGAAAATAATTAATTTAAACGTCTAATTTCATAGTTTGAAAAATAATTAATTTAAACGTCGAATTTCATCGTTTGGAAAATAATTAATTTAAACATTGAATTTCATCATTTGGAAAATAATTAATTTAAACGTCGAATTTCATCGTTTGGAAAATAATTAATTTAAACGTTGAATTTCATCATTTGGAAAATAATTAATTTAAACGTCGAATTTCATCGTTTGGAAAATAATTAATTTAAACGTCGAATTTCATCGTTTGGAAAATAATTAATTTAAACGTTGAATTTCATCATTTGGAAAATAATTAATTTAAACGTCGAATTTCATCGTTTGGAAAATAATTAATTTAAACGTCGAATTTCATCGTTTGGAAAATAATTAATTTAAACATTGAATTTCATCATTTGGAAAATAATTAATTTAAACGTTGAATTTCATCATTTGGAAAATAATTAATTTAAACGTTGAATTTCATCATTTGGAAAATAATTAATTTAAACGTTGAATTTCATCATTTGGAAAATAATTAATTTAAACGTCGAATTTCATCGTTTGAAAAATAATTAATTTAAACATTGAATTTCATCATTTGGAAAATAATTAATTTAAACATTGAATTTCATCATTTGGAAAATAATTAATTTAAACGTTGAATTTCATCATTTGGAAAATAATTAATTTAAACATTGAATTTCATCGTTTGGAAAATAATTAATTTAAACATTGAATTTAAACGTCGAATTTCATCATTTGGAAAATAATTAATTTAAACGTTGAATTTCATCATTTGGAAAATAATTAATTTAAACGTCGAATTTCATCATTTGGAAAATAATTAATTTAAACGTCTAATTTCATAGTTTGAAAAATAATTAATTTAAACGTCGAATTTCATCGTTTGGAAAATAATTAATTTAAACGTCGAATTTCATCGTTTGGAAAATAATTAATTTAAACGTTGAATTTCATCATTTGGAAAATAATTAATTTAAACGTCGAATTTCATCGTTTGGAAAATAATTAATTTAAACGTCGAATTTCATCGTTTGGAAAATAATTAATTTAAACGTTGAATTTCATCATTTGGAAAAAAATTAATTTAAACGTCGAATTTCATCATTTGGAAAATAATTAATTTAAACGTCTAATTTCATAGTTTGAAAAATAATTAATTTAAACGTCGAATTTCATCGTTTGGAAAATAATTAATTTAAACGTCGAATTTCATCGTTTGGAAAATAATTAATTTAAACATTGAATTTCATCATTTGGAAAATAATTAACTGAGTAACCAGCGGAGGGGCCCATCTGCTGGTTCAAATCCCGTTCCTGGTAATTTTTTTAAAAATTAATTCTACAAGAAAACGTTGTCATTTTATGCTAACAGGATATTATTGTATCTAATTTTGGTTCGATTTTGCCGTGGTGTCAATCCGTTTTTTAGTGAGTTTCTTTGTGGCAATTAGTGGTGTTGTTGTGGTTGTTGCACAAGACATATATTGGTTTGTTCTTCTTCAATAGACCGCTAATGAGTCGAGAGCTCTTTTTCGTGAAGCAATAACTAAATGTCTGCTGATGTGAGCGGTTAGCAAAGTGAAGGATTAATAGTCGCTTGTATAATGTGATATTGCATAAATTACTCCGTACCGAAATTAGAGCTTCTTTAGATATATATACCGACCTACAAGCAAAAACTGCTTCCAGGCCCATACCTGGTTCACATCATGGGCTCTAACTCATGAGTCGGTCATCTAATTTCCATGAACTTTTTTTTGTCGATTGTTAATACCTTTCATTTTACGCATCATTAACAACTTGTTAATTAACGTTCAAAAATGTTATCAATGGACACTTTTCAACAAACATATTTTTGAAGGGTAATATTAAATCAGCCGTACGATAAATAAATCCATATCTTCGGTCACCTCCTCGACTTAGCTTTCAAATGAATTTTCTGTCACCTGACTTATGTCTTTATTATCACGTGCAGTATTTTTGGCGAATTATAATAAAAATAATATTTCATTGATTCAAGCCTATTTGAAACGGAGTTAAACAATGAAATTTCATTTTTAGTTTAATTCGCTAATCTGACACATCCTGTTTCTGGATTTAACGATTTTAAAATGGAAATAACACTCTTGAAGCCTCACCGTTATAAAATCGCAAGTGCTTCCAATTCGACGACGAAAATATTGGTAAAATGAAATACTTTTCATTTCATTTATTTATTTCAGTTATCAAAATTACAAATAGAAAAACATCTGCGTAGCTCCAGTGCGACGAAGTCAATTCGAAAGAGCTACGAAAAAATACAAATACCAATCGGTCGTTTACCATCCTTTACAAATTATCGCTAGGGGAAGTCAGCGAAACTATTTTCAAAAATCTAACGCAATATCACCAGTCTTATAATTTCCTTTTATGCCACTCAGCTGACAAAAATTTGCAGACTTCTGTGGCATAAAACGTTATATGCAACTCAATGCAAAGTATTTTATTAGCTCACGATGTGTATTATGACACACGGTCGGCGCCTCGTGTCATAATTACACATCTAGAGCCTAATAAAGTACTTTGCACTCGATGTGTTAAATTTACATTTCAAAAAGCTCAAAACGGTTACGATAGCTTGACCGATGACGATTGAAATATTTCTAACAGATTCACTAAAAGTATCTGGACACAAGCTCTCTAAAATATCTAGTCAAAATTCCGAACCGCATACGAATGCTAACCGAAAACCCAACTACACATAGATCTGAGTGGTTTATGAGACAGCAGCCTCTTTCAATTAAATGTCACAAAAAGAAGGAAAATATCCGTTAATTAAATAATTAATGATAGATTTGTATACGAACATTATTTTTCCTCTTCTTCGAGTAAGGTTAATTAGTGTCACGTTTTATGCTAAAGAAAAACTAAGCGAGACGTTACCGAAAACCATAAAAAAAACTACTAACAATAATTTCGCCGAAAATTATTCTCATTTCCTTTCACAAAACGATATTCGGATTTTTTTTTCATTTTATTTTTATTTTTACTAATTTTTTTAATGTGACATGTGCATAAGCTGGCGTGTCTGTTCCGTCGGTTTCACCACATTTACATTGTATCGTAAAAGAGCTTGAACCCTTAATCTAACATAGCTAACACACACTATATTGGTATTGTGCAATGAACTTAATTTTTGGTTTCCCTTTCAAGTTATTCAAAAGGAACACCAAGATCGGGAAAATCGATGAATATCAGATACCACAGACCTCACAGAGCAAAAAAAAAAAAACGGTGTTACAGACACACACACTCTTTATATCCGATCAATTGATACACAATAGTGCACATAAATTACAAAATGTCTATCTCACTTTAAATTCATATTATTCCAGCCAATTCAGAATTGTGAAAACACATGTTTGTCATCAGGATATACAATATTTATTTGAAATAAATTTGAAAAAAAAAAAAATGAAAAGAAAACATGATCTCCCAATAAAACATCAAAAACAAATGAGGGAAATCTGTTTGATCTTGGCACTGTGTACCGCCGAAGATGTCAAAGGTTCATATAATATTCGAGAATAAAAAAAGAAACTTTTTTTTCTGGTGTGTAAGTCAAGTAGCTTCAACATTGGAAGTGTTCGTTGATATAACTTGTCAAACGTGTGCTGTTGATTGGTTTGAGTATTTATTTGTTATTAAATTTAATTAGCTCGCAACCTTTTAGAGGCGCACAACTATTTCACATATTTCACCGATAAATATATTCTACTACTTCAAAAGATCAACCGCTGTTTTTGTCGGTGCAATAAATATTATCATTGTTACATGTTCACAAAATATATGACGCTCGATGGGTTAAATTACCAATTACCCGATATAACACTTAACTGAGAATTATAGGACCTTTTTTTGGTATCAAAAACGACGATAGTTAATCGCATCTAATAAGTAAAGGATACTGGAGATCACAATAAACATTTCGTATTTCATGTTAGGACCATATCTTTTATGTATTTTTTTTTCGAAATTTCCTCTCTAGGTTTGATTACTCGTAGTTACAAAGAGGCAACTGTGCGTGTATTTTAGCCATTTTTCGGTTAATCAAGAATTTCCTTGAAAAATCTATCCGTTAGATCAGCAAAGTTAAATTAACTTCATAAGCTTTCTACGACATACTTTAACTACACATCATAGCAATCACATATAGTCCTGATCAAGGCAGCTGTCTTGTCCTGACTCAAATTTCTCTTTTGTTTTACTGTCAAAGTTGATAGGAAAACCAAAGAAATATTTAAATTAGGTTTATTTTACGTCGTTGCTTTTATCTATCGTATGAAATATTAGTTTTACCAATGCGGGCAAGAAAATAATCATTTCTTCATGAATCGCGCTATGATGAACAAATGTCTATTTCATATGTGCGGTATGATTAACCTTATTTTCTTCACTAAAAAGACAATGAGACAGTGACGCTTTGTCTGATGTTCAGACTAAATTTAGATCCTCCAAATAAATTTCTAAAAATCCAAAACTGAATTCTAGATTTTTAGATATTTATTTGGAGGCATTTCACGACTATTTAAGTAAAGTCCAGGGTGCCGAAAGTTGGCAAGCCGCAATTAATTTCAATGTGTTAATTGTTTGATATTACATTAATACATAAAAAGATCTCGCACACAATAGATCTTCATCATGGAATACATTTACACATGATTTGTTCCGTTTGTGTTACAAGAGGAAGCATTGTTCGTTCCTGGACTCATGATTATGATCACTAAAAGCGAGTAGCATAACTTTAGGGTAATTTTTGATCACAATCAGACTTTTACGTCGTTCGTTGAACTCGAATTTATGACTTGCAACGCAATTTATCTGAGGTTTCGTTTACATGGGATGATAGTGAGTGTGTCCAGCTACAACACCCCACAGTCGGTTTCGCGGATAAGTTCTGTTGCAGGCCAACAGCACAGTGCGAAAGTTGACCATACTTTCATTGTTTGCTCCTGAACGTTTGCTCTCTACACTACGCAATGAATCTAACAATCTAACTTGTCATCTTACCTTGAGCAACTGTTCCATCAGTTCTGGTTTTGTTTTTGGTTGCTTCAGTCCGAATGTTTTACATAGCAATTGTAGTGTAGATGCTTTTCAGTCGTTGTTGCCGATATCTAATGCTTTATCAATTGATCTTTCATTCCGTAAGCTGGCAGCACACACTTCTTCACAATGCTTTGAATGTATGTGTACGGTTGGTCTGAGGTCAAAGACGGCAGTTCTTCCGGTGAAATCATTATGAGATGGACTGTTATTCAATATTTTCTTCAGATTTACGTAGAACACAGTTTTACTGTCAACGACGAAATTTGCGATTTATTTCTGCAGTTGGTAATCGTGGAATTTCTCTAGATGAATCCGACTAACAACTTATAGAGTGAGGGCTGTTTATGGACATTTCACATTCTTAATTTCAAGAGGACACATTTTATTAAAACACAAAACGAAAGTTGCAAAAAAAAAATGAAAAAAAATTTTGCTGCTGAAACGTATGTTCGTGAAGTTCTAAAAACTGTCATAACTGTCACTCACTATACGTATACACCTATAATGTATAACATGCAATCATATATGATGCAATCACTGTCCAATAATTATATATGTGGGCAAGGAGGCAGAAAATTAAAATTATTTGACGAATACCAATGAATTTATCGTTGTCAATGTTTTTGTTGCTGTTGTTGTTTTGTGATGGCATCTCTGCAGACCGATGAATATTTTAATGGAAAATGTAATTTAGTTTATTTATAATTGTTCCGAAAGTCTATCCTCTCTAAAAACCGACATTAAGTAGATACTTAAATAAAATCAAAGAAAATTCACTTATTTTTGGCAATAAGAAATCCACATGAAAATTGCATTCTCCATTTGCAATCTGCATCCATAACGTAATGAATATTACGACGTTGACAACCTAGCTAAGGCTCATAAAAACTAAAAACAGTTTTCTTTCTGAATGCGACGAAATGTATAACTCAAAATTTAAGATAAATATAATTTGGTCGATTAACGATGCATTTCGACCGCCTTTTTGATTAAATGCATTTTATCGGTGTTGAATGAGATGACAGAACGTGTACACAATTATAATTATTATGACAACATCTATATGTGTTGTACATAGTATGTACACTCAGTGTACACTTTAGCATATAGTATACATAGTGTGAAGCTACGGTTTTGAGATGGTGGTTGCGATAAGGTTGATCGCTGGAAGCTATTTTCAACAATAAAAAGAGAAAAAGAACTTGACATGGTTTTAGATCACCTATTTGGTGAAGATCAACCTGAGTTTTACAAATTCCCAGTTGATGTGAATTAAAAAAAAGAAAATTTCAAAAAGTTTCATTTCTTCCATCTTAATCCACTTCTTGTGGTACTAAACTTTTCCTTAAATTTGATTGATTTCCTTCACCAAAATCGAAACACAAATCGACCAGTTATCAATGCAGAAAATCAATCCTCTAACCAGATTAAAGTGGAAAGTGTTAAGAATAAACCTTTTATATTGATTTAGTTGTCGTTCAGGACAATCTTACTACAATCATAATTGTGTTACAGAGGCATTTGTTCTGTTGCAGGAATTCGATAAAAACAAATTTATTATTTCTAAGCAATTCGTCTTTCACTGTAGAACGTCTATGATCCGGGATCTGAATACTTCCAACAGGTTATGGGCCCAGCGATGAAATAGTAATTTGGCAAAGTAAAGTTTTCGACGGCAAACGGAGAAACGAAATACATTTTCTTGAAAAAAAAAAGTTTATTGGCTGTCGTTATGGTATCAGCATCAATTAAAAGAAAACGTGGAGCGTTCACACGCACATTAAACTAATTGGTGACAGTTAAAGATCTAAACGGAATACAGAATTTAAAGCAGCGATTGCAACACCGATTTTTGTCGTTAAATAGAGTAAGAGACGATGGAAAAAAGAAATCAGCTACATATGAATTGGTAAGAAGTCCTTCTCTAATAGATATAGATTATCCAACAGTAATAAATAGGATAAGACGTTAAAGACTCGTTTTGGTAATGAAAGCGTTCATGTAAACGTGGCAGTAAAGATTCCGGTGTGGATGACACATCAAGAAACAAAATTGATGACGGGATCCGGATTCTCATCTCATTTCATCAGTGTGATACTCACTTAGAATTAGTTCGGGTTAATATATAAATTGACGAGTTCACTTTATATATTCATCTGGTTGTCGTTTAGGACAATCATAATACAATCATAGTTGTGTCTTCCACAACAAAGGCTTCAAAAGTTTCAACTGAGGTGAGAAAATAGGAATTTTCTCGCCTACATCGTGAAAAAATTAAAGAAGGTCCAGCCGTTCTAAAACTTATCCCCAGCTAACCATGGAAGCCAATCACACTGAAACTTTGAGATATTATACAAACACTGTCTCACACGGTCTGGATTCGTCCATGCATTTTTTCCATAAATTATGTGCAGCCGAATTCCGCCTGTATATTTGACAGTACATAGGTGTGGAGCTCACTGAACCAGCTATTATTCGCATGGCAATGTTTAGTTGAATGTCAATTTTGCTTGTGTGATGTTGTACCATACTGGCGATGCATATTCTGTGGCTGACTACACCAACGAGAGAGTTGCTCTTCTCAGAACGTCGCCGTTTGCTCTTCAGTGAGCACCAGCAAACTTTAATATCAAATTGTTTCGCACTTTCCTCGGTCGGCTACTTTTGTTGTTAAGGAACACTCTGAAGATGCATAGCGTTTACAAGAGAGCCGAGCTTTATACTGGAAATTAAGCTATAGAACTGACGAAGTCGAAGATTCGAAGATTTTCATAGATTGATTTCAGAAATCTTTTACTTCATTTGTTTTCAACGTGCTTTTTGCTATATAAGACCTCATTGGTCAAACCTTGTCGTTTATTATTGCTGTCGTTGTCGATAACAGATGACAGCCGTCTGTAACAGGTTAATCGCTTCTCTTCGGAGTCTTTTTTAAAAAATCGGTGCCCGTATGTGTTTCGGAAAACGAATACTGGCTGCGTTCACTATTTTGTGGTTCAAATCGAATCCAGTGGCTCTGATCTGTTTGCCGAACAATTTTTAATTTAGAATAACGTTTGGCGTCGTTTAAAAATACACTTTTACAAATATCGCGACCCATTGGCTCGCTAAAAGTTAGTTCGGTCACTTCAATATTGGAAGTTTATTTGTTTTGATTTTATTCCGTTTCCTTTTACCGATACAACAAATGCGAAATGTCTGGTAGAGGTTTATACGACCCATTGAAAATCGAATCAGCTACGCCAAATAAATTTAATATTTTTCTTATCTTTGTAAACCAAAGTGCAATAACCCTAAAAAAAAGGTAGTTCGAAAAATACTGCCAGCCAGTGATGCTAATGTTGTATTACCTCTGTTGTTACGTTGAGATCCAATTAATACAAGTGTTTAACAACAAACGTTTCCATTTCCAACCAATTATAAAATCAGTGAGTCATATAGCACCGCTGCATCAACATTACAGAATAAATCAAACTGCTCTCGTAGTGGTGCACCATTTGTTTCGCACGTTGTTTATTCAATTAAAGGGATTCGATGTGATTGAAGTTTATTGGTAAGCATAACAATAAATACGAAATCATTCTCATTGTGTTTCATTGCACTATGCCTACAATACTCATGCGTGCATTAACCGATTTGACATAATATTCGATTCTTCGCGCCTTGAAATAATAACGACAGGTACTTTTAATGTAATGTGCATATGAAAATAGGTATGGATTCGTTTAATTCACTGATTTCGCTGCCACAATGAAAAAAATCGTTACTGGCAGTTGTCTGTGTTTCATTCAGATTAAGTTTTGTGTCTTGTGGGAAACGAGATGTTGGTATGGATGTATAGAATGCTAAAATCCATTCATATTATATCCTTCCACAGACGGCAAGTGTATTAGCGGTTTCACTATCGGATCTACTATTTCCTTTGTTCGAAGTATTTTCAACAGATTGATTTTAAATCTCTTATTTCACTTGGTTAGAACAAGCTATTTGCTATTAAATACCGCATTAATCAGAGTTTTTCGTTTTTTCGTTGGAGTCATTATCGATAGCAGATGACAGAAATCCATAACATAATCGTTTCATTGGATTTGGAAACGCGCACATGTACATTTAGTGAATCTTGTACTTTCGTGCAAGTACATTTTATGTGGATTAGTGTGGGTTGAACAAAGAGAAACAACAATCGAATCATGTAAATGTGTCTCACCTACTGCATTACGATATTACAAGGTATGCCTGCCACACGGTGCGCCTTAACCAACTTTAAATGAAAGTTCCGCATAACATTTTGTTTTTAATATAAATTAAAAAGAAGGAGGTCCACTGACTATAAAACCAGTAATATTATCGAAAACGGCTGGGAGAATTTTTAGTTGGTCGACATGAGTCGAATTTCCTATGAGGAATTTTATAAACGCGAAATCGCAACTATTTTTGAACTTCCAAATATTATTTTTTTCTTTAAACTTGTACTTTACGTTAATGCTTCGCTTCATACATAAGCTGTAAAACGACACCAAAAATATTTAAAATAAATCGAGCAAATTTAGGATTACAGCAATGATTTGGAGTTGATGTGACGCTACTCGAATATTCTGCGAAATCGAATTATTTTCTGCAAGAGGAAATCAAGCGATCTGTTCTCGCTTGTCTTCTTCTTCATAAGTTTGCCCAACTTCTTGAGGAAAATTTGTGTTTCAGGACCAACGGCGCCAAAAGTTTCGAATGCGAGTGGAGTGAACTCGCAGTGTTGCTTTAGGTCCAGGTAATTGTTGTGCTTCACTCGCTCTGCTTGGTCTGCCGCGGATCCACATTGAACTGATGTCAAGCTCAAATACGATGAAGCGGTAGTATTCACCACGGTAACGTCCCAAATTAAGGATCTACCACGGCTCCAAGCGTAGCATGTTAAACCGTCTGGTCATTTGCCATCACGACGTGAGAAACCATAAGGTTCAAGGTTGGTGGGAAAACCCGCTGAACTGAAGGCCATTGAAAATATTTTGTTAATTTCGGCATGCTGAGCGTATTTATCCTTCGTCTTGTTACAAGTTAGCTCGTGGTAACCCTTGGGATCGACCACTTCGAAGCCCAGACGAAGCGCGACTGGGTCGTTCATACAATATTTTGTTGTATGCAACACGTTACGAAAAGTGGTAGTTTTTGTCACTAAGTGTTATTTTATAAAACATCACATCTAGTGACAAAAACTACCACTTTTCGCAACAAGTTGCATAAATTACTATTTTGCGCCCAAATGTAGGCTACAAATTTGCTAAGTGAATATTCCTCTTAACAAGCCGTACTCGCATGTTACGTATTTATTTCAATTATTTATTTTAAGATATCACAGAACACGCTACGAAATCAATGTTCCATTTCCCTTTTACACATATGATATTGCAATTTGCCTTTTTTTGTAAACAAGAGACCTCAAGGTATTGTTTAGTAATACGTACACAACACGAACCTCGTCTGAAACAAAGTATATGTTTATTGAGCTGTGGTGCACCACAATCAAGAAATACATTTCGATTTGCTTCATGGTAAATTAATATGTTAAAATTCAATCCATGAATGATTATCACTGATTGATGCAGAGTTGCTTGCTTTGTAGTTAAATTTTAATATATTTTTTTTAGTGGCACAGCTAATGTTTGTATAACGATCTTAATAAAATTCTTTGTTGGAAAGTAATTTATTGCTCACTCTTTTCGATTGCAAATAAATTTTAATAGCCGGTCGCCGTAAACTCTAATCGATAAAATGGGGATGGAAAATGAGTTTTCTATTTCATTTAATATTTACTTAATCAGGGGGCTTTATTTTCTTGAATTTTCACACATTTTTCTTAATTTTTCTTTTATTTGCTCAAAAAAATTTGTTTTAGAAAATTAAGGAAAATATTGGAAAGTTCGAAAGAATGGAAATTGTGCGCAAATTCGGGGAATCTCACTCTCTTCAAATACTTTGTAATACAACGCATAACTCTCTTCTATAAACACTTTGTAAAAGGAAGCATCACTCTCCTCCACAAACACTTTAAAAAAGGAAGCATCACTCTCCTTTACAAACACTAAAACACTTTGTAAAGGGGAGCATCACTCTACTCTGTAAACACTTTGTAAAAAGAAACATCAATCTCTTCCACAAAAACTTTGTAAAAGGAAGCAACACTCTCTTCTACAAACACTTTGTATAATTAATCATCATCTCTCAGCACAATTCATCCAAGAAAATGCAATTTCCAACTTTCTTCCAGAGTTAAACGGATTTGAACACGGGACCTCTCCATTATGAGTCGAGAGCTCTAGCGCCACAGCCACGGGCCTGCTTCGAAATGCTTTGTCTATTTTTCTCGCCTGTGCCGTGAGAAGAGCTTTCCAGTCTAGTGAAAAAGTGCGAATAGTCAAATAAAGACTAATCGCACTTTGTGCAAATAGCCTTTTCGTTGGGGAAATTTTAGGAAAATTTGAAAAATGTTTTACCAAAAATGGTCCCTGTGGGGTTCAAACTATGAAAGAGTGAAATGTAAGAAAATCCAAGGCACCAAGGTCACCAAAATCACACAAAGACGAGACTGTCGTTTACTAGTCGCCCTAGAGAGGATCACTTTATCAATATATTCAATATGCTTAAACATTGCGACAACAACACTTTCAACGACATTTTAACTCGGAAGTGGTCACCACTTAAAAATTATGATTTTTAATAGCAAATCCGAACCGGTCAATTTCAAAATCAGTCTAAAACCATCGTCTACTTTGGATCATCGATTTGGGTTCGTCCACGGGCGTCTCTGGCTTTTTCTTTGCGTATTTCGTAGCTTCAGCATAAGGTGGTGGTGGATCATTCGATGACGTTCCCTGATGCGTTTTCGCTGGTTGTTGATTGCCAAAACCAGTTGTGTTTTGAGAATTATCATTTGCCGCCGATTGTTCGATATTATAAACTGCGGCCTGATGTGTTGTATCGAATGGGTTACCTGCTACAAAGTCTTGGGCAGTGAATCCATTGTTATAATTTTGTGTTATCTGTTGGGCGCGTTGCAGTTGTCTTTTTCTCAATATATTCCAGCGTACTACAGCCAAAACGAGGATCGGTATTGCAACGGCAGGATAAATGATCGTATACCAATTTATTCCACCTTCACTCATTTTGATAGCTGCAACAAAGAGTTCGGTTTAAGAAAACTTAATGATTTTCTGAAACTTAAAAGCTTACAGTTGTTATGGTTATTGTTAAAGATTGATGGATCCTGCACAATAGCAGGAATATTGGAATATTCAGTCACCACAGCTGGTCGTAGTTGTTATTAGTGAAGCTAGAACTTGCAAATTTTCTTCAGCAATAAAGATTGGTGTGGCCTATCAGTCCGAATTAACTTTCGAATTGGTTTATTTTTACAAATCGATTAATCTGAGTCGCATGTAGCTTATCTAATTGATAACGAAGTAGATTTTTTTTGGTTAACAATGGATTGCAATATTCGACGAACATATATATATATATGTACACAATCTAATCGTGCAGAGTCATGAGGGAAAACATTCAGAAAAATAATTTCGAACAAAAAGTTTTCTCATCACGCTTTTCATTAGTTGTTAATCGTCTCACTTCTACGTATCTGATAGGGTGGAAGATAATGATTAAAGTTTTAAAATTCGACTGTTCTGAGCAAAATGGTTGTCACTTCCCTTTCCTAGAAAAATTTGGAAATTTTTTCTAAAACAAACGTTCTGTCTATTGAGAATGAGAAATCAGATCAATGAATTTTCTAACGTCCCCCACCCGCAGCATTTTTATGCTGCGAACTTGTTCAATTACGGAATCATGCCCGCACGTTAATAAGGGGGCGTGACGCAAGTCCATTACCAAAATTGTTTTCATTTTTTTTGTGGATGGCGGAGCATATTTACACCACCTTTTTGACTTTCCCTCCTTAACTCTAACGACACAAATTTTGTTGATAAAAGTTTTGCGTACAGGCGCAGAATGCGCCACCCGTAGCGATATCAGTTATTTTGTAAGTAAGATAAAGGACTTGCGTCACATTTACCCTTTTAGGGTTTTTGACTGATTTTAAATTACCAAACTTACCTTACTTACCCAAAGGTGAATTTTTTTTTAAATCTGACACACCATTTTTGTTATTGGGCGTTTGTGCACCATGGTGGTAGGGAATTTCGATGTGATCATTTCGTAGAAGAACTTTTTTTAAACGACCTCTCCGCCTCGGAACGACCCTTGGAATATTTCAAAATCATGTGAAGTTTCGATACCACTGTCTACTCCGAGAAAACTCAAAAGTTCGAAAAATTAGGCAAAAAATCACAAATTCCCAAACAAAGTTTTCTCAGAATAGGCTATATCAATCCGAATAATTCCAGTGGCTATCGAAACTTTAGATATTTGGGCATAAAACGATGGAGCTACTTTTTTCAAAGAAAATGCTAATTCAAAGTTATCATCGAAAATATATTTATCTGCGTAGAACAATAATTTCACACTTATCCCTCTAGAGCATTTCTCTTTGTCTCGGTATATATGTTCTCGGCAGATAAAAAAGTGTATGCACCTCTTGCCAAAATTGTTATCTTGATCGCCTTCGGCTCGACCAGCAATGCTCACACGTCTCGATAACAATTTTGGCAAGAGGAGCATAATCTCATATTACCTTGCGCATCAAAGTGTAGATTGCTCTTAACACTCAAAAATACTTTGTCTGACGAAACAGTATCACAGCGCTGCCAGTTCGTTGCGAATTTAGTACTTTTTGTAAGGATCGTACAATTAGGTATGTATTTCGTTCACGTTAACGCTTTTCATCTCTTTCAACATTTTGTTGATTTTTTTTTTAATTTGGTTGAAAAACTCCAAATTTTCATCTTAATTTGAATTCAGAAATCCTAATTTTCTCCTTATTTTTGCTCTAAAACTTGCTGAATTCTTTAATAAGGTTTCGTGGGAGGCTTGATAATAGAGAACTTTAGCAAATCACACAATAATGACAAAACCAATAATTTCCAACAATAACGAAAACGATATTGACACGGAAACATTTTATCATTGTGAATGGGGCGAGATGGGTAAATATGTTCACAAATCATGGTGTGTTATGTGGTGGCAGAATTCAAAATTTTTCTGAAGTACTTTAAAAGAAATTAAATTGAAGTAGAAAAATATAATTTGTGCAGCGGACAACTTTCTTAACAGCAGATATTCATCTTTAAAATATTTATCTAAGCCTAGGTGAAATAATAGCAGTGAAAAAGTGCTATTATTTCGTCTGGGATGAATATACGCATGGTTTGAAAGGTCTTTGCCAGTAGACCACAAAACAGGCATCACACAGTCTCGAGCTACACTTGGTTCCTGGTTGAAGATATCCGAAGATGGAGGAAAAAGGGTGTTTTTTAACCTAGTTTTTTTGCCGCTATAAACGATCGTTCCGGGTGAGAGTGGGCTCATCAAATACTTTCGGGGCATGCCTAGTTTGATTAGATTCATTGATAGATGTTGGAAAAAATGTACAACAAAAATTTTCAAAATCTGTGTGAACTTTTGACAGATCTGGGCTGGTACTGATGACGCTTAATGTGAACCTAATATGCTAGTTGTAACTTACATTATCTAAGCTTTCCATTGATAGCTCATTTTGACTGCTGGTGAATTTTACGAGTAGCGGGTGTACTAACATAAAAATCTGTTATGTGGACAATCTTATTTAATTTCTTGTTTATGGCTAAAAATTTCCAGTTGTAAGACAATTATTATTGAGAGTCAAAAATTGCGCAACCAATCAGAGGGTTCGATTTTATATTTGTCTCATGCTGCTGTTTCATAAAGCATTCGAGCCAAATATAAAATCGCATCCTCTGATTGGTTGCGCAATTTTTGACTCTCAATAATAATTGTCTTACAACTAGAAATTTTGAGTCAACTTACAAAATTTAGAATTTTTGTCTAAAACGTGTCTATTTGGATGGTACAGGGAGTTACACGAAAGAAAAAAAAATCTGAAAAGCAGCGAATGAATTTCAAAATGTGTTTCGGGTGAGCATGTGCTCCACGTGCTGTTTGTGAGGTTATGCTCACCACAGCACAACTTGTTCTCTAAATTATGTCGTCAAAAGGCAAGCTAATTTTTCCATCTCCTTTCCACTAGCTTCAGAATGTTCTAGTCTACAGATTTCAGTAAATCTATGTATGTTCAGAGACACACGTTGCAGGGCGTTCGGACAATAACCCCGGACGAAATAAATCCGGACATAATGTCCCCTGGACAAAATAACCCCGCACAAAATAACCCGGACAAAATAACTCCGGACAGAATAACTCCCAAATAAAAAAAACGATATAGTTACTCGAATATTTTCAATACACTCAATATATTCGAATATTCATGAGTACATGGTCGATATGTTCGAATATAGTCGAGTACATAGTGGATGTATTCGAATATATTCGAGTATCTTGTCGAATATATTTGATATATGCGAATATAGTCGATATATTCGAATATAATCGATCATGTTTGCTATATGCGAATATAGGCGATACATACATACTAGTATGTAGTCGATATATTCGAATATAGTCTAGTTCTTAGTCGATATATTCGAATATAGTGGAGTGGAGTACTTAGTTGACATATTCGAATATAGTCGTTTATATTTGATATATGCGAATATAGTCGGTATATTCGAATGTAATCGGGTATATAGTCGATATGTTCGATGATAGTCTAGTACGTAGTCGATATATTCGAATATAGTCTAGTTCTTAGTCGATATATTTGAATATAGTGGAGTGGAGTACTTAGTTGATATATTCGAACATAGTCGTTTATATTTGATATATGCGAATATAGTCGGTATATTCGAATGTAATCGGGTATATAGTCGATATGTTCGATGATAGTCTAGTATGTAGTCGATATATTCGAATATAGTCTAGTTCTTAGTCGATATATTTGAATATAGTGGAGTGGAGTACTTAGTTGATATATTCGAATATAGTCGTTTATATTTGATATATGCGAATATAGTCGGTATATTCGAATGAAATCGAGTATATAGTCGATATGTTCGATGATAGTCTAGTATGTAGTCGATATATTCGAGTATAGTCTAGTTCTTAGTCGACATATTCGACGATAGTCTAGTATATAGTCAACATATTCGAATATAGTCGAGTACATAGTTGTAGTCCATATATTCGATGATAGTAGACATATTCGAGTATAGAGTCAATATATTCAAATTAATAGTCGATATATTAGAATGTACTTGAGTATATAGTCGATATGTTCGAATATACTCAAGTATATAATTGATATAATTTAATAGATTATATGCTGCGCCGCAGGCCGTGGAAAATAAAAAAAAAAATAAAAAAGCGGGGTCGAGGGGCGGCAGCCCCCGCAGAGGGGGTGAAGGGGGGAGTATCCCCCCTTCAATGTCGTCATCATTTAGTCCAGGGGTTATTTTGTCCTGACCTGATCGGGGTTATTTTGACCGGGGTTATTTTGTCCGGGTTATTTTGTCCGGAGTTATTTTGTCCGGGGTTAATAAGTCCTAGAGCCACGTTGCAGACAAGAATTCTAAATTAAATAAACAATCAACGATCTGACGATTCTGTCAACACATTTATACACAATATAGCGGATAGGATATACTCGAATAAACTCAAATATACTGGATTGCTGGAGCTATACTGGAATACATGATCTACTAGAGCATAAATTCGAGTCTTGATTCATTTGGGCGTTTGTCTATTTCAGTTGTCCTGTTGTTTCTACCTCAACAAGTGATTTTCTCAGCACACGTCCTAAAACTGAAGACTGGTGATGTTTCCTCTCGTTTGTCTTTCTTTTTTTTTCCAAAAATTCCCATTGATTAAACCGATAGGCTAAATCAGCGATTTTATTTCACAAGGATTCAATTTTACATTTATAAGTTATCCCAAGTTGGAGGTGCTAATTCAAAGTAAATCCTTGACAACTTGTGAAGACTAAAACCAGAATTTATTTATCAAAATTCGAAATTCACTTATTGTCAACGCTGGTCTATCGAGAGATTCATTTAAATTTATTATTTTCACATGAAACGCTTAAATCCTCTGTGTGACTTTCATTTGAAAATGTCAAATCAATCGGATTCAAAAATTTTAAACACAAAATGAAAGAAGTTTGAATTCTGCCATCACTTAACACACCATGATTTGTGAACATATTTACCCATCTCGCCCCATTCACAATGATAAAATTTTTCCGTGTCAATATCGTTTTCGTTATTGTTGGAAATTATTGGTTTTGTCGTTATTGTGTGATTTGCTAAAGTTCTCTAATATACGCATTGTAGGCTGTTGACATACGAGCGTTAATGTTAGTGGCATTGCTACGAATTTATTGATGATAAGAGAAAGGTACCTTAAGAGGGCAGACTAGGTGTGAAGTAGGCTGTAATTGAAAAATTGGTTTTAAAATTAATGTAGACCATTTAATGAAAATTTGTTCCAGCAATTAGATGAGCAATATGTTTATCTATCTCTAAAAAACGAAAAACGATTTACAATAAGCAACAGTTGGAAGAAAACCGATTTCCAAAATATGAACGTCGCTTAAAGTTAGGCTATGCAATATTTTTTTGGAAATCGGTTTTCTTCCAACTGTTGCTTATTGTAAATCGTTTTTCATTTTTTAGAGATAGATAAACATATTGCTCATCTAATTGCTGGAACAGATTTTCATTAAATGGTCTACATTAATTTTAAAACCAATTTTTCAATATATAGCCTACTTCACACCTAGTCTGCCCTCTTAACTATATCTACCTCAGATGAGAGCAACGTTCGCAACGTTCTGAAAGACATTTTCGAGCTGATCACGAAGCTGAAGGAATTTAAATTTTTCTGTGGTGCCATAACTAGGTTTGAGAAACTTTATATTATGATTTCAACTTAACAAAAAAAAAATTAGTTTTCATGTTGACTTTTCACACGAATACAGACATACACATCTAAATTGTCAAAATTTGTGTTTCACCCGCCTTCGTAAGTGTCTTAACCTGTTCTTTCAAAACCTTGGATGAGAAGGCGAATGTGTCAGCAGATAAATATAATGAACCTTACAATTTTTAGAGTCAGTTTTGATGACAGAAGGGTGTTGACACTATTGAGGAATCTCGCGCCGCGTCATTCACAATAATTCAAAAAGTGACATCTTCCTTATACAAAATGTGTCAAAATGATAATTATTGTGAATGACGCGGCGCGAGATTCCTAGCAAAAGAAGCCTAAATAAATTGACTTTTAAAAGCGTTTGGAACTCGTAGAGACTTTTTTCTCTGGAAACGGATTCCTTTCTTCGTAAGTTCTTAAAAATTCACATAAATCACGAAATGTTCAAAATACAAAAATTTCGCGCGCATTCGTTACGTATACAACATCGATTTAGCGATTTTACCTCCAAACGACTTTCGCGCTATCTACTTGACAGACAACAAAACGTTATTATCCACACAAAACCGTACACAAAGTACACAAAACACGCAAAACACGCACCACACACACACACGTACAAAATGTTGAGAAAACGAAAAACCGATCTATTGACAAAATCTGTCAAAAATCAGCTGTCCGTTGTAAGGTTATTTTTAAAAATAAAATAAAAAAAATTTCACATCCAAAACAGTAACGAGTTCGGCATATAAATTCCGCACCAGACCGGAGAGGTGTCAATGAAATTATATAATATGTGGAGTTGCTTGTAAATTCACAATCGAGTAGTGTGTGTCACAATAATAGAGGTGAACATATAAACAGAATAATGGGGCTGCTAGTATATTTGGTTGCATTTGCACACATGATTTACACCCCTTTCACAAAAGTGGAAGAGAGTTTTAACATGCAAGCAATGCACGATATTCTTTATCATCGCACCAACATATCGATGGTGAGGAGAATTTTTTTTTATTTACATTTTGGAATCGGTGCGAATGTCATTGATACGAATAATGTTGTTCACACAGTACGATCATCACGAATATCCGGGTGTAGTTCCGCGAACATTTTTAGGCCCGTTGGTCATTTCAGCTTTTGCGTCCCCGATCGTGTTGGTATTCGAAATGCTCGATGTACGAAAATTCTGGACACAATACATTGGTAAACGCGACCGACCGCCAAGGTATGGCAAATTTATCAGAATTGTAAAATCTACAATTTACCGTTGCAGTGAGGATGATTCTAGCTGGATGCGTCATTTACTCCTGGTCAAAGTTGAGGAGAACGCTTCAGTTGAAGTTTGGAGCTTATGTGTCCATTTGGTATACACTCATCACAATATCGCAGTTTCATTTCATGTTTTATGCGAGCAGACCGTTGCCGAACATAATGGCACTACCATTCGGTAAGTTGATGGCAGATTTCATTTTGACTGTTCAAATGTCTGTTCCATGTTCAAGATTGTGGTAAATTCATGGACCAGGACAATCAAAAAAAATCGTCCCAATGAACTGAAATTTCAATCAAAAATTTAATTCTTTCCATTCAGTGCTGTTAGCCGTAAACTATTGGCTCCAGAACAACGGTTTCCGTTTCATAATATTATCCGGAACGGCGATTCTGATATTTAGAGGCGAATTGGTTCTGTTGCTGGGACTGTACCTACTATACAGCATCTACTATCAGCAAATGACAATCGGCCGGTGAGTAGTTGATTTGATTTTTCACAAAAACACGAATTAATTGAATAAGCTCTGAAGCGACTCGACAACGACGACAATCGATCTCATTTCGGTAGATTCATCTCCTTTGCGGCCATGTCGAATTGGATGATAATGATCAAATGGGTGGTGGTTGTGATTAGAATCTGAAACACAAATTTTCACGTGAAAGTTACAATGCGAACGCATTTTGTAAATTAGATTGTTGGGGTTCTGATATTGTTGGTCTGATTGGGAACTCGCTTCCGGATTTATTTTCTTTGGATTCTTCAACGGAGAAGTGTTCTCGACGAGCTTTAAGGTCGAGACACACGAGTCATCGAAGATGTTTTTCAACCTTTCCTTCGTTATTTGACGCTTAATAGTCATATCTGCAAAGCTTCAGGTGATTTTAATGACTCTGGGACTTTGAGTGATAGCTAGTTGGTTTCATCTTTCAATTCTAGCGAAGGTTTCTTTCATTTTTTCGAATAATTTTCTATCATCTGTTTAGAGCGTTCAAAAGTGAGGGCTTGTCAGAGGGCGCCGAAAACAGTTTTTCGGCAACAACTGAAGAAATAACTATTTTAAATTATTGTAATGTTGTACTAAGGACGGGCTTAGAAACCTACAGGTGGAGTATACGCACGTGTTGGTGCAGGTGCATCCACGAGAGTTATCGTCATGAATATAGCAAATGTTCGGAGAGTCCGCCTTCCGTGCAACATTGATGTTATGAGTATGGAGTGTTGTAGCTGGCCTCGCTCACTATCGTTCCACATATAAATAAAACCAGTACTTTTGTGTTGCAATCCTAATCCTACAGAAGTCTTGAAAAGAAAAAAAAATAATGCCAAATTGCTAATATTTTTTCTTCTTTTCTGAGGGCCCAACTGCTGGAACAGGGTCTGGAATGGTATTGCGGCAGTGATTTTTTATCTTCCACTATTATTTTACCTTATCAATAGAAATACTCTTCGCTATTTTGCGAATATTTATGTCGCTACAACAGACTGGTGTTAGCAATATCAAGAGAGAAATTATTAAATTATCGTTAGGACTATTGGCACTCAGTGGCTGGGCAGTTGGGCCCTCAGAAAGAAAGGAAAAAACTAAGTTCATTTATACATTGAACAATAGTGGGCGAAGCCAGCTACAACATCCCATACTCAAATCCGCGCAACATCAATGTTGCAGGGAAGGCGGACTCTCCGAACATTTGCTATATTCATGACCATTACTCTCGTGGATGCACTTGCCTCAACACGTGCGTATACTCCACCCGTAGGTTTTTCCATGGCCGACATTACAACATTACAATAATTTAAAAACAAATATTTTTTGCGCTTTGTTGCTATCTGACAAGCCCTCACTTTTGTACAGCTCTACACAGAAAATATAAAAATTTTCGAAAAATTAGAGAAAGACGAGCTCTTACTCATTTAAATCGAAGACCACTTGTTTCGAAAGTCAATAAAATCACCTGAATTGCTCCATTTACTTCTTTTTGGTTAGTTCATAATGAAATCAATCCATTTTGACGAGTCTGCCTTCATTTCATATTGTTTTTCGACAAAACCAAAGTTTTCGGTTCGGTTCAAACCGAACCGAAAATTTCGGTTCGGTTCAATCCGAACCGAAATTCTCGGTTCGGTTCAATCCGAACCGAAATTTTCGGTTTTTCGGATAACCGATCCAATTCTGATTTGTAGCCTACATTTATGCGGAAAAATATTCGTTTGTTAGTGATTTCTATGAATCAAAATCTTTTTTTTTTTTAAGTAAAACCATTGAAACATTAAACATTGAATTGGTCTGTGACGTCTGTGAGCCATAACTTAACTCACTTGGAGAAACCTGTGCTGATTACATATATTTACACAATCTGCAAAGGTTTCTCCAAGTGGGATAATTTATCATCCACCGACCCACTTTTTCTATAAAAAAGTAACACATTTTTGGGTTTTACTTTTCAAAAAAAAGATTTTGGTTCAGAGAAATCATACAAAAAACGAATATTTTTCCGCCTAAATGTAGGCTAAAACTTGCAAAGGGTCCATTACTCTTAAAGCTTTCGTCTTTGGCTTCAGTCAAGGAAAACTTACTGCTGCTAAAAGTGTTGAATCAATCGTAAACATGTGACAAGCATTAATTTCAAGTTTTCGTTGAATCAGATGTATCGAAAACAATTCCACCTGTAAAATACAACATTAAGATCCGATTCATTACGGTCACTAAACTTGAACAACCCAAATAGGGAACATCCCCACTCACACTTTTCTGAAAGCATAAATCCGTTCCGTCCGGTAAATACACCCGATGCAAAATGACTCCGGTATTCTGTGCTTCATTCATAAGATCATCGCACGTGTGACCAATGCACCACACATCGAATAAACATGTAAAAGTGGATATAAATGCAAACAGTAGTATCTCCGATGGGTCTTCATTCGCGTCCGTTAAAAGTTGATAAATGAAGAAAACCTGGAATTCCATTCAGGGTAAACATTTCAGAGGCATAGACGTAAAGCAATAGCCGATATGGCCGTACGTTCGACAATATTTTAGTGAAGTAGTCGACGAATGTGGTGACCATTTGAAACGCATAGATTTGATTAAATAATTGCGTTAAGCTGGTCAATTCCGAGTGCAGAATACATATGCGATCCAACCAAGCACTCAAATCGTCGAATCCATTTAATTTCGTCTCCTTTTCTCGTCGATGTTGGATTTTGCTTTCGGCCTTGCGCATGACTTTTGAAGTTGCTGGTAATTGTTTGTAGAAAATCTGATTAGGTCAGTATAACACATCAAGCCGACGTTTAAGTTCATATGAAGTCAAAGACGACCATTTTGCAGTATAACGATTCTGCTATAACATTGCAAGTGAGTGGATTCTGATCAGAACCGAAGCTACTAATGGGCTACTAATAGTCGCCGGAAACCGGTTTTTCTTAAATTTTTTCTTTGTGTAAGATGTTCAACCATTGATGTGTCTATATTCACATTTGGAACGTGCGTCTGATAATTTTTAAGCTTAGCTTTATGATCTTAAGCTTTTAAGCTTACAACCAAAAGTTAACAGCCCAGGCCCGGACCTGGCTACCAAAAGGCGCGTCCGATCATCAGCTTAAAAGACTCATACACTTATTAAGAAGAGAAAATTGTACTGGGAAGAGAAACTCTTAGTAAAAGCGGGCAACTGGTGTATCGAAATTTGTCCATATGGCCAGGCTGGGCCTGCAAGTTCCTATATATAGGCGATCTTCTTACTTCCGTTTCAATGATTGTATCAAAGCCATTCTAGCAATAAAGTAGAACGAACAGATGTTAAAATAAGAAAGACTTGCAGGACCTTTCGCTTACGATTTGGGTCTTGTTTAATTACTGGGAGCGGCGTTGCTTAATTTCAATAATTCGCTTTCAACTTCTGTGAACTTCTACGCAAATTAATTTCCTTAGACTTACCGTAGTTCAATTTTCTAAAATACACTTTAGCGATCCATGTCATTCCATAAAATGTGAGAGGTATCGCCGATCGTATGGCAAATGTGAATAGATTGAACGCATACGTTGCCACTTTGTCTTGATTATTGTGTGACGCATTCTTATAAAAGTGTGTCATGCCAGACACGGCAAAACAATGCAGACCGGAATTTATAATCGCCACAACACCGGCTCGCAACAGAATCGGTTCAACTCTGAATTCTTTCTCGTCCGCACAATGATTCATGTATTGGTTGAGACGGAATGCGGCGTTGAAAAATTTCACCATCGAACTTCTCCGATTACACTGAACGAACCAGGGCAGTACAACGGTAATGTACATACCATTTAGTAACCAGGTATTGATGGTTGATTCGGTGTCCCCTTTCTGTCGCAGTACCAGCACGTAGTAACCGTATGTATAGCTCAACATTATCACCAATGGATAGAGGAGATGCCATTTATTGGTGAAGAATTTCTTCTTACAGTTATTGTAACTGTATGGAGCTAGTCCAATGAGTTTCTGATAGAGTAATACGAAAAGATAAAATTTTGATTGAATGGACGACTTCGTCATCTTTACTCTTCGTTTTGGCATTGACTGTTGTGTCCATCGAATTTTTTATATTTGAAAACACGGAGAGACCAAGCATTTGTTTGCTGTTCGTACATCAAGTTTGTACAAGATTTTATCGAGCACGAAAATTTTATTAACAAAACTGCCTTCTCCATCGGCATAACAATTCATCAATCTAAAATGATTTCAATTGTACATCTCCTTCACGCTTCGTTGTCCTTGCCTTTGCCAGATGGAATTGTATTAGAATCAATAAATAACCGAATATTGAGCTGACCATCTGAAATGCAATTTAGAAAATTAAAACAGCGACGAGTGACGACGGTTTCAAGACAAGACAATTGATAAAAAGTTGTAAAGTCCAGTTTCCCGAGGCGAGGCCGAGGACAACAATCACACCCCGAGTTTTCTAATGGATTTTACACGTTGTGAGCTCCTAAACCAATTTCTTTGTTTTTCCGAGTGATGAAAAACTCACTTCCGACACTAGTGAACTCAAGCATGTAAAATTAATTGATTGAGAACTCAACGACTTCTGTATCTTTGCTTTCGGAGAAAATGGGAAGAATTTTTAGGAAATACAAGGGGAAGTGGCTTCCTGGAAGCCAATTGCAATTTCATCATTCATAAAGTATATCACGCGTAACGACTATTTCCATCTCTTTCTATCACATTTTTATCCATATCTTGCATCTCTTTCACACGTGTACTTTATGAACGATGTGCAATCTGCTATTTTCTGTCATTGGTCAACCAGAGCAGAAAGCAAGATTGGCTGAATCCTAAATCTTTAGCTCACCGAGAAAGTCAAATTGTTTTCAACACAGAACATGTCCGATGCTGTTATGTTTAACTTGTAGTGTAGTAGCTGTATCGAACATCGTTCCATCTGAAAAGTTATAAAACTTAGTAAGTCCATTACCCGTTTTTGTTCACAAATATTCTTGCATACACTCTGCTTCAATCTCTCGTCAATGTCTGAGAAAAACTCTCTGTGCAAACTGTATCCAATGCAATCGGACTGAAATTATTTACAGAAAAGCTTCGCGTAAATCATTTGTTGCATGAAGTAAATGTGAGGACTGTTATTACTATTCGTTTAACGTTAGTGCATCCAACAGCGAAAAGAAGAAGTTCGGTGAATAGGGAAAGGGCATAGATGAGAACAATCATTAAAAATGGAACATCGATCGGTTGGCCTGTTAGTAATCCTTCTGCTATGAACAAATATGCTAGGAAAATCTGGAGATGTTAAAAATAAAATTAGTAATTTCTAGGGGAGGTTTAAGAGCAATGGACACTTTGCAAATTTGTAGCCTACATTTAGGCGAAAAAATATTCGTTTTTTGATGATTTCTCTATAACAAAGTCTTACTTTGAAAACGGAAAACCATTCAAAGATGTGTTATTTTTAGAGGATAAATTGGTTTGGGGGACTACAACACCTGCGCAGATTACATAAATTTACACAATCTCCAATTGGGATAAGTTATCACCCATAAACCAATTTTTCCTCTGAAAGTAACGCATTTTTACGTCCTTTAATGGTTTTCCTTTTTCAAAAAAAGATTTTGGTTCAAAGAAATCATCAGAAAATTAATAATTTTCCGCCTAAATGTAGGCTCCGATTTGCAAAGCGTCAATTGCTCTTAACACTCGATTTTCCAATAGAATCCAAGGAAAGCTCCAAGCTTCGAAAGCTTTTTAAAAGCAAAGACACAAGTGCGACACTGTGTTTTGGCTTAACGATGCACAGAACTTTGTAGATAAAATGCTGTTCATTGGGAAACCACGCACCAAATTTCCACATTATCTTCAATTTTCGTTGTAATTACCTCAATCAGCAATATTCCAAAGAAGTTTGTTATGCTGAGTAATATTTGAAACGAACACAGTCGATTCAATCTGATTGTCAGCTCAATCAGTCTAGAATGATGTGCTGTTATCTCGTCCAATCTATCGCTCAACTCGCAATAAGCCTTATCCTTCACATATCTGTTTGCGCTAACATTGCTCACCCGTTTCGTCTGCCCAACAATATCATCAATTTTCTCGTTTATTTGTTGCAAATAAAAGGACACTGCCATCAGTGAACCGTAAAATATGTTTGGAATCATCGTTTGCAGCGTGTACGCAACCGAAACCATAAGAATGGCAAAATAGTTCTTTTTCCCGGTCATTTGCGTTAAAATCGAACTGACCCCGTCGATGCACGCATATTGGCCCATTGCATTGACGATGACGGTTTTAAAGACTAATGCACAAATTGAAGTCAGATAATTCACGTTGCGGTGATCGATGAACCTATTGAAATCGTACAAAAACTGAATGGCATCGTTTAGAAGATGTACGATCTTGTCGCTGTGCATAATTTGAACAACTAGCGTTAAACAAATCGTGGTCATTGATAGATTGAAGAATGTTATCGCCACAAGTGGATTAAGGGCTGATACAACAGAAATGCCACTTGTTGGATAGAAGTACGAAAAGGAAATGACAACAAAGATCGAATAAAGTCGCATAAACGTTGAGGATTCAAATCTTTTCTCTTCGAAGTCGAAACGAAATGGACATAGTCCAAAAACGCTGACGAAAATGTACGCACACTTTAGCAGATATTTGAACAGTCTCTCTTGGAACATTGTTAATGTTACAACAGGTCCGATGATGATATGATACTACACCTCATTCACATCGTCTGGTCTGACAATGTTTCAGTTAAAACATGCCAACCGTCAATTGATCAAACTGTATCAGATAAAATGCGTTTTTAATATCCAATTATTATGTAATTTGTCCGTAACTATAAGTTTAACAAATTTATCTACGGTGACTTTATCATCGCTAAATTGGTCCCGATTGTCACAATTAATAAGCGAAGTGTTAAGGTTCACGACACCAATGAATTTCTCCCAAATAATATACATTCAGTGCGGTGGCTGTGTCTTTTGCCATTCAGTAACTTCGAATTGGATCAGAATGAGCCATGTAGCAACGACGAATGTGAATATCTAAAAAAAGTTGGAAAATTACTGGAATGAAAGCAACAATTAAGTGAGTAAAATGTGAAAAACAGTCGGTTATTCAACCCTTATTGATAGAATTTACTGTAAGTTTAGGTGGTTGTGGTCTCTTAAATGAATTCACAGATAGATTGTTCTTAAAATTCAATTTGACTGAAAATTGTTTTTCTGCAACTGCGCTGCGAAAACTGAACTTTTTCATGCGTGATTTGGGTGTCGATCGAAGGGTCTTTTTTCTATATATCACTTTTCGCCACTAGTGGTAAAAGAGATTTTCATTTATACTTTTCGTCACTTGTGGTAAAACGGATCTACTTTTCACCACTCCTTCTGAACCATTAGTGCCCTGAATAAAAATTGTGTCCTGACCAAATTTTGAACCCCCGACACCAAAACCAAATTTTTATCGAATAACACATCTAACCATTCGGCTATTGAGATATATAATCGCAGTGAACTATTTTTTGAAGCGTACGCAAATGTCAGAAGTTCATTTTTCGCAGGTGATTGCAGAAAACGTTGTATGCAACACGTTGCGAAAGTGGTAGTTTTTGGCACACGATGGGGTTATCTAGTGCAAAAACTATTCAAATTTCCAAGCACATTTTTTTTGGATCCTTACGAGATCTCGGAATTTTTGGATGATTTTCGGGCTATAAACAAATTTTTCTGTGAAGACCGGACATTATAGAGGACGCCAGCTTTTTAACCAATAGCAATCATTTCAAACACTCGCTCCGCTCGTTCGATAACATGGCAAAAACTACCATTTTTCGCAGTTAGTTGCATAAATTTAGCGAATGAGACGCGATCAAGTGTACATGCTTTGTTATGTTGTTGAAACGGTTGTAGAGTGATTCTTTTGTTAGTGTTGTTGTGCATATTGACGCCGTAAGTGCGGTCGATATTCAAAATGAAATGTGCGTAATACTTTCTAACGCAGCGTCATTTTCGTACAAGGAAGCGTTGAAATGTATTTTTCGGTTCACTTTTTCATCGAATTGTTCACTTGAAATTCAAATTTTAGGCACACTTACGGCGTGAATTTTGTTACGAGTGATGAAAATTCCACTTTCATCACGACGTTTTTTGCGCTTGAAAAATGAAGTGAGACGAAACCCCAACAACACTAACAAAGAAATCACTCTACAATAAGTCGTGCAATCTTGATCGCGTCCGAAAAAATATGAAAATCCATTTCCATCTATGGGAAGTCCCTAAAAATTTATTTTTCTGCAACTGCGCTGCGAAAACTGAACTTTTTCATGCGTGATTTGGGTGGCGATCGAAGGGTCTTTTTTTTCTCTGGTTTTCTATGTTTTACTTTTCATCACTAGTGGTGAAATGGATTTTCATATATGGTTTCAGTCACTAGTGGTGAAATGGATTTACTTTTCACCACTCCTACTGAACATCTGAACCATTAAACGTAAAAAAAATTCTGCACTGACCAAGCACTGACCAAATTTCGAACCACCCACACCAAAACCCAATGTTTATCGAACAACACCTCTAACCATTCGGCTGTTGAGATATATAATCGCAGTGAACCAATTTTTGAAGCGTACATAAATGCAGTCTACTTGATCGTTCATACCATATTTCGTTGACACAGTAGAATGTATGTTAAAGGTAGAGTTATGTTTTGCTTTTCAAAAGTTCATTTTTCGCAGCTGGTTGCAGAAAACGTTGTATGCAACATGCTGCGAAAACTGGTAGTTTTTATCACATGATGTGGTTCACATCTAATGACAAGTAGTCTGCTTGTCGAAATCTGTCGAATTTCAGTCATGAAGCGCAAAAATAACTTACATGCTGAGGGCATCGAAAGTAGTGCTTGAAACATGAAAAGTACGGTTTACGACGCATGCAGCATGTAATGTCTATACTATCTCTAGCAAACAGACTACTTTTATTAAGGTGGTGAAAGTGGCCTTTCGAATTTACATGTAAATTACAGCGTAGTCAGTGTAGAATTGTGTTTTGTAGAATAAAAAGAAATAGGATGTGAATTTGACACAGAGAGCTGAGAGTTTGTTTGCTAGAGAGAGTATTGGTAAAATCCATTACATAACGCGAAAAAAAGAAAAGTCTCGTACTCTACTTTTCAACTTTTTTACCCTGGTTATGAAATAGGTATTTTCGCAACAAGTGACGAAAAGTAGGACCTTCCGTTGCCTTTATTACGAAAAATGATGTGTGCAACTCCGTGATAAATGATTGACTTGCGGTCTCGAGTGACAATCTACACATATAGTGCCTAAAAAAGCATTTATCACTCGGTTGTATGAATAACTATTATGACATCGAGTACGAAGTTCGTTATTAGGCACGTTTCAGCAAATCGCAAATTTTGCATATTATGATGCTGAGTGGCATAAATAATTACGAATTTCTTGGCAGGAACTATTTTTGAGAAAACATTTCCCATAATTTCGTGATTCAAATGGCAAATGAGAGAAATCAGATAAACCAAGAAAAAGAGCTTACAGAGGTTGATTGAGTGACTTATATGAAAAAAAGGTACTTGGAATAAATGATCACTTTCGTAGGTATTTACTTACAGAAAACATCAACTTAAAATCAATGTTGTACATGCCATTTCCACTCAAATCCAATTTGAATTGAATTATCTGCAGTGACAGCAGTTCTAACTATCGAATAAATGAATAATCTATTTACAAATTTTAAGTTTATTAAATTTACACTTACGCTTCTAGTGTAGCTTTTGTCGCTCATCGATGAGATTATGTTCACCTTGTACAACTTATGACCGGACATACGAAGCTGAAAAATTGGACTTAATTACTATCATTATTTTTGAGATATACAGAAGGTCACTCTTGTCGCTGACTGTCAGAATCTATAGTACTGTCTTTCATGCCTTGGGCATAAATTTCGGAATTTTTCTCGTAATATAGGCCATCAGCATGAAAAGTTGTGTATGTATCTGTTGTGAACGGTTGATTTTAGGCACTTTCGCTTGTCGCACTCACTTTGTTCAGGCTCAACTCGCGAAATTGCCGAAAATCTACCGTCCACAACAGATACGTAAATAACTGTTGTACACGTGAAAAGTCACAATTTCGTATCTAAGCTCTTCTTCTTGGTTTCTCTGATTTTCTCTCCTTTTCCATTTGCAATAGTTTTTGTTCCAAGTAACTGTAAACTCGAACTTTGAAAACCCGAACAACGACAATTTCATCCACAGCAACGCTTACGTGATATTTCATACAAAATGTCACAGAAATATTATTGAGGTTATGGTTCTGTGGATGAAATTTGACGATTCATATGGCCTTGGGAACAAACCTATAGCATTATAAGTGAGAGTGTCGAGGAACGGATAGAAACAGCTGTAAAATTTTAAATATGAATGTAGGATTTCTTATGTGGGTAAAGCAGCATAAAAGATTGGTTTTTACTTGTTTTGTTTGTCTCACTATAGGAGTCTAGTCCGAATGTCCTAAAAACTTTAGATTCGTCATTTGCCCGATTCTTATATCGTTACTTTATGTCTCAAGACCTTGATTTTTCAGCAGTTGAACCTTAAACTGAAACAGTTTCTTTACAAAAAATTACTGGAACGAAAATGGTGTGCGAGTTCAGCCTTTAGCCGTAATGTTTGAATGAGTATATATAGTGCCTGTTTGTATTATGTTTTCTAACTTTCCATTCTCACCATGTCTTTAATTGCGAACAAAATTACCGCGTACGGAAGAGTTTTGGTTTTTTGTGGCGCGTAGGGTTAATTTTGGCAACGGTGTTGAACAAAGCATTTGTATTCAGAACTACGTAAAAGTGAAACTGCACACGATTTTTTTCGATTATCCAAAATTTTTTAAAAGAAAGCATTTAAGTCGATTGAACATGGGGGCTAAAGGAATTCAGGGGCCTTAGGGTTTTATAAGGACTAAGCGCTGTGGAAAATCCCCCCCAGGCCCACCTGAATCCCCGCCACTTTTTAGGTAAATCACCCCTCAGTGGCC